>NC_086446.1:633840565-635040565 GCF_028390025.1 Pseudophryne corroboree
GGAAAACACAGTGAGTGGTGCGCATGCGCCAACGCCCATGGGGAGCGCTGCGAGAGGAGAACTCCGTGGCCGCGGCGGTGATGAGGAGGGAGAGGGAAATGAAGGGGAAGCGACGGGCAGCGGAGCAGTGAGTGTGAACGGAGAGAAAACGGCACTTAACGCGGGGGAGAAGGATAGTACATCCCGTCCTATATCTCTCTCTCCCTCTCTCTTTCTCTCTCTCCTATTTCTTCTCTCTCTCCCTCCCCCTCCTTTCTCGCTCTCCTCTCTCCCCCCCTCCCTCTCCCTCTCCCTCTCCCTCGATTTCTCTCTCTCTCCTATGTCTCCTTTCTTTCCCCCCCTCCTTTCTCTCTCTCTCTCTCTCTCTCTCTCTCTCTCGCTCTCTCCCTCCTTTCTCTCTCTCTCTCTCTCTCTCCCTCCTTTCTCTCTCTCTCTCCTTTCTCTCCTTTCTTTCTCTCTCCTCTCTCTCCCTCCCCCTCCTTTCTCTCTTTCTCTCTTCCTCTCCCCCTCCCCCCCCTCTCTCTCTCTCTCTCTCTCTCTCCTATTTCTCCTCTCTCTCTCCCCCCTCCTTTCTCCCCCCTTTCTCTCTCCCCCTCTTTTCTTTCTCCCCCCTTCTCTCTCTCTCTCTCTCCTTTCTCTCTCTCTCTCCTATTTCTTCTTTCTCTCTCTCCTTTCTCTCTCTCTCCCTCCTTTCTCTCTCTCTCTCCTTTCTCTCTCTCTCTCTCTCTCTCTCCTATTTCTTCTTTCTCTCTCTCCTTTCTCTCTCTCTCCCTCCTTTCTCTCTCTCTCACTCCTTTCTCCCTCCCTCATTTCCCCCCCCTCTCTCTCTCCTTTCTCTCTCTCACTCCTTTCTCTTTTTTTCTCTGTCTCTCCCCCTCCTTTCTCTCCCTCCTTTATCTCCTCCATCTCCCTCCTTCCCCCCCCTTTGTCTCTCTTCTCTCCCTTCTCTCTCTCTCCCCTTTCTCTCTCTCTCTCTCTCTCTCTCTCTCTCTCTCTCTCCCTTCTGTCTCCACCCCCAGTGTTCTTATCAATAGTTATGCTATTTATAAATAACTAATGGGCTATATCTTGCGTAATATGTATAATGGGCTCTACCTGGTATAATGTGTATAAGGGGCTCTACCAGGTGTAATGTGTACAAGCGGCTCTACCAGGCGTAATGTGTATAATGGGCTCTACTTGGCATAATTTGTGTAATGGGCTCCAACTGGCATAATGCGTATAAGGGGCTCTACCAGGTGTAATGTGTACAAGGGGCCACTCACTCCCAGCTGATCCATAGTGCAAGGTGCAAGTGACCCATCTATGGTGGCCAGAAGCTAGGGGCGCCAAATAGAGATTTTGTCTTGCCCCCCCAACCAAAAAACGTTCTGACGCCCCTGACAGCAGCCTATTTAAACCCAGTGCATAATTACCTGATTGCCAGCTGTCCCCGCCGGCCACACGTGGGGAACAGACAGACGTCATTCGGACGCGCCGCTGTAAGCCGCGCTCCAGTTGTGACATCAGAGGACTGGCATGCCCGCACCTCCCTGCACACAAAGTGTCGGGCCGCGTCACACCGCCACTCCCCCTGGAGAGTCTAAGCCCACCAGGTCCTACCATGAATGACGCCGTCCCCCAAGCGCTTCACATGACGCACAGGAGGCGGCGCCCATCCAAGACAGGTCAGCTGTCCCGGACAACCCAGGACCCGAAAGCCCATCTCACAGTGGCCGGAGGGAACAATCAAAGGCGCACAGACACAACAAATCAACATCTAATAATAAACAAAAAAATAAAAAATACACATGAATAAAACAATATCCATATCAGTGACTCTTACATCTATATGAGGCCATATATATCGTACTATATTAACTATACCCATGTTAGGGCTATATTCCTGTCTAGATTAATGACCACAGTTGTTACAGCGTCACTGAATAGGATATCTGTCAAAACATATATATCAACAAATATTCATAAAAAAGAAAAAGTTTGACAATTAATGGTACCCCATCAGATGATGGATCCAGACGCAACCAAGAGGTCCAGGCCCACGTGCACCCAATCCAGACCACCAAAAAAGTAAAGACATTTTTATAAAAAAAGAAAAAAAAGAAAAAAAAGGTTCTTTTTACAGAAATGGGGTAAAAGAAAATTCTTCATTGAGTCCCGTTGGAGTAAATGTTCCAAGTCGACGAATCCACCAACATTCCTGTTGTAGTAACAACTTATGTCGATCTCCACCCAGTTTGAGTGGAGGAACATGATCAATGGACATGAACTGTAGATCTTTGATGGCAGTGCTCCTCCTGTTCCTCCTTGCACAAAGGCAGAGGTAGCGGTCCTGCTGCTGGGTTGTTGCCCTCCTACGGCCTCCTTCACGTCTCCTGATGTACTGGCCTGTCTCCTGGTAGGAGGCTGAATCCGCAACACACCCTGAGTGAAAGTATGAACATCCGGTAGGGTAGCAATCTTTTTCTGAAACCAAACCGAAAAGGCAGAAATGTGAACCTTGAGGGAGGCCAGGCGAAGGCCTAAGTCCAGGCCCTGTTGTAGGAAGTTGACCGTACTAAACTTGAAAACGTCATGATAATGAGACGCGCACCAAGTAAAGTAAGAATTCCAGAACCTATGGTAAATATGAGCAGAAGCCGGCTTACGGGCCTTCAACATAGTTTGAATGACCGCTTCAGAAAAACCCTTGGCCCTCAAGACGGAAGCTTCAAGAGCCACGCCGTCAAAGCCAGATGGGCCAAGTCCTGGTAAACACAGGAGCCCTGAACGAAGAGGTCTGGTCGTTGTGAAAGTAGAAGGGAACGATCTAGCGAGAGGCCCTGTAGATCGGAGAACCAGTGCCGTCTGGGCCACGCTGGAGCAATCAGAAGTAGGATTCCTCCTTCTTGCTTGAACTTTCTTATTACTCTGACATCGGAGGGAACACGTTCGGCAGCCGAAAGTTCCATGGATTTGCCAGAGCATCCACGAACGCTGCTTGAGGATCCCTTGTCCTTGCTCTGAAGACCGGAACCTTGTGATTGTGTCGAGATGCCATCAGGTCAACATCTGGAAGGCCCTACTTGTCCACGAGAAGTTGAAAAACCTCCAGATGGAGGCTCCACTCTCCGGCGTGTACGTCCTGATGACTGAGAAAGTCTGTTTCCCAGTTTAGGTTCTGCCCACTGAAGAATCCGTGATACTTCCCTCATTGCCATGTGGCTTCGAGTGCCACCTTGATGATTGATGTACGCCACCATGGTGGTGTTGTCCAATTGTACTTGAACAGGCCTGTTCTGTATCAAATGCTGGGCCAGGTTCAGTGCAATAAACACAGCCCGCAGTTCCAGAATTTTTATCAGGAGTAGAGACTCCTCCTCGGTCCACCGACCCTGAAGGAAGTGTTGTTCCAACAGCGCACCCCAACCTCTCAGACTGGCATCCGTCGTCAGCAGGACCCAGTTGGACATCCAGAAGGGACGACCCTTGCTCAATTGGTGGTCCTGATGCCACCAGCTCAGTGACAGGTGGACATCCGGAGACAAGGAGATCATTTGAGATCTGATCCGGTGAGGCAGGCTGTCCCACTTGGAAAGAATTAACTTCTGCAGAGGGCGAGAATGGAATTGAGCATACTCCACCATGTCGAAAGCCGCCACCATGAGACCTAGCACTTGCATTGCCGAATGTATCGACACTTGCGGACGAGATAGAAAGCATTGAATCCTGTCCTGAAGCTTTAGGACTTTCTCCTGAGACAAGAACAACCGATGGTTGTGAGTGTCCAATAACGCTCCCAGGTACACCATGCTCCGAGCAAGAACCAGGGAAGATTTCTTCCAGTTGACTAGCCACCCGTGGGCTTTCATGAACTGGACAGTCAGATCTAGATGACGCAGGAGAATTTCTGGGGAATTTGCCAGGATCAACAAATCGTCCAGGTACGGCAGGATCCTGACCACTTGACAGCGGAGTACAGCCGTCATCACTGCCATTACTTTGGTGAAAACTCGCAGAGCCATTGTCAAACCAAAAGGTAATGCCCGAAACTGGTAATGAAGGTTGCACACTGCAAACCTCAGGTACTGCTGATGTGACATTGCAATAGGAATATCTTTGTTGGTGACATTGCCAGTGGCGGAACTACCTCCAGTGCAGGCAGTGCCTTGCACTGGGGCCCGCCACTGACAAGGGGCCCAAAGCCAGCGCGGCATGTAATGAGTCAAACTGACTCATTATATGCCGCTGTCCAGCCAAAGCCCCCCCCCCTCACTTACCCCGTCACTTGGTATTGGTCTGAGCTGGTCCCGTGCTGCCAGCGTCGCGGCACAGCACATCCGGCCGCCACACTGACTAGGAATCAGGGGCAGAAGTCAAGTCACGGAGGCAACGGAGTCTGTTGCCTCCAGGCTCCAGCCCTGAAGAGGGCAACTGACTCCTCCACTGTCTCCCGACCATCAGCAGTGGCTGGGTAGGGGCAGGGTGACATATTCCCCCCGGCTGGTACACTTTAGATGCAATCCGGCAGCGGCTGCAGCCAGGCTGACTGGACTCCGCAGCCCCTCTCAGAGATGCGGGCAAACAGATGTGATCGCTGCCCCCAGCGCGCTGCATCAAGTCATATTGCTAAGCTGCCGGCCACTGCCATGAAATGCTGCCATAGCAGCTCACCAGCCCGTGCTGTCCCTGGCTCCGTTGCACGTGCTTGACCCTGGCTAGTTCTTCCGATTCCTGCTTCAAAAAGACAGAATCTTAGCATGCACCGAGGAGAGCAGAGCTGCTGCCTGCCGTGGAACCTTTCATCCTGGGAGGAACAGCCACAATCATTCAAACAGGTAAAAAGTGCATGTCATGGTGATCTTTAGGTATTCAGTATGTGGAGGGGGGGGGTTGATAGGCATAAAGTATAGGTAATATGTATTATGTAAATAAGGGGAGTAATAGGTACAGTATATAAAGGGTTTGGGGGGAGGGATGATAGGCATTATGTATACAAGGGGTGTGTGAATGCTTGGGATGATAGGCGTATATTTGGGGTGTGGGAGTTATAGGCATAAAGGCATAGGGGGAGTCTAGGGGTGATAGGTATAAAATGCATAAGGGGTGTTGGGTTGTGTGATGTGCACAAAAAACTGGACGCTGTCTGCCGTAATGTGTAAAAAGGGGGATGCTGTCTGCGTTATGTATAAAAAGGGGACGCTGTCTGCCTTAATGTGTAAAAAGGGGAATGCTGTCTGCGTTATGTGTAAAAAGGGGGATGCTGTTTGCCGTAATGTGTAAAAAGGGGGACGCTGTCTGCCTTAATGTGTAAAAAGGGGACGCTGTCTGCCTTAATGTGTAAAAGGGGGATGCTGTCTGCCGTTATGTGTAAAAAGGGGACGCTGTCTGCCGTAAAGTGTAAAAAGGGGGATGCTGTCTGCTGTAATGTGTAAAAAGGGGGATGCTGTCTGCCGTAATGTGTAAAAAGGGGACGCTGTCTGCCGTAATGTGTAAAAAGGGGGATGCTGTCTGCCGTAATGTGTACATAGGGGATGCTGTCTGCCGTAATGTGTAAAAAGGGGGACGCTATCTGCCATAATGTGTAAAAAGGGGGATGCTGTCTGCCGTAATGTGTAAAAAGGGGGATGCTGTCTGCTGTAATGTGTAAAAAGGGGGATGCTGTCTGCCGTAATGTGTAAAAAGCGGATGCTGTCTGCCTTAATGTGTAAAAAGGGGGACGCTGTCTGCCTTAATGTGTAAAAAGGGGATGCTGTCTGCCTTAATGTGTAAAAAGGGGGACGCTGTCTGCCTTAATGTGTAAAAAGGGGATGCTGTCTGCGTTATGTGTAAAAAGGGGACGCTGTCTGCCTTAATGTGTAAAAAGGGGGACGCTGTCTGCCTTAATGTGTAAAAAGGGGACGCTGTCTGCCTTAATGTGTAAAAAGGAGGACGCTGTCTGCCTTAATGTGTAAAAAGGGGGATGCTGTCTGCCGTAATGTGTAAAAAGGGGGATGCTGTCTGCCGTAATGTGTAAAAAGGGGGACGCTGTCTGCCGTAATGTGTAAAAAGGGGGACGCTGTCTGCCGTAATGTGTAAAAAGGAGATGCTGTCCGCCGTAATGTGTAAAAGGGGCTCTACCTGGTGTAGTGGTGCTACTGTGCGGCGTAATTTGAATAATGGAGACTAGTGTGCACCGTTATATGAATTGGTATTATTTTGTGTCCACACCCCTTCCCCATGAAGCCATGCCCCTATATTTTTGGTGCGCGCCTACGGCGCGCTCCGCCCCTGTTTTACATAGGGGGGGCTCCAATGCCGTTTCCTGCACACAGCACTAAAATGTCTAGTTACGCCACTGTTGCTAGGTATCCATTTCCCTGGCCCTGAGCAGGTCCCCCCTCACCAGATCCTCTCCAGGGGTGAGGGGGTGGACTTGGATGGTATGGGGGGGGGGGCAAAGCATTTTATCGCACCTGGGCCCACCGCACGCTAGTTCCGCCACTGGACATTGCAGATGGTATTGGAGGGAAGGTATGCCTTTTTGCAGATGATACAAAGATATGCAACAGGGTAGACACACCGGAAGGGGTAAAACAAATGATTGATGACCTAGGTAGGCTTGAGAAATGGTCAAGAACGTGGCAACTTAGTTTAATGCTAAAAAATGCAAAATCATGCACTTGGGTCTCAAAAACCCAAAGGCTAAATATAGTATCAAGGGTACTATAATGGAAACTACTGAGGAGGAAAGGGATTTAGGAGTCACTATTTCAAGTGACTTGGAGGCAGGAAAGCAATGCAACAAAGCAATGAGAAAGGCAAGTCAGATGCTTGGTTGCATAGGGAGAGGAATCAGTAGTAGCAAAAAAGAAATGATAATGCCACTGTATAGGTCATTGGTGCGGCCCCATCTGGAATACTGTATCCAGTTCTGAAGACCATATCTCCAGAAGGATATAAATACATTAGAGAGTGTACAAAGGAGGGCAACTAAAATGGTGCATGGCCTACATCACAAAACGTACCCGGAAAGGCTAAAAGATCTTAACATGTATAGTTTGGAGGAGAGAAGGGAAAGGGGGGACATGATAGAAACTTTCAAATATATCAAGGGTCTTAACAAAGTTCAGGAGGGAAACATTCTTCAAAGGAAGAGAAATATTAGAACTCGAGGACATACACAGAAACTGGAGGGGGGGGAAGTTCAGGGGAAATTTAAGGAAAAAATACTTCACAGAAAGGGTAGTGGATAAGTGGAATAGTCTCCCATCAGAGGTGGTAGAGGCTAAGACTGTAGAGCAATTTAAACATGCTTGGGATAGGCATATGAATATCCTTACAAAGAATTAAGGTTCAAAAAAGGTTGAGATTACCTAAAGGATAAAAAAAAGGGGCAGACTAGATGGGCCAAGTGGTTCTTATCTGCCGTCAAATTCTATGTTTCTATAATATGCAGGTAGGCATCCTGTATGTCCAGGGAGACCATATAGTCCCCAGGCTCCAAGGCCAGAACAATAGAGCATAGAGTTTCCATACGAAACTTGGAGACCCTCACATACTTGTTCAAGGACTTGAGATTGAGAATGGGCCACGAGGACCCGTTCGATTTCGGGACTAGAAACAGCGGTGAATAGTACCCATTGCCTCTCTGAGCCAGAGGCACCTGTACTACCACTCCTGTGGTCAGGAGGGATTGTACTACTGAATGAAGAGTGTTTGCCTTCACCGGGTCCAAAGGGACGTCTATCAGGCAAAATCGATGAGGATGACGTTTCTTGAAGGATACCGCGTAACCTCAAGTGACGACTTCCCTTACCAAGGCATCTGAAGTGATCTTCAACCATTCCTTGGCAAAACCTAGAAGCCAGCCCTCCCAGGGGGAGGCCCGCCCCGTCATGTGGGAGGCTTGTCAGTTTTGGAAGCAGGCTGACGGGCAGCCCAGGCCCGCTTTGGTCTGGGCTTGGCAGGTTTGGAAGTATGAGCTTGTTTCGGGTACGGCTGACCTTTTGCTTTTCCTGGAGGACGAAAGGGCCGAGAGAAAGTACTTTTAGCCTTCTGTGCAGAAGGAGCTGTACTTGGTAGGCAAACTGTTTTAGCAGAAGCCAGGTCAGCCACAATTTTATTGAGATCTTCTCCAAAAACAATGTCTCCTTTAAAAGGAAGCACCTCCAGGGTTTTCTTAGAATCCATATCCACTGACCAGGATCTCAACCAAAGGATACATCGAGCCAAGATGGACGTAGTGGCAGCCACCCCGGCATCGGAAGCCGCCTCCTTAAGCTAAAGGGAGTATACTACAATTAAAAATGAGATTAAAAATCGCGCAAACCAACCCCTCAACACAGCATCAACTCCCGCTGCGTTGCCTCTATGCACATCATCTCTCACCCTGCGCAGTCACACAGCATACCATCATCTCCCCCTGCAACCTCTTAGCACACCATCACCCACCTCCTGTGTCGTCACTCAGTACACCATCACCTCTCCCTGCACCTAACTCAGCACACCATCATCTCCCCCTGCGACATCACTCAGAACACCATCATCTCCCCCTGTGTTGTCACTGTACACACCATAATCTCCCTGTGTTGTCACTCAGCACACCATCATCTCCGCCTGTGTTGTCACTGTGCACACCATAATCTCCCTGTGTTGTCACTCAGCACACCATCATCTCCGCCTGTGTTGTCACTGTGCACACCATCATCTCCCACTGCAACATCTCTCAGCACACCATCATCTCCCCCTGCATCATCACCCAGCACATCATCACCTACCCTCTGCGACATCTCTCAGCACACCATCACCTACCCACTGTGTTGTTTCTCACCACACCATCACATCCTAAGTCTCTCAGTGTGTTGCCCCCCCATTCATTCTATTTCTATCAGTCTGTGTGTGTCCCTTCATTCTATGTCTCTCAGTTTATGTGTGTGTGTGAGTCCCTTCATTCTATGTCTATCAGTGTGTCTCGCCTCACTTCATTCCATGTCTCTCAGTGTCTCCCCCCCCTCCCCCCTTCTATGTCTCTTATGCTGGGTACACACTGGCCGATATATTGGCCATTCCATTGAATGGCCGATATATTGCTGGCCCATTGACCAGTGTGTACTAATGATATGTCTGTGAATGCTGTCGTTCACAGACATATCATGTTGGCTCTGCAGCACAGTCGATGGCCAATATATCTACAGATATATTGGTGCATCATTGTGTGTATACGGGCGATCAGCCAACCACCTGTACATATGCTGCACCAGCCGATGGTGATTAACAGCTGAACTGGGCAGGTGCATGTAAATGCTCACCCAGTTTGTGACGCCAGTCATGATGGATCGGGCAGTGTGTGCCAGGCATGTCCAAACGGCGGCCCTCCAGCTGTTGAGAAACTACACATCTGATAATGTCGATATTATCTTAAAACATAAAGCTATACCTTTAAACACACTTTTACCATGGAGCCGCTGCGGCCGCTAAACTTAATATGCACTCTACGTACCTCTTACGCTATTTGCGTAATGAGTCCCGTACCATGTACGGACTCTGCGTACAAGCACCGCGCTGGGGGTACAAAGTACACGCAGCACGTACACACCCAATTAATACACTTTTAAACCTTATACAGTTAGTCAATGTAATACACTTTAAACCCTAGCAGGGAAAAGAGGACACAACACCGATTTGTAGTTAATCACTGGGTTCTGACACCACAGAGTAATATTTCTGAAAGGGGGTTAACAATACAAATTATGCACTACAATACAACAGAGTAAATGGCTACAGTCAATGTACATACGTGAGAATATTCGCATGCGCCTCCCGGTCCGGTCCTCCGCTATCAGGTAGATAACTTTAAGAGTCTTGTGTGTCCGGCCAGGCAGCAACAGGCTTTTTATACAATACTTCCAAAAGCAATACAATGGATACTGTAATCCCTTTGTCCATTGGACACAGGGATGCATCTTTACAGTACAGGAGAGGTCATAGGTTGATTTGAAAAGGTGGGCGATGTCTTTCTTAACTGTTCTTGTGGGTGGTCTCCTCTGGATTCCCGCCGCATACATAATATACAGTAAATACAGTTTATATCTATATTCTGCTTCTGCACATAACTATCCACAGGAACATGCGATCTTCCTCAAACCAACACCGGAATGTTACCCTTAAAATACCCTACAGCTGGATACCAGACACCACCTTATAACCTTAGTCTGTCCCCTCCTATCATGCAAAGGTGAATCCCTTTGTTCTGGAATCATTTAAACTGTTGATACTTGCTGATGTGGTTCAGGGGGACTATGTGTACAATGTGCACTATTTGGATTAAATATGTAATGTTTTGATAGCCCTCCATGCGTTCACAAACTCCGCCGTAAATACCCATACCACGCGCAGGACCGCGGGAGCGACCATACGCAAATTGCGGATATGTGCACGCACAGCGGAACAAGTGCACGCGCAGTGGGCATGTGTGTGTATTTTATACGTGCTGTGTGTTCTGTAATATTTTTCGACTTTGACAGTCCACCCTTTGGCAGTCAACAATAACTGCCACTATCTAATCACCAAACAGAAAAATATCAATACAATATCTACAGACGATTGGATGGTGGGAGGAGAGTTGTAGGCGGGAAATGTATGATGTAGTGGGATAGTAAAAAGCATGTATGGATGAATCCATGTCTGAGGGGCATGTATCATCGTGCCGTATATGTTCTAGATAAGCTTCGAGGTATTGCGAAGTATACATTAAATCCTTCTTATCCCGTATTAAGGGTCTGTAAGTGGGCCAACAAACACTACCGAGCTCTTTTCGGCTTCTTGTTCCAACAAATGGGGTGCACATTAGTTGATGATACAAGGAGGGGGAACATATGTGAGTGCTAGTATATGTGGATATCACCTGTCGACTATGTGTGTCATTAACTGGAGGTTGTAGAGATGAAGATAAGACACATATCTAAAATACATTCACATAACATTTTCATAAACATTCTTGGGTATGGTCAATGTCTTTTCTGGATGGGTGTATCTGGGCAGAGGGGGAGACAAAGGAAAAACGGGTGAAAGAAACAGGCCATGGAATTCATTTGCAATCCTTATCATAACACTGTCTCTATGGATGGGTCGTAAATTAAATCTGCTGCTGTAACAGCGCCCCCGCTCCTTAAACTCATCAAATTTGTGCCGTGCTTGCGCCGCGTTAGAATTCGAACACACCTAAATATCAAGCCAATAATTATGACGACTCCCAGGATACAAAGGAGAAACTTTCCTACACTCATAATAACATTTTGAGCCCACTCTCCTAATCCTGAGAACCAATTTCGTGGGTTCAACCATGAGACCCAGCCGGTCAGCTCATTACCCGCAGCGGTCAGGGTAAGGTTGTGTCTCCTCCGGAACTCCCACTTCAACTGCAATATATCATCCATCTTTTGATCGCTAATCTCTGTGGGGTCGTCAGTGCTGTTTGTAATATACGTGCAGCACTTCACACCATATTGAGTTGCCAAAGTGACACAGTACCCACCCGTCACGGCTGTGATATAATTGAGGACCATCCTGTGCTGGATCAGTTCTGTCTTGTAAGCTTGTAACTCCCTACCCGTATACCTGAAGGTGTCGTCATACATCTCAGTGATATTATCTATCAAGTTCGCTAGCGCATGGATATACCTATAATTTATAATTCCTCTGGCAGTACGGGTGATGTCTAATGCGAGAAGGAATTGAATCCCGGTGGATTCGTGGATCAAATCAGAGGCTACGTGCTCTGTCCTATCTATGAAGTGTCTCTTGACTATGTGTTGAGTATGAGTATAAGGAGCCTGAGCACTGCGGTGAACATCTTTCATCTTATCATGGGTTATGGTCATGACCTCTGGCAACACTCTTCCAACATAACACAATTCCTCTGAGTTCGGGGCAAGCCACTTATACGCCTTCCTCCCACATATGAAATAGGCATCAACGGGGAGAACATATGGGACAGAATATGACATTACCATATTACAAACTTTCCAAGTGAAAAACCCAATCCCTAGTTCTCCCATCTGCTCAGTACAAGTATCGGGCTGGATGATATGAGCACAGTACCCTGGTGATACTTTTCCAACCCACATGGTCTTGCTTCCTCTAGTATACCTATACCGAAAATACCTTCCACTGTTGGCTATTTGGCGTACAAGTTCAGAGTCTATGGGTATCCTATCAGCTCTATGTGAAAAGGCCATTGTCTGGTTATTCCATGTCACCTCCCAATTTCCCGGTTTTCGGTAATTGGAGATATTGAAACATAATAAGGATCTATCGACATGATACTGGTGGAGCTTCAAACTAGGGGGCCTAGAAATATTGAATTTCTTGTCCACCGGTCTCCCACCCCGTAATTCGAGTACCTCATCTTTTGCTAAAGGGTACAGTACTAATCATGACTTGCTCTGACCTTGAGGTACTTGTGAGCACACCCAGCATTCTGTCTGGTTTAAGACCTTACCCACTAGTGAGTGGTAATCACTCAATGGATGACGGTCCATGTTGATATTAAAGCTGGACTGACATCTCTGGATGCACCCATTCTCGACTATGTTCTCACGATTACTACAAATGCAATTTTCCTCAGCCAATAACCCTTCACAGTGCCTCCGAGCCCCCTGACTACCAGATCGCTTTCTGAAACTCGCCTTTGCCCGAGTGATATGTTGCTCTTGAGATACTACAAATCCATCCTCGCCATCAGAACCCATTCCAGATCCTTTCTCGACCTCTCTGGGACCCTCACCGAAACAGACTGTCCTGGTCAACAACAGGATTAACAGGAAAACCCAGAACGCAGTCTCTTGGGGTAAGTCCATCTTGTTAAAGGAAGAGAAGGGAAACAAGAAGGGGGAGAAAGGGAAGGAGAGAAGGAGGGTAGTGGGAGATGGAGAAAATAATAAAAAAGAAAAAAAACTGGTGCGACAACCGCCTCTGGTCTTGTTGTTCTCCGCGCTCAGGTGCCGTGACAACAGTCCTGCCTCTCAACCTTCCTGGAACAGACACTCCAGTGATACGATGTTCTCTACACTCTGCTCTTTGTCACGGGTTCTCTCTGGGTCAGCGACCTTCTTACAGTGGGACGAGTGGACCCAAGTCTCTCTTTCGGCAACCTTTAATGCTGTCGTGCTGGTTAGTAAGACTTGGTACGGTCCTTCCCACCTGTCAATGAGGCAACCTGAGCGTAGAAAATTTCGAATCATTACATAATCCCTAGGTTCAATGTCATGACAATTACTGTTCGGTGGGTCAGGAATCACCAGCTTTAGATTTCTGTTTTGATTCCTCAGCTGCTGGCTCATCTTAACCAAATATTTTACAGTCACTTCGTTATTGCATTTCAAATCATCCTGGGGGTCAATGATTACATGGGGTTGTCGACCAAAAAGAATCTCAAAGGGTGATAGGTTAAGGGGGGGCCTGGGAGCGGTTCTGATGCTGTACAATACTAGTGGCAAAGCTTCTGGCCACAACTATCCAGTCTCAGCCATCACTTCGCTCAGCTTGTTCCTAATAGTGCTGTTCACTCTCTCCACCTTCGCACTTGCATGTGGTCGGTATGCAGCTTGCTATTAATTCCCATCAGTTTGCACATAACCTGAAAGACTTCACCTGTAAAATGGGTACCCCTATCGCTTTCAATTATTCTAGGGATACCATATCTACACACAAATTCCTGCACAATTTTCTTTGCAGTGAACATAGCAGTATTTGTGGCAGCAGGGAACGCTTCTACCCAATTGGAAAACACATCAATACAGACTAACACATATTTTAAATTCCTACAGGGTGGTAACTGTATGAAATCAATTTGTATTACCTGAAAAGGGCCATCTGTCGGAGGGATATGGGATGGCTCTGTTGGTATTGACTTTCCAATATTCTTCCTCAAGCAAGTAAGACATGTCATTGCTCTCTTACCCGCATGAGAAGAGATTCCTGGTGCACACCAGTAGGCTCTCACCAGCTTACACATACCCTCTTTACCCAGATGAGTCAGACCGTGTGCCGCCTCAGCTAAGCTTGGAAGATATGCTCTGGGGGCCACTGGCTTACCCTGTCCAGAGTCCTGAGGACTCCTGGCCATACCCCTTTGACCTCCAGAACGCCCTTTCCTGTGGAGAACACAAATTTTGCATTTCATTTTGTGTGTTGATTGTGTTGAATGTCATCAGTGATGTGATATCTGTTTGTATGGGGGTGCTGGCTGCTGATTTAGCAGCTTCATCTGCCTGGCTGTTACCAAGTGAGATTGGATCTTGGTTGTAAGTGTGTGCTTTGCACTTGATAACAGCCACTCTGTCTGGTTCTTGTATCGCTGTTAGAAGCCTTTTTATGTGGGATGCATGCGCTACAGGTGTGCCAGCTGCCGTCATGAAATTTCTGAGGCGCCATAGGACCCCGAAATCATGCACTACTCCAAAGGTTTACCTAGAATCTGTGTATATATTGGCTGACTTACCCTTGGCCAATTCACACGCTCTGGTTAGGGCGACCAGCTCAGCAACTTGTGCTGAGTGCGTTGGGCCCAGGGGTTCAGCTTCTATAATACCTCTGTCATCTACGACTGCGTATCCAGTACACAGGTCTCCCGAGTCCATCTGTCTGTAGCAACTACCGTCAGTGTAAAAAGTAAAATCTACGCCTTCCAGTGGGTTGTCACTAATGTCAGGTCTTGCAGTGAAAGTCTGGTTCAGGTATTCCATACAATCATGCGTGTCAGTGTCTGCACTAAATCCTCCTTCACCATCATTCTCATCCTCCACCCTTTGTGCCTGTTCAGGCACACCCGGCAGATACGTTGCAGGTTTTAGTGCGCTGCATCTCTCTATGGTGATGTTTACAGGGGCCATTAGTGCTAATTCCCACTTTGTAAACCGTGCCGATGAGACATGTCTGGTTTGGGCGGAGTTCAGTAAGGCTGACACTGCATAAGGTGTATGGATTGTCAGGTGGTGTCCTAACACTATGTCTTCGCTTTTACTTACTAGCAAAGCTATCGCTGCAACACTTCGCAAGCATGTGGGGAGAGACCGCGCTACGGTGTCCAACTGTGCACTGTAGTAAGCTACCGGCCTGCTGGCATCACCATGTCTCTGGGTTAGGACACCTGCCGCACACCCAGCACTTTCCGTACCGTACAATTCAAATGGTTTCCCATAATCTGGCATGCCTAATGCAGGTGCCTGTGATAGGCACTGTTTGAGTCTCTCAAATGCCAGTTCGGACTCATCTGTGTGCGAGATCCGATCTGGTTTGTTCGAAGAGACCATTTCTTGCAAAGGTAAAGCCAGTATGGAGAACCCTGGGATCCAGTTTTGGCAGTACCCACACATTCCAAGAAAGGTGCGGATCTGTTGCTGGGTTTGTGGCAGAGTCATGTCGCGAATCGCCTGTATTCTATCAGCGGTGAGGTGTATAAGTCCTTGCGTCAAGCAATGTCCCAAATATTTTACCCTGGTCTGGCACAGCTGCAACTTATCCTTTGAAACCTTGTGTCCCATATCAGAAAGATGAAACAGAAGCTGTTTCGTGTCTTTCAAGGACGATTCGAGTGAATCAGAACACAGCAGTAAGTCATCTACATACTGTATTAATACTGATCCGCTCTCAGGCTGAAAGGATTGTAAAAAGTCATACAAAGCCTGGGAGAAAATACTTGGGCTGTCAATTATTTGGAATGGGGATACAGATTCCATACAATCTTTCATCACTAGCCTTAATAATAATAATTTTGGTTTAAAGTTCACTGCCACTTTTAGTTTAACTCAGATTAATTATTTGGATGTCACACTCTCGGTGAAAGACAATAGACTTATAACGGAAACTTATAAAAAACCAGTTGATAAGAATAAATATCTTAACTACGAAAGCTCACATTTAAATGCTTGGAAAAACAATATACCAAAAAGTCAGCTAATTCGCACAAAACGGAACTGCACGCTAGAAACTACATATCAACATCAAGCCACCAAATTGATGAATACCTTTTCAGGACAAGGATACCCTAAGGAAATTATTCAGAAGGCATATGAAGAAGTTAACTTTATAGATAGACAAACATTGTTACAAATGGGACATACACGGCAGAGTAAAGACCCTAGTAGGGAAGAGAAGAATATAGGTTTCATTACACAGTTTAATGGCTGTTCTAAAGAAATTAGAAACATCATAAAAAAGAACACACCAATTTTACTACAAGATGATATTCTTAAAGATGAAATTAACCCACAGGGAAAGGTGATCTTTAGGAGGTCTGAAAATCTGAAAACTCAACTAGTCCAGAGCCATTTTATAATGGCAAAAGAACCAATTATGGATAAACTGTGGCTTCCAAAGAAACCTGTGGGTTACCATAGGTGTGGGAATAGTAGATGTTTCATGTGTAACAACTCGCCAAGGAAAACTATAGAATTCTTCTCCTTCACCTCTGGGGCTAGATTTGAAATTAAGGACTTTCTAAACTGTCAATCTTCCTATGTCATCTATATTTTGAGCTGCAAATGTGGGAAACAATATGTGGGACGAACGACCCGTACGCTCCACGGTAGATACATGGAGCACAAACGAAATATACAGAATGGTAATAAATTACATCCCTTGTCAAACCATATTACATTATGCCAGAATGGTGATATGAAAAGTGTATCAGTGATGGCGATTGAACAGGTGAAAAAAACATATAGAGGGGGTGACAGGTTTGGGAGACTGTGTAGACGTGAGGCGTTCTGGATATTTAGATTAGATTCCATGGTCCCGAATGGACTCAACGACGCCATTGAGTTAAATAACATTTAGAGCCACATCATGTCTCCCCCTCCCTTTGTGAGATTATGTCTATCCTTCTCCTGTTTCCCCCCCCTGTCCTCCCTTTTGATTGGATTAATATCCTCTGCCTTGGTAGCGTTAAAAGAGAATTTATAGTTTGATCCTAAAAAACATGATCTGTGCTACACATTATCTTCCGTTTCTCTCTATTTTCATGTATTATATATGTATTCTTTTATGTCTATTATGGTCTATTATGACATACACGGTTAGATCTCCTTTTCCCTTAGTGTCTGTGTGGACATTTAGGCATACGTGTGCACACACTTTGGGTTTGGATGCATGTGTGTATTTGTTCACACGGACGCACGGAAATATGTATTGGATATTGAATATATTGGATATCAGATTTGCTATGGACTATTTAGATGGAAGCTAGTAAAAAGAATATATACATATATACACATATTAGGATTATATAAATGTTTATTTTCCATATATACCTCTCTTCGTATTTATATAGTAAAAGGATAAATTATAGATAAATAACAGCTACATATGAATAGTTTAGTAATCTCCCTTCTTTGTGGATGATTTAGACAAACTTTGACACGGGTGTAGACCCCTTTTTTTTATATATATATATATATATATACACCTGAATTGATTGATTAAACAATCTATGCGTGCTGAGATGCACTCTTTTTATGTTTTTGACATGTCTCCTAAAGATATATATAAATATAAATGTCATATTTATTGTCATATTGATATTGTAGTAATATTTAGCCATTAGTGTGGTTCTTGAAGTGAATGTTGTCCTCCTTTATATTCCATAAGGAAATGATTATAAATCTTTTAAAATGTAGATAGAACGATTATTATCTGAGGGATGTACATGAAATCCTCTACTAATTTGTTAGGCACCTGCATTGTGCTTTGGACACAGCTAATGAATGATCGATTGCAGATGTGGGACTGAAACCATGAGAAGTCCCGAAGCCGCTATACACCTGAAAGCCGATATGCGCTCCATAGCCAAAACGAGGCTTGAAACGCCCAGGAGACTGAAACGTCAGCATGATGGGCGGGCTGACAATCTAGCGCTCAGCTTAAATGAGGAGAAGAGAGACACTACATTCATTCTGATGAAGCCGCTGAGCCCGGAGGGAGGCGGGGAAACGCGTTAATTACTCATCTAAATTGCTATACATACCACTATCCGGAGGTCTCGATAACCAACACGAACGCTCCAGCAGGTTGTAGTTGGAACTTTTCACCTTTTCTTATGATCCCCCAGAGATGACTGCACGATAAAGGTTGAAAGCACCAGCAGCTGGGGAGGACATTCTGGGTGAAATAATCCATACATAGGAGTGGTGAGACCGCACTGCATAAATGTCTGGCCAGACATGCTTTTAGAGGGAGCATTGGCTCACATTATTAACAGGCTGTGGCTATACAAATGGGACAGCGCATAAACCCACATTTTATGTGAGGAATAACTTTATTTCATCATTTTTTCACCAAAGTGACTGTTATATAGCCCCACAGAAAAGAACATTGTGTGTACTATTCAGCCTCAGTAAATATCGGATAAGTTACATTTTAACCATTACAATAGGTGTTGTTAAGAAATTCTAAGTGGATATAGAGTAACTTGTTATAATATATGTTACATCCAGTTCATATGTGAAGTAATCATTGTAAAGGTATATTGACCGGCCGTGGTATAAATTGCATATTTTATATATATATGTTTTTTAATAAAAAGACCCTTATAAATTCTAATCCATATGCGCTGTAACACTAGTTTTTTTGTTGCTTGTTTGGCTGTCAATGAAACCTTGGGGTAGGTGAGTCCAGGTGTACTGTACTCCCCTGTATGTGAATGCAAACAGGTATTGGCTGTCAGGGTGCAGAGGGACCGAAAAGAAGACAGAACAGAGGTCAATGACAGTGAACAATTTTGCAGTAGGGGGAATTTGCATGAGGATGACAGCTGGATTTGGCACTATGGGGAATTGGCTCTCAACTATCTTGTTTATCCCCCTTAGATCCTGCACTAGCCTGTAACCCCTCCCCCCACTCTTTTTCACAGGGAAGATGGGACTATTGGCAGTACTCAACGTCCTGACTAGGATGCCCTGTTGTAGCAAGCTCTCTATGACTAGGTACACTCCTAATTCCACCTCTGGCTTCAGAGGATACTGAGGGATTTTTGGAGCTATCCTACCATCTTTTATTTGCACTACTACTGGAGCTACATTCGCCATCAATCCAGTGTCTTGTTCATCTTTGGTCCAGAGGGATCCTGGTATTCGTGAGATCATTTCCTCTACCTTTGAGGGACACCTGTCTATAACAGCAGAGTGTGACATTAGCCTTTGTGGGGTGTCTAACATATCCTGCACTTCCTGAATGTGATTCTCGGGTATATCCAAGAAGACACCTTCAGGAGTACAATATATGACACACCTCATTTTACACAATAAATCTCTCCCAAGTAGATTAGTCGGAGCCGATGCAGCTAGCAAAAAGGAATGCTTGGTCTGCAAAGGCCCTATCGTAATCTCCGCAGGTCTACTCAAAGAGTAGTGTTGCACTATTCCTGTTACTCCCATTGCTGAAATTGTTTTACCCGTGGTTTTCATACCTACCGTCGAATTTAACACTGACCTGGCCGCCCCTGTATCTACAAGAAAAGGTAATGATCTACCAGCTACATCAACTGTGACCTCAGGTTCACTACCAAGGCTAGCAATCAACTTCACTGGCTGCAGACTACAGGTGTGGCCCAACCCCTATTGTATATTGTGACCCTCCCGCAGCGCACTGGCAGCTACAATATGTGAGGGGGGTAACTGAGAATTTTCGGAGGTCTGCCAGTCCCTCCTAGGTGGGTACCTCCTTGATTCCCCTGCATGTGGCTCATAACTTCTCCTATGCGATCCCTGATCAAAATTATGTGTATTATAGTGTGGTTCATATCCTGGTCTAGGGGGTCGGCATACCTTATGTGTGTTTTTATACCTACAATTCCGTGCAAAATGTCCTTCCTTCTGACAGTTATAGCATACTACTACACGTGACTTACCATCAGGGGTCTGGGGTTTTGGCTGATGCGGTTTTGTTGTAAGAGCATTTATACTTACTGTCATCAGCTTATCCCCCTGAGACTCCCTGTGCTTAATGATGTTCCGGTCGTGCTCGATAGCGGACTCTCTTAATGCAGCCACCGAGATACCTCTCCAGTTAGGTAGAGTGGTTTGTACCCTTGTTCTTAATGTCTCTTTTAAACCGTCCATTAATACTGACACAGCTACCTCCCTGTGATGTACATTGTCCTTAATGTCCTCGATCCCAGTGTATCTAGCCATTTCCTGCAGTGCTCGATGGAAATATTCAGATGCCATTTCACCTTCTTTTTGTCTTATGGAAAAGATTTTATTCCATTTGACAACAGTAGGGAAATATACTCCTAATTGCAGATTGATTTGTCGTACATTCTCCTGAGTGTACTCATCAGTGAGAGGTACTTCTGCGTCTAATTTACAATCAGTAATGAATTTCGCGGGGTCAATATTTTAAGGTAAACATACTCGTAGCACTGTTTGCCAATCTTTGTTTGTGGGTTCGGTGGCGTTACCTAACTCTTTAATTAACCTCTGGCATGCGACTAGATCCTTTCTGGGATCGGGAAATTCTGACATAATTGCCCTCAATTCTGTCCGGGACCAGGGACAATGCATAGCAATGTTCCTGATGGGAGTGACTCCCTGAGCGTCAGTCCTCCCATTGGGGACTGCGATCACCCTGACAGAATTTAATTCAATTGCGTCATTTTGAGTTGACTCCACAATCTGAGGTGCTATTGTCTCTGGGTTCACAACGATATGCTGGCGGTCGGGCTCCCGGCGACCAGCATAACGGCGCCGGGAGCCCGACCGCCGGGCTTACCGACAGTGTGGCGAGCGCACATGAGCCCCTTGCGGGCTCACTGCGCTCGCCATGCTACGGGCACGGTGGCTCGCTACGCGCGCCACACTATTTTATTCTCCCTCCAGGGGGGTCGTGGACCCCCATGAGGGAGAATAAGTGTCGGTATGCCGGCTGTCGGGCTCCCGGCGCCGGTATGCTAGTCGCTGGGAGCCCGACCGCCGGCATACTGAAGACCACCCATTGTCTCTGCGTAATGTATGGTACCGTACTTACCTGTGGACACGACCTCACTTATCCCTCCGCTAGGGGGCCTTACTACTGCTCTTACTGGTTGGGCCGTGCCCACCTGAGTATTCTGTATGGTGGCTGCTAGAGAGAGTGCCGATATCGTGCTGGGCTCATCTTCTTGCTCACAGTACTGAGGAAAGTTTAAAATGGGATACAACTTGCAAGGGTTAGCATTAGTACATTTATCAACTATACTCTTATCGGATACCAATATGCCATTGTCTGTAGCCACTTTCTCCCCCACAATATACGGTGGTGGTGGTGCGGTTGCCATCATTTTCCTGCTAGGTTTGGAACCTGCTGCGTGAGCTAATTCTCTTTGCATATCGCCCTCTTGCTGCCATAAATTTAAACAATTTGTGTGTCTGACCCTTTGTTTTCGGGATTTTATCAGACATATCCTAATCCTTAAATTCTGCAATACCTCTGGTTCAAAACTGCCTACCTTAGGAAATGGTTCCCTATCTCCCGCAGTCATACGTTCCCATTCATTGCACAAAACTTCTGTGTGTGGTCCATACTTCTCACACATTATGAACCTCGCTAACCCCCTGGGCCGCGGTATGTCAACCTGAACCCTGGTTGAACGTCCCTTACTTGAGCAACTGGCCCCCATATTTTGCAGGTATTGTCCTTTCGGCTAATCCCACAAAAAAACAAAATACTCAATATAAGGCAACGGTGAAAGTTCTCCGAGCGCTCTTCACCCGCTCACCGCCCACGTTGGCCAGTACTACCATACACTGTCGATAGCGAAGGCAATGTACCCAACTTAGGGCCCTATGTAACCTCTATTTACTGGAAGTTTCTGGGAATAATTTACCCTTTCCAGTAAATATAAGCTGTTGGAGATTTCCTGAGAGAGACCAGCGAAAACTCCCTAAACCTTTATTATACACAAATCACGCTTGCGTATGCTATATACAGCGCTAATGATACCGCGATTTTACGCAAAGCTCGTAAAAAGGTTACCACGTTGCGCTAAATATTGCACCCACGAACGCGCGGTCCAATCGCACAGCGTATAGGTACTTGTTACTTATCCACCGTACGACCACTGGAATCGATTTTCAGGCTGCGAGACCTCAGCCGGAGCGTATGAAAAAAAAACTAAATGGGTAAACCTTCGCTAACCCCCTGGGCCGCGGTACTCTAACACAATTGGCTACCTTGCTCCTTTGTACTAAAATCTATATTGACATGAGTCAGCTGCCTCACGCCACCAAGTCTCCACTCACTTGATATACCACTCGACGGGATCCCGAATTCCCTGGGTCCACTACGTTCTCTGTTACATTTGCTCACTCACGTTCACTCATTCAAATACACTTTGGTTTTTCTGTACAGAAAATTATCTATCATTCAGATAAACAGCTTTACTACCAGAGGCAATACAGTAAAAAAGGTTTTATTTAAACTAAATCTTGGAAACCGAGCAATTTGTTCTAATGTAGCGTGGCTACTGTCCCGCCCCTAAACTAAACGATGCTATTGTGTAATTTGTACTTAGCGGTCGTACCCTTACGCACATTGCGTAAACACGCGACCGTGTGTATGTCTGTACGTTGCATACGCAGTCCCGTCCTTTGTCCGAGACACGTGTACAGAAACCGTACGTCCGCAATAATACAAATCCCACACTTCTATAAATGTAAGCGATATTACCTATAATCGCTCACTTAACACAACACAGTTTCTTTCTGTATAAACCTTTTTAACTAGGCCAGACTGTGTTTGTGTTTTACGTTTACTTCCTTAATATTTATTCTATGTTTTAACTAAATAGCAACAAATTTCTCCGTACAGGTCTAAATGAATCTAGTAATCAGTACTTATGGCAACAATATGAGCAGGTATACAGAGTACAGGTGTATGCTTGTGTTGTGTGCGCATTTGGCGCCAAACAGAAATTCACAGACTTTTTAATAGCTTTGCGTATTTACTCTACGGGTCCCACCAGCATCCCTTCAAACCATGCAGAGCAGACGCCATCTAATCAGCAATAAAATAGGGTTTCCAGTGTATCCTGCGGCCAGAAAAAGGTTTACGTAGGATACCTGTCTGCCCTTTGCTGATAGATAAAGTCTGCTTTAACCTGCTAGGCTGCGGGTATGTGGAAAAACCGGACGATGCCCCCAATTGATAATGTCGATATTATCTTAAAACATAAAGCTATACCTTTAAACACACTTTTACCATGGAGCCGCTGCGGCCGCTAAACTTAATATGCACTCTACATACCTCTTACGCTATTTGCGTAATGAGTCCCATACCATGTACGGACTCTGCGTACAAACGCCGCGCTGGGGGTACAAAGTACACGCAGCACGTACACACCCAATTAATACACTTTTAAACCTTATACAGTTAGTCAATGTAATACACTTTAAACCCTAGCAGGGAAAAGAGGACACAGATTGATTTTCCGTACATTCTTCTGAGTGTACTCATCAGTGAGAGGTACTTCTGCGTCTAATTTACAATCAGTAATGAATTTCGCGGGGTCAATATTGGAAGGTAAACATACTCGTAGCACTGTTCGCCAATCTTTGTTTGTGGGTTCGGTGGCGTTACCTAACTCTTTAATTAACCTCTGGCATGCGACTAGATCCTTTCTGGGATCGGGAAATTCTGACATAATTGCCCTCAATTCTGTCCGGGACCAGGGACAATGCATAGCAATGTTCCTGATGGGAGTGACTCCCTGAGCGTCAGTCCTCCCATTGGGGACTGCGATCACCCTGACAGGATTTAATTCAATTGCGTCATTTTGAGTTGACTCCACAATCTGAGGTGCTATTGTCTCTGGGTTCACTACGATATGCTGGCGGTCGGGCTCCCGGTGACCAGCATACCGGCGCCGGGAGCCCGACCGCCGGGCTTACCGACAGTGTGGCGAGCGCAAATGAGCCCCTTGCGGGCTCACTGCGCTCACCATGCTACGGGCACGGTGGCTCGCTACGCGCGCCACACTATTTTATTCTCCCTCCAGGGGGGTCGTGGACCCCCATGAGGGAGAATAAGTGTCGGTATGCTGGCTGTCGGGCTCCCGGCGCCGGTATGCTGGTCGCTGGGAGCCCGACTGCCGGCATACTGAAGACCACCCATTGTCTCTGTGTAATGTATGGTACCGTACTTACCTGTGGACACGACCTCACTTATCCCTCCGCTAGGGGGCCTTACTACTGCTCTTACTGGTTGGGCCGTGCCCACCTGAGTATTCTGTATGGTGGCTGCTAGAGAGAGTGCCAATATCGTGCTGGGCTCATCTTCTTGCTCACAGTACTGAGGAAAGTTTAAAATGGGATACAACTTGCAAGGGTTAGCATTAGTACATTTATCAACTATACTCTTATCGGATACCAATATGCCATTGTCTGTAGCCACTTTCTCCCCCACAATATACGGTGGTGGTGGTGCGGTTGCCATCATTTTCCTGCTAGGTTTGGAACCTGCTGCGTGAGCTAATTCTCTTTGCATATCGCCCTCTTGCTGCCATAAATTTAAACAATTTGTGTGTCTGACCCTTTGTTTTCGGGATTTTATCAGACATATCCTAATCCTTAAATTCTGCAATACCTCTGGTTCAAAACTGCCTACCTTAGGAAATGGTTCCCTATCTCCAACAGTCATACGTTCCCATTTATTGCACAAAACTTCTGTGTGTGGTCCATACTTCTCACACATTATGAACCTCGCTGACCCCCTGGGCCGCGGTATGTCAACCTGAACCCTGGTTGAACGTCCCTTACTTGAGCTACTGGCCCCCATATTTTGCAGGTATTGTCCTTTCGGCTAATCCCACAAAAAAACTAAATACTCAATATAAGGTAACGGTGAAAGTTCTCCGAGCGCTCTTCACCCGCTCACCGCCCACGTTGGCCAGTACTACCATACACTGTCGATAGCGAAGGCAATGTACCCAACTTAGGGCCCTATGTAACCTCTATTTACTGGAAGTTTCTGGGAATAATTTACCCTTTCCAGTAAATATAAGCTGTTGGAGATTTCCTAAGAGAGACCAGCGAAAACTCCCTAAACCTTTATTATACACAAATCACGCTTGCGTATGCTATATACAGCGCTAATGATACCGCGATTTTACGCAAAGCTCGTAAAAAGGTTACCACGTTGCGCTAAATATTGCACCCACGAACGCGCGGTCCAATCACACAGCGTATAGGTACTTATTACTTATCCACCGTACGACCACTGGAATCGATTTTCAGGCTGCGAGACCTCAGCCGGAGCGTATAAAAAAAAAACTAAATAGGTAAACCTTCGCTAACCCCCTGGGCCGCGGTACTCTAACACAATTGGCTACCTTGCTCCTTTGTACTTAAATCTATATTGACATGAGTCAGCTGCCTCACGCCACCAAGTCTCCACTCACTTGATATACCACTCGACGGGATCCCGAATTCCCTGGGTCCACTACGTTCTCTGTTACATTTGCTCACTCACGTTCACTCATTCAAATACACTTTGGTTTTTCTGTACAGAAAATTATCTTTCATTCAGATAAACAGCTTTACTACCAGAGGCAATACAGTAAAAAAGGTTTTATTTAAACTAAATCTTGGAAACCGAGCAATTTGTGCTAATGTAGCATGGCTACTGTCCCGCCCCTAAACTAAACGATGCTATTGTGTAATTTGTACTTAGCGGTCGTACCCTTACGCACGTTGCGTAAACACGCAACCGTGTGTATGTCTTTACGTTGCGTACGCAGTCCCGTCCTTTGTCCGAGACACGTGTACAGAAACTTCCGCAATAATACAAATCCCACACTTCTATAAATGTAAGCAATATTACCTATAATCTCTCACTTAACACAACACAGTTTCTTTCTGTATAAACCTTTTTAACTAGGCCAGACTGTGTTTGTGTTTTACGTTTACTTCCTTAATATTTATTCTATGTTTTAACTAAATAGCAACAAATTTCTCCGTACAGGTCTAAATGAATCTAGTAATCAGTACTTATGGCAACAATGTGAGCAGGTATACAGAGTACAGGTGTACGCTTGTGTTGTGTGCGCATTTGGCGCCAAACAGAAATTCACAGACTTTTAAATAGCTTTACGTATTTACTCTACGGGTCCCACCAGCATCCCTTCAAACCATGCAGAGCAGATGCCATCTAATCAGCAATAAAATAGGGTTTCCAGTGTATCCTGCGGCCAGAAAAAGGTTTACGTAGGATACCTGTCCGCCCTTTGCTGATAGATAAAGTCTGCTTTAACCTGCTAGGCTGCGGGTATGTGGAAAAACCGGACGATGCCCCCAATTGATAATGTCGATATTATCTTAAAACATAAAGCTATACCTTTAAACACACTTTTACCATGGAGCCGCTGCGGCCGCTAAACTTAATATGCACTCTACATACCTCTTACGCTATTTGCGTAATGAGTCCCGTACCATGTACAGACTCTGCGTACAAACGCCGCGCTGGGGGTACAAAGTACACGCAGCACGTACACACCCAATTAATACACTTTTAAACCTTATACAGTTAGTCAATGTAATACACTTTAAACCCTAGCAGGGAAAAGAGGACACAACACCGATTTGTAGTTAATCACTGGGTTCCGACACCACAGAGTAATAGTTCTGAAAGGGGGTTAACAATACAAATTATGCACTACAATACAACAGAGTAAATGGCTACAGTCAATGTACATACGTGAGAATATTCGCATGCGCCTCCCGGTCCGGTCCTCCGCTATCAGGTAGATAATGTTAAGAGTCTTGTGTGTCCGGCCAGGCAGCAACAGGCTTTTTATACAATACTTCCAAAAGCAATACAATGGATACTGTAATCCCTTTGTCCATTGGACACAGGGATGCATCTTTACAGTACAGGAGAGGTCATAGGTTGATTTGAAAAGGTGGTCGATGTCTTTCTCAACTGTTCTTGTGGGTGGTCTCCTCTGGATTCCCGCCGCATACATAAAATACAGTAAATACAGTTTATATCTATATTCTGCTTCTGCACATAACTATCCACAGGAACATGCGATCTTCCTCAAACCAACACCGGAATATTACCCTTAAAATACCCTACAGCTGGATACCAGACACCACCTTATAACCTTAGTCTGTCCCCTCCTATCATGCAAAGGTGAATCCCTTTGTTCTGGAATCATTTAAACTGTTGATACTTGCTGATGTGGTGCAGGGGGACTATGTGTACAATGTGCACTATTTGGATTAAATATGTAATGTTTTGATAGCCCTCCATGCGTTCACAAACTCCACCGTAAATACCCATACCACGCGCAGGACCACGGGAGCGACCATACGCAAATTGCGGATATGTGCACGCACGGCGGAACAAGTGCACGCGCAGTGGGCATGTGTGTGTATTTTATACGTGCTGTGTGTTCTGTAATATTTTTCGACTATGACACATCCCAGCATGCCCTGACACAGCAAAACTGTGTCAGGGCATGCTGGGGTATGTAGTTTCACAACAGCTTTAGGGACGCAGTTTGGACATGCCTAGTGTATGCACAACACACTGCCTGATCCGGCATTATTAAATATATCTGCAGATCCATTATCTGCAGATATATCTACAAGTGTGTACCCAGCATGTGTCTCGCTCTGCCCCTTCTATGTCTTTCAGTGACTCTCTCCCCCTTCTATGTTTCTCAGTGTCTCTCCCCCATGTCTTAGTGTCTCTCTCCCCCCTTCTATGTCTCTTAGTGTCTCTCTCCCCCCTTCTATGTCTCTCAGTGTCTCTCCCCCCATTCTATGTCTCTCAGTGTCTCTCCCCCATGTCTTAGTGTCTCTCTCCCCCCAGCGGTCACGCTCCAGGCTGGAAGAGCTGAGAGAGGACGGGATGGCGCCACGGCGGATGCGCAACTGTGAAGGGAGGGGTGAATGGCGGAGCTCCGGTGGCGGTGGGCGCATGAGGTGAGAGGGCAGCGCAGGTGCCAGTGGTGCTCCCCTCTGCTGGGCCTGCCATGGTGCCCAGGGCACGCACCTTGCTCGCCCTGTGCTAATTACGCCTCTGCTCACATTGTCAGTCACAGAGTTTCCTCCTTTTATAATGGCAAATGATGCCAATGACAAACATGACTGAACATTTTCTGGTAAGGAAAAATGGGGGAAAGCAAATTCATAGACGTAAAAGGAAATGAAAAGGTTACGCGTTCTTTCCTGGAAACCCCTCCCATATCCTCCTTGTGCATGAGCTCAGTGCTAATGCTCACCGTTCCACCATTCGTACTGCACATCTTGTCTAGTTTAAAAATCAAAATCTGGTAAGGAAAAGACAATATTTGCAACTATCTCAACATATTGTAAAAATATTTGGGGATACTTAAAAATGTGTTGAACTAAAACCCAGACTCACATGTTTGCAAGTTATCTGATTTACATGTCGTCTGTGACCAGTTATGCCTTCACTGATGACAAGACTCCATTCTGATTGTGTCAGATTCCATAGTGAATTTATTAAACTCCAGTAATAGTTCTTCCTTTTATGTAGTGTAACAGTGTCAGGGGAACAGGTACCATCTCTTTGGGTTAGATGGCAGTTTGTAGCAGCTGAGAGATAATGGTACAGTTGGCCTCAGCCAGTTTTATTGTGCAGACAAACAGAATATAAATATCAAAATAAATACCTTGCCATCCGGCACTCACTATACAAAGAATAATTCCTAACTCACTAAAAAAAACAACACAAGAATTTTTTTTCTACCAGGCACAGCTGACTGGATTTCAATAGCAGGTATCTCTCACAGAGACTCCATGGTCTCTCCTTTTCCCCAAGCAGTGTGAGAGGCTAATGATTAGGCTGACAGTTTTTTTAACACACCAATACAGTTGAAAGCCCTAATTAGCTTTGTATGAGGCTAATAGCCAAAGACCCGGACTGGACCTAGATGGAGAGCCCGCCCTCTCTTCTTCCATCCAATGCCAGGAACCCTTTTCAGCTTTGAGTAATAGCCAAAAGCTCTCAGCAGGGCCAATACAATATTCTTGGGGTTTTAAAACACACAGATAAGATACATGTGGCAAATATACTAGCCTTCCACCACTATTCCAGTGATCTTGTCACTGTAGTAATTAAAATATTTTCAGTGGAGTTTCTAAAATGGGCCCCTAGGGCAAGGAGGCAATTGGCTGCACTCCCTGAACCCAGACTAGATCACACTGTACATATAGCAGTGTGCCCCCTATACCTGCTGCCAGGTGTGGTATTAAGTTTACAAGCTTTACGTTGACATGCAGCTTGTTTACATTCTTAGGGCGGGATATACTAACCTCTCCCGCTGCGGTATATGGCTTTTTTCTGCGCTCCCTGTGTGTTCTCCAGAGTTACTGGTCTCTCTGCTCCCCGGCGCTACCCGTTGCTACCCCATGCTCCCCATTGTTTTCTTCTCTCACTGTGGTCCGCCTAATCACCACCGCTGCCACTGAGTCCTGCGCAAAACCGTAGCACTTGGTCTGCACTGCGCTCGCCCTTTCAGTTGCGCACATGACGCGGGAACTACGGGATGCATCCCAGGAAGCAGAGACAAGTCCGCATGTGCAACTGACAGGGGAAGCGTAGCACAGATCAAGTGCTACGGAGAGCGCAGGACTGAGCAGTGATGAGGTGGACCGCAGTAAGAGGAGAAAACAACGGGGAGCAGCGGGGAGCAACGGGCAGCGGAGAGGAGACCAGTAACTGCGGAGAACACACAGGGAGCGCAGATAAATGCCATATATCACAGCAGGAGAGGTTAGTACATCCCACCCTTAGTGTGTTGACAGTGACCATATTGACATTAAACAACATGGATACTATGTCAATATAATAGACTTGCCTAACATCCTGGTGGCCCAACGGTCACTTATCTAGTCCCGACAGCTGGAGAGGCACCAGAGTCTTTTTCCGGGTCCTGGCAGTGACCTGTGCCAAGTGGTGGTCTAGGTGATTTTTCTCCTCCTAAGCCAAACCCTAATACCTGTCCTTAACCCTCTCCCTAATGCCTAACCCCATCCCGAAGCCTAACCCTAACCTCCAACCTAACCCTCTTGCTTACGCCTAACTGTCAGCATTCTGTACATGACTACATAGTGTCTGTCTACATGCTGATACATGACATTGTGGTGTTGACATAATGAATATCGACAAAGTCACTGTCGACCATATGACTAGATCCCCTGCTGTTGAGTATGTTTTGGGTAATATATTCGGATAGATGGCACCAATGTAGGAGAATGCATGTGTAATGCCACAAATCCGGTGCTGCAACTTAAATTACATATGGGTATTAAATAAACCTGGTTCGGTTAAGATCAGAGAGGCAGACCTGCCTTACCCCTCAGACACAATGACCATACACAAATCAGGATCCAACTCCATTTTATTATTATAAGTTAAAGGTGACAGTGACAGAATAAGTAACAATTACATTTAGAACTCTTTGTTGGAATGCACAACAGAAGGAAACCTTGAAATAAGCTGGCGTTGTCTTATTAGTAGCAGAGTCTCATATAACTAGCAATAACAATAGGCAGGTGAGTTGCGGGAACAGGTAAGCAAGCTGGCGCTGTCTTTAATCAACACAGTCTAGTACCAGCCTTTGTAATATCGACGCACACAGAAATATAAGCTGTAACAGGCACTGCTGGGCGGAGCTTGCATAACAGTCTATAACGACCCAGCCTTTGTAGTAATAATAAGCATACAGGTAGATTAGCTTTGACAGGCACTGCTGGGCGGAGCTTGCATAATACAGTCAATAAGAACCCGCCTTTGTAGTAAAAAAAAGCACACAGGTATATTAATTTGAATATGCACTGTTGGGCGGAGCTTGCATAACACAGTCAATAATAACCCGCCTTTGCAATAGGAATAAACACACAGATATATTAGCTTTGACAGGCACTGCTAGGTGGAGCTTGCATAAGACAGTCAATAATAAGCCCGCCTTAAGCACATTCTTTGACACAATCATTAACCCTGACATGAGTCATTTAGAGCACATAACCAAAAGGAACAATGCTTTTACAATTTTTCAGCAGCAATAACTAAAGGGATTACACCCCTATTCCCTTTCTGACAATTGGGCACTGCACTAGCAGGGAACCTCTCCCCTTAATAAACTAATTGAGGGGCAACATAACATAGGGGAGCCTACCCCCTTTTCTAACATGAGCGTGGGGCACCATGAAATGAGGGGATCCTACCCCCTTTTTATTAAAACTTATCCTGCGGGGCAGAGGAGTGAGGGGATCCTACCCCTTTTTTCATTAAACAATATGCAGGGGCACTGAGGATGAAAGGGGATCCTACCTCCTATTCATTAATCACCAATAGCCGAGCTCTGGCAGCAGAAGGGTTAAAGGGTGAAGCAGGGCACGGTGGAAATGAGGGGAGCCTACTCCCTTCACTAATGTCCCTAATGCAGAGTTCTGGCAGCGGAAGGGTATTACAGGGCAGAGTGATGCAGCGGAAGGGCTTAATAGAGTTCTCACCCCCGCTGCGGCGCTTCTGCCACCTCCGATCGCTCCTTGTCTTCGGCGCCACCCGGGATGCTGCTCAGTCTCCACTATGCGCTGTCCTCTGTAAACCAGGGTTTTCCCCGGGTCTTTGCCATCCTCCCACCCACTGCCGATCCACGCCGTCCTTCTCAGCAGCCACCAGAGGTCCTCTTGCTAAGTCCCTTGGATGCAGGGGTCATCCTTAGTTGTGCCTGCGCTCCTCATCACCGGCCGCCCGCTGTTGCTCTTCTGGATCCTGGGAACTGGGGTCATCCACAGCCTCACTGGTCTGACGCTCACACTCTGGCTCTGCAGTGCAATTTCCTCCCCATTGGAGGCTTTCCCTGGCGTTCCATCCATGGCTGGCAGCGATGCGGGCAGCTCTTCTTCTCAGAATCAGAATCAGCTTTATTGGCCAGGTATACTTGCGCATACTAGGAATTTGTCTTTGGTTTGCTATACAACAACCAAGTAGGTAACAGATAAGCAGGTGGGGGCAAGTAAAGTCACACAGATAGGCATACCGTATGGACACAAGTTAGTTACATGTATGTCTAGTCAGTCAATGTTCAGGAGTTCAGCAGGCGGACCGCTTGGGGAAAGAAACTTTTGAGGCTTCTGGTGGACCAGAAGCAAATTAAACATGCTGTGGCCGGGGTGTAGCTGGTCTTTTACCATCTTCATTGCCCATGTTTTAGCTCTAGACAGGTACAGGTCCTGGACTGAGGGAAGGTCGGCCCCGATGATCTTCTCTGTGGTTCTGACCACCTTTTGGAGCCTGCATCTGTCTCTCGCGCTGGCGGAGCTGTACCATACCAGTATCGAGGAGCACAGTACCGACTCCACAATCGCGGAGTAGAAGAGGAGCAGAAGCTTCTGTGGGATGTTGAACTTCCTTAGTTGCCTGAGGAAGAACAACCTCTGCTGTGCTTTCCCAACAGTGGCGTCAGCGTTGGACCCCCATTTACGGTCCCGGGAGATTGTGGTCCCTAGAAACTTGAAGGAGTCCATTAGTGATACCACACTGTCAGCAAACGTTAGCGGAGGTGCACTAGCTGACTTCTTCCTGAAGTCCACTATCATCTTGACAGTTTTGAGGGGGTTGAGCTCAAGGTTGTTGTGGATGCACCAACTCTCCAACAGGGGTCCTCTTTCCTCTCAATGCGATCCGCTCTGGCTGTTAGGCACCCACTTCCCGTCTCCGGACGGTCCTTTCGGTCCTGGCGGATGGCTCGTCTCCCTGAGGCTGGACAGCAGGCAGTCTCCAGTGGGTAAGTGGCTCCACACTGTGGCGTCTGGGCAGCACTGCTTTCTGTGGGACACTACATAGCTGGACTCCCCAGGTAGGCTCAGTCCCATTCCTCCGGGCTACTTCTCCCGTGCTGGGGTCCTCCTTTTAAGGGTCTCCCTCTCTCTAGACCTCCCCTGCCCTCGGTCCTCACTGGTCCCCTAGCCACAGCAACAGACCGCCTCAGGTGTCTTTTGCCCTGCAACCTGGTGGGCCCAATCAACAGGGGACAAACTTCCCAGGCTTGGCTGTTGATGGCGAGGGGGGAATAGTTCTAACTTTAGTGGCGCCAAATCATCCCTGCCAGAGCTGACAGGGTCAGATACAGTTCAACAAGAGCCCTGCCACAGGGCTCTATAGGGACAGTACTGCAGTTTTCTATAGTAAAAAAAAACAGGGGGTCTTCAATTTTGTAATACTCCGGGGTATTACACATGGATTACAGAGCCTTTGTGATCTTCTGCGCATGCGCCGTCTGTCTGAAATATTATTTGAAATATGGTCATCGGCAGTAGGTATGAAGGGTCACTGCACAGATGGGCACTCCGCATGGGCACCCCCAGGTGTTACACTGCCTCTGAACATTTTTATTTTCCACCATGAATTAAATAATCACAGTCTAGAGCTTACTTACTAACTAACACTCTCTCCACCATACTAGCAGAGCTGCTAGGGTGCACAGTGTACTTTCAGCTGGTGAGATGTGGCCGTTACAGGTGGCGGTGGAGGTAATTAGCTCATAGTTCCGGAAGTGCAGTAATTCCCAATCAAGGGCCTCAATGCAGACTAACAGAGCAGGTTTTTAGTGATATCCATGTTTGAGCACAGATGGTTAAAACAACATAACTGGAATATTAATTAAGTGACTTGTGCTCATGTATGGATTTCCTTAAAACCTGGACTGCTAGTGTGCCTTAAGGACCATGGTTTGGAACCCCTGCAGTAGTGACTGTAGAAACATAACGCTAGGGTGTTATTATCTCGTGTGCATTTTAATAAGCATTATGTTTTAAAAATGTATAAAGTAAGTATTGTTTATAGGGTCTGATTCTGAGATGGAGTTCTGCAGCACGCAGGTTTCTGACTATCAGTCATCTGCGGCTGCACAAAGTCCATACTGAACGGGCCTTGCGATGTCACCAATAGTTCTCCTCTGCTGCTGCCTGACTGACAGGTAGCGGGGTTGAGGGGGTGGGTTGAGAGCCTGCTTATACTGGAAACAGAGACGTGTTGCCCCATTTTCTGGGAGAGGTGAGCCAAGAGATTGAGGCCACCATGCAGATTTCCTGCCTCACAGGCCCCCTTTTGTTGGTCAGCTGCTTAAACTGAGGCTTACTCAGCTGGCCATCTGTGTGAACATTGCGACCAATGGTAGCGATGTTGGATCCCAACTTGTGACATCAGTTGCAGTACTGGGATCGCAGCTGCACGCAAGCAGTGTCTCTTCTACTCGGACGTCCCTTGCATGTTCACTCCTGCAAATCGGAAAGTAATTCATAGCTGCTTACAAGCGGCTTTGGTTTTCCATCTATCTCTAGATCAGTCCCATACTACAGTATATAAATCTTTTATTGAGTAGTTTGCACTTTATGTAAATGAACTGATTTGGACCCCACATAATCATAAATATTTTACATATCTTATGTTTTTAGAACCTCAAGTTTCATTTTGGGGGCTGATATCTAATTCCTTCAGTGATTATTATAGGATATCATCTACTACACTTTTTACTGTACAAAATGAAACTATACTGTATACACTTCCTATATACATTTTCCAGAAACTTTGAAGGCTGTGTAACAAGATGTTCCTCTTACTGACCTTAGATAACTGTACCATTCTGAATGAAGGCCCTCGTCAAGGTACCTCTATAATAACAGGACAGAAAGCATGTATTTAAGTTGGATTTCAAAGAACGTTTAGAATTACACAAACAGCTAGATCAAAGACAGGTAGGTTTCAATTTCACCTCAGCGCATCATTGTCTCATTACAATGATAACCTTTTCCATCTTTAAATGATCTCAAATTATGTGTTTCCTGAAATACATAAATGCAGTAGTTGGAAAATATGAGTATGAGGTTTGGAAAGTATCAGACTAAAATGATGGCGGGAAATATAATTGGATTTCCATGATTGAAAATGGCAATTAAATAACTGATTATATGTTGCGTTAATCCATAGATGTAAATTTTAATATGAAGTGTCTGGTTCAATCGTGTAATATTTATAAGAAACAACAGATTAGATGCTTGTTCCTAAAATATTTATTGGTTTAATGCTGAAGTGAAGAATAATTGTAGAGGAAAGCCTCTGATGGAAATACAATATACTGAGAGGTGGGGTAAGAAATGAGATGGGTACAGTCATGAACATAAAGGGGCAAAGAGTGACAAACATTAGTGGGTCCGTAATGAACAGATAATGTCATCAATAGATGAGGACTTCCTATTGTGGTGGAATTTGGTTTTGCTTTTAGTTTTCTGTTTTATCTCAGGAAACTTGTACTATGCCAAAATTGTAAATATTGTTGTACTGACAGCTTCACATTTATAGCTTATTGGCCAGATATGTTGACTGCTCAATAAATATTAGGTTGAAGGGGGTTAAAGTGGCATGAACATCAGTACACCAAGATGAGAAGAGCACTAAAAATATTAAGGGACTTCCGATGGATCTACTGACTTCATGCTCTGCTGTGTTCCACATTTCTGATGTTCAGTAAACGTTTGAGAGAAAGTCAATAAGTCCTGATTTACAAGCCCTTGCTCAGTTCAGAAGACAGGGGGCCTGCTAGAGATGTCGTTAGAGAATGCATGTCTTACAGACGTTCCAAGCAGTAGCACAACTCCCTTGACACTAAGGAAGACATAGCGCCTCTCCTCCCACAGTGCAGGAGCTGTGAGACGGGCGCGGGCTGAAGCTGAAGGCAGGTACAGCTAGTACCACCCTCAGGCTGTCCCGCCCTGTTCAGCCGCACTGGCCATGCACCCCTCCTTACGGCCCTGCTGGTGCCAATACAGCTGATTAACATTTTAGTTTTTGAACCTAAAAGGGTCATATCATAACTGCAAATGAGTACACAGACTTGATGGCATAGAAAATAATCATTTAAATCAGATAAACCTGGAGACATTAGGAGCCAATGCAGAGTTGAGCACATGTTGGCTGTACCCGCTCACACATTGTGTTCACAGAACTCAGGGCGTAATTCAGATGTGGTTGGAGTTGCTATCACTGCTGCTTCTGATATTGCATTCAAACAAATAGAGTTTAGGTATCCTTCACTGGTATAAGATAAGGTGGTTAATTGAAAACCAGTCTATTTTAGTTATTTGAGCAAAAACCTTTTTGCCTGTTTTAGAAGTGTTTTACTGTATTTCATGTTTTACTTTTTATGCGGTTTCAGCACATGAGGTGCAAGAAAGAAATTGATATATAAAACATGAAAATGGCACTTAGTCAAAATCGTACAGAGGGCCTAATTCAGACCTGGTCGTTGCAGCAAATTTGTTAGCAAATGGGCAAAACCATGTGCACTGCAGGTGGGGTAGATATAACATGTGCAGAGAGAGTTAGATTTGGGTGGGGTGTGTTCAAACATTGCAGTGTAAAAATAAAGCAGGCAGTTATTTACCCTGCACAGAAACAAAATAACCCACCCAAATCTAACTCTCTCTGCAAATGTTCTATCTGCCACACCTGCAGTGCACATGGGCCCTCATTCCGAGTTGTTCGCTCGGAAGTGAATTTTAGCAGATTTGCTCATGCTAAGCCGCCGCCTACTGGGAGTGAATCTTAGCTTCTTAAAATTGCGAACGATGTATTCGCAATATTGCGATTACACACCTCGTAGCAGTTTCTGAGTAGCTTCAGACTTACTCGGCATCTGCGATCATTTCAGTGCTTGTCGTTCCTGGTTTGACGTCACAAACACACCCAGCATTCACCCAGACACTCCTCCGTTTCTCCAGCCACTCCTGCGTTTTTTCCGGAAACGGTAGCGTTTTTTCCCACACGCCCATAAAACGTCCTGTTTCCGCCCAGTAACACCCATTTCCTGTCAATCACATTACGATCGCCAGAACGATGAAAAAGCCGTGAGTAAAAATCCTAACTGCATAGCAAATTTACTTGGCGCAGTCGCAGTGCGGACATTGCGCATGCGCATTAAACGGAAAATCGCTGCGATGCGAAGATTTTTACCGAGCGAACAACTCGGAATGAGGGCCATGGTTTTGCCCAACTGCTAACAAATTTGCTGCTGCGATCAACTCTGAATTACCCCCCGCGTGCACTGTGGGGCGAAGGGGGGGGGGGGGGGTTGGGCAGATATAACATGTGCAGAGAGAGTTAGACTTGGGTGGGTTACTGACTGTATATAGTTTCTGTGCAGGGTGAATACTGGCTGCTTTATTTTTACACTGCAAATTTAGATTTCAGTTTGAACACACCCCTCCCAAATCTATCTCTCTCTGCACATATTATATCTGCCCACCCTGCAGTGCACATGGTTTTGCCCAACTGCTAACAAATTTGCTGCTGCGATCAGGTCTGAATTAGGCCCATAGACAAAATCGAAGGTACAGCTTATCAAAATCTGTGCTTCTGGGCTCTGGGGGAGTTCATGGGAAATCGCATAGTCAAAATCGGGCATAGCAAGGATCTCATCATGTACCTGACAATTCTAGTTTATAGACAGATCAATATAATGTCTGCTGATACATATATGTTATTATATTTTCATCAAAAGACCAATTAATTGTTTATTCTTTACCAAAGTTAGAAACTATCATCATCTATATGGGATGTGGTTAATTTACCAGCAGTTGGGATCCCAGCTGTTGGAATACCGATGCCGAAATCCCGACACCAGTCCTTATGCCAGTGCCGGAATTCCGAAACGGTCAGGAGACTGACATCAAAATTCCGACTGTCAGAATCCCGACCATACTAAGTATACACCCACGATTAGGTTTAGAGCCGGGGGTGGGGGGTTAGTTTAGACGCCCCTTCCCCCTCCACAGGGAGGTTAGGGTTAGGCTGTGGGGAGGGGGATTAGGGTTAGGCACCCACAGGGAGGGTTTGATTTAGGCTGCGGAGGAGGGCGGGTTAGGTATAGGCACGCCGAGGGGAGATTAGGGTCAGGCACTATAGGAGGACGTTAGGGTTAGTCTGCAGGAAGTGAGGTTTAGGGCTAGGTGGTAGGGGAGAGGGGAAAATATCCCCAACTCACCGCTGTCGGTATTCCAGATTTAATTTCTTAGCGTCGGTCTCTTGACGCCGGGATACCAAGCGCTGGCATTTCCTCGTCACAGGACCTGTTCGTGCATGCACAGAGTGGGTCCTGCGCATACACAAAGTAGAATTGGGAGGGAAAAAAGACAAGAAGAAGTCTGTACTATTGACGCACTTGAGACAGAAAATGATTATGTAATAAAAAATAACCTTTATTAAATATTCATTAAAATTGAGATGTATTTATATATTTATCCCAAACTCGCAGTGAAACATAAGGTTTAAAATCACAAAACAAACATATAGGTGATGAGAAAAAATAAAGAAATGTGAATGAAAGATTAAGAAGCGTGTTCACGTGTAATTCTTTACTAGACCACCTCAACCGATTTATCCTGTGTATGGTCAAGTTACTAATGTAATAATTTTATACTATAATATTCTTAGTGAAACTTGTTATTTATACACTATTCACCCGGCGAGGGTAGATTCTTAAATAATCATTCCCAGTAATAGGGCTGTGGGGGTAGATAGGTATAATAAATTTAACCCACCTCCAGTTACAGGGTTGATCAGTCGTTAGGGATCACTATATCTCTATGTCCCTTTAAACCATATTCCCGATTAAGATTCTTTGGGCGGAATGTTTCAATGTATGTAGTATAGAAAATAATAGATAGATCTCCAAAGAATGGGGGTATTTATATTAATTATTATCCCCAAAGGAGAAAATTGCTCCCATTTAACTATAGGTTCCACTTATTTGGTGGAGTATTAGTAAGTGAGATAACTTTAAGGAGTATAGATATTCTAGTTGTCATATATAACCTTCTTCCTTTACAATCACATTCAGACCCTTTTCAGTCTGATTTCTATGTAGTCCCTATTGCTTCCCTTGGAGATATAGCAATCTCAGATCTATTGGAGAGCAACAAGTGGTTAATATGACAGCTTCATTTATATAATTTTGTGTCTACTAATGTCAGGTAGAGTTGCTTAGAGGAATGTAGCAATTCCAATTATCTTATATAGCACTCTTCCTTTATGATGACAATCAGAAATCATACAATTTGATTTTAATATGTATAGTCCTGCTTTCTTAAGAGGTATAGCAGTCTCTAATACATTAGAAAGCAGACAATGTAATACGTCTCCTTAATGGAATATAACAATTCCAGTTATCTCATATATTACTCTTCCTTTGTAATGACAGTCAGGACTTATGTAGTTTAATTTCAATGTAGATAGTGCTGCTTTCTTAGGAGGTATAGCAATCTCCAATATAATGGAAAGCAGACAATATGATGCTGCACTGTTAAAGGGATATTCCTTATTGTTTTGCAGTGCAATTTTTATTAATATAACTTGTAACGGTCCCGTTTGTTATATATATGGTAGTCCTATAGGTCCTGAAAATAGATATAGCCTATTATATTGTGAATTAAGGAGGCCCAGAAGGGCTTATATCTTCATGTGTACTAAGTAGATCCTACATAAATAGGAGCAAAGTAAATTATCTCTAAGTTCATAATACAAGTTATATCATCTGTAAAAAAGAATCTATCATCAATTTATCTAATAGATTTTAATATCTATGAAAAAGAGTTTATCATCAATTCATCCAATATTCGCATTGATTAATAAAAATGCTTGGATGAATTGTGTATTCGGGAATATGGCATTAAGCTACTTCAAACCATTGTATATTCACTGTTTCATAAGTAAGATTGGTTTATTGCAACACTGTGTCAGGAAAGAGGCCAGTAGGGTATATTGCTACTGTTTTAATCATTATTTATTATTAGTAAGTTATTCCAAAATGTATGCTGTTGTGTATTACTAAAGCATCCAGCTACTTGTCTCACTTAAATAGGTGTCTATTTGCAACAGTCTTATATAAAGATACTGTTGCACATACAGCTACTCATGAGACATACAGCTGCTCCTCAGTCTTGCAGTGTTACTAGACAAGAAATTTTGTTACACTGTGTTCATTTAAGTATCCTGCTGACTGGATAACTCTTAGACATTCATTTGTCTCAATTTCTTAATAGGTATATTGAGGTTGGTACAGTCATGCAGCTAATAGTGCACAGAAGTAATACAATCCATACAGTGTTTAATTATGGCAGCTGAGACTACTAGTAGCTATCAGTATTAGCTGGAGGTGCTATAGTCATGTTATCACTCTATTCCCATCTATCTCAGTGTCAGTCCTTTACTGGTAAAGGCTACGAGGTAACACATTACATTAATATATAATCATTCTCTGCATTTAATGGAGTAAAGTACACGCGGACACGCCGTGCCCTTTTTACACGCGTGTTTCACTGCGTCTATGGCAGCTTCGTCAGGGAGCAACACGAGCGGCTCTGTTAGCCATGAATATATCTCATTTGCATGGCCCAATCAGCATCTTACTTCTCTTCGCATGGGGACGCCCGCCAATCACTGATCGGCGGCGTCCCGATACGTCACTCACAGCTGTCATCCAGGAGGGACCCACTCATTGGTTCTACGTGCCGCCGCTGTCCAATCATATTGTCTATTTATCAGCGGCTGAGTCGTATACTGTGGATTGCGAGGATGTTAGAGAACGGGACATTCGTGCCCCGGCCTCTGTATGTGACAGATGATTAATCTTAATAAACATTGATGCTGTACACGATCTTACTATTAGTTATTTTAAATGAAGCTATCTTCCATAGTATTTAGTTATATCATAAATTAGCTGATATGTATCAGGTTTGATGATACCTATACCTCTATATTGGGTCTTGTAATGAAATGAACATACTCCCGGATTTTCCTTCTCATGTGGAGCCCTGCCCTATGTATATTATAAGGTCTATTTCTCCAAATTTTCATAACCTATGATTATTATTTGAAAATTGTTTTGAATTATATACTTATTTTCACTTTTCGATTTTTATAAGGTTATTATAAGATATTAAGTTTCAAAGGTAGGTGGGGGGATGTGATAATACTGATATGGGATCACTCTCATTCGATATATAGGGTATCTCCTCTCAGTTTGAGTTGTTGTTATCCCTCATGTGAGGCATATTCATGTATATTTCAATGACAGATATTCCGCTAAAACAGGTAAGTATTCTCATAGGTGAGTATCAGGTGATATTATTTTTTTTTTTGTTATTTGTTTTTATTTTTTAATTTTTAAGTTATATCTTTTTAATTCTTGTGTAAAGAAATTACACAAGGCATGTTGTATATGACAGTTTTTGGAGCAGGCATTTCCCATCCATCCTTCAATGTATTGTTGCATCAGTCACCTTACGTTCACCAAGTCCAATAGCTATCTCTATTATTCATCCATTGTAATTTATATTGAAACTCCATATGATGGAGGGGCAATATTAGAAAGCCCCCCCCAAACCACCACCACCACCACCACCACATGTTAGGGATGATATATACCGCTATGATGTATAGGCGTCTGGGTGGAGTGTATATCCTATTGTGTATACTCCACATATCAAATAAAATTATTTCCTAAAAAGAAAAAAGAAAGTGAAAAAGTGAACCGTTGGGGTCTTTTGGAAATGGATAAGGTGAAATGACCTTATAAATGTAAGGTTCTAATAGTGGATGATAACATCAAATTCCTAGTTGGATCTGAATCATAAAGTGAAATAGGTGAGGGTGCAGACATCAAAATGATCAAAAAATAAGTGTAGAAAACACTGGTGCAGTGAAAACAAAATATCCTAGATCCAAATAAAGTGTGCTGATATCTATTGCTTAAATGTGTCCGTGTATAGCTAATAAAACAAACAAAGACCTGACAAAATGTATATTGATGCGCATGTATGTATATATACATACACATGTATATGTATATGCGTATCTATACACATGCACACACGTTTGTGAGTGAATAATGATACGTGAATGATATATAAGTACTTTGTCATCTTGCATAGACACTCAAATATGGATATGTGTGGATCAAACAAACAAAGTAACATATATGTGGATGCATGCCAATCTGTTCATATGGATTATATAATTTTAATAGGATATATGTGGTTCATATAAACGGAGTGACATGTGTATATGAATGCATGCCAATCTGTTCATATAGATTATATAGTTTTAGTAGGCTATTCCAACCTTTATTGGTCTTTATTGTCATAGGTTATGACTTTATGTGGATGAGTTATTACAAAAATGGAGTGTAGCTATTGGATTCATTCATGCCGAATGGATGAATACTGTTTAGCAAGAAAATCATTTTAGTTTCAAATTTCAGTAGGGCTTGATCCAGGTCTCCCCCTCTGAGACCAAGTTGTATGTGTCTGATGCCAAAGGCTTTGAGACCATTTGGGTCCCCATTATGATGGATCAAGAAATGTCTGGCTACCGGAGGTAAAGGTTTAAATCTGGCCTGTTCTTTCTTAGCATTTCGAATACTCCCAATGTGTTCTAGAAGTCTGACCTTTAACGGTCTGGATGTTTTTCCAACATAGCTCTTGTGGCAGGGACATTCTAGATGGTACACAGCTCCTATGGTGGTGCATGTGATCTTAGAGGATATCATCCACTTTTTCCCAAATCTGTCAAAAAAATGGTTTGTGGGAATCATGTATTTACATGCCTTGCACCTTCCACAAGGATAGGAGCCTTTCTTTTCTCGTTCATTCCCCATAGGTTGAGATAGATGACTATGTACTATCTTGTCTCTTATGTTTGGTGATCTTCTCCAACACGTTTGTGGTTTACGTGGGAGTATTTTAGCTAAGTCGTCGTCTGTGTGTAAGACAGACCAGTGTTTAGCTAAGATATTATTAATTTCCTTCCAATATACATTGAAGGTGCCAACATATCTAATGGGTTCCTCTTGTTTAGATTTTCTCTTAGGGGTTAGCAGAGAGTCTCTTGGATATGATTCCACTTGTTTAATTGATTTCTTTATTAATCGGTTACTATATCCTCTTTTCTTAAAGCGTGTGGTAAGTTCATTCTGCCTTATGTGAAAGGCATCTTCGGTAGAGCAGTTTCTTTTGATTCTTAGTAATTCCCCTTTGGGGATTCCTCTGATGGTTGCAGGGAGGTGAGAACTGGTTGAGTGTAACAGACTATTAGTGGCTGTCGGTTTCCTGTATAAGTCTGTCGATACATTTCCATCGGTGTCAATGTGGATAGTTATATCTAAGAAATTAATGGATTTCTGACTAGCCTCTAATGTCAGTCTTAGATTTAACTCATTAGTATTCAAGATGTTGATAAAGTCATTCAAGTCTCTGGAGGAGCCTTCCCATAACATCAGGATATCATCGATATATCGTAAATATACCAGTATGTTATCGGTATATTTTTCCAATGATTCCTGGAAGACTATCTCCCTCTCCCACCACCCCAGGTAGAGGTTGGCATACGTGGGGGCACATGCCGTCCCCATTGCCGTCCCTCTTACCTGGAGATAGTGACGCTCGTTACACGTGAAGTAATTGTGAGACAGTATGAATTTTAGTAAATTTATGAGAAATTCACTGTGTTCACTCTGAGTCTCCATATTCAAAAAGTATTTGGTCGCCTCAGTACCATGATCATGATGAATGCTGGTATAGAGGCTTTCAACGTCACATGTAACGAGCCACACCCCAGGGTTGACACTAAGGTTGTTCAATTTGTTAAGGACATCCATTGTGTCACGAACGTAGGAAGGGAGCGTAACTACATGTTTGCGTAGGTAATGGTCTACATAGATACTGGCATTTTCCGTTAGGCTGCCCATTCCTGATAGAATGGGTCTGCCTGGTGGTATCTTATTGTTTTTGTGTACCTTAGGTAAGAGGTATAGTGTTGGTGTTTTTGGCTTATGTATTGTCAGAAAATCAAAATCTTTTTTAGTAATAATATTATTGTTATATGCCATTTGTACAATACTTCTGTATTGTTGAAGAAATGTGTTAGTGGGATTGAAAAAGAGTCTTTTATAACAGCTCTCATCGCTCAATTGTCTATCAAGCTCCTCTAAATACATCGTTCTTGCCCATAATACAATATTGCCCCCTTTGTCAGAGGGCTTTATAATGGTATCTTGCCACTTTGCGATCTCATTAAGGGCAGTTCTCTCCTCTCTAGTTAGATTGTCTGTAAAGTTCTTATTCTGTGAGTACAGTTGGTCAAGATCTCTGGATACAAGTTTTTGAAAAACTTCCACTTGAGGGCAGATTTTTGTATCTGGGAAAAATGAGGATTTTTTAGTTATTCTGGATTTGTTTTCCATTCCGTCATCAGCAGTGTGTGTAGGGTGGGATTCCATAGAGAGTTCTTCCAGCATTTGCATGGCCAAGAGATCCTCACTATCAAAATTAGATGCTGGTGGATTGGTTCTCCTATGTTCTTGATTGGAGAAAAATTTCTTTAGGAGAATTTTCCTAGTGAATAGGTGGAGGTCTTTCTCACACTCAAAACGATCGGGTTTTTGTGCTGGGGAGAATGATAATCCCCGGCTTAAAACGGATATTTGATTGGGGGTTAATATTCTTTCAGTTAGATTGATAATCTTCAGATCTTCCGTTTCATTAACCGTGCTTATCTCTGATGATGATGTCACTTCTTGTACTGTCTCCTCTCTCTCGGTTCCTCTCGCCAGTCCAGATCGTCTCTCTTTCTTCTGCCTCCTCTTGCCCCTCCTAATTTTTCGCCACCCATGTTTTGGTTTGTTCTGGGGTGCCTTGGGGTCTTCTCTAAAAAATCCCGCCTAAACACACCGCTGGTGGTTCTATTGTTGGGACTCTCACTTTCTGAGGAGTCCATTTCAGATGTCGAGTAATTAGTAGACCATTTGGTTCTATTGCGCTGTGTGAATGTATTCCATTTGAATACTCGATTGGTGGCATAGTCAGTTTTATCCCTTTGAAATTTCCTACGTTTCTTCTCGATGATTTCCTTCTCAAATTCTTCTACGTCCTTTCTATATTTTTCGTATCGTGACTGAAATTGCTCTAAAGACTCAAACTTTTTCAATCTTTCCCCTAAAAGGGTAATTTCTTGATTTAATTGGGTAAGTATTATCTCATCATGCTTGATGAGAATTTTCATTAAATCATTTGAGCATTGGGTAAGAACCCCTTCCCATTCTTTTTTTAAGATCTCATCTGCTAACTCATATGCTGGAAATAATTTGGGTCTCAAACCCCTCGGAATCAATTTATTGCGAAGATAGTTATCAAAAGTACTTTTGTTCCAACTTGTTTTACTTTGTTTCATGAGAGCTGTTTTAAGGCTATAGAGATCATCAGTCCAATTCGGGTCATTTACATCCTGTTGATTGGGATCTGTATTAAATATGGAGTCAATGTCGTTTTTCAGCTTGTCTCTTCTATTCTCTAAATCTCTGGTCAGATTGAATATAGACATGATTCTAACAAGAGCGCTCAGTGATGTAAATCTATAATGTGCAATAAATCAAGATATATTGTTCAAATGAGAGGTGCCAGATACAAGGACAGATTGGTCACTAGGACCGGTTATGACATACACACAAGTATAGTATCTGCACACTCGATATTGTACTAGTATATAGTGGATATATGTTTTTCGTCACCATAAATCCACTTAATATAAACCCCTTTCTTCCTAATATTGAAGAGTATTTTATAAAGGAGGGGGTGCAGTCAACTACAGTAATGGTAAGCTAGAATTGGGAGGGAAAAAAGACAAGAAGAAGTCTGTACTATTGACGCACTTGAGACAGAAAATGATTATGTAATAAAAAATAACCTTTATTAAATATTCATTAAAATTGAGATGTATTTATATATTTATCCCAAACTCGCAGTGAAACATAAGGTTTAAAATCACAAAACAAACATATAGGTGATGAGAAAAAATAAAGAAATGTGAATGAAAGATTAAGAAGCGTGTTCACGTGTAATTCTTTACTAGACCACCTCAACCGATTTATCCTGTGTATGGTCAAGTTACTAATGTAATAATTTTATACTATAATATTCTTAGTGAAACTTGTTATTTATACACTATTCACCCGGCGAGGGTAGATTCTTAAATAATCATTCCCAGTAATAGGGCTGTGGGGGTAGATAGGTATAATAAATTTAACCCACCTCCAGTTACAGGGTTGATCAGTCGTTAGGGATCACTATATCTCTATGTCCCTTTAAACCATATTCCCGATTAAGATTCTTTGGGCGGAATGTTTCAATGTATGTAGTATAGAAAATAATAGATAGATCTCCAAAGAATGGGGGTATTTATATTAATTATTATCCCCAAAGGAGAAAATTGCTCCCATTTAACTATAGGTTCCACTTATTTGGTGGAGTATTAGTAAGTGAGATAACTTTAAGGAGTATAGATATTCTAGTTGTCATATATAACCTTCTTCCTTTACAATCACATTCAGACCCTTTTCAGTCTGATTTCTATGTAGTCCCTATTGCTTCCCTTGGAGATATAGCAATCTCAGATCTATTGGAGAGCAACAAGTGGTTAATATGACAGCTTCATTTATATAATTTTGTGTCTACTAATGTCAGGTAGAGTTGCTTAGAGGAATGTAGCAATTCCAATTATCTTATATAGCACTCTTCCTTTATGATGACAATCAGAAATCATACAATTTGATTTTAATATGTATAGTCCTGCTTTCTTAAGAGGTATAGCAGTCTCTAATACATTAGAAAGCAGACAATGTAATACGTCTCCTTAATGGAATATAACAATTCCAGTTATCTCATATATTACTCTTCCTTTGTAATGACAGTCAGGACTTATGTAGTTTAATTTCAATGTAGATAGTGCTGCTTTCTTAGGAGGTATAGCAATCTCCAATATAATGGAAAGCAGACAATATGATGCTGCACTGTTAAAGGGATATTCCTTATTGTTTTGCAGTGCAATTTTTATTAATATAACTTGTAACGGTCCCGTTTGTTATATATATGGTAGTCCTATAGGTCCTGAAAATAGATATAGCCTATTATATTGTGAATTAAGGAGGCCCAGAAGGGCTTATATCTTCATGTGTACTAAGTAGATCCTACATAAATAGGAGCAAAGTAAATTATCTCTAAGTTCATAATACAAGTTATATCATCTGTAAAAAAGAATCTATCATCAATTTATCTAATAGATTTTAATATCTATGAAAAAGAGTTTATCATCAATTCATCCAATATTCGCATTGATTAATAAAAATGCTTGGATGAATTGTGTATTCGGGAATATGGCATTAAGCTACTTCAAACCATTGTATATTCACTGTTTCATAAGTAAGATTGGTTTATTGCAACACTGTGTCAGGAAAGAGGCCAGTAGGGTATATTGCTACTGTTTTAATCATTATTTATTATTAGTAAGTTATTCCAAAATGTATGCTGTTGTGTATTACTAAAGCATCCAGCTACTTGTCTCACTTAAATAGGTGTCTATTTGCAACAGTCTTATATAAAGATACTGTTGCACATACAGCTACTCATGAGACATACAGCTGCTCCTCAGTCTTGCAGTGTTACTAGACAAGAAATTTTGTTACACTGTGTTCATTTAAGTATCCTGCTGACTGGATAACTCTTAGACATTCATTTGTCTCAATTTCTTAATAGGTATATTGAGGTTGGTACAGTCATGCAGCTAATAGTGCACAGAAGTAATACAATCCATACAGTGTTTAATTATGGCAGCTGAGACTACTAGTAGCTATCAGTATAAGCTGGAGGTGCTATAGTCATGTTATCACTCTATTCCCATCTATCTCAGTGTCAGTCCTTTACTGGTAAAGGCTACGAGGTAACACATTACATTAATATATAATCATTCTCTGCATTTAATGGAGTAAAGTACACGCGGACACGCCGTGTCCGCGTGTACTTTACTGTCTCATGAGTAGCTGTATGTGCAACAGTATCTTTATATAAGACTGTTGCAAATAGACACCTATTTAAGTGAGACAAGTAGCTGGATGCTTTAGTAATACACAACAGCATACATTTTGGAATAACTTACTAATAATAAATAATGATTAAAACAGTAGCAATATACCCTACTGGCCTCTTTCCTGACACAGTGTTGCAATAAACCAATCTTACTTATGAAACAGTGAATATACAATGGTTTGAAGTAGCTTAATGCCATATTCCCGAATACACAATTCATCCAAGCATTTTTATTAATCAATGCGAATATTGGATGAATTGATGATAAACTCTTTTTCATAGATATTAAAATCTATTAGATAAATTGATGATAGATTCTTTTTTACAGATGATATAACTTGTATTATGAACTTAGAGATAATTTACTTTGCTCCTATTTATGTAGGATCTACTTAGTACACATGAAGATATAAGCCCTTCTGGGCCTCCTTAATTCACAATATAATAGGCTATATCTATTTTCAGGACCTATAGGACTACCATATATATAACAAACGGGACCGTTACAAGTTATATTAATAAAAATTGCACTGCAAAACAATAAGGAATATCCCTTTAACAGTGCAGCATCATATTGTCTGCTTTCCATTATATTGGAGATTGCTATACCTCCTAAGAAAGCAGCACTATCTACATTGAAATTAAACTACATAAGTCCTGACTGTCATTACAAAGGAAGAGTAATATATGAGATAACTGGAATTGTTATATTCCATTAAGGAGACGTATTACATTGTCTGCTTTCTAATGTATTAGAGACTGCTATACCTCTTAAGAAAGCAGGACTATACATATTAAAATCAAATTGTATGATTTCTGATTGTCATCATAAAGGAAGAGTGCTATATAAGATAATTGGAATTGCTACATTCCTCTAAGCAACTCTACCTGACATTAGTAGACACAAAATTATATAAATGAAGCTGTCATATTAACCACTTGTTGCTCTCCAATAGATCTGAGATTGCTATATCTCCAAGGGAAGCAATAGGGACTACATAGAAATCAGACTGAAAAGGGTCTGAATGTGATTGTAAAGGAAGAAGGTTATATATGACAACTAGAATATCTATACTCCTTAAAGTTATCTCACTTACTAATACTCCACCAAATAAGTGGAACCTATAGTTAAATGGGAGCAATTTTCTCCTTTGGGGATAATAATTAATATAAATACCCCCATTCTTTGGAGATCTATCTATTATTTTCTATACTACATACATTGAAACATTCCGCCCAAAGAATCTTAATCGGGAATATGGTTTAAAGGGACATAGAGATATAGTGATCCCTAACGACTGATCAACCCTGTAACTGGAGGTGGGTTAAATTTATTATACCTATCTACCCCCACAGCCCTATTACTGGGAATGATTATTTAAGAATCTACCCTCGCCGGGTGAATAGTGTATAAATAACAAGTTTCACTAAGAATATTATAGTATAAAATTATTACATTAGTAACTTGACCATACACAGGATAAATCGGTTGAGGTGGTCTAGTAAAGAATTACACGTGAACACGCTTCTTAATCTTTCATTCACATTTCTTTATTTTTTCTCATCACCTATATGTTTGTTTTGTGATTTTAAACCTTATGTTTCACTGCGAGTTTGGGATAAATATATAAATACATCTCAATTTTAATGAATATTTAATAAAGGTTATTTTTTATTACATAATCATTTTCTGTCTCAAGTGCGTCAATAGTACAGACTTCTTCTTGTCTTTTTTCCCTCCCAATTCTAGCTTACCATTACTGTAGTTGACTGCACCCCCTCCTTTATAAAATACTCTTCAATATTAGGAAGAAAGGGGTTTATATTAAGTGGATTTATGGTGACGAAAAACATATATCCACTATATACTAGTACAATATCGAGTGTGCAGATACTATACTTGTGTGTATGTCATAACCGGTCCTAGTGACCAATCTGTCCTTGTATCTGGCACCTCTCATTTGAACAATATATCTTGATTTATTGCACATTATAGATTTACATCACTGAGCGCTCTTGTTAGAATCATGTCTATATTCAATCTGACCAGAGATTTAGAGAATAGAAGAGACAAGCTGAAAAACGACATTGACTCCATATTTAATACAGATCCCAATCAACAGGATGTAAATGACCCGAATTGGACTGATGATCTCTATAGCCTTAAAACAGCTCTCATGAAACAAAGTAAAACAAGTTGGAACAAAAGTACTTTTGATAACTATCTTCGCAATAAATTGATTCCGAGGGGTTTGAGACCCAAATTATTTCCAGCATATGAGTTAGCAGATGAGATCTTAAAAAAAGAATGGGAAGGGGTTCTTACCCAATGCTCAAATGATTTAATGAAAATTCTCATCAAGCATGATGAGATAATACTTACCCAATTAAATCAAGAAATTACCCTTTTAGGGGAAAGATTGAAAAAGTTTGAGTCTTTAGAGCAATTTCAGTCACGATACGAAAAATATAGAAAGGACGTAGAAGAATTTGAGAAGGAAATCATCGAGAAGAAACGTAGGAAATTTCAAAGGGATAAAACTGACTATGCCACCAATCGAGTATTCAAATGGAATACATTCACACAGCGCAATAGAACCAAATGGTCTACTAATTACTCGACATCTGAAATGGACTCCTCAGAAAGTGAGAGTCCCAACAATAGAACCACCAGCGGTGTGTTTAGGCGGGATTTTTTAGAGAAGACCCCAAGGCACCCCAGAACAAACCAAAACATGGGTGGCGAAAAATTAGGAGGGGCAAGAGGAGGCAGAAGAAAGAGAGACGATCTGGACTGGCGAGAGGAACCGAGAGAGAGGAGACAGTACAAGAAGTGACATCATCATCAGAGATAAGCACGGTTAATGAAACGGAAGATCTGAAGATTATCAATCTAACTGAAAGAATATTAACCCCCAATCAAATATCCGTTTTAAGCCGGGGATTATCATTCTCCCCAGCACAAAAACCCGATCGTTTTGAGTGTGAGAAAGACCTCCACCTATTCACTAGGAAAATTCTCCTAAAGAAATTTTTCTCCAATCAAGAACATAGGAGAACCAATCCACCAGCATCTAATTTTGATAGTGAGGATCTCTTGGCCATGCAAATGCTGGAAGAACTCTCTATGGAATCCCACCCTACACACACTGCTGATGACGGAATGGAAAACAAATCCAGAATAACTAAAAAATCCTCATTTTTCCCAGATACAAAAATCTGCCCTCAAGTGGAAGTTTTTCAAAAACTTGTATCCAGAGATCTTGACCAACTGTACTCACAGAATAAGAACTTTACAGACAATCTAACTAGAGAGGAGAGAACTGCCCTTAATGAGATCGCAAAGTGGCAAGATACCATTATAAAGCCCTCTGACAAAGGGGGCAATATTGTATTATGGGCAAGAACGATGTATTTAGAGGAGCTTGATAGACAATTGAGCGATGAGAGCTGTTATAAAAGACTCTTTTTCAATCCCACTAACACATTTCTTCAACAATACAGAAGTATTGTACAAATGGCATATAACAATAATATTATTACTAAAAAAGATTTTGATTTTCTGACAATACATAAGCCAAAAACACCAACACTATACCTCTTACCTAAGGTACACAAAAACAATAAGATACCACCAGGCAGACCCATTCTATCAGGAATGGGCAGCCTAACGGAAAATGCCAGTATCTATGTAGACCATTACCTACGCAAACATGTAGTTACGCTCCCTTCCTACGTTCGTGACACAATGGATGTCCTTAACAAATTGAACAACCTTAGTGTCAACCCTGGGGTGTGGCTCGTTACATGTGACGTTGAAAGCCTCTATACCAGCATTCATCATGATCATGGTACTGAGGCGACCAAATACTTTTTGAATATGGAGACTCAGAGTGAACACAGTGAATTTCTCATAAATTTACTAAAATTCATACTGTCTCACAATTACTTCACGTGTAACGAGCGTCACTATCTCCAGGTAAGAGGGACGGCAATGGGGACGGCATGTGCCCCCACGTATGCCAACCTCTACCTGGGGTGGTGGGAGAGGGAGATAGTCTTCCAGGAATCATTGGAAAAATATACCGATAACATACTGGTATATTTACGATATATCGATGATATCCTGATGTTATGGGAAGGCTCCTCCAGAGACTTGAATGACTTTATCAACATCTTGAATACTAATGAGTTAAATCTAAGACTGACATTAGAGGCTAGTCAGAAATCCATTAATTTCTTAGATATAACTATCCACATTGACACCGATGGAAATGTATCGACAGACTTATACAGGAAACCGACAGCCACTAATAGTCTGTTACACTCAACCAGTTCTCACCTCCCTGCAACCATCAGAGGAATCCCCAAAGGGGAATTACTAAGAATCAAAAGAAACTGCTCTACCGAAGATGCCTTTCACATAAGGCAGAATGAACTTACCACACGCTTTAAGAAAAGAGGATATAGTAACCGATTAATAAAGAAATCAATTAAACAAGTGGAATCATATCCAAGAGACTCTCTGCTAACCCCTAAGAGAAAATCTAAACAAGAGGAACCCATTAGATATGTTGGCACCTTCAATGTATATTGGAAGGAAATTAATAATATCTTAGCTAAACACTGGTCTGTCTTACACACAGACGACGACTTAGCTAAAATACTCCCACGTAAACCACAAACGTGTTGGAGAAGATCACCAAACATAAGAGACAAGATAGTACATAGTCATCTATCTCAACCTATGGGGAATGAACGAGAAAAGAAAGGCTCCTATCCTTGTGGAAGGTGCAAGGCATGTAAATACATGATTCCCACAAACCATTTTTTTGACAGATTTGGGAAAAAGTGGATGATATCCTCTAAGATCACATGCACCACCATAGGAGCTGTGTACCATCTAGAATGTCCCTGCCACAAGAGCTATGTTGGAAAAACATCCAGACCGTTAAAGGTCAGACTTCTAGAACACATTGGGAGTATTCGAAATGCTAAGAAAGAACAGGCCAGATTTAAACCTTTACCTCCGGTAGCCAGACATTTCTTGATCCATCATAATGGGGACCCAAATGGTCTCAAAGCCTTTGGCATCAGACACATACAACTTGGTCTCAGAGGGGGAGACCTGGATCAAGCCCTACTGAAATTTGAAACTAAAATGATTTTCTTGCTAAACAGTATTCATCCATTCGGCATGAATGAATCCAATAGCTACACTCCATTTTTGTAATAACTCATCCACATAAAGTCATAACCTATGACAATAAAGACCAATAAAGGTTGGAATAGCCTACTAAAACTATATAATCTATATGAACAGATTGGCATGCATTCATATACACATGTCACTCCGTTTATATGAACCACATATATCCTATTAAAATTATATAATCCATATGAACAGATTGGCATGCATCCACATATATGTTACTTTGTTTGTTTGATCCACACATATCCATATTTGAGTGTCTATGCAAGATGACAAAGTACTTATATATCATTCACGTATCATTATTCACTCACAAACGTGTGTGCATGTGTATAGATACGCATATACATATACATGTGTATGTATATATACATACATGCGCATCAATATACATTTTGTCAGGTCTTTGTTTGTTTTATTAGCTATACACGGACACATTTAAGCAATAGATATCAGCACACTTTATTTGGATCTAGGATATTTTGTTTTCACTGCACCAGTGTTTTCTACACTTATTTTTTGATCATTTTGATGTCTGCACCCTCACCTATTTCACTTTATGATTCAGATCCAACTAGGAATTTGATGTTATCATCCACTATTAGAACCTTACATTTATAAGGTCATTTCACCTTATCCATTTCCAAAAGACCCCAACGGTTCACTTTTTCACTTTCTTTTTTCTTTTTAGGAAATAATTTTATTTGATATGTGGAGTATACACAATAGGATATACACTCCACCCAGACGCCTATACATCATAGCGGTATATATCATCCCTAACATGTGGTGGTGGTGGTGGTTTGGGGGGGGCTTTCTAATATTGCCCCTCCATCATATGGAGTTTCAATATAAATTACAATGGATGAATAATAGAGATAGCTATTGGACTTGGTGAACGTAAGGTGACTGATGCAACAATACATTGAAGGATGGATGGGAAATGCCTGCTCCAAAAACTGTCATATACAACATGCCTTGTGTAATTTCTTTACACAAGAATTAAAAAGATATAACTTAAAAATTAAAAAATAAAAACAAATAACAAAAAAAAAAATAATATCACCTGATACTCACCTATGAGAATACTTACCTGTTTTAGCGGAATATCTGTCATTGAAATATACATGAATATGCCTCACATGAGGGATAACAACAACTCAAACTGAGAGGAGATACCCTATATATCGAATGAGAGTGATCCCATATCAGTATTATCACATCCCCCCACCTACCTTTGAAACTTAATATCTTATAATAACCTTATAAAAATCGAAAAGTGAAAATAAGTATATAATTCAAAACAATTTTCAAATAATAATCATAGGTTATGAAAATTTGGAGAAATAGACCTTATAATATACATAGGGCAGGGCTCCACATGAGAAGGAAAATCCGGGAGTATGTTCATTTCATTACAAGACCCAATATAGAGGTATAGGTATCATCAAACCTGATACATATCAGCTAATTTATGATATAACTAAATACTATGGAAGATAGCTTCATTTAAAATAACTAATAGTAAGATCGTGTACAGCATCAATGTTTATTAAGATTAATCATCTGTCACATACAGAGGCCGGGGCACGAATGTCCCGTTCTCTAACATCCTCGCAATCCACAGTATACGACTCAGCCGCTGATAAATAGACAATATGATTGGACAGCGGCGGCACGTAGAACCAATGAGTGGGTCCCTCCTGGATGACAGCTGTGAGTGACGTATCGGGACGCCGCCGATCAGTGATTGGCGGGCGTCCCCATGCGAAGAGAAGTAAGATGCTGATTGGGCCATGCAAATGAGATATATTCATGGCTAACAGAGCCGCTCGTGTTGCTCCCTGACGAAGCTGCCATAGACGCAGTGAAACACGCGTGTAAAAAGGGCACGGCGTGTCCGCGTGTACTTTACTCCATTAAATGCAGAGAATGATTATATATTAATGTAATGTGTTACCTCGTAGCCTTTACCAGTAAAGGACTGACACTGAGATAGATGGGAATAGAGTGATAACATGACTATAGCACCTCCAGCTTATACTGATAGCTACTAGTAGTCTCAGCTGCCATAATTAAACACTGTATGGATTGTATTACTTCTGTGCACTATTAGCTGCATGACTGTACCAACCTCAATATACCTATTAAGAAATTGAGACAAATGAATGTCTAAGAGTTATCCAGTCAGCAGGATACTTAAATGAACACAGTGTAACAAAATTTCTTGTCTAGTAACACTGCAAGACTGAGGAGCAGCTGTATGTCTCATGAGTAGCTGTATGTGCAACAGTATCTTTATATAAGACTGTTGCAAATAGACACCTATTTAAGTGAGACAAGTAGCTGGATGCTTTAGTAATACACAACAGCATACATTTTGGAATAACTTACTAATAATAAATAATGATTAAAACAGTAGCAATATACCCTACTGGCCTCTTTCCTGACACAGTGTTGCAATAAACCAATCTTACTTATGAAACAGTGAATATACAATGGTTTGAAGTAGCTTAATGCCATATTCCCGAATACACAATTCATCCAAGCATTTTTATTAATCAATGCGAATATTGGATGAATTGATGATAAACTCTTTTTCATAGATATTAAAATCTATTAGATAAATTGATGATAGATTCTTTTTTACAGATGATATAACTTGTATTATGAACTTAGAGATAATTTACTTTGCTCCTATTTATGTAGGATCTACTTAGTACACATGAAGATATAAGCCCTTCTGGGCCTCCTTAATTCACAATATAATAGGCTATATCTATTTTCAGGACCTATAGGACTACCATATATATAACAAACGGGACCGTTACAAGTTATATTAATAAAAATTGCACTGCAAAACAATAAGGAATATCCCTTTAACAGTGCAGCATCATATTGTCTGCTTTCCATTATATTGGAGATTGCTATACCTCCTAAGAAAGCAGCACTATCTACATTGAAATTAAACTACATAAGTCCTGACTGTCATTACAAAGGAAGAGTAATATATGAGATAACTGGAATTGTTATATTCCATTAAGGAGACGTATTACATTGTCTGCTTTCTAATGTATTAGAGACTGCTATACCTCTTAAGAAAGCAGGACTATACATATTAAAATCAAATTGTATGATTTCTGATTGTCATCATAAAGGAAGAGTGCTATATAAGATAATTGGAATTGCTACATTCCTCTAAGCAACTCTACCTGACATTAGTAGACACAAAATTATATAAATGAAGCTGTCATATTAACCACTTGTTGCTCTCCAATAGATCTGAGATTGCTATATCTCCAAGGGAAGCAATAGGGACTACATAGAAATCAGACTGAAAAGGGTCTGAATGTGATTGTAAAGGAAGAAGGTTATATATGACAACTAGAATATCTATACTCCTTAAAGTTATCTCACTTACTAATACTCCACCAAATAAGTGGAACCTATAGTTAAATGGGAGCAATTTTCTCCTTTGGGGATAATAATTAATATAAATACCCCCATTCTTTGGAGATCTATCTATTATTTTCTATACTACATACATTGAAACATTCCGCCCAAAGAATCTTAATCGGGAATATGGTTTAAAGGGACATAGAGATATAGTGATCCCTAACGACTGATCAACCCTGTAACTGGAGGTGGGTTAAATTTATTATACCTATCTACCCCCACAGCCCTATTACTGGGAATGATTATTTAAGAATCTACCCTCGCCGGGTGAATAGTGTATAAATAACAAGTTTCACTAAGAATATTATAGTATAAAATTATTACATTAGTAACTTGACCATACACAGGATAAATCGGTTGAGGTGGTCTAGTAAAGAATTACACGTGAACACGCTTCTTAATCTTTCATTCACATTTCTTTATTTTTTCTCATCACCTATATGTTTGTTTTGTGATTTTAAACCTTATGTTTCACTGCGAGTTTGGGATAAATATATAAATACATCTCAATTTTAATGAATATTTAATAAAGGTTATTTTTTATTACATAATCATTTTCTGTCTCAAGTGCGTCAATAGTACAGACTTCTTCTTGTCTTTTTTCCCTCCCAATTCTAGCTTACCATTACTGTAGTTGACTGCACCCCCTCCTTTATAAAATACTCTTCAATATTAGGAAGAAAGGGGTTTATATTAAGTGGATTTATGGTGACGAAAAACATATATCCACTATATACTAGTACAATATCGAGTGTGCAGATACTATACTTGTGTGTATGTCATAACCGGTCCTAGTGACCAATCTGTCCTTGTATCTGGCACCTCTCATTTGAACAATATATCTTGATTTATTGCACATTATAGATTTACATCACTGAGCGCTCTTGTTAGAATCATGTCTATATTCAATCTGACCAGAGATTTAGAGAATAGAAGAGACAAGCTGAAAAACGACATTGACTCCATATTTAATACAGATCCCAATCAACAGGATGTAAATGACCCGAATTGGACTGATGATCTCTATAGCCTTAAAACAGCTCTCATGAAACAAAGTAAAACAAGTTGGAACAAAAGTACTTTTGATAACTATCTTCGCAATAAATTGATTCCGAGGGGTTTGAGACCCAAATTATTTCCAGCATATGAGTTAGCAGATGAGATCTTAAAAAAAGAATGGGAAGGGGTTCTTACCCAATGCTCAAATGATTTAATGAAAATTCTCATCAAGCATGATGAGATAATACTTACCCAATTAAATCAAGAAATTACCCTTTTAGGGGAAAGATTGAAAAAGTTTGAGTCTTTAGAGCAATTTCAGTCACGATACGAAAAATATAGAAAGGACGTAGAAGAATTTGAGAAGGAAATCATCGAGAAGAAACGTAGGAAATTTCAAAGGGATAAAACTGACTATGCCACCAATCGAGTATTCAAATGGAATACATTCACACAGCGCAATAGAACCAAATGGTCTACTAATTACTCGACATCTGAAATGGACTCCTCAGAAAGTGAGAGTCCCAACAATAGAACCACCAGCGGTGTGTTTAGGCGGGATTTTTTAGAGAAGACCCCAAGGCACCCCAGAACAAACCAAAACATGGGTGGCGAAAAATTAGGAGGGGCAAGAGGAGGCAGAAGAAAGAGAGACGATCTGGACTGGCGAGAGGAACCGAGAGAGAGGAGACAGTACAAGAAGTGACATCATCATCAGAGATAAGCACGGTTAATGAAACGGAAGATCTGAAGATTATCAATCTAACTGAAAGAATATTAACCCCCAATCAAATATCCGTTTTAAGCCGGGGATTATCATTCTCCCCAGCACAAAAACCCGATCGTTTTGAGTGTGAGAAAGACCTCCACCTATTCACTAGGAAAATTCTCCTAAAGAAATTTTTCTCCAATCAAGAACATAGGAGAACCAATCCACCAGCATCTAATTTTGATAGTGAGGATCTCTTGGCCATGCAAATGCTGGAAGAACTCTCTATGGAATCCCACCCTACACACACTGCTGATGACGGAATGGAAAACGAATCCAGAATAACTAAAAAATCCTCATTTTTCCCAGATACAAAAATCTGCCCTCAAGTGGAAGTTTTTCAAAAACTTGTATCCAGAGATCTTGACCAACTGTACTCACAGAATAAGAACTTTACAGACAATCTAACTAGAGAGGAGAGAACTGCCCTTAATGAGATCGCAAAGTGGCAAGATACCATTATAAAGCCCTCTGACAAAGGGGGCAATATTGTATTATGGGCAAGAACGATGTATTTAGAGGAGCTTGATAGACAATTGAGCGATGAGAGCTGTTATAAAAGACTCTTTTTCAATCCCACTAACACATTTCTTCAACAATACAGAAGTATTGTACAAATGGCATATAACAATAATATTATTACTAAAAAAGATTTTGATTTTCTGACAATACATAAGCCAAAAACACCAACACTATACCTCTTACCTAAGGTACACAAAAACAATAAGATACCACCAGGCAGACCCATTCTATCAGGAATGGGCAGCCTAACGGAAAATGCCAGTATCTATGTAGACCATTACCTACGCAAACATGTAGTTACGCTCCCTTCCTACGTTCGTGACACAATGGATGTCCTTAACAAATTGAACAACCTTAGTGTCAACCCTGGGGTGTGGCTCGTTACATGTGACGTTGAAAGCCTCTATACCAGCATTCATCATGATCATGGTACTGAGGCGACCAAATACTTTTTGAATATGGAGACTCAGAGTGAACACAGTGAATTTCTCATAAATTTACTAAAATTCATACTGTCTCACAATTACTTCACGTGTAACGAGCGTCACTATCTCCAGGTAAGAGGGACGGCAATGGGGACGGCATGTGCCCCCACGTATGCCAACCTCTACCTGGGGTGGTGGGAGAGGGAGATAGTCTTCCAGGAATCATTGGAAAAATATACCGATAACATACTGGTATATTTACGATATATCGATGATATCCTGATGTTATGGGAAGGCTCCTCCAGAGACTTGAATGACTTTATCAACATCTTGAATACTAATGAGTTAAATCTAAGACTGACATTAGAGGCTAGTCAGAAATCCATTAATTTCTTAGATATAACTATCCACATTGACACCGATGGAAATGTATCGACAGACTTATACAGGAAACCGACAGCCACTAATAGTCTGTTACACTCAACCAGTTCTCACCTCCCTGCAACCATCAGAGGAATCCCCAAAGGGGAATTACTAAGAATCAAAAGAAACTGCTCTACCGAAGATGCCTTTCACATAAGGCAGAATGAACTTACCACACGCTTTAAGAAAAGAGGATATAGTAACCGATTAATAAAGAAATCAATTAAACAAGTGGAATCATATCCAAGAGACTCTCTGCTAACCCCTAAGAGAAAATCTAAACAAGAGGAACCCATTAGATATGTTGGCACCTTCAATGTATATTGGAAGGAAATTAATAATATCTTAGCTAAACACTGGTCTGTCTTACACACAGACGACGACTTAGCTAAAATACTCCCACGTAAACCACAAACGTGTTGGAGAAGATCACCAAACATAAGAGACAAGATAGTACATAGTCATCTATCTCAACCTATGGGGAATGAACGAGAAAAGAAAGGCTCCTATCCTTGTGGAAGGTGCAAGGCATGTAAATACATGATTCCCACAAACCATTTTTTTGACAGATTTGGGAAAAAGTGGATGATATCCTCTAAGATCACATGCACCACCATAGGAGCTGTGTACCATCTAGAATGTCCCTGCCACAAGAGCTATGTTGGAAAAACATCCAGACCGTTAAAGGTCAGACTTCTAGAACACATTGGGAGTATTCGAAATGCTAAGAAAGAACAGGCCAGATTTAAACCTTTACCTCCGGTAGCCAGACATTTCTTGATCCATCATAATGGGGACCCAAATGGTCTCAAAGCCTTTGGCATCAGACACATACAACTTGGTCTCAGAGGGGGAGACCTGGATCAAGCCCTACTGAAATTTGAAACTAAAATGATTTTCTTGCTAAACAGTATTCATCCATTCGGCATGAATGAATCCAATAGCTACACTCCATTTTTGTAATAACTCATCCACATAAAGTCATAACCTATGACAATAAAGACCAATAAAGGTTGGAATAGCCTACTAAAACTATATAATCTATATGAACAGATTGGCATGCATTCATATACACATGTCACTCCGTTTATATGAACCACATATATCCTATTAAAATTATATAATCCATATGAACAGATTGGCATGCATCCACATATATGTTACTTTGTTTGTTTGATCCACACATATCCATATTTGAGTGTCTATGCAAGATGACAAAGTACTTATATATCATTCACGTATCATTATTCACTCACAAACGTGTGTGCATGTTTATAGATACGCATATACATATACATGTGTATGTATATATACATACATGCGCATCAATATACATTTTGTCAGGTCTTTGTTTGTTTTATTAGCTATACACGGACACATTTAAGCAATAGATATCAGCACACTTTATTTGGATCTAGGATATTTTGTTTTCACTGCACCAGTGTTTTCTACACTTATTTTTTGATCATTTTGATGTCTGCACCCTCACCTATTTCACTTTATGATTCAGATCCAACTAGGAATTTGATGTTATCATCCACTATTAGAACCTTACATTTATAAGGTCATTTCACCTTATCCATTTCCAAAAGACCCCAACGGTTCACTTTTTCACTTTCTTTTTTCTTTTTAGGAAATAATTTTATTTGATATGTGGAGTATACACAATAGGATATACACTCCACCCAGACGCCTATACATCATAGCGGTATATATCATCCCTAACATGTGGTGGTGGTGGTGGTGGTGGTTTGGGGGGGGCTTTCTAATATTGCCCCTCCATCATATGGAGTTTCAATATAAATTACAATGGATGAATAATAGAGATAGCTATTGGACTTGGTGAACGTAAGGTGACTGATGCAACAATACATTGAAGGATGGATGGGAAATGCCTGCTCCAAAAACTGTCATATACAACATGCCTTGTGTAATTTCTTTACACAAGAATTAAAAAGATATAACTTAAAAATTAAAAAATAAAAACAAATAACAAAAAAAAAAATAATATCACCTGATACTCACCTATGAGAATACTTACCTGTTTTAGCGGAATATCTGTCATTGAAATATACATGAATATGCCTCACATGAGGGATAACAACAACTCAAACTGAGAGGAGATACCCTATATATCGAATGAGAGTGATCCCATATCAGTATTATCACATCCCCCCACCTACCTTTGAAACTTAATATCTTATAATAACCTTATAAAAATCGAAAAGTGAAAATAAGTATATAATTCAAAACAATTTTCAAATAATAATCATAGGTTATGAAAATTTGGAGAAATAGACCTTATAATATACATAGGGCAGGGCTCCACATGAGAAGGAAAATCCGGGAGTATGTTCATTTCATTACAAGACCCAATATAGAGGTATAGGTATCATCAAACCTGATACATATCAGCTAATTTATGATATAACTAAATACTATGGAAGATAGCTTCATTTAAAATAACTAATAGTAAGATCGTGTACAGCATCAATGTTTATTAAGATTAATCATCTGTCACATACAGAGGCCGGGGCACGAATGTCCCGTTCTCTAACATCCTCGCAATCCACAGTATACGACTCAGCCGCTGATAAATAGACAATATGATTGGACAGCGGCGGCACGTAGAACCAATGAGTGGGTCCCTCCTGGATGACAGCTGTGAGTGACGTATCGGGACGCCGCCGATCAGTGATTGGCGGGCGTCCCCATGCGAAGAGAAGTAAGATGCTGATTGGGCCATGCAAATGAGATATATTCATGGCTAACAGAGCCGCTCGTGTTGCTCCCTGACGAAGCTGCCATAGACGCAGTGAAACACGCGTGTAAAAAGGGCACGGCGTGTCCGCGTGTACTTTACTCCATTAAATGCAGAGAATGATTATATATTAATGTAATGTGTTACCTCGTAGCCTTTACCAGTAAAGGACTGACACTGAGATAGATGGGAATAGAGTGATAACATGACTATAGCACCTCCAGCTTATACTGATAGCTACTAGTAGTCTCAGCTGCCATAATTAAACACTGTATGGATTGTATTACTTCTGTGCACTATTAGCTGCATGACTGTACCAACCTCAATATACCTATTAAGAAATTGAGACAAATGAATGTCTAAGAGTTATCCAGTCAGCAGGATACTTAAATGAACACAGTGTAACAAAATTTCTTGTCTAGTAACACTGCAAGACTGAGGAGCAGCTGTATGTCTCATGAGTAGCTGTATGTGCAACAGTATCTTTATATAAGACTGTTGCAAATAGACACCTATTTAAGTGAGACAAGTAGCTGGATGCTTTAGTAATACACAACAGCATACATTTTGGAATAACTTACTAATAATAAATAATGATTAAAACAGTAGCAATATACCCTACTGGCCTCTTTCCTGACACAGTGTTGCAATAAACCAATCTTACTTATGAAACAGTGAATATACAATGGTTTGAAGTAGCTTAATGCCATATTCCCGAATACACAATTCATCCAAGCATTTTTATTAATCAATGCGAATATTGGATGAATTGATGATAAACTCTTTTTCATAGATATTAAAATCTATTAGATAAATTGATGATAGATTCTTTTTTACAGATGATATAACTTGTATTATGAACTTAGAGATAATTTACTTTGCTCCTATTTATGTAGGATCTACTTAGTACACATGAAGATATAAGCCCTTCTGGGCCTCCTTAATTCACAATATAATAGGCTATATCTATTTTCAGGACCTATAGGACTACCATATATATAACAAACGGGACCGTTACAAGTTATATTAATAAAAATTGCACTGCAAAACAATAAGGAATATCCCTTTAACAGTGCAGCATCATATTGTCTGCTTTCCATTATATTGGAGATTGCTATACCTCCTAAGAAAGCAGCACTATCTACATTGAAATTAAACTACATAAGTCCTGACTGTCATTACAAAGGAAGAGTAATATATGAGATAACTGGAATTGTTATATTCCATTAAGGAGACGTATTACATTGTCTGCTTTCTAATGTATTAGAGACTGCTATACCTCTTAAGAAAGCAGGACTATACATATTAAAATCAAATTGTATGATTTCTGATTGTCATCATAAAGGAAGAGTGCTATATAAGATAATTGGAATTGCTACATTCCTCTAAGCAACTCTACCTGACATTAGTAGACACAAAATTATATAAATGAAGCTGTCATATTAACCACTTGTTGCTCTCCAATAGATCTGAGATTGCTATATCTCCAAGGGAAGCAATAGGGACTACATAGAAATCAGACTGAAAAGGGTCTGAATGTGATTGTAAAGGAAGAAGGTTATATATGACAACTAGAATATCTATACTCCTTAAAGTTATCTCACTTACTAATACTCCACCAAATAAGTGGAACCTATAGTTAAATGGGAGCAATTTTCTCCTTTGGGGATAATAATTAATATAAATACCCCCATTCTTTGGAGATCTATCTATTATTTTCTATACTACATACATTGAAACATTCCGCCCAAAGAATCTTAATCGGGAATATGGTTTAAAGGGACATAGAGATATAGTGATCCCTAACGACTGATCAACCCTGTAACTGGAGGTGGGTTAAATTTATTATACCTATCTACCCCCACAGCCCTATTACTGGGAATGATTATTTAAGAATCTACCCTCGCCGGGTGAATAGTGTATAAATAACAAGTTTCACTAAGAATATTATAGTATAAAATTATTACATTAGTAACTTGACCATACACAGGATAAATCGGTTGAGGTGGTCTAGTAAAGAATTACACGTGAACACGCTTCTTAATCTTTCATTCACATTTCTTTATTTTTTCTCATCACCTATATGTTTGTTTTGTGATTTTAAACCTTATGTTTCACTGCGAGTTTGGGATAAATATATAAATACATCTCAATTTTAATGAATATTTAATAAAGGTTATTTTTTATTACATAATCATTTTCTGTCTCAAGTGCGTCAATAGTACAGACTTCTTCTTGTCTTTTTTCCCTCCCAATTCTAGCTTACCATTACTGTAGTTGACTGCACCCCCTCCTTTATAAAATACTCTTCAATATTAGGAAGAAAGGGGTTTATATTAAGTGGATTTATGGTGACGAAAAACATATATCCACTATATACTAGTACAATATCGAGTGTGCAGATACTATACTTGTGTGCATACACAAAGTACCAAACATCGATACTTTGCGCGTGATAACACAACATTGACTGGACCTGAATGACCCCCTAAATGTGTATTTCTGCTGGTATGCAGGGTAGTGCGCTACTCTGCTGTCAAGCTTAGTTTTAGAACCATCATCATCATTAGAGCGCACTTGCACGAGCCCTATCTTTAGCGCAAAATATTCATCTGGAAACAAGTGTTTTACTCATTACAACTCAGAATCTCCCGTAATTCTGGTGACGCTCTCCACCCTCTCTGATCTTCTACAGGAGATTGTGGGGCTTATTCTTTGTTGGGAAGAAAGAAAGAAAGAAAGAACAAGTAACACTATGTCCCTCATTAAAACCATGCAGCAAAGCATGTGGGGGCAGATCTATCATGAGCAGAGAGATTATGATTTGAGAAGAGAGTGTCAAAACTCATATTTAAACTGCAGTGAAAAATAAAGCTGTCCAGCATTTATGGGCTACTTGCAAAAACAGCCAGTATTTCCCCTAATGCAAAAACTTGAATTTGCACTCCTTGTAGTGAGACATGGCCCAGGTGCATAGTTATTTACTCTTACATTTTTCCCAACTCAGAATCAGGCTCAGACCCTGGAATCTCGACAAGCCGACATTATACTGGCGACCGGAATCCCGAGAACCGTCCGGAATTTCCACTCGGTTGGTGGGTCCATGCCACCAACTGAGTGGGAATAGAACCTGTGGTGAGCAAAGCTCAGCACTTGGCCCGAAAGTTCCCATAAGGGAACTTGCGAACTTGCTGCCGGGATTCCGGCAGATGGTATGTCGTGGTCGCTATACTGATAGCCGGCACCCCGTCTGCCGGTATATCATACCGAATCCATCATAATACCACCAGCATCACCTGTAGTTGCATACACTCAGCTATGTCAGCTGCGCAAGCTACGTCAGCAAAACCAACCTGCAATCCAATCTTCATCGGCACCTTCATTTCTATAAAGATTTTTTTTTGCAAAACTAAATTATTGCTCTAAAAACTGAGACCCAGATTAACTTTCCTAATGCACATAAGGTTAGAAATTCCTGATGTTTAGAAAAGAACGAGGAAATACTTAACAGCTTCCGGTATGTTACCGCCATAAAGTGTCACAAACCGATGTGGACTTCCCTGCAGATGAGTCTCTTACCGTGCATGTCATCTAAGGCCACGGCGTTCCAGCATGAAGTCTGCACTTGTGATCAACTGTGCCCAACAATCTCAGCTATGCTTTCTTGAGGATACCGGGCAAAAATCCATGCCAGCACCGAGGCCTGGGTGCTGCCATATTGGTCCCGGTCAGCTGACAGCAAATCAGCCAATCCATATCCAGCCAGGACTACACTTATCACCTGATTCACTCCAGCCACTCACAGCCAACCCAGTGGTATAAATCCCCAGCACTGGCTATGCTTAATCGCCAGTGCACTGTCTTACCTAGTCTCATCTAGGTGAAGAGTTCCTGAGCTCCTCCTATTCAAATAGCTTGCTTTTCCTCTATGGTGCAGTTTTCTCTCAGCAAGCTGCATTTGCCTGATACCTATTCCTGAGTCTGTGCCTGACCCTTCCTGGGCTGCACACACAATTCCACCCTGTTACTTGACTTCCTGAATCTCATCCAGGCCAAACATTGGTACTATCTGATCCTACTGCAGTTTCAAGTCTGGTTCCTACCATCATACAAGTGTTCACTCCATTCCTGGAGCACTAATAACCCAGTTACAAGCCTGGTCAATCTACTGTCTCCTCTCATCAGCATGCATTCCAACTGCATCAACTCTGGGGCGACTACATGGCGCCACCTACCTGTCAGTGACATTACTACTTCCTTCATTCAACACATGCACAGAGACTATCTCAGATCTGCCATCGTTGCATACCAGTCCAGAGCAGCCAATATGGACTTCATCCCGACTCAGGATTTACAAATACCAGATTCCTGACATAAATGCATTTTGAATAATTCCTACATAGTTGCCAACTATCCTTAATTTCAAAACAACTGTCCTGGATTTTAAAGATTGTTTTCCCTAGAAATATTTGTGTCTTCAAATATCTCTTTATCAGTATCGACCAACTGTGCAGCAAATATAATTTGATATTGTATTTTGGAAACAATTCCACCTATGAGGCAGATTTAACAATGCAGGCTTTCTAGAGTGGAGTTTCCAAATGCCAGTCCTCAATATCCCACTCAGTGGAACATTGGAGCAAGTGCAGGAGTCTGGGGGAGGGACAAAAGAACCTAGTAACAACCCTTGACATTAACGTAAACATTGGTCTTTTTATACACTGGATACTGTATGGAATACAGTATTGGTATTCAACACTTAAATGGCCTAGTATAGGCTGTATCAAACAAAGTGGACATGAGATGGTTAAACTGTAACATACCATAATAAATAAATACACAAACATAATAGAACCAGTATTGCACTTTCTAAGCACACATTCTACCACCTTATGGTAAGGCTTCTGTCTCTTCTCCCTGATAGCTACTCTTGGTTCAGTGCACTGATTTAAGACTCAGAGCCACTTGCCAAGAATAAAAAGGAGAAGGGGGATTTCTATGCAACTGGAAACCCCCCTTACATTTGCTTATGATTTTGTGATGGCAATTGGAGTGCATCATAGACCAAGATTGTGCCATGTATGATGTTCTATATGCATCTGTTCAGCAGGAAAATGCCTGTGGAATGTATTTTTTCAATGTTGACAGTTATTATATATTCTGTATTTTCCTTCCAAATCATCCATAGATTCAAATAATGCACAGTAAGTATTTCATGGAATTAAGTTATTGCTTCGAGTTTGCTCCAGTCTTTTAGCATCCAAGATTAACAAACTATAACATCTGCGCTGATGCTTCTTGTTCGCAAGTCTGGATAAATGAAGCATGTCGTCTACACCATATTTGTCAACATGTTGCGGTCACATACGTAGGAGCCCATAACCTTCCTAGCTTGGCGTACCACCAGTAGAATATATGAGTGTCTGTAGAGGGGAGGAGTGATTGCGGTCAAGTGTGATTGCAGTGCCCTTGCTATGACTTGACCATTGGGTTGCAAAATCAAAGACCTCAAACCACTGCAACCAACGTTACCATGGCAATGTGTAACAGAGTAATATGCTAAACACGACGCCATTTTTGGTGCCTAACACATTACTTTTTTTTCTGCAGTAGAATGTTCTCAGTCCAGCACAGACATTTCTGAAATGAGAATTGGAAACACTTTATATTGTTGATTTCATTTATTTTGTTTAGGACAAAGTCTTTTTTTATTTTTGTCTTGGTGTAATTTGCTTATAGTTAGAACGATATCTGTTTGTTTAGTGTACTGTGGTCTGTGCTCCGACATAGGAGAGAAGCGGCTATGACATCTCCAGAGGCTAACTTGGGAAATTATAACACGATTATAGCGAGCTCTGAAATAAATTCTCCCAGTAGTGGTGACTGAATATTTGTATAGACGTATGTCTGGCTCCACTGCTGGCTTTGTGGTTTCTGTGGTAACAGCCTGTGGGGCTGGGAGAAGCATCGTTCTGTGTTTTGGATGGGCTGCTATTTTAAATCTTTTTTATTTTCTGCTGAATATATGACAAGCTTTGCTCAGTGCTTGTTTGTTTGCTTAACAAGAAAAGCGAATAAACATCAACAAATGAAAGTATTTACTGGACCATTATTTCACCTCCCCATAGAAAACATTTACACTCTCTGATATGAATATAATAATATATGTCCACATTCAGCATATGCAGCAAAGCCACTGAATATATAGTATGTCAGTTGTTCATTTAACAGAATACATTGGTTAATGTTCAGTGCAAAATATGGCTATATGTGATTCTATATGTGGCCAAATCTGGTACTGATTTTGTAATATAATAATGTAATAAAGGTTTTAGACATTATTATTACTGAAAAGCAGAAGTTACTATAGATTAATTTATCCAGTGGCAGAATTTGTGAGTGGTATAATTTGGGCCCCCTCCTCCACTCCAACCCAAGTTCACAAATATGACACCCGACAGTGGGTGACAGGGAGAAGCAGAGAGTGACAACGAAAGCAAGGGGATGCAGAGGATGTCAACTGAAGGCAGGGGGAGACAGAGGTTGACATAGAGAGGCAGAGGGTGACAACAGAAGGCAGAGGAAGGCAGAGGGTTATGGGGAGGCAGCAGGAGACAGGGAGAGGGTGTCAGGGAGAGACAGTGGGTGAAAGGGGTACAGGCATAATGTCATGTGCGGTGCAGAGAACAGGGTACATGTACTTTGGGGGCAAGAACACAGAGGCCTCTGCTCTGTCTGTGACAAGGGCCTCTGCCCTTTGTGCTTTCCTCAGTTTGGCACTCAGTCAGGCAGACTCTGACAGTGACAGTTACACCGCTTTTGAGCTGCCTTTAGTTCACAGACAGAGAAATAACGTACAGCTGTCTGTTACTTAGAGGCCGTATGTGGCTGTGACCATCAGTGCTGGTAGGCAGCAGGACACAACTATCAGTCCAGCACACACAAGGTCAGCCCTGTCTCCCAAAGGTAAGGGGCAGGTACCACAGCTGTGGGCCGCCCTGCTCTCTGCACTGGGCAATTCATCTGACATTGCTGAAAATGGTCTGTGGGGGAGGGGGGGTAACTCATGGCTGGTCTGTGCCGCAGTGAGCCCCTTAGTCCTGCAGCACCAATGGTAGTTCTGCCTCTGAATTTATCTATTATGGCAAAATACTTATGGAATGAATTAAATAAAGGGGAGTTGTTCAATTCGATGCATGGACAGATGGATTAAATATGCCGTGCCATATTGATTCAGGTACACTATCAATTGTCAAAACCATGGCCATTAGGAGAGGCCATTGAGGCTATGCCATAACTGTCTTAGTGGCACCCTTCTCCTGAAACTACACCATGCAGCCATTGTAGGCTCTAGGTGCATCAGTAGGAATGTACTCTCTGTACCCTCATGGGACATGGGGCAGTAGGAGTTGGAACAAGGTCGGAAATGCTCTACTATGATGCTGCTCAAGCCCCTGAGTTGGTGCCATCCAACTAGACTTAAACGCTCTTTCTGTAGTTAAATTACATACTGTATGGCCCTAGATTTGAGAAAAGGTCACATAGTCCAGATTTGGGCTCATGTAGTGTTGGATATAGATGAAATTGCACTTACTTCTACTGTGCATATACCCCTACAATCCTTACACCTTCTTTGCCATGCTGATTGAGATGCCTTATGCGCTTACAACACTTTAAGCTTAGGTATATGAAGCAAGAGATAGGGGGGTTGGGGAAGGGGGGGCGGGGGTGAGTGAGCGTGAGCTAAATCACCCTGACTTCTGGGAGCGTCATAGGAATGTTGTAGGCATGTATGAAAAGCCCTGTGTAATTCTGAGTTGGCGTATGGGGAAGGGAAGCCTGTTTCTGGTGGAATATTTGCACCTATCATGGGCCTGGTGCAAGAGCAGACACTAATGATGACAGTTGCAGCGGACAGGTTTCCACTTTGACATGCACGAACCCCACATTAGATAAATGTATCCCCACATTAGCATGAAGTAGTAAATGGGGCTTGTGTGACTGCCTGCAGCTATAGCCACTTCGCGTGCAACTCAGAATGAGGCCCCTTGCACAGATAGCTCTGCAAGCTAAGCAACTTGCATTTTCTGGGATAGCACATTAATCTTGCAATTTAGATATCTGGGCTTTAGGTTCATGGGGGTATATTTGCCCATAGCCACCAATCAGATTCTACTTATCATTTATTTAGCACCTTCTAGAAGATAATAACAAGAATCTGATTGGTTGCTATGGGCAACATCTCCACTTCTGTAAACTGGCACTTTAGTAAATATACCACCATGGTCTCTTTGCAGACTATTTTTTTTTGTCATGGTCTGATCATTCAATAGGCAAGGGGTTTTCAAACTATTTTACTCTGCGACCCTGTCAGACTGGCAGAATAGGAAAATCTGTAACCATGTCGACCTAATGACCCATATCCATTATTCTCAATGGTGTCATTTGTCCAGTCACGATACACCTTCACCACAGCAGCACGCGAACAGTTCCCAAACTGCGCTGTGTCAGAAACCTTGCCACCCTTGGCCTTAAAGCCAATAATCATCCCTTTTCGCAACTCATACAAATCACCCCTTTCACCCATGACAGCAATGAGTCATATGTGTGCAGACGGCCTATCACACACCTTATATACCCACCAAGCCAGCGCACGACACATGACATACTTTATTGGGTTAAGCGCTGCTGAATTCAAATGTAGGAGGTGGTCATTCGGATAGCCTCGGATGCACAGCAGGCCAGGAGAACCGAGTAGCCTCAGATGCACAGCAGGCCAGGAGAACCGAGTAGCCCCGGATGCACAGCAGGCCAGGAGAACCGAGTAGCCTCGGATGCACAGCAGGCGAGGAGAACCGGATGGGGACGCCAGAGCTCCTTAGCTGTTGTCAGCTGAGTATTCCCTTAGTGGAGAGAACTGCAGATCTGGAAAGACAACAAAGCACTGACACTGTTGCAGCCCCAACTCACCAGCTTTATACCCTGGAGTGTCAGTGGATTGGCTGAAGGAGTCAGCTGAGACTGAGCCTGGCCGGGATTGGACTGAATCTTGTCACCTGACCAGAGGCAAAATGGCGACGTCCAAGTCTGGTCTTGGAGGGAACTTAGTTTAGACCCAAACACCAGGAAACAGTGCACTCTGGAGTCTCTCTCTGAGGATAATACACTGGATACTGAGAGTGCTGTACAAGACAGCATGAACAGACTTCACTGACAAGCTGCACAATGAGCCAGGAGACAACAGCTGCTGATCACTGAATACTACAGATACTCTCACAGGTGACTTAATTAGGAGTAACTCAAACTGTAGCTTGTATGCTGAATTGCAGGAGTGAAGGCAGAAACCATGAGTGAATTAATCAGGATTGTGATATATTGGGAGCACTACATTGGTTACAATGTGTAATAAGCCATAATTAATTCAAAAACATTCTGGGCAAGTAACTTCTGAACATTAAAATATAGTAAAGCATGTGCATTGATTATACAAGGAGTTCAGATAGTCCCTCCGTAGTGAGTGCTGTCTGTGGCCATGGGAGGACAGAGAGGGACAACACTTTCAACAGTTAATGTAGGTAAGTTAATATATTTGACATAGGTACCAGCATGGGTAGGGACACCTATGGTCTGGTATACCACATATGTCACTGGCGTATTTAGAATGGGTGCAGTGTGTGCACACAGGCCCGAGTCCAGGGGGGGCCCACACTGCATCCATTTGTTTTATTACTTATCCCTCCGAAGTCCCGCACCGACATCACCAGCGCAGCGGCAATTTTCATGGAGTTCTGCGCATGCGCAGTAGAGTCTCAGTCCTCTAGTGCTCAGACTCTACAGCGCTCTCGGCAGAGAGGAGTGGGCCCAAATGGAGGTGGCTGGACACAGGCCTCCTCCTCTCTTAAAGCACCCCTGTGATGTCCATGGTACTGGTAGCAACTGATTTGCTGCTATGCAGCCCAGTAATGCACTACTATGGAACATTACTGGGAATATTATTTGATGGTTGGTGTGTGCAAATAGCCTGTAGTTTGCAGACCTCTAAATTTATGCTTAGGAGTGTTTGTGAGATTGGGCTGTGGTCTCCTAAGTAACGCATGTTTTGTTACAGGCTGTAGTTTAAATTTATCAAACGGGTTAGGCACAGTGATGTATAATATGTACTGAACTGCAAAAGAATAGAAAGCTAATTTGGTACATGCCTTAAGGATAGTTTGATTAGTGGCACGTGATGTGGAGTTCAAGGGCTTCCAAATACCCTGCATTTTGCCACATGACCCTTGTCTAGTACAGCTACAGTAAGAGTTGTTGAAATTATGTATCTGCTTAGGGCTTGCAACCAAGAGAAAGTGGGAGATCTCCTATTAGCTGCATGATGAAGCCTAAACTGTAAGAATACCTTTTGTAGTAAGCTTGGGAATAAAAGTCGGCAAAACATACCACCCGGTACAAATTATAAGTAGAGATGAGTGGGTTCGGATCACTGAGATACGAACCCCCCCGGACTTCAGGAGCTGTTACCAAGGGGATGATGAGCATTCAACAGCAGGGGGTCTACTGCTACAGCAATTTATCACATCAATTTTTAAATACAGGTCATGTTTTACGGATTTCTGTAACGTGGAATAATCACTGGCCAAGCACAATAGAGTGGCTCACTTGTGTATACTTAAAGAAATCCAGAAAACATGTCCTATTGGGGTTACTTGAGGTTTGGCGTTGAACCTACTACTGTACATTACATATTACACCTACAGTAGGCAGTACGCAACATCAACTTTAATGAGCATTCTTCCCCATATTATGGACTTGTTATAGTCACATTGATCTTCTCCAGGGCTGTTTCTAGCCAATTTGGCTCACAGTGCGAGATTTAAAAATGCGCCCCCCCATGACATAAAAAAATGTGCCCCCCCACACACCTAGATAAAAAAAACAAAACTTGCGCGCGCACCCGGCAAGGGGCGTGGCCTCGTCTACATGGGTGTGGTCTCATTTAAATGGACATGGCCTCGTCTGAAAAGACTACCTCACAATTCAGTTTTTGACCCTGCTCCAACAGATCACGACCACCACAGGAAAAAAAAATTCTACCATATTAAGCCCCACACAGTAATGCCCCCTGCACCATATTATACCACACACTGCAATGCCCTTGATACATTAAATCCCCACACTACTGCAGGCAAGAGTCCCCATTTCACACATTACGGCAGGTGTCCCTATTTTACACATTGAGAGAGAGAATACTTACAGAGGCGATTACCGCTCTTCGGCCCGCCTCACCAGTCGCTCCTCGCGCCGGCCTTTCCCTCTTCCTAACTTGGATCCCCCTCTGTACTCCGCTCGGGGGGGGGGGTTTCACGGAGTGACGGGGTTGCGTCGTGACGTAATGACGCATCCGCGTCATTCCGTGAAACTCTGCCCCCCGAGCAGGTTACTCGGGGAGAAATAGGAGAAGCAGGGAGCCACAGTCACTGCCGCTGCGGGCGCCCAGTGCGGTTGCACTGCTCGCCTGCCCCAAGAAACGGCCCTGATCTTCTCTTTGCTCTTTGTCATCTTAAACAAGAAAAAGAAACAAGGCCTTTTTTATAAATGGAATTAGTAATCTAGATTAAATTGATGGCGTGTCTTGATGAGGATAAAACAAGGGCAAATCATAAAGATATTCTTTGGTTTTGATTAGAGATGAGCGGGTTCGGTTCCTCGGAATCCGAACCCGCCCGAACTTCAGCTTTTTTTACACGGATCCGAGCGACTCGGATCTTCCCGCCTTGCTCGGTTAACCCGAGCGCGCCCGAACGTCATCATGACGCTGTCGGATTCTCGCGAGGCTCGGATTCTATCGCGAGACTCGGATTCTATATAAGGAGCCGCGCGTCGCCGCCATTTTCACACGTGCATTGAGATTGATAGGGAGAGGACGTGGCTGGCGTCCTCTCCATTTAGATTATAAGAGAGAGAGATTTACTGGAGCTTAGGACTAGGAGGAGTACTGTAGAAGTGTAGAGAGTGCAGAGAGTTTACTAGTGAGTGACCACCAGACAGTGCAGTTTATTTAATATATCCGTTCTCTGCCTGAAAAAAGCGATACACACAGTGACTCAGTCACATACCATATCTGTGTGCACTGCTCAGGCTCAGCCCAGTGTGCTGCATCATCTATATATATTATATATCTGTCTGACTGCTCAGCTCACACAGCTTATAATTGTGGGGGAGACTGGGGAGCACTGCAGTGCCAGTTATAGGTTATAGCAGGAGCCAGGAGTACATAATATTATATAGTGAGTGACCACCAGACAGTGCAGTTTATTTAATATATCCATTCTCTGCCTGAAAAAAGCGATACACACAGTGACTCAGTCACATACCATATCTGTGTGCACTGCTCAGGCTCAGCCCAGTGTGCTGCATCATCTATATATATTATATATCTGTCTGACTGCTCAGCTCACACAGCTTATAATTGTGGGGGAGACTGGGGAGCACTGCAGTGCCAGTTATAGGTTATAGCAGGAGCCAGGAGTACATAATATTATATTAAAATTAAACAGTGCACACTTTTGCTGCAGGAGTGCCACTGCCAGTGTGACTGACCAGTGACCTGACCACACTGACCACCAGTATAGTTAGTAGAATACTTATATTGTGATTGCCTGAAAAAGTTAAACACTCGTCGTGTGACTTCACTTGTGTGTTGTTTTTTTTTTTATTCTATAAAAATAAAACTCATTCTGCTGACAGACAGTGTCCAGCAGGTCCGTCATTATATAATATATAATATATACCTGTCCGGCTGCAGTAGTGATATATATATATTTTTTATATCATTTATCATCCAGTCGCAGCAGACACAGTACGGTAGTTCACGGCTGTGGCTACCTCTGTGTCTGCACTCGGCAGGCAGTCCGTCCATAATTGTATACCACCTAACCGTGGTTTTTTCTTCTTCTTTATACATACATACTACTACGACATCTCTTTATCAACCAGTCTATATTAGCAGCAGACACAGTACAGTACGGTAGTTCACGGCTGTGGCTACCTCTGTGTCTGCACTCGGCAGGCAGTCCGTCCATAATTGTATACCACCTAACCGTGGTTTTTTTTTCTTTCTTCTTTATACATACATAGTTACATAGACATCTCTTTATCAACCAGTCTATATTAGCAGCAGACACAGTACAGTACGGTAGTTCACGGCTGTGGCTACCTCTGTGTCTGCACTCGGCAGGCAGTCCGTCCATAATTGTATACCACCTAACCGTGTTTTTTTTTTCTTTCTTCTTTATACATACATAGTTACATAGACATCTCTTTATCAACCAGTCTATATTAGCAGCAGACACAGTACAGTACGGTAGTTCATGGCTGTGGCTACCTCTGTGTCTGCACTCGGCAGGCAGTCCGTCCATAATTGTATACCACCTAACCGTGGTTTTTTTTTCTTTCTTCTTTATACATACATAGTTACATAGACATCTCTTTATCAACCAGTCTATATTAGCAGCAGACACAGTACAGTACGGTAGTTCACGGCTGTGGCTACCTCTGTGTCTGCACTCGGCAGGCAGTCCGTCCATAATTGTATACCACCTAACCGTGGTTTTTTTTTCTTTCTTCTTTATACATACATACTACTACGACATCTCTTTATCAACCAGTCTATATTATTAGCAGCAGACACAGTACAGTACGGTAGTTCACGGCTGTGGCTACCTCTGTGTCTACACTCGGCAGGCAGTCCGTCCATAATTGTATACCACCTAACCGTGGTTTTTTTTCTTTCTTCTTTATACATACATAGTTACATAGACATCTCTTTATCAACCAGTCTATATTAGCAGCAGACACAGTACAGTACGGTAGTTCACGGCTGTGGCTACCTCTGTGTCTGCACTCGGCAGGCAGTCCATAATTGTATACTAGTATCCATCTCCATTGTTTACCTGAGGTGCCTTTTAGTTGTGCCTATTAAAATATGGAGAACAAAAATGTTGAGGTTCCAAAATTAGGGAAAGATCAAGATCCACTTCCACCTCGTGCTGAAGCTGCTGCCACTAGTCATGGCCGAGACGATGAAATGCCAGCAACGTCGTCTGCCAAGGCCGATGCCCAATGTCATAGTACAGAGCATGTCAAATCCAAAACACCAAATATCAGAAAAAAAAGGACTCCAAAACCTAAAATAAAATTGTCGGAGGAGAAGCGTAAACTTGCCAATATGCCATTTACGACACGGAGTGGCAAGGAACGGCTGAGGCCCTGGCCTATGTTCATGGCTAGTGGTTCAGCTTCACATGAGGATGGAAGCACTCAGCCTCTCGCTAGAAAAATGAAAAGACTCAAGCTGGCAAAAGCAGCACAGCAAAGAACTGTGCATTCTTCGAAATCCCAAATCCACAAGGAGAGTCCAATTGTGTCGGTTGCGATGCCTGACCTTCCCAACACTGGACGTGAAGAGCATGCGCCTTCCACCATTTGCACGCCCCCTGCAAGTGCTGGAAGGAGCACCCGCAGTCCAGTTCCTGATAGTCAGATTGAAGATGTCAGTGTTGAAGTACACCAGGATGAGGAGGATATGGGTGTTGCTGGCGCTGGGGAGGAAATTGACCAGGAGGATTCTGATGGTGAGGTGGTTTGTTTAAGTCAGGCACCCGGGGAGACACCTGTTGTCCGTGGGAGGAATATGGCCGTTGACATGCCAGGTGAAAATACCAAAAAAATCAGCTCTTCGGTGTGGAGGTATTTCACCAGAAATGCGGACAACAGGTGTCAAGCCATGTGTTCCCTTTGTCAAGCTGTAATAAGTAGGGGTAAGGACGTTAACCACCTCGGAACATCCTCCCTTATACGTCACCTGCAGCGCATTCATAATAAGTCAGTGACAAGTTCAAAAACTTTGGGTGACAGCGGAAGCAGTCCACTGACCAGTAAATCCCTTCCTCTTGTAACCAAGCTCACGCAAACCACCCCACCAACTCCCTCAGTGTCAATTTCCTCCTTCCCCAGGAATGCCAATAGTCCTGCAGGCCATGTCACTGGCAATTCTGACGAGTCCTCTCCTGCCTGGGATTCCTCCGATGCATCCTTGCGTGTAACGCCTACTGCTGCTGGCGCTGCTGTTGTTGCTGCTGGGAGCCGATGGTCATCCCAGAGGGGAAGTCGTAAGCCCACTTGTACTACTTCCAGTAAGCAATTGACTGTTCAACAGTCCTTTGCGAGGAAGATGAAATATCACAGCAGTCATCCTGCTGCAAAGCGGATAACTGAGGCCTTGACAACTATGTTGGTGTTAGACGTGCGTCCGGTATCCGCCGTTAGTTCACAGGGAACTAGACAATTTATTGAGGCAGTGTGCCCCCGTTACCAAATACCATCTAGGTTCCACTTCTCTAGGCAGGCGATACCGAGAATGTACACGGACGTCAGAAAAAGACTCACCAGTGTCCTAAAAAATGCAGTTGTACCCAATGTCCACTTAACCACGGACATGTGGACAAGTGGAGCAGGGCAGGGTCAGGACTATATGACTGTGACAGCCCACTGGGTAGATGTATGGACTCCCGCCGCAAGAACAGCAGCGGCGGCACCAGTAGCAGCATCTCGCAAACGCCAACTCTTTCCTAGGCAGGCTACGCTTTGTATCACCGCTTTCCAGAATACGCACACAGCTGAAAACCTCTTACGGCAACTGAGGAAGATCATCGTGGAATGGCTTACCCCAATTGGACTCTCCTGTGGATTTGTGGCATCGGACAACGCCAGCAATATTGTGTGTGCATTAAATATGGGCAAATTCCAGCACGTCCCATGTTTTGCACATACCTTGAATTTGGTGGTGCAGAATTTTTTAAAAAACGACAGGGGCGTGCAAGAGATGCTGTCGGTGGCCAGAAGAATTGCGGGACACTTTCGGCGTACAGGCACCACGTACAGAAGACTGGAGCACCACCAAAAACTACTGAACCTGCCCTGCCATCATCTGAAGCAAGAAGTGGTAACGAGGTGGAATTCAACCCTCTATATGCTTCAGAGGTTGGAGGAGCAGCAAAAGGCCATTCAAGCCTACACAATTGAGCACGATATAGTAGGTGGAATGCACCTGTCTCAAGCGCAGTGGAGAATGATTTCAACGTTGTGCAAGGTTCTGATGCCCTTTGAACTTGCCACACGTGAAGTCAGTTCAGACACTGCCAGCCTGAGTCAGGTCATTCCCCTCATCAGGCTTTTGCAGAAGAAGCTGGAGACATTGAAGGAGGAGCTAACACGGAGCGATTCCGCTAGGCATGTGGGACTTGTGGATGGAGCCCTTAATTCGCTTAACAAGGATTCACGGGTGGTCAATCTGTTGAAATCAGAGCACTACATTTTGGCCACCGTGCTCGATCCTAGATTTAAAGCCTACCTTGGATCTCTCTTTCCGGCAGACACAAGTCTGCTGGGGTTGAAAGACCTGCTGGTGACAAAATTGTCAAGTCAAGCGGAACGCGACCTGTCAACATCTCCTCCTTCACATTCTCCCGCAACTGGGGGTGCGAGGGAAAAGGCTCAGAATTCCGAGCCCACCCGCTGGCGGTGATGCAGGGCAGTCTGGAGCGACTGCTGATGCTGACATCTGGTCCGGACTGAAGGACCTGACAACGATTACGGACATGTCGTCTACTGTCACTGCATATGATTCTCTCAACATTGATAGAATGGTGGAGGATTATATGAGTGACCGCATCCAAGTAGGCACGTCACACAGTCCGTACTTATACTGGCAGGAAAAAGATGCAATTTGGAGGCCCTTGCACAAACTGGCTTTATTCTACCTAAGTTGCCCTCCCACAAGTGTGTACTCCGAAAGAGTGTTTAGTGCCGCCGCTCACCTTGTCAGCAATCGGCGTACGAGGTTACATCCAGAAAATGTGGAGAAGATGATGTTCATTAAAATGAATTATAATCAATTCCTCCGCGGAGACATTGACCAGCAGCAATTGCCTCCACAAAGTACACAGGGAGCTGAGATGGTGGATTCCAGTGGGGACGAATTGATAATCTGTGAGGAGGGGGATGTACACGGTGATATATCGGAGGGTGATGATGAGGTGGACATCTTGCCTCTGTAGAGCCAGTTTGTGCAAGGAGAGATTAATTGCTTCTTTTTTGGGGGGGGGTCCAAACCAACCCGTCATATCAGTCACAGTCGTGTGGCAGACCCTGTCACTGAAATGATGGGTTGGTTAAAGTGTGCATGTCCTGTTTTGTTTATACAACATAAGGGTGGGTGGGAGGGCCCAAGGACAATTCCATCTTGCACCTCTTTTTTCTTTTCTTTTTCTTTGCATCATGTGCTGATTGGGGAGGGTTTTTTGGAAGGGACATCCTGCGTGACACTGCAGTGCCACTCCTAAATGGGCCCGGTGTTTGTGTCGGCCACTAGGGTCGCTAATCTTACTCACACAGTCAGCTACCTCATTGCGCCTCTTTTTTTCTTTGCGTCATGTGCTGTTTGGGGAGGGTTTTTTGGAAGGGACATCCTGCGTGACACTGCAGTGCCACTCCTAGATGTGCCCGGTGTTTGTGTCGGCCACTAGGGTCGCTAATCTTACTCACACAGCTACCTCATTGCGCCTCTTTTTTTCTTTGCGTCATGTGCTGTTTGGGGAGGGTTTTTTGGAAGGGACATCCTGCGTGACACTGCAGTGCCACTCCTAGATGGGCCCGGTGTTTGTGTCGGCCACTAGGGTCGCTAATCTTACTCACACAGCTACCTCATTGCGCCTCTTTTTTTCTTTGCGTCATGTGCTGTTTGGGGAGGGTTTTTTGGAAGGGACATCCTGCGTGACACTGCAGTGCCACTCCTAGATGGGCCCGGTGTTTGTGTCGGCCACTAGGGTCGCTAATCTTACTCACACAGCTACCTCATTGCGCCTCTTTTTTTCTTTGCGTCATGTGCTGTTTGGGGAGGGTTTTTTGGAAGGGACATCCTGCGTGACACTGCAGTGCCACTCCTAGATGGGCCCGGTGTTTGTGTCGGCCACTAGGGTCGCTTATCTTACTCACACAGCGACCTCGGTGCAAATTTTAGGACTAAAAATAATATTGTGAGGTGTGAGGTATTCAGAATAGACTGAAAATGAGTGTAAATTATGGTTTTTGAGGTTAATAATACTTTGGGATCAAAATGACCCCCAAATTCTATGATTTAAGCTGTTTTTTAGTGTTTTTTGAAAAAAACACCGGAATCCAAAACACACCCGAATCCGACAAAAAAAATTTGGTGAGGTTTTGCCAAAACGCGTTCGAACCCAAAACACGGCCGCGGAACCGAACCCAAAACCAAAACACAAAACCCGAAAAATTTCAGGCGCTCATCTCTAGTTTTGATACAAAATTCATAAATTGAGGTTTGCATCGTTCATGCAAAGTATTTACATTAAAAAACGTCAGGAAAAAAAATGAAGGAATCTTTTTTTTTTTTTATAGACAATGCTACATATAAATTCACATTCAATATTAAGCATTTATTCTAATTAAATGTCAACTCTGGATGGTAATTAGTGGCTTGTGCTGCTAGCCCCTGGAGAGGTAAAGATTCCTTGAAGTGGCATAGAAAATGAGATTGCAAATGATCTACTTTTGGCTGTCAGGCATGATGATATCATCTACGTTCACATCAAAGCAGAGCGATTATGTCTAGACAGACAGATAAACTTTTTCTATCATTTATTAAAGTTTCTTTAATGTGATTGTCTCCTCCCATACATTGGGTGGTAAACCTAATTTTTTCATTATTAGCGCTGTAGTACAAAACAACTGTCTGCAGTGTAGGAGCCACATGCAATTTGAATTCCTTACACCTCCATTGTTTTAGTATATGTCAGACAAACTGTGATCACGTACGTTAGAATTGCTCTTACATGTCCACATAGTCTTGTTAAATTGTATTGAGAGTCTGAGATTCAATAGATGTCTCTTTAATTTGACAAGTTGGAATAACAATGGAAATAATAGTAGCCCACAAGGCCTCTTAAACATCAGATGTTGTTTTTTGTACTTAAAAGAGTTTTGTATGCGATGATTGATCTTCATTTCTATAAGTGAGCAGGTCCTTGGACATTGCGCAGTGAAATAAATGAAAGGAGAATGAGAAAATAGTGTTGCACAATTGCACAGGGTTACTGTTGGTTACATGCGATTTACGGATACTTGGGGTTTTTTGCAATCAGCAAAACAAATAATATATTTCAGGTTTGTTATTTTACCTATTTTCACATGGGCTATTTAGAATACATACACTTTCACTGCACTGATACAGTGCACACATTTATTTCAGTGCATCCTATGTAGTTAGCACCTGTGTGCATTTGTCCTCTACCGAACAGCAAAACTTTAACACAGAGGTGACACATGTAATAAAGACAGTCCCAATATATATCCCAGCTCTGCCTGGAGTAATGTGTAAAAGGGGTCTCTGCCTGCAGTAGTGTCTAAAAAGGGGATCTACCTGGCGTAATGTTTAAAAGTGGGCTCTGCCTGGAGTAATGTGTAAAAGAGGGCTCTACCTGGAGTAATGTGTAAAAGGGGGCTCTACCAGGAGTAATGTGTAAAAGGGGGCTCTACCAGGAGTAATGTGTAAAAGGGGGCTCTACCAGGAGTAATGTGTAAAATGGGGCTTTACCAGGAGTAATATGTAAAAGGGGACTCTGCCTGGAGTAATGTGTAAAAGGGGGCTCTGCCTGGAGTAATGTGTAAAGGAGGCTCTACCTGGAGTAATGTGTATAATTGGCACTACTGTGCAGCATAATATGAATTGGTATTATTTTGTGGCCACGCTCCTTCACCATGAAGCAACGCCTCTATATTTTTGCAGCGTGCCTTCAGCACACACTGTCCCTATTTTAAGTAGGCGAGGTGCCAATTCTTTCTCTGGCACAGGGCACAATGTTTAGTTTCGGCTCTGATATAAGCTTATGCCAAGACGGATTTTAGAAAAAGAATGTAAGAATTAATGCTGGTTGTATTGTAAGAGTTTTGTAAGGCTCTAAAGTAGTGTTTTGATGTCTTTCCTATTATGCACATCTCCTACTTAGATATATTAGTTTTCTGAGGCCTCCTGCTTAAAACCCAAAAAGCCAGAAGGAGCACGAGGCCCTGCTTTTACTGTCTGTATTCATATTAGAAATTAAGTAAGCCTTTGCACTTCTACTCCACGGGCACATTGCTGTATTAAATGGACAAGTGGCTGATTTTGTGCCACTTGAATAGCTCTATGGTCTGCCGTGTGCCATAAAATAACAATAGTTCAGCCTCTACATTGTATTTTAAAGATTGTTGTGTGAGATTAAATTGAAATGGGGCAATTGATAATTCATACTTTTTTCTATGTCCAGGGCTCAATCTATCGGCCTAATTCAGACCCTGTTGTTGATGTGAAAAAATCAATATGAACCAATTTTTGCACATCTGCGCATGTGCGTACGCCAGTACATGCATGTGCAAGGTCCTAAACTGCGTTCTCTCTTCAGAATCCCATTTAAAACCTGAAGGGGGGCGTTGAAGCTGCGTTTTGTAGGCGTTGACCCTCCATTTAAGGGGCGTGGTCCGGACAATGGAAGGGTGTCTGGCAGGGCTGGTTCCAGCGTATGGGGCGGCCTTGGTCTGTGTTTGGCGTCCCCCTGCATGTCAAAGAATTTGATCGTAGAAGTGCATTTTTTTGCACATCTACAATCAGGTCTCAATTAGGCCCTACTCGTATGTGCTAAAACAGATTATCCCTCAGAAAACATATCTTGTAACAGTACTGTACAATTTGCAGTGAAGCTGGCCACGCACACTACAATATTGAAAAAATCTGAAAAAATTGATAAGATCATTATGACATCTTGGAAATACAACTTGAAACAATCAATCTGTTTGTGCAGTTATCTTTGAACTAAACTTGTAGACCCAATGTAATCACTTTTTAAAGGTGCTGATCATCCCAATTTAATAATTCAGTTGTGATCATCAGAAATGTAGATGTGTATGTCAAATGCAGCTTATACAATTAGAGAAGGTTGTGGTTCCCTAATAAAGCAAAATAGCTAAAAAGAAGAATTTAGAGTACTGTTCAGATGATTACACATAACAGTAATACTAGAGATGTGCGTGGAGCCCCGTGTTTTGGTTTTGCCAGAACCACCCTTAGTGTTTTGTTCCTGTTTTGGAAAAACCACTCTCGTGTGTTTTCGTTTTTATTTATTTTATTTTTTGTAGTTGTTAAAACAGTTAAAATCATGTAATTTGGCCCGGTTTTTGTTCCTACAATATTACTAACCTCAATAACATTAATGTCCAGTAATTTCCAGTCAATTTTGACCACCTCACAGCTTGCAATATTGTTCACTAATACATGGCTGCAACAAGGGAGAGGCTAAGGGGGCATGCGCCCCTGGTGCAGAATCTGAGAGGGTGTAGAAATGGGTAGTATGCCTCACCTCCTTCCTCTCAGCCCTAAGGGGCTACCTTCTGCCAGGTCCAAGAACCCTCGCTGCAGGTACCCGCTCCCCAGCACCACCAATGTGGAATCTTGGGAAACTCCCACCTTCCCAGCAACTAGAACGCTAAGGAATGGAGCAGGAGCGGTGACCGTGGACTCTCCACTGTCCCCTATTATTTCCCAAGCACTGGTCCATGGCCACCCACACACTCCTGTGCCTGTGTAAGTGATGTCTACCCCCAAGCCTGTTCCCCAGTGCATCTCCCTCCAGAGGAGAACAGGGATCTAAGGGGATACCTACTGCCGGGTCCCAGACAGAACCCTTGCTGCAGGTCCCCGCTCCTCAGTACCACCAATGTGGAGTCCTGGGGAACTAGTACACTTATGAATGGGGTGGGGGTAGCCGTTCACACACTCCTGTGCCTGTGTAAAGTATGTCTGCCCCGGGCCCTGCTCCTCAGCACCTTCTCCTTCCTGCATGGCAGCTCTGCCAGAGGAGGAAAGGGTGAGAGGAAGCAGCAGCAGCCGATAATTAGTCTGGGATCTGAGGTGAGGTCTCTATACGCCAGGACAGCTGCTGCCTCCCAAAGAGTGGTCCTAGGTCCTGACTGGCATGCAGGGCTTTGTAGTCCTACAGCAGTTGGCCAGTCGGAGTCATCCCCCCATGTTTGTTATACAGTGACTGTATGGCTTACGTCAGGTATATAACACCAGCCAGTCCTAGGGACTCCTCCCTGCAGCCAGGATAACCCACACTGTGTATCCCCCTCCCAAGAAAGTTGGCACGCCTCTTTAATTGGCCCTAGGTCCTGACTGGCATGCAGGGCTTTGTAGTCCTACAGCAGTTGGCCAGTCGGAGTCATCCCCCCATGTTTGTTATACAGTGACTGTATGGCTTACGTCAGGTATATAACACCAGCCAGTCCTAGGGACTCCTCCCTGCAGCCAGGATTACCAACACTGTGTATCCCCCTCCCAAGAAAGTTGGCACGCCTCTTTAATTGGCCCTAGGTCCTGACTGGCATGCTGGGCTTTGTAGTCCTACAACGGTTGGCCAGTCAGATTCCCCCACAATACTGTATCTGAGGTGCATGTTAGGTTTCTTGTGTTGCTATCCATTTTCCTAGGGAATGTGTGCTGGATGCACCCTGACGGTGCTGATTGTCACTTTGCCAACTGTTTATTGCAGTGTTTTTGACATGGTTCCAAAGTGTGTGTGTGTGTGTGTGTGTGTGTGTATGGGGGGGGGGGGGGGAAGAGGGGGAATGCGTTAAATTACTGTTTTGCCCCGGGTGCCAAAAATCCTAGTTTCGGCCTGACCAATATTGGCCAAAGGCTGGCTAAACAAAAAAGACAGAGCATAGGCACAAACAAATGGCAGTATAAAAGAATATAGCACATACTGTATATGAAACATAGTTGTAATCATGTATACATAATAATAATCTGAAGTACAGATTATTGTTACACCACTAAACTTAAGCATGTTTTGGGGAAATTTCCCGTTCCCCCCGACAGCTGGGTCAGGGAATCGAGAATATTATATACGCAGAAAAATCATGAATTTGGCATTTTTAACACACTAATCCTGAACTAAGAATTTGGCAGACTATTAGTGAATTAAGGGGCTGATTAATGTAAGGATTGCAAATGTAAAGCTGCTCGCAGACGTTTTGCATTTGCAGTCATTAGCAATGCAAATGCAGGAGGAGGTGCATACCACCTCCTTCTGCATTTGCGATGTGATCGCATAACAGATGTTAAGCAATGTTCATTTGCGACGATAGGCTGAGTAAACCTAAGCTTACCCATGATAAGCCGGTGCAAGTTAATAGGATATCCCCCAGCAAGTCTTTTAGCCGTGGTAATTTACCACAGCTAATAGGATACCACCCTAAGTGTATTGTATAAGGATACAGGGCTGCCATCAGAAATTGTGGGGCCCGGGACCGACAAAAAAAGAAAGCTCCCCTTCCCAAAAAGATTCTACCACACTGCTCCACCCCTATGTGATGTCGCACGTTATGACATTACATACAGGTGGAACATTCGCTGACCAGCAGGAATGATTCACAGAGAGCTGATGTGCAGGGAAGGCTTGCTTTAAGAAGTCCTCTCTGCGCATGAGTGCGCTGTTGTTGCACAGCATAGTGCAGCTCACTAGGTATCAGCGATTAGAGCCAGTGGTGGGTCCCCCTCAGTCCCTGCAGTCCCCCCCTGATGGCTGCCCTGTAAGGACACATCAGTATGATGTTGGACAGCTCACCCAAGGCAGGATGTACTAAAGGGAAAATGCAGCCCAAAACCATAAACCCACATTTTTGTACTTTGGCTGCATTTTACATATGTATCAAGTTCCGGAATGCGATGCATTCCAGTGCTCGCAGGCGGTGGATAAAGGCAGCCTTTGCTGGCATTACCTAATAGAAGCATGTGGGTTTCTTTCCGCATTTTTCCCAGCACCCCCTGCAACCGCTGCATTACTTTGTGCGTGTGCAAAGGGACCCCCGGGTCCTAAATCTGGAAGTCCCAACATCGCAAAGGGCAGCGATACTAAGAGCATATGTAAGTACATATGCGATTAGTATGTACACGGTAAGTGTTGCGATGTAACGCATCATGGATGCAATGCTTAGTACATCACGCCCCCATTACTAATTACCTTTCCTATTTGACCTGGTCTGGTCTCCTCCTTATTGACAGAACTTTGCTGCTTGCAGTCATAATCTTCTTGGCTCCCTGGGATACCCATGTTTCCAGTTGGGAACTCCTGTCCACTATTGTTTGTGCATCTGCCATTCAGCTGTATTACCTCATAACTCAGGTCAACCAATTATTATACTTGCCACTCAGCTGTATTACCTCCGGTACCTCATGCCTCAGACCTTTCTGCCGTTTTACCTGCAGTCCAATAGGACCTCATAGATACTTCCTGATTGTACTTCCTCTTCCTTTTTGTTTTAATATCCTGCTGATCAAGTTTGGTGCTTACTGATGGCATTTTATGAGGTACTCCCCAGTGGGCTTACCTGGTGAAAATCTACACCTCATTACACTTCACGCCCCAGAGGTAAGCAGTGTTAAACTAGTAGTGACCATACAGAATCTCTCCCCTCATGGTATTTTGCTGTGACAAGGAGAATGATGAGTCCAAAGCTGGTTTATCACAGCAGAGCAGACATGTTGCGCTTTGTAGATTTCCACAGCTGCTCTTTTGAAATTAATTACACAAACTACAATATTTTTCTATTATTTTCAGAACAAATATGCAGTCATATTGGAGTTCTACCTTCTTTATCTGTGAGTATTTTCATTATGCATTTGTTTTACAGATACATACTGTCTAGGCACCTAATTTGTTTCTCTCTGCTATTGTAACTAAATTGCTGTTAGGCAAAAGGCTTAGCGTTAAGGATTCCAATTTACAATTGTTACTGTATTGTGTGAATACAAGCAGAGGGCTCATGGGATCAGTCATCTGAATCTTTGACACAGACTGCTGTCAGCTGTGATTGTGTATGAGTGGAACATAAGCTATAATGTCTTTTTGCCTGTAGGAGGTGTGTGTACATGATTCTGACAAGCCTCCAGGCAAAGCGAATTGTAATATGCAGTCAAGGGTGAGCTGTTGTCTGTCAGTCAGACGTAACTCCATACTTGTGGGAGTAGGAGTGTGCCTGTGGAAGTGGAACTGCTAAGTCCAAAGATTCATGCTCACTAGCAACAGGGTTTAGAATTGTCTTTGGGGCACAAACGTTGCGTAACAAAACTATGGGCAACATCCACAACTTTCTCTTTTCTTCTTACAGTTCTTTGTGTTGGAATATAATGTAATATGTTGCTAGTAAAGTTTAGAATCCAGGAATTCAGTACATGCCTACATGATCTATAACATTCCCAGATGTTCTATGCATTACCCTATGCCCCCGAAGTCCTGTCCTAGTGTTCAGGAGACAGGTACAGTAGGAAATGGAAACACATTAGGGCGGATGCAGGGATGGGCATAAAATGCGCAGGTTTCAAATCTACCTGAAACCAAGATGCATTTTGCAGAGCTTTATTGGGTTCATCTCAAGATATGCCCAATGGTAGCATATGCACCACTGTTATGCAAAAGATATATGCACCAGGTGGAGGGGCCTGACAGTGCTATTGTTACATTACAAAAAATAGGGGGTCTATGTACTAAGCTTTGGTGAGAGATAAAGCGGACGGAGATAAAGAACCAACAAACAAGCTCCTAACTGTCATTTTTCAAACACAGCCTGTAACATGACAGTTAGGAGCTGATTGGTTGGTACTTTATCTCCATCCACTTCTCTCTCTCCAAGGCTTAGTACATAGACCCCATAGTACTTTAATGATGTGTCACAAATAGGCTGTTTCTGCAGGTATCCGGATGATAGGTTGGCAGTATTAAGGTCAACAGTCAATAGGTCGACCACCTATTGTCAACATGCATTAGGTCGGCAGGTACAAAAGGTCAACATGGTCCATAGGTTGACAGGTAAAAGATTCACAGTACTTAAGCTCTACAGGTTCAAATGGTTAACATGACTATGCTTGACACAAGTTTTTCTTATTTTTTTTATTCAACTCTTTCATACTTTACCATCCAAGTGGTCTACGTCTGGGAATAGCAACCTGCATGGCGGTCAAAGCGGTACTCTAATTGGGTTCACATGTGGTTAAACAAAATGACATTCAAAAATGCAAAAAAAAAAATCTCAACCTTCTCTTGTGTCGACCATTTCCATGTCAACATTTTTGCTGTGTCAACCTTTTCTACTTGTCAACCTTTTCTACCTGTAAACCTATTCAGGTGTCTACCTTTTCACTGTAGGCCTTTTGATCATGTCAACCAAGGGCATGTTGACCATATGGGTTCCACCTAGTGACTGACCTAAGGATCTATACCCATTACTGCATTGGACCCTTCCTCACCTCTGGTGATCTTTAGGTATACCCAGTGGTGCCGAGTGGGGGTGAGGGTACTAATTATCTGAGCCTGGCAGGGTCCCAGGTCCTCGCCCCTCCACTTACCTGTCAGCCTCTTTCCCCAGCCTAGCACAAGGTGCTGTGTGCTGTGTTGCAGTAGCCCAGGGAGATTGCTGCCACTGAGTGCAGCAGTCTCCTCTGCCTGCAAGGTAGAGTAGAAATCGCACTGATCACGCTCCCTTCCTGGATCTGAATATTTGGATATTTCTGGCATACTGGTAATATTTTTCACCGATTTTTACTCACAGATTTTACTAATGTTTCAATCACGGAAATTTACTAAAAAGCAAACACAGGACTGTTCAAATAGAAGTACAAAATGTGGGTGGACATGGACATATGACCAAATAAACCATTGGCTAAACTCTGATTTAATTTCCATACACAACGCTGAAACACAGGAATTTACGTGGAATCATTTCTGCAAAAACCTGTACATTCGTGAATTGTTCAAACTCGAATCAAAATGCACTTTTCAAATAGACATCCCCCTCAGCAGCATGTTCCCTAGAATCCTGCACATATCAGTAAGATCTATACAGTGCTTCTCTGTTTAAATGTATTTAAAGTGTCAAAAAATAGAAACAAAATGGGGTGGGGTACCCCCCACAAGCATAACCAGCTCTTTCAGATGGACCTGTTTCATAAAATACAGGGGGAAATGCATGAGGTCCCTCTGTATGTTAAGAACAAGCACTGGGCTCTTGGACTGGTCCTGGTTTAAAAAATATGAGGAAAAACGGTATAGGGGTCCCCTGTATTTTTTTAAATCAGCACTGGGCTCCATTAGACAGGGTAGTAATGCCACAGCCAGGGGACATGCTTATATTGGTTCCCTGGCTGTACCACTAACCCCCTAACTAGTCAGCCCTGGCCAAGGTTTCCTGGGGGGGTGGGGAACCCCCCAATAAAGGGCGGCCCCCTCCACGCACCCAAAGCTAGGGCTGAGGCCTGGGGATATCCCTGGCACCCCTGTGCTGTGGGTGCTGAGTTGATAGTCCACTCGTTAGTTTTGGTTGGAAAAAAATATTGTGGCATATGTAATAGTGTTCAAGTTTGCCGGAGATGCATGATGTCGGATGATCTCAGATTTTTTTTTATAAAGGGGCAATCATTTACAATGCAAAACCATGTCTTGTAAATGATTGCCCCTTTAAAAACATTTGAAATCGGTCAGCATCCCTCCTGTAATATTAGACCCTACTACATATGTCCCATTGTCTTTTAAAGGAATGACTACAGGTCCCAGCCAGCCTCCCCTGCATGCTGACACTTGGACAACCACAAGTACCAGCTTATATAGCATTAAGAAACACAGAACACTCACACTGAGATAGTGTAACTTTTTCAAGGATGCCCAAGAATCATTGATGAAGGATAGCCTGTCTGTTCCTTTCCTACAGAAGTGCTACTGAAGCACCAAGTGCTGAACAAGTTAATGCTGACTATGCCTCCTGAGTGTGGTGCTGTGCATGTCCACCGCCAAAAGTACCTACAATGGGCACATGAATGTTAGAAATGGACCAAGGAACAATGGAAGAAAATGGCCTGGTCTGAAGAATCATGTTTTCTTTTACATCATGTGGGCAGCCGGGTGTGTGCCCATCATTTATCTGGAGAATAGGTGTCACCAGGATGCACTATGGAGAGGGCAAGCTGGCGGAGGCAGTGTGATGCTATGGGCAATATTCTACTGGGAAACCTTGGGTCCTGCCATACAGTACATGTGGGTGCTTTCCATGTACCACCTATCTAAACATTGTTGCAGAGTAAGTACACTCCTTCATGACAACAGTATTCAGTGATTGGCAGAGTCCTCTTACAGCAGGGTAATCCACTCTGCCACATTGCAACAACTGTTCAGGAATGGTTTGAGGAACATGACAAAGAGTTCATGGTGTTGACTTGGACTCAAATTCCTCAGATATCAATATCAGTTACTTATATAGCACCAGCATATTCCATTGAACTTCTCCATTGGTGGTATATACATATGCGTATGTGTGTGTGTGTGTGTGTGTGTGTGTGTGTATGTATGTATGTATGTATATATATATATATATATATATATATGCAGCGGTGAGGCTCGGCACTCCAAATGGATAACCACAGTTCCTTGCTGCGGTGCCCTCCATAGATCAATTGGTAGATCCTAATAGTACATGGAAGACAGCGGCACTCAGCAGACTTGATGAAGAGAAATTGCCTTTAATGCGGTCCTACGCCGTTTCGGGGTCAAGTCCCATCATCAGGGACAAGCAATACATGATCATGTATCGCTTGTCCCTGACGACGGGGCTTGACCCCGAAACGGCGTAAGACCGCCTTAAAGGCAATTTCTCTTCATCAAGTCTGCTGAGTGCCGCTGTCTTCCATGTACTATATATATATATATATATATATATATATATTAATATCACGATACCCAAATTACCCTAACAGACCAAATTGAATCCTATTCTTTAAATTCACCTTTGATAGTTTAGTCCTTGGAGGAGTCGACAGCTATCCCCAGACAGGTCCTCTCGCAAGTAAAGAACCAACATACAATATGGAAAACAATAGCGCTCAGTGGGCCTAATTCAGACCTGATCTTAGATGTGCTAAATTTAGTACATCTACGATCAGTCACACAGACATGCGGGGGGACGCCCAGCACAGGGTTAGTCTGCCCCGCATGTCAGACCCGACCCCCTTCCCCGCACAAGTACAAAAGCATCACACAGCTACAGCTGCAATGCTTTTGTACTGGAAGAGTAGCTCCCTGCCAGCGCAGCTCCTGCGCGCTGGCAGGGAGCTACCTGTCGCTGTGAGGGTCGCAGCGGCTGCATGAGACGTCATGCAGCTGCCGTGAGCCGCTCCCCCAACGGTCCGGGAATGCCTGCATTGCCCGGACCAGGCCCCCTAAATGGCGGCTAAACACCGCCAGCCCGCCCCCTCCCGCCCAGCGACCCTGCCTGTCAATCAGACAGAGGCGATCGCAGTGCTGAGACAGCCGTCCGCTGTAAAACGCACAGCAAAACGCACAGCAGCGATCAGGTCTGAATTAGGCCGATTGTCCACAATTGACAGTTCTCATATAGTCCTTTTATGACTTCTTTCAGGACAGAGCTCAGATTAAACTTTATTTCCAATAGTGTGACTGGTAGTTCTGGACTAAACACTCATACCAAGAATCACCCAAATGATAACACTCATTAGTTCCAATCTTTTCAGATAATTTACTAAAATTACTTTTGATTAAGAAACAAACTCTTTCATTACATCAATCTCAACTTTTATGGGTTAGATGGTACCAATTGTGAATTGTAGGCATTAAGCGTCTCCCTTACCATCATTGGCCCTCATTCCGAGTTGTTCGCTCTCAAGCTGCTTTAAGCAGCTTTGCACACGCTAAGCCGCCGCCTACTGGGAGTGAATCTTAGCTTATCAAAATTGCGAACGAAAGATTCGCAATATTGCGAAAAGACTTCTCTGTGCAGTTTCTGAGTAGCTCGAGACTTACTCTTCCAGTGCGATCAGTTCAGTGCTTGTCGTTCCTGGTTTGACGTGACAAACACACCCAGCGTTCGCCCAGACACTCCTCCGTTTCTCCATGTTTTTCCCAGAAACGGTAGCGTTTTTTCACACACACCCATAAAACGGCCAGTTTCCGCCCAGAAACACCCACTTCCTGTCAATCACATTACGTTCACCAGAACGAAGAAAACACCTCGTAATGCCGTGAGTAAAATTCCTAACTGCATAGCAAATTTACTTGGCGCAGTCGCACTGCGGACATTGCGCATGCGCATTAGCGACTAATCGCTCCGTTGCGAGAAAAAAATAACGAGCGAACAACTCAGAATGACCCCCATTGTTTTATATAGATATATATATATACATATATATATATATACATACATATATATATATATATATATATACATACACACATATATATATATATATATATATTTCACATTAGGCTGTCTTAGCAGGGCGCCGCACCCTGTCCAATTTTTTTAAGGGCAATATCCACCCTGCCAAAACAGCCGCCCGCTTCGTGACCTCCCAGCATGCGCTTGGCATCCATTCACGCTGTGGTAGAGAGCTTGGGGGAAGCTCAGCACCTCCATAGGTGCTGGTCACGCCCCCCAACAGTGATGCCGCCGCCCACCCGCGCCCCCTGTAATAACGTCTGTGGGCCGCACCACCCACTTCAATGACATTAAATGACCACTCCCCCTTTTTTTATGCCCTCCACAGTCCGGCGCCCTGCCCGATTCCTAGAGAGAACACTATATATATATATATATATATATATATATATATATATATATATAGTGCCGGCTGTTGGGGATAATTGAATTACCCTCCGAGAATCAATTAGTCGTGGTAATTTATTGTGGCTAATTGAATTCCCTTATTATTATGTTCAGAGGGCACCATGAGAAAAAAAAAAAGACTCATCTGTGCATATCACCGAAAAAGATAATAGCATTATGGGGCTAATTCAGGTTGGATCACAAATCACGATCCAACCGGAATTTTTTTACATTCACCCCGTGAGCGCATGCGCAGCACTCATCCTGCGCATGCGCCCGCATTTTCTGTGGAGGGTCAACAGAAATTGCGATCGCATCTGCCTGTCAATCAGGCAGAGGTGGTCGTGGGACGGGCGAGCAACGGTCCGTTTCCAGGGAGGAGACGGAGCATTGTGGGGGGCGTGGCTACCCAAACGGTGGGCGGTGCAGAGCGAACGGGGGCATATTGGGGGCATGGTCATGGTGGCTGCGTAACGTCACACGCAGCCGCCACGACAGGTAAAATGGCGCCGGGACTCCTGCGGCTGCAGCCAAGCTGCGCCGGCAGACGTCATCTTTAGTTTCTGCTGACAAGCACAAATTGTGAAGCGATCGCAATTTCTGCTTGTCGAAGGGGGGAGACGCCGGTCAGTATGCTGAGTGATGCTGAGTGGCCTTGCCCAGCGCAGGGCGGCCCCCAGCATGTGAGCAAAAGGATAGCAAATTCTGCTGATTAGCAGAATTTGCTATCCTTACTGAATTAGCCCCTATGAGTGATGTGTTTGTGAAAGCCATTATATCAAACCTTTTCTGTAAAGCTTTTTCTCTGACAGATTTACATTTATTCTATATCAACAAGTAATGATTTTTGGAATGGGGCCTGCCTCTGCTCTTACGTACCTGTGTCATTGCACCTTAGGGCCGGGTCTGTAATGGCTCATATCACATCATTATGTTTCTCCTCTCAAGAGGTCCCCTCTCCTTTTCCCACTAGAATTTAATCTCCCATGCGCACGGCCCTCTCTGTACTTTGTTTCTTATTTTTATTTATTCTGCCTACTTGGTCTGTGCCAGTTTGGTGCTCTCATTTGCAGATGCCAGCCCCTGGGATTAAAGGTTTAATAGTTGTAACGTATTTGCATGTTTATAAACATGGTCCGCACTGTACAAATTCACAGTAATCAGCCACAAAATGTAATCAAATAATAAATAACATGAGAATGCTCTTTATACTTTAACACCCACTTAAAGATGTACTCCAGTGCATGAAATTAATGTTATCCAACACATTGGGAATAATTACTGCAAGCGTAATATAATATTTTTAACAAACCACAATTGTTTCCACCCAGAGGGAAAATATAGTGCAGTGGACTATAGCCAAAAAGAAGTCTAAGAATAACAAATACAGCAACTGTCTGCTTGAGCGGAAAGAGGAAAGCGCTATAAATTACATGATTCCCATTCCAAATTAACTACAGTATGTAGCGGAACAAAACTCAGCACTTGACTTCAGCATGCCTCAATCCGTGCTTTGTCTGCGACTGACCTCAGGCAAACATTGCTGCATACTCTATTCTATGCTGACACTACTGGCTGTTTTCCTTATGGGAGCTGAGTGATTCCACCTATAATTTTCCTGGACAAGTTTTGAAAGTGCATATTAATGTGTCAGTAATAACTGAGCCATCAGTCCATTTTTATAAAGTTGTCTCTAATCTTATGTATTCCTGAATAATTTAACACTGAATTTAGAACATCTTGTTTATTTTTCTTAATTGTGTGTAGCATTTTAATTTACTAACCTCTTACTGAGATTTTTCTTTCGCCTATGAGTGAGTGTCTATCTATCTATCTATCTATCTATCTATCTATCTATCTATCTATCTATCTATCTATCATAAGGTTAGTAAGTAGTTGGTAGATGTGGCCTGGGATTAGTGATTCAGTGCCACTCTGTTCTAGAACATGTAACCTCCTAGTGGTCAGCAAGGAGAGAAGGGCTAGCAGCAGAGGCAGAACTCTGGGAGGCAACTGAGTCAGCTGCCGCCGGGCTCCTGCTTTGAAGGGGGGCACCTCTCCTCCTGTTCCGTGTGTTCAGTGACAGTAATCAATTGAATTAATTGACAGCTGCCGGTATCTCTTCCGTAGCCAACTTCCCCACTAGTCACTGCACCTTACAAATCACACCGTCTTTATTATAGATACACTGGAAGCAGATACCTTACTGATGAAGATATTTGCTCCTATAAAGGAAACATGAGAATTCTAACTATATGAAGTTATTTCTCTGACAATTACACGTAACTTCATATAGTTAGAAATAATTCTCATACTTCCTATACAGGAGCAGATATCTCCATCAGTAAGGTGCATGCTTCCAGTGTAATAGATTGTGGGTTCTGATCCTGGATATGACACTTGCAAATTAATTGTCAGAGAAATAATCAGCATTGCGAGTGACTGAGCAGATCTATGTAGTGTGTGGTTGGACCCCTAGATCTGCCTAGTTGCAACGGTTTTGTAGTAGCTTCATATAGTTAGAATTAGAGATGAGTGGGTTCGGTTTTACTCTGTGTTACTTGGATCTCAAAACGGCATCTTATTGGCTCACGGATGATATATAAGGGGGGGGGGGGGGGACACACAATATTTTTCTTGCCTCCGGGCAACTGGGATAAACGTACGCCACTGGCTAGCAGACTACTAAAACATTTAGTAGGTAGATGTTATTTTTGTTCTTGTAATGCACTGTGGTAACAAGAACAAAAATAACACCTACCTACTAAATGGGGTAAAATTAGGGGATTCTGTACTGGAAAAGGACTTAAGTGTCCTCATAGATAGCAAACTAAGCAGTAGTACCCAAAGTAGGACTGCAGCAAAGAAGGCTAATAAAATATTAGCATGCATAAAACGGGGAATTGATGCTAGGGACGAGAGTATTATACTCCCGTTATATAAATCACTTGTGAGGCCACACCTTGAATACTGTGTACAATTCTGGGCACCTTACTACAAAAAGGATATCCTGGAGCTAGAAAAGGTTCAAAGGCGGGCGACTAAACTAATTAAGGGTATGGAGATGCTGGAATACGAGGAAAGGCTTGCAAGACTAGGCATGTTTACACTGGAAAAGAGGAGATTAAGAGGGGACATGATCAACATTTACAAATATATAAGTGGACAATGGCCCTCATTCTGAGTTGTTCGCTCGCTAGCTGCTTTTAGCAGCTTTGCACACGCTAAGCCGCCGCCTACTGGGAGTGAATTTTAGCTTTGCAGAATTGCGAACGAAAGATTCGCAGAATTGCGAAAAGAAATTTCTTTGCAGTTTCTGAGTAGCTCGAGACTTACTCTGCCACTGCGATCAGTTCAGTCAGTTTCGTTCCTGGTTTGACATCACAAACACACCCAGCGTTCGCCCAGACACTCCCCCCATTTCTCCAGCCACTCCCGCGTTTTTCCCAGAAACGGCAGCGTTTTTTCGCACACACCCATAAAACGCCCAGAAACACCCACTTCCTGTCAATCACACTCCGATCACCAGAACGGAGAAATTTCTTCGTTAAGCCGTGAGTAAAATACCAAACTTTTTTGCAAATTTACTTGGCGCAGACGCACTGCGAACATTGCGCATGCGCAGTTTGCGACTAATTGCTCCGTTGCGACAAACACTAACGAGCGAACAACTCGGAATGAGGGCCCATATACAGATCTTGCGCAGGACCTGTTTTTAAATAGATCAACACAGAGAACTCGTGGACACTCGCTCAGGTTAGAGGAGAGGAGATTCCACACAATACGGCATAAAGGCTTTTTTACGGTAAGGACGATACGTGTTTGGAATTCCCTGCCTGAGGGAGTTGTAATGGCCAACTCAGTCAACACCTTTAAAAATGGGTTAGATAAATTCCTAATGGATAAGGATATCCAGGGTTACGGGGCATAGTCACGCACTATGGTTATTATAAAAAAGAGGGGTTAATCGGAAACGGCAGTCAGCAACTTCAGTCAAAATTTTATACAAAATAATCGTGCATAGGAGACCACATATAGGTTGAACCCGATGGAAATTGTCTTTTTTTCAACCTTAGATACTATGTTACTATGTATGACCGCTGCCAACCAAAGGTTTCCTTTCTCAAGAACCCAAGATGTTGAAGAGTGGGGAAAAGGGGCGGGGCTTATCAGGGAGTTTTTGTCAGGACTCCTGCTGCCCTGCATTCCTCAGATTGATTACTGCAGTGCTGTTGCTTTGGGAGAGGGACATTTCATACAGCTGGGCAAGACCAGCTCTTCCACTAGGCAGCTTTAGGCAGCTGCCCAGTGGCACCAGGTCTTGACAGGGTGGACTGCTGGGGCTGCCTGGAAAAGTTAGCATGGTCCTACTTCTCAATGATACCTTGATGTCACTCCGGTAACAACCACCTCAACCAGCACCCGTATTTTACAGTAGCCACGGCCGCAAAGCAATCCCATTTTACAGCCTCCTGCCCTGCCTCTGCTCGACACAGGCAGTAACTTTGACAACTCTTGGAGTCCTGGCTGGGGTTCTTAATTCCAGACTATTCCAGATTATTCAAGACCATTCATCTCAACTCTGCAATGCAGCCTGCAGGAACAGCAGCCATTGTGTGTGTGTGTGTGTGTGTGTGTGTGTGTGTGTGTGTGTGTGTGGTGGGGGTGGGGGGTGGGGGGGAGCAGCAGGCAATCACACAGTCAGGGAAGGTGGGGAGGAAAAGAGCAGCCATGCAACAGATTTTCACCTGAGGGGTGTGTAAGAGGGAAGGGGTAGTAGGCAGAAATTTTACCTATGGTGCTGAGAAACCTTACACCGGCCTTGCTGCTTGGTCCACCATGTTTGAGCAGCCCATGAGGAGTAAAGAGACACACCTGCAGAAGTGAGCCTTGGCCACACCCTAGTACTGGACATGTCCTAGTACTGTAACAGCACTGGGCACACCATAGTACTGTGCCAGCAATTGGCACCAGAGCCAACTAAGATGGTGCGGTTGCATTTGCACTGTGGGTAGAACCGACTGCATCCACCCATGGTTGCCAGTGTGACGTTTGTGTTACTGTGTATGCACCACAATGCCACTGGCTCATCAGTGGCTGCTGTCTTCCGCCCACATCAATGTGTAATAGTAGCAGTGCGCCCGGCTCCGTCACTGCTGGGTGTACTGCTACTATTATGCATTGCAACACTACAGCTGTCTGCCCCTTGTGCTCAGCCCTTCCTTCCTTTCTGCTAGACGAGTCCTATGGACCCGGCAATGGACAGGTGATGCCGACTCAAAAAGGCATATGGAGGTTTTACCTTACAGGGGTGAGGAATTGTTTGGGGAAGGTCTCTCGGACCTGGTCTCCACAGCTACAGCTGGTAAATTGAATTTTTTGCCTTATATTCCCTCACATCCTAAGAAAGCACCACATTATCAAATGCAGTCCTTTCGATCACAGAGAAACAAGAAAGTACGAGGTGCGTCCTTTCTTGCTAGAGGTAAGGGCAGAGGGAAAAAGCTGCACAACACAGCTAGGTCCCAGGAACAGAAGTCCTCCCCGGCCTCTACAAAATCCACCGCATGACGCTGGGGCTCCGCTAAAGGAGCCCACCCCAGTGGGGGCACGTCTTCGAATTTTCAGCCACATCTGGGTTCACTCGCAGGTGGATCCCTGGGCAATAGAAATTGTTTCTCAGGGTTACAAGCTGGAATTTGAAGAGGTGCCTCCTCGCCGGTTTTTCAAATCGGCCCTGCCATCTTCTCCACAGGTAAGGGAGATAGTGTTAAATGCAATTCACAAATTGTATCTTCAACAGGTGGTGGTCAAGGTTCCCCTGCTTCAACAAGGAAGGGGATGTTACTCGACCCTAATTGTAGTCCCGAAATCGGACGGTTCGGTCAGACCCATATTAAATTTAAAATCCCTGAACCTATACTTGAAAAGGTTCAAGTTCAAGATGAAATCGCTAAAAGCGGTCATCGCCGACCTGGAAGGGGGGATTTTATGGTATCTCTGGACATAAAGGATGCATACCTTCATGTTCCCATTTATCCACCTCATCAGGCGTACCTGAGATTTGCGGTACAGAATTGTCATTACCAATTTCAGACGTTGCCGTTTGGTCTCTCCACGGCCCCGAGAATTTTCACCAAGGTAATGGTGGAAATAATAGTGCTCCTGCACAAGCAAGGTGTCACATTTATCCCGTACTTGGACGATCTCCTCATAAAAGCGAGATAAAGAGAGTGGTTGCTGAACAGCGTATCACTTTCCCTAGGTGTTACAGCAACACGGCTGGATTCTCAATATCCCGAAGTCACAGTTGGTTCCTACGACTCGTCTTACTTTCTTGGGCATGATTCTGGATACGGACCAGAAAAGGGTTTATCTTCCGATAGAAAAGGCCCAGGAACTCATGACTCTGGTCAGGAACTTATTGAAACCAAAACAGGTGTCAGTGCATCACGGCACTCGAGTCCTGGGAAACAAGTGGTCCGGGTCACATCTACAGATTCATCAGTTGATCACCCTGTCCCCCAGGGCCAGGGTATCTCTTCTGTGGTGGCTGCAGAGTGCTCACCCTCTAGAGGGCCGCAGGTTCGGCATTCAGGACTGGATCCTGGTAGCGAGCCTCCGAGGTTGGGGAGCAGTCACACAGGGAAGAAATTTCCAAGGTCTTTGGTCAAGTCATGAGACTTGTCTTCACATCAACATCCTGGAACTGAGGGCCATATACAACGCCCTACGTCAAGCGGAGACCTTACTTCGCGACCAACCAGTTCTGATCCAGTCAGACAACGTCACCGCAGTAGCTCATGTAAATCGCCAAGGCGGCACAAGGAGCAGAATGGCGATGGCGGAAGCCACCAGAATTCTTCGCTGGGCGGAGAATCATGTAAGCGTACTGTCAGCAGTGTTCATTCCGGAAGTGGACAACTGGGAAGCAGACTTCCTCAGCAGACACGACCTGCATCCAGGAGAGTGGGGACTTCATCAGGAAGTCTTCGCACAGATTGCAAGTCAGTGGGGACTGCCCCAGATAGACATGATGGCGACCCGACTCAACAAAAAGCTACAGAGGTATTACGCCAGGTCAAGAGACCCTCAGGCAGTAGCTGTAGACACCCTAGTGACACCGTGGGTGTTCCGGTCGGTCTATGTATTTCCTCCTCTTCCTCTCATACCCAAGGTGTTGAGAATAATAAGAAAAAGAGGAGTGAGAACAATTCTCATTGTTCCAGATTGGCCACGAAGGATCTGGTATCCGGATCTGCAAGAAATGCTCACAGAAGATCCATGGCCTCTTCCTCTAAGACAGGACCTGTTTGCAACAGGGGCCCTGTCTGTTCCAAGACTTACCGCGGCTGCGTTTGACGGCATGGCGGTTGAACGCTGGATCCTAGCGGAAAAAGGTATTCCGGATGAGGTCATTCCTACGCTAATAAAGGCTAGGAAGGACGTGACAGTAAAACATTATCACCGTATATGGCGAAAATATGTTTCTTGGTGTGAGGCCAGGAATGCTCCTAAGGAAGAATTCCATCTGGGCCGTTTCCTTCACTTCCTACAGACTGGAGTGAATTTGGGCCTAAAATTAGGCTCCATTAAGGTTCAGATTTCGGACTTTTCTTTCAAAAAGAATTGGCTTCTCTCCCAGAAGTACAGACTTTTGTGAAGGGGGTGCTGCATATTCAGCCTTCTTTTATACCTCCGGTGGCGCCTTGGGACCTTAACATGGTGTTGAATTTCCTTAAGTCGCACTGGTTTGAACCACTTCAAATACCTCACTTGGAAGGTGGTCATGTTATTAGCCTTGGCTTCGGCTAGGCGAGTGTCGGAATTGGCGGCTTTGTCTCATAAAAGCCCCTATCTGATTTTCCATATGGATAGAGCAGAATTGCAGACCCGTCCTCAGGTGGTGTCATCTTTTCATATGAACCAACCTATTGTGGTGCCTGTGGCTACGCGAGACTTGGAGCATTCCGAGTCCCTTGATGTAGTCAGGGCTTTGAAAATTTACGTGGCCAGAACGGCTAGAGTCAGAAAAACAGAAGCACTGTTTGTCCTCTATGCAGCCAACAAGGTTGGCGCCCCTGCTTCAAAGCAGACTATTGCTCGCTGGATCTGTAACACGATTCAGCAGGCGCATTCTACGGCTGGATTGCCGTTACCAAAATCGGTCAAGGCCCATTCCACTAGGAAGGTGGGCTCGTCTTGGGCGGCTGCCCGAGGGGTCTCGGCACTACAGCTATGCCGAGCTGCTACTTGGTCGGGTTCAAACACCTTTGCAAAGTTCTATAAGTTTGATACCCTGGCTGAGGAGGACCTCCTGTTTGCTCAATCGGTGCTGCAGAGTCATCCGCACTCTCCCGCCCATTTGGGAGCTTTGGTATAATCCCCATGGTCCTTACGGAGTCCCCAGCATCCTCTAGGACGTAAGAGAAAATAAGATTTTAAACCTACCGGTAAATCTTTTTCTCGTAGTCTGTAGAGGATGCTGGGCGCCCGTCCCAAGTGCGGACTACTTCTGCAAAACTTGTATATAGTTTTGCTTACATAAGGGTTATGTTATAGTTTTCATCGGTCTTGGACTGATGCTATGTTGTTTTCATACTGTTAACTGGTTAGTCTATCACAAGTTATACGGTGTGATTGGTGTGGCTGGTACGAATCTTGCCCTTGGATTAACAAAAATCCTTTCCTCGTACTGTCCGTCTCCTCTGGGCACAGTTTCTCTAACTGAGGTCTGGAGGAGTGGCATAGAGGGAGGAGCCAGTGCACACCCAGACCTAAAGTCTTTCTTAAAGTGCCCATGTCTCCTGCGGAGCCCGTCTATCCCCATGGTCCTTACGGAGTCCCCAGCATCCTCTACGGACTACGAGAAAAAGATTTACCGGTAGGTTTAAAATCTTATTTTTTTGTACATGCCTTCAGAGCTCACTTTTCCTTTCTTTAATATGATGGGGGAACCAATTCTCTTTCTGGCACAAGGCACTAAAATGTCTAGTTATTGCTTAGCTGGGTACACCATAGTAATGTACAGCCTAGGCAACCCCTGACCCGTAAGAAGGGAGATGAGACTAGTGCAGCTGCACAGAAAATGGGTGCCCTGGGATCAGAACTGGCTGCTGCCGCAATATCTATTTGCTGGTTTCCCTCTGCAATGTATGTTAGTAGCGATGCTCCACTGCACTCTGGAGCTCCACCTTCAGGCTACCACACAATGTAAAGGGAGAGACGTCATCACAGTGGGCATGTCGTTGAGTGAAGGGCTACATCGTTCTTCAGTGAGCCCACATATTTATTTGCAGCCATTGAGTGAGAGTCAGTCGGGTGCACAGATTGTACACTTACTGCATGCTATTATGATGGTTCTAGCACATGAGCTGGCTGACCAGCAACCTCAGCCCTAGGCACTGGTCACTTACATCTACCAATTTGCAGGGTTGTGTTTTATTTATTTTTTTCCTGTGGAGGGCAATGAGTGTTTTTTTTTCCATGTGTTTTATATTTTTCTTGTGGGGTAAAATGTGTTTTATTTATTTTTCTTGTGTAATGTTTTTCATCTGCGCATGCATCTGAGTTGCACTGTGCATGTATCCCAAGAGTGTTCATACAGAGTTGCAGTACAAATTCAGATGCATGTACCAAGTAGTGTATTAAAAATGTTATGAGTGTTCCTGGGTGGTTACAAGGGGTTGGCTAATCAGACGCAGATGTAACATAGTATGGGCATCTTATGTATGTATGTATGGGCATCAGACAGAGGGGGGTGCTTTTCTCCCTCTGGTGTCCCCCCAGCACACTGATAATTACCTGTAACAATACCTGAACCTATCTGGTAATAGAATTTCAGAGAAATTGGTCACATGCATTTGCAAAGACATGTTTAGCTGCTGAGCCGTGTCAAGGCTTCTCCGATATCAGTAGTCCTAACACTACATAATGGCAGTGCCCACTTAGGGCCATGTGATTTGTCTACAGTAAGGCCTCATGATAAAGGCTCATACAAAAACACATCCAGACAGAGGGCTAGCTTACCTTGGAGCCACCCCTAAGATCTTCTATTAGCACTACAAGTGACCCCTCCCCTTGTTAAGCACCTGATATATAATTATCTCCAGTAAAGATTGAGCAGCTACCACTGTTTGTCTGCATGTGTGAGAAGGCATTGAATGGGAGCAGCATTTGGAAGGCATGCTGGTCCCCCCCTCTCTGTCTGCTGTTTGTTTGTAACCCCTCCCCTTTTTTAGCACCTGACATATAATTATCTCAGGAATGATTGAGCAGCTACCACTGTTTGTCTGCGTATGTTTGGGCATGTTAGTGTGGGAGTGAAGAATTTCAAAATCAAATCTAATCGAACACAAGTTGCACCAATGATATATTTGATTATAGTTCTTAAAGATAACTTTTCAGTTATTTTATTACACATTTAAACCACATACCCATTAGCTGATAACACCTGTAGGTTCCACAGCCATTTTGGCGTTGCTGTGTGCTGAGAGAAATGCCAGGGCCACTTGATTGTATTTACCCACAGGCAAAAACTTGCCATCCAGACCCTGGTAGTTGGTCACTTCATACTTATGTAGGAAGTTGTAGGGTGCCAGTTGAGATATTAGTATAATACAGAGGTTCCCAAACTCTGCCACTACAGTGCAGGTTGTAAGTATGTCCTTGTTTGAGCCCAGATAGTTAAATCAAACTAACCGAGGTACTAATTAAGTCACCTCTGCTCAAGCATGGATATCCTTAAGACTAAGAGGGAATTAGTCACCTGGCTTAATTCTCACGACACCCACTGCACTTTACCCCGGTGGGATCTAGCTCAAAAGTGTTCAATTACCCATAAGGCATCGAGCACTTTTGAACAAATAGTGTTGCCCTTCACTAGCAATTGAATCTTGCCCCCTTCCCCAGACTGTATTGGCAGAGTTTCTGAACCTCTGGTATAAAGTGAAGACATGCACAGCACTCTGGCTTTTCAGGAAACACTAATGAGTTTTTATTAGGCTTGCATAGGTTAGCCATAGTATCCCTTCAACACAAGACACATGATTTACGCAAGTTCTGTGGCTGATAAAAACCAGGTAAAATGCAGGCTTGAATTTAGCCAGCCACAGAACCTGTGTAAATCATGTGTCCCACATTAATGGAATATTATTGGCAGAAATTTTCAGGGATGCTTCTGCCATTTATCAAGCATATACACAAGTGACTACAAATACAAAGGACTAAGTATAACTGGTTGCAGAAGTGCGGGATATCGTGCTGGTTATGCCGTGCATGATTGCCACTTTAAAAATCCAGTCAGACTCACACAAAATCTTGCACTTCCGCTTCTCACAGGCTATTACATTTAGCTCCAAGGGTTTAACTAGGGTAACTAGGGTACAAGTAATTGGGGAAAAAGCAGCTGCATCAAATGACGATATAACTGAGATAATAAAGAATCGCTGCATCAAATAGTGATGTCACATAAGTTAATAAACACTAATCAAGAAGTGCACAAAAGTAAAACAGTAATAAATAATAGGGGTATGCAAGGCATACTAACACAGAACAAAATAGAAATCATGCTAACCTAATTATCATGTAATTCCTAAAGTCAACCGTCATTATAACATACAGTACAGAAAAATAAAAGTAATAATAATAAATACAAAAATAAAACAGAGTTCAGTCCCACAGGCATTCATTTATATCATGAATTGTGTCTGAAAAATGGCAACAAGGCAGTGAAATAATAAAGCAACAATAGCAGAACAGCTTTCCTACCCCAGACAGTGTCTTTAGAGCCTGGCATTTGAATAACATTAACACCATTACTATTGATATGACATATTGGTGTAGAACTGGTTGGTTTCAATAGGCAACCGCGGAATTTAAAATGGAGGTTAGTCCACCAATAGAATGTCCTTAACCAGACGTGCAGATTTATTGGTAACAGTGATAACAGAGCGATGCAGAGTAATGCAGGGTAATAGCTGTGGCTGTGGTAACATAGGGTAACATGTCTCACCAGGGGGAGCTATTGGACTGTTGGCACTATTACACAATGGTATGCATGGGGTTGTTTCCGCACAGTAGCGTGGTGGTGTCATCATCCTGCCGGAGCATCCCTGCATGCAGACGAAGGAGACACAACTCTACAACAGTTACATTGCGTGCATGACAATGGAGGTCAAGAGTCTCCATGAAGTTTGAGTATTACTAAGCAAGGGGAAACACTTCTGTAGTCTAATCACATCAGCAGGGGCCGAGTTAGGTGAAGTGGTTTCTATGCAACTTACTTCACGTATACAGATGCACTGCATCATATCCAAAGGGATGTGTTAGAGGAATAAATGGGCTGGTACTGTACAATCTGCTAAACTGCCCTGGCTTGAACGTCCAACACCGGCGGTGGCCGGAGCAATAACGTTTTTTTTTTTTTTTTTTATTGTGGCACAGCATGCGATACATAAAGACAGCACCACACTGCTGAAAGGCAGAGTAGCAGAACTGTGGTGGGAAGAGCAGCCAGTATACATAGAAGAATGTAAGTCCAGTGTCTGTGAGCTGGAGCTGTAGAGACACTGGGGGACTGGAGAGACAGATGGGGCTAGGGTTGGAGAGAGACTTTATAGACTGGATAGACACTGGGTGCTGGAGAGACTGAAGGGGGCTGGGACTGGAGAGTCTGAAGGGGACTGAAGATTTAGGTAAGTCAGTTGTCACTAGGCTATAGATGGAGAGACACTTTTGTGCTGGAGAGACAATGTGGGGGTCTGGAGAGACATTTTTGAGTATGGATCAGACAGAAAAGTCTTGGGGACAAAACCAAATGTATCTGCAACTAGCCCCTCTAGCTGAAACTGGAGATGCCTTACAAAACAGTGAGTCTCCCTTGATATGGGGTATTTTTTTACCCGTAAAAATAAAAGATCTCTCGACATCTTAGTCATGAAAAGAAAATGTTTAGAGCATTTTTAGGGGCTATTCAGAATCAGATCTTTAACATTAAATAAGACTGCTCTAGTAGTCATCTCTTCTATACTATGAAGAAAATAAAAAAAGATTAAAAAAAAAAGCAATGCTCTTTGTAGTTAATCATTACTTTATATGTCTTATAGGGGATCATACCTCCAGAGGGAATACATATGATTTGCCAGCAGATGGGATGCAGGCTGTCACTATACCGACAGCAGCCTCTCGTCTGCTGGTAACCCAACAGCGAGGCAGTGAGTCTACTTACTGCCACAGGTCCTATTCCCACCAACCGAGTGGGAATACCGAGTATTTATCAGGATGCAGGGCATCGGTATTTCACAAGCTGATGGGATTTCGACATCTTTCTCCTGAACGCCGGGATCCCAACAGCCAGTATATTGACTGCATTCCCTCCAGATGGGGTATGCAAAAGATAGACAAACAGTTTTATTCATTGCACTTACTGCATGATGCAAGTCCCAGTCATAGGTTTTAGGAGAGAAGGGTTAAAGCCGAATCTAAGTCCCAACTGTGTTCCTAAAGGCTTAATAGGGTAAATGCTGCAATTGCATTTGAGATTAACTAATATAATAAAACACTTGCCAGCATCTCTGGGTCCTAAAAAAATCTTTAAAATAGAAAATATTATAGACTTCCGGTGTCGGCGCTCATGCAAAAAGTCACTGAGTGAGCTCTACTGCATCCTCGGCTACCGGGAATCATAGAGCAACCATTCCACACCCCACAGCGGCGATTCCGGCATCCTCTGATAAGGCAAGGTGTGCAGCAGTGAATGGACAAGTTTTTATCTTCCTCAATGTCCCCTAAAACGCAGAGCTCATGCTCAGAACGCATGCACCAGGAATCCAAGATGGCCACCGCGCCCAGCGCACATGGGAGACGTCGGCCTGCTGGCAGCAAAAATACCACTGCCTCAGCAGGTGGTATGTGACATGAAATGAAATCACAGTTTAAGTGTATTTGGGTGAAAATTTCCAGGATGTGGCAAACCTTAAATCCCGTTATGATGCCCTGCAAAAATCTCATTATCAAACGATTACAAAGGTGGATGACCTTGAGAACAGGTCAAGGAGATGTAATCTGCTTATCATTAGTCTTCCAGAATTGGTGAAGGGACCTGAGTTGTTTTATTTTTGTAGACTTCATTCCCTGAACTTGAACTACTGAACATATAAGAGGCCTTTGCTGGTCATATAGTGGAAAGAGCACATCGCCTTTGCTCTCCTCGCTCCCTGCCAAAAAGCAAACCACGCGTGGTCATTTTTAAATGCTTAAGTTTTGTTTACAAAGGTAAAGCTTCTGTCAGCTTCTCGTTGACAGAGACTTGCGCTGGAATGGGTCCCAACTTTTCATATTTCAGGACTATTCTTCTGAAGTTATGAGAGCCCGCAGTGAATTCTCGCCCCTTTGCTCCAGTTTGGTCAAGGAAAATAAGAAATTTGCTTTATTATTCCCAGCAAGTCTTCATCTCTTTGATGACTCCTCCTTTAAAGATTTTTTGTTAGTGACTAATGCTGAAGGTTTTTTTAATGGAAATTGCTGCTGCTGGGATTTTCCAGGACCAATTGGTGGTGCCCATCCAGTGGTGAGATGGTGCTATTAACCCGGGAGTTACCTGTCTAACATCATATACTGTATAGGGTGGGCACGCATTGACACCCCATTGTTTTTGGTACAGACAGCTGCCTGATTGTATGGTGGATTATGTACATACATGAATTTTAAAGCTTTTTAAACAACAAGTGTTTTAAGGCTTGTTGAACAAATAAATGGTTTTACACTATATACACTGCTCAAAAACATTAAGGGAACACTTAAACAACACAATGTAACTCCAAGTCAATCACACTTCTGTGAAATCAAACTGTCCACTTAGGAAGCAACACTGATTGACAATTAATTTCACATGCTGTTGTGCAAATGGAATAGACAACAGGTGGAAATTATAGGCAATTAGCAATACACCCCCAATAAAGGAGTTGTTCAGCAGGTCTTGACAACAGACCTCTTCTCAGCTCCTATGCTTTCTGGCTGATGTTTTGGTCACTTTAGAAAGCTGGCGGTGCTTTCACTCTAGTGGTAGCATGAGATGGAGTCTACAACCCACACAAGTGGCTCAGGTAGTGCAGCTCATCCAGGATGGCACATCAATGCGAGCTGTGGCAAGGTTTGCTGTGTCTGTCAGTGTAGTGTCCAGAGCATGGAGGCGCTACCAGGAGACAGGCCAGTACTTCAGGACACGTGGAGGAGGCCGTAGGAGGGCAACAACCCAGCAGCAGGACCGCTACCTCCGCCTTTGTGCAAGGAAGAACAGCAGGAGCACTGCCAGAGTCCTGCAAAATGACCTCCAACAAGCCACAAATGTGCATGTGTCTACTCAAACGATCAGAAACAGACTCCATGAGGGTGGTATGAGGGCCCGACGTCCACAGGTGGGGGTTATGCTTACAGCCCAACACCGTGCAGGACGTTTGGCATTTGCCAGAGAACACCAAGATTGGCAAAATTCACCACTGGCGCCCTGTGCTCTTCACAGATGAAAGCAGGTTCTCACTGAGCACATGTGACAGACGTGACAGAGTCTGGAGATGCCAAGGAGAACGTTCTGCTGCCTGCAACATCCTCCAGCATGACCGGTTTGGCAGTGGGTCAGTAATGGTGTGGGGTGGCATTTCTTTGGGGGGGCCGCACAGCCCTCCATGCGCTCGCCAGAGGTACCCTGACTGCCATTAGGTACCTCAGACCCCTTGTGAGACCATATGATGGTGCTGGTGGCCCTGGGTTCCTCCTAATGCAAGACAATGCTAGACCTCATGTGGCTGGAGTGTGTCAGCAGTTCCTGCAAGATGAAGGCATTGATGCTATGGACTGGCCCGCCCGTTCTCCAGACCTGAATCCAATTGAGCACATCTGGGACATCATGTCTCGCTCCATCCACCAACGCCACGTTGCACCACAGACTGTCCAGGAGTTGGCGGATGCTTTAGTCCAGGTCTGGGAGGAGATCCCTCAGGAGACCATCTGCCACCTTATCAGGAGCATGACCAGCATTGTAGGGAGGTCATACAGGCACGTGGAGGCCACACACACTACTGAGCCTCATTTTGACTTGTTTTAAGGACATTACATTAAAGTTGGATCAGCCTGTAGTATGTTTTTCCACTTTAATTTTGAGTGTGACTCTAAATCCAGACCTCCATGGGTTAATAAATTTGATTTCCATTGATAATTTTTGTGTGATTTTGTTGTCAGCACATTCAACTATGTAAAGAACAAAGTATTTAATAAGAATATTTAATTCATTCAGATCTAGGATGTGTTATTTTAGTGTTCCCTTTATTTTTTTGAGCAGTGTATATTTCTCCTTCTATTTTGGTGAGTGCCTATGAAGGGACAGAGATTTCCATCACAATTAGAGTGAATACGGGAAAAAGGAGGTTCATGTTCAAAGTTGTCGGAGGAATTGAAGTCACCTGAGAAAGACTTTCTGGGACTTTGAGAAGATATTATTATTAAAATCCCTGATACTGTAGAGGGTGGAATTAAGCTCCTTCTTCAGACATGTAAACCTGTGACCACCTCCTGCGCTTTTCATTCCTCAGGACTAATGTTTTATTCTTTCTATGGTCTCCTATGTCTCAGTGAATACAATATGTAAATAAGTTTATTTACCATGATCTCTTGTTCATAGTCACTGTATTTCATTTTCTCTCTTCACTACTGAGACCATGTTACAGTTCTTAAATACATATTTACATGTTGTTTTTTATTGTAAGTGCTTCCATTCTCCTGATTTTAGGCAAGCCGCTACATGTCTAATGTTGCACTTGTTTTCTGTTTTCTCATGTTTATATACAATGTTTATCCTTTCCATCATTGTGGTGCTACAAAATGTCCACTGTTACCATATTAAATACTTGCCTACCCTCACGGAAAGGCCAGGAGGCTCCTGAAAATCGTGTGGCCCTCCTGACCCCCCGGAAAGGTGGGCAAGTGTCCCGCTTTTGCTGGCAGCCCCCGAACTCCCCCTCGGCCGCCCACAGCAGAGATCAAGTGGGCGCTCTGATAGGGATACGATGACGCGATTCGCATCACATAGCTCCTCCCCCACGCTGTACAGTGGCTGTTTTCTCAGCACTGTCTAGCGGGGTTCGGTACGATGACGCAACTATGGTGCCACGCCCCCGGACAGCTCACTTTCCCATCGGCCATGCCCCTGGACCGCCCACATTGCTGCCGAACACGCCCCCATTAGCCTACCATGCTGCAGCCTACCAGAGGATGGTGCAGCAAGGTAAGCAACTATGCCATATTACTGTTTAGCTTATAGTTACTCAGGCTCTACATATGTTTCCTCTTTTTTGTTTTTCTCTTGTTGTATTACTCATTCTTATGGCGTAGGGTTGCTGAGAGTACCCTCATTTCTCCATTGATTTTGTAATTGTACACTTACGTGATGATATATTATGTTATTTTTCTCTTTTCATATACCGGTTGTCCGAAATATCTCCTAGATATGGGAAGTGATATCCTTTTAGGATTTTGCTCTCTCATTTTGCTAATGTTGTTTGTTTGTCTTTTCGCTTCCCCTATTTCCTCCGTGTGCCCCCCACAATGCAAGTTCTATATCGCTTTGAAATTATGTTTGTCTTTTCTGAACAGGATACTGTTACACTACCTTATTTTATACTATGGGTAGCTTGAAATTAGGTTCTTTTAATGTTGGGAGTTTTCACTCCACAGCTAAAAGAAAGAAAAATCCTTTTCTATTTGAATAAGTTATATATTGACGTTGCATTCCTCCAGGAGACGCACCTGCTACTGTATCTCCAGAAGTGGAGAAATTAAATGTGTTGCAATGGAAATCTATAGTCTTCGCCCCTTTTACATAAAAAAAAAACTGCGGAGTTGTAATTTTGATCAAAAAATCACTCAATACTGATATTCACTCATCAATAGTGGAGCCTCAGGGTTGTTATGTCATTGTTGATGCCACAGTTAATCAATCCAGATTTATATTCTGTAATATATATGCCCCTAATATATATTCAAAAGATTTCTTTCTCGTGCTGCTAACAAAATTATATTCATTTGATGACACTCCCATCCTTTTCGGAGGTGATTTTAACATTGTTTCTTCTCCTCGTATGGACAAATCCTCACCTGGTCTTGGTAAAGTTTGTGCTCCGAAACTAGGCATTTCTTATATGCTGCAACAATTACACTTAGTAGACAAATACAAAGAAAAATGGAAAGTGGTGGGCGCAACACCATATAATCTTACATATAAGAAAACGATGAACTGAAGGATTCTCTCTTAGTCCGACAGCAAGGGCTTAGTGGGTCTGAAGTCAATTCTCTCGGTATGTCTTCTCAAGGTATGGTTTTTATCTCGGTATGAAGAGACAAATCATAGAACAGACCAGTTTGACAAAAGACAACAGATTTATTCACACTAAGCACTCACAAGTTAAAACGAGCGTGTAACCACATGTAAAGTGGATGGGGCTAGCTGGCATCTGGTACTCAAATTACCCTCCCAAAAGGTACTGGAAACTCCGGAATCCACAGCACATCAGGAGAAAATGACAGTCCAGGTCAAACAGCTAGAGCCCTTCACAATCGAACGCCACCAGCTTAACGCATTTCGGACTACACAAGTCCTTCCTCAGAAGCATAATGGCAGTCTCTAAGTTGGAGGTATTTATACCCACACTAAACATCCTTAATTGACTTGAAAAATGGCTCCTTTCCCGCCAAAATCGCGGCCATCGCCCGCGACCGGAAGTCCATCACCGGAACCGGAAGTGATGCGTTCCACCGGTAAAACAGGAAGTAGTTTATGCGTTCCACCATCGTAAATACAGCAGAAATCAGTGTAACACATCAGGAAGTTGATTTTCGTCATTCCAAACTAATGTTGAGAGTTCATAAATCATTAAAGTCCCGCATATATAAAAAAGCAAAGAGACATAAGAGACAACAAATTACAATAAAAAGGTTACATTAAAAAAGTTTCATTAAAAAAGGTTTAGCAGAGCATACCTATATTATAAGGAAAGCATTAGAAACCCATACATTATCAGCTCACTTTAAAAAGGTACATAATTCCAGTCCAGGAGCTATTAAATCCTTCTGGGGTATTCAAGCTATTCTCCCATCTTGGAGAAATAGGGATGATGACATTAAATTAGCTAAGGCTGAAATAAAATGGATCCATACATTAAAAACCTTAACCCTGAAGGACTTAATGGGGAATTTGAATTAAAATGGTTCCTGTGAAGTTCTGTGCTGCTATGTTCTGTACCTCTTTTTCTCTATGTCCCCCTTTTTTGCTGCTATATTTATTGTATTTTTGTATATATTTATTCATATATTTATATATACTTTTATATTCAAATTAACCTTTTTTAATGAAACTTTTTCCAAAATGTTAAAGGGCCAGCGTCCCCCAACCATTATTAAGTCCCTTAAAAATAGTTCTGGCAACACAGTAAACACAGGTAGGGAAATCTCTGCAATACTGCGATCTTTTTATGCTGACCTTTATACAGTGGGGCAAAAAAGAATTTGGACAGCTACCGATTGTGCAAGTTGACCCACTTAAAAAGATGAGAGAGGTCTGTAATTTCCATCATAGGCAGACTTCAACTGTGAGAGACAGAATCTGGAAAAAAAACAGGAAATCACATTGTATGATATTTAAACAATTTACTTGTATATTCTTGTGGAAAATAAGTATTTGGACACCTACCAAGCAGCAAGATTTCTGGCTCACACAGACCTGTTACTTCTTCTTTAAGAAACTCTTCTATCCTCCACTCGTTACCTGTATTAATGGCACCTGTTTGAACTGGTTATCTGTATAAAAGACACCTGTCCACATCCTCAAACAGTCAGACTGCTACCTCTCCACCATGGCCAAGACCAGAGAGCTGTCAAAGGACACCAGGGACAAAATTGTAGAGCTGCAGAAGGCTGGGATGAGCTACTCGACAATAGGCAAGCAGTTTGGTGAGAAGAGATCAACTGTTGGCGCAAGTATTAAAAAAATAGAAGAAATACAATATCACTGACAATCTCCCTCGACCTGGGGCTCCATGCAAGATCTCACCTTGTGGGGTATCAATGATCTTGAGAACGGTGAGGAATCAGCCCAGAACTACATGGGGGGACCTGGTCAATGACCTCAAGAGAGCTGGGACCACAGTCACAAATGTTATCATTAGTAACAAAGTTTGTCGTCATAAATTGAAATCCTGCAGCGCCCGAAAGGTCCCCATGCTTAAACCAGCACATATAAAGACCCTCTAAAGTTTTCCAGTGACCATCTGGATGACCCAGAGGAGGATTGGGAGAATGTAATGTGATCAGGTATGAGCAAAATCAAACTTTTTGGTATAAACTCCACTCGCCGTGTTTGGAGGGAGAAGAATGATGAATGGCATCCCAAGAACACTATACCCACTATGAAGCATTGGGGTGGAAACATCATGCTTTGGGGCTGCTTTTCTGCAAAGGGGACAGGACGACAGTTTCATATTAAGGAGAGGATGAATGGGCCATTTATTGTGAGATTTGAGGCAAAAACCTCCTTCCCTCAGTAAGAGCATTGAAGATGGAACGTGGCTGGGTCTTCCAGCATGACAATGACCCCAAACATACCACCTGGGCAACTAAGGAGTGGCTCCGTAAGAAGCATTTCAAAGTCCTGGAGTGGCCTAGCCAGTCTCCAGACCACAACCCAATAGAAAATCTGTGGAGGGAGTTGAAATTCCGTGTTGCCCAGCGACAGCCCCAAAACATGACAGATCTAGAGAAGATCTGCATGGATGAGTGGGCCAAAATACCTGCTACAGTGTGTACAAACCTGGTCAAGAACTACAGGAAACGTTTGACCTCTGTAATTGCCAACCGAGGTTATATTACAAAGTATTGAGTTAAACTTTTTGATTGTCCAAATATTTATTTTCCGCAAGAATATACAAATAAATTGTTTAAAAATCATACAATGTGATTTTCTGGTTTTTTTTTTTCAGATTCTGTCTCTCACAGTTGAAGTGTACCAATGATGGAAATTACAGACCTCTCTCATCTTTTTAAGTGGGTCAACTTGCACAATCGGTGGCTGTCCAAATACTTTTTTGCCCCACTGTACCCCTTCTCCAGCTGATGGGTCTGGGAGAGCTGCCTTTTGGAAAGATATTATTTTACCTCAGTTCAAGCTTCGTCTTTGGTAATGCCTATCACTATTGAGGAGGTGAGAAATGCAATCAAAGAATTGAAACCCAACTAGGCTGCAGGTCCTGATGGCTTGTCGAATGATTATTACAATATTCTATGCACAAAAATTGAGGATACCTTGCTTGCTGTCTTTAACTCTTTTCTTTCTGGTTCTAATCCCCCCCCCCCTATATTTTAATTCCGCTTTAATTACTCTACTACACAAACTGGGTAGGGACCCTGAACTCCCCAGGTCGTATAGACCAGTTTCTTTATTAAACACAGATTATAAATTGTACACGAAAAGATTAACAAATTTATACTTCCTAAAATTATTCATAAAGATCAATCTGTAATTCCGTTGTTAATATGAGAAAGATATTGTCAGTCACACAGTGGTTGGAATCCTCCGGAGTTACTGTTCATAATGCTATTTTATCTTGTGATGCCCAGAAGGCTTTTGATTTAATCTCTTGGGATCATTTATTTGATTCATAGATTTGGAGCTCCTGAGGAGTTTGTCTCTGTTTTACAAAGGCTTTATAGTGGGTCTTCGTCACAAGTACTCTGTAATAGTTATCTTTCTTCCCCTTTTTCTATTCTGCAAGGGACTCAGCAGGAATGCCCCCTTTCCTCCTTTCTTTTTGCAATTGCCTTAGAACCACTGGCGGCAGCCTTGCATATGTCACCTCTATTTGCTGGAATTACGGTTGGAGATAAGGAAGTCAAATTACTGTAAGTCTGTTCGCAGATGACATGTTATTTTTTAGCACAACCTGTCTAGTCTCTTGCAGCGGTTTCTTCTATTATTGACAGATTTAGTACAAAAGCTTGACCTCGTTAAAGCTTATATGCGAAATGCGCATTGGTTAGCACGCCATCCACCTTCTGGGTGCCGTGTTTTTAAAAGATCACACTGTCTCCATACACTAAATTGAAATGTGCAATTAGTGATGTAAATCTGATATCCGGGGCACCACACAAATGCACCTTAGGACGTTACTAGATATTAAATAAGTGTTGTCTCCCTCTCACCAAGGATCTAGTAAGGCTTATCTGGCTATAGCTGAGAGATTAAGCATAATATTATGCACAATTGCTTATTACGGCAATGAACAATAGGACACGCAGCTAATATTATGCACAATTGCTTATTACGGCAATGAACAATAGGACACGCAGCTAATTGACAGCTAATTTTCGTTTTCATTCAGTCAGTAGAAAAGGGTTAATTCACAGAAACAGATAACCTCATTTCTATGTATAGTGCAGACTGCGTATTATGTTATACGGCAGTTGCAGGAGAATGTAACCAGCAGCACAAGCTTTGGATACATTGTAAATCAGCCAGGCTATGATAGCACTGACACGGCTGAATTTTGAAACATTTGTTGCGGATCACTGAATATATGGGTCTACTGTCTGCATAACACGTTAGTGATACTTTCTATTGCAGTAAAACCATTCCAGTTTGATTCAATCAGCCGTAGATGACACACTGTTTTAAGTGATATAGATCAAATACTGGGAGTGTATACCATTTATACCTTCTGACTCAGCAATATTATCACGGCTTGTTTGTGCTGCCTCTTATCTATTACATACAGGAGCAGGGAGATTGAGGACAATTTACTAACTCCCAGTACTGTGGAAGGCTATTCTCCAATAAGATTAACCCCCTAACTGACGTGTGTGAATGCATGTCATATGAGAATATCCATCTAAGTGTTTTTGTTCTGCACAAGTTAAGTGTTTAGATCACATTGCTGCAGTGTCCTAGTTGTCCACACAAACCTTACATGGTGAGAATATGTCCTGTTGGGAATATACTTAGAATTTTTTGAACAGTTGGGACCACACAAATAAAATCGCTATTTATTGAGATAGGGTCACTCTAACAATCCCTCGTTAATAGCAGTAATCACAAGTGTTTTAGAATGGTATCTACTTAAGGTATTTACACATGAATTACTGATTTTGATCACTGTATTCTGTGATTAATAGTGGAATCCTCAATTTAATTATCCCAACAGCAAGCCATAATATCCCAAGGAGGGGAGCGCACAATTTATGTATACAATCCTATAGGTCAATATTGACAATAAGCACATTGATATAGTTGTATGATTATTACAAGAAAGAATTATCTAGCTGACTGATTATATTAGAGACTAGTGTGTGTTCTGATTATATTTTTTATTTTTTCTTCTGCACTATTCACTATTTCACATATTCTTTTTGAATACTTCGCCAGCTATCCACTATTAGTATTTTAAACCAATTACAATAAAGGTTATGTTTTATAGGAAGTTGTCCTATACCTAGATTCAGATTTTTCATTACAGTAAGTTACAGATGAGTGCCCCAATGTGGAATACTTTTTCTTTTTGCGTTTTATTATAATGAATTTATTCCAGGGAGCACCCCCAAATTAATGGTTAATACCAAGAATTTTCTCTGAGAATTGTTTTCAAATATAAACAATGGGAAGTAACTGACTGACATGAATATATGACCTATATGATCTGTGCGGATTTTTCTCTTGTTTCAGATTTAGTACATTTGCAGGATTTAGAGTTTATTACTGTATTCCAGGGGTGGCCAACCAGTCAGTGACAAAGAGCCAAAAAACCTTGTTAGATACGTCAAAGAGCCGACATCGAGCCGATGGCGCGCATGCAATAATGTAATGTGGCCTTGTGCCTGCTAGACCACACCCCTGGTATAAAATACATTGAAAAAGCCAGAACGACATAAAATACATTTTTTAAAGCCAGATCCATTGAAAAAGCCACTTCCACAAAAAATAATTGAAAAAGGCAGATTCACATAATAAACTTCAGCTCCCCATGTGTCACTCCAGCCATGTGTCACTACTGCCAAGACCCTGCTGTGTAACTCCAGCCAGGTCTCCCATGTGTCACTACTGCCAAGACCCTGCTGTGTCACTCCAGCCAGCTCCACCATGTGTCACTTCAGCCAACACCCTTCTGTCACTCCAGCCAGCTCCCCCATGTGTCACTCCTGCTGCCACTCTCCTATGTCACTCCAGCCAGCTCCCCCATGTGTCACTCCTGCTACCACCCTCCTATGTCACTCCAGCCAGCTCCCCCATGTGTCACTCCTGCTACCACCCTCCTATGTCACTCCAGCCAGCTCTCCCATGTGTCACTACTTTCAGCACCCTCCCACGTCACTCCTGCCAGGACCCTCCTGTGTCTCTCCAGCCAGATCTGCCATGTGTCACTCTAGCCCACCATCATGTATCGCTACAGCACCCCCATCATCTCATGCCATTGCAGCAGTCCCTAATGTGTCCTCTGTTTGCTTGTGGGTGTCTCACCTCTAGTATCTGGCGCCTCCAGTTTTCAGTCCTTGTAGTGCTGCTGCGTGTCTGGCTGGAGTGCAGCGGTTTCTGTATCTGTTGTGGTCACATGATTTAGAGTGTTGGGAGCCACATTTGAATAAAGAAAGAGCCACATGCGGCTCAAGAGCCACAGGTTGGCCACCGCTGCTGTATTCCAAATCCCAATTATTACCGTTATCTACAGATGTCCCATATTTTACTTCTCCCCCTGCTCTTTCCGGTTTATCCATTTGTTGTTCTTCCCTGAAATATTTGGGCATTTATATTTCACCTACTTTGAGCTTTCTTTTTGCTGTTAATTTTAACCCAATTCTATTGCCTATAGAGCGTTCAATTGATAAGATGAACTTACCACTCTCGATGTCTAGTAGAATTGCGGTGTTGAAGAGTGTTCTTTTCCCTTAATTTTCTTATGTTCTTCAAATGTTCCCTCTACTTCTTTCAAAACAGGATACTAAATTACTCTGCTGTTGTTTTTCCTCCTTTATTTGGCGTAAGAAAAAAAACATGCATAGCCTATACTAAATTGATTTTACCTAAATCAAGGGGTGGCTTTGGCCTTCTCGATTCTTCTAACTTTTCATATGCAGCTCTCTTTTTATATACATCTCCGACTTGTTTCTTTGTCAATCTGTATTTACTAATTGGGGTTTAGAGGAGGTACTCCATATTCCCCTAGTGCTCTATTACATACCCCTAGGAAACTGTTGCCTGCAGTGGTTAGTTTCAATATTCTGTTTAACAACACACATAGATGTTGGTGTTCTATTAATAAAAGACTAAGTAGAGACCCTACTTATTCTCCTTATACTACATTCTGGGGAAATCCCTATTTTTTACCGGGTCTAGAAAACAATCAGTTTCAACAGTGGAAACTGAAGGGTCTCTCTGCTATAAAAGAAATTTTTGACCCAGGTGGCCATATCCATTCTTTTGGTTTTTTTTATGTGATACCTTTCATCTATCTAATAAAACTTTTTTCATGTATTTACAGGCTAGACATTTTGCTCAATCTCAACGTTCGCCTAGTATTCCCACCCAGCTCCCTGATCAAATCTTAGAAATGATGACTTCTGTGAGAACCAAAACATTAAAATTACGTTATTTATACAGATATGGTGGAGATAACAGCGACCAATGGTGTCGTTACAATACTAATAATCACGAAAGAATATATTCAATTCAAAATTAACATGAGCACTTTATTTTGGACAAAGTATATAAAAAGCATAAAATTCAACAGACTGTAGATGGATTTATACTAGAATAAAAAAAAAACAGGCTATTAAAAGTAAGTTAAAAAAGCGCTATATGAAAAAAAAAATATATATAAAAAAGGATGTATAAGAGTTTTTTTCCCCTTAAAACATAAATCAAAAGAATGGAGGTACAGTATGTCTTGTATTTTAGAAGGCAGTAGGTCACAGTGAGGGAGGACCAACGCGTTTTGTCCTAAGACTTCATCAAGAGGTTAGGACGAAATGCATTGGTCCTCTCTCACTGTGATCTCCTGTCTTCTAAAAGATAAGACATAAACCAAAAGCTAGGTGGTATGTTTTAGGAAGAAAAAAAAGGTCTTATAGAACCTTATATATATATTTCTCTGGCTGGGTCCACAGGATTATCCACAGGATAACATTGGGATATGGTTGAGCAACAGCGGAAATGGCACCAACACGGTCATGAGCTTTCTGGCCTCCCAGGATGCATCGGGGCTTCACCATATAGTCCCGCCCACTGACTCAGTCAAATCAGTTTTTTGCTTGGTGCGGCAGGAAGCTGGACCATGGTCACAGGGCTGCTGTGAATGAAGCAGCCTGAAGCTTTTATTATGTTATTTTTATAGACTTACTGTGTTTTTCGAGCAACTTTTCTTAACAGCGTCTTAAACGCATACTGGAAAGAGTCGCTCCAACAACTCCCCACCGGGTCGCAACAACGCTTACCTTCGCGGTACAGTGCTGTCTCGACGGGCGTCTCTGTCGGATGTTCGAGCAGGTCCAGCAGACGTAACCAGGCTGTGGCCAGAGCATGGGGGGAAGGTAAGCCTATGGATGTCCTCTTACTAGAGGGGTCCGGACACAGCTACACTGTATTGGTGGAGACTACAAACAGTGTGTTGATGCGCCGAACATCTCGAGTGTGACAGCGCTACGCTCTAGGGATCATAGGCGCCAGGACTAGGTAAAGGCTGTGATCCTTAGAGTTTAAGTCAACAGGAGGATTCAGACGCTCTCCTGGCCGCCCCTCTTCCAAGTTCATGACCAGTTTCCGCGCGTCTCCCGTCCATGAATTGAATGACCTCACTTCCGTCTCAGACGCTACCACGAGGGTACTCGGTCGCAGTTTAGACACTGCGGTTGTGTACACTAGAGATCCCGCCTAGACCGAGTCGCAGGCCTTTAGCGTCTGCATACACGTGGAAGTCGCTGAGCGTCCGTGTCCATCTGTGAGCGACTGTGTACGGTTTCAGTTATCCGGAGCGGTAGTGTACATCAGTAGCGTCTGAATCCACTCAGCGTCTTACGAGCGCATTTGCTTGGATATGGAAGTGTGGTGAGTCTCCCTGTATCCCGCTCTATGGAGGAAGGGTATACAGTACAAAAAATTATCTCTACTTGTTAGTTTGAATTATTAATTTTTAGTACATATTGCATATGAGATCTGTATAATTACTGTGCTTTCTGTATGTGATGTTTTAAAAAAACAGTTAAAAAACAGAAGTACAGTTTTCCTACTTACTTGTAAGTTGTTATGGGGGTTGTATTCTCATATGACAATGTTTAATGCCTTAACATGTGACTAACTGCTTGTATGTGTGCTGACTTTTCTGTGTTGTCAGTCCCATTCTGACCCTCAATTCAGGTGCACAGCTGTGGTCAGATTGATCTCACTTCTATATATCCATATATAGGTGATTTTCAGTCACAAATTATGTAGTCATTAACAGTTTATTACCATGTCTGTGAGCGGCAAAAGGGACGAGGAGAATTTATCAGGCACTCCTACATCATCCCTCTCATGCTTATCTTGTAAGACAGGGTTAATTGGTATGGACCAATTGGTCACTTATGAGGGGTTGTGTGCAAACTGTTTTACTTTTCAGCAAAGTAAAAAACAGGAGTTGGTTCAACCACCAACAGAGCCACCATGGAATATGTTCGCAAAGACTTTGTCTTCAATAGCGGACAGGTTAACTCCGGTAGCACCACCTCAAGGGTTAGGTTACACTATTAACCCATACATGCAGCTCCCTTCCTACGGCTTGGTTCCAGTAGCCTCTACAAGTAACCAAGGGACAGGTAAGACTAAAACAGATGAGTCTATGTGGCAGACTACAGAAGCTGATACAACAGATGATGATACAGTATATTCAAATACTCCGTATGATGATCAGTCGCAGAGTTTTAGTTCAGAGGATGTAGCTGAACTTATTGATGCTGTGAAGGCTGTTCTCTCTTTTGAAGAGCCAGCCAAGACAGTGTCAAAGTCTAAAGCACCTGTGTTTAAACGAGCAGAAGCAGTAAAAGCTGAATTCCCAGCATCAGATGAGCTGACGGAAATGATGGAAGAATCTTGGGCGACGCCCAGTAAAAAGTATAAGATTCCGAAAAGATGGAATTCTTATTATCCATTTCCAGCTGCGGATTGTTCGAAAAGAGAAGTTCCTCCAAAAGAAGATGCACATGTACTGCGACTTATGCATAAATCTGCTTTACCACTGTCATCTACCTCACTAAATGATGTAACAGACAGAAGGGTAGATATCTTCTTGAAAAGTATATTTTCTCTCGCAGGAGCAGTGGTAAGACCTGCTATGGCTTCGGCTTGGATAGCAAAGGCAATAGGCGAATTGATAGAGGAACTAGAAAATGACCTCTCTTCTCCTAATAGGGAGAAAGAGTATCATTTAAGCCGTTTAAGACAATATGCCCAATACTTGGAAGAAGCGGCAATTGACATGGGTACAATCGCTTCTAGAGCATCAGCCTCGACGGTAGACGCTCGTAGAGCAGTTTGGCTGCGTACTTGGAAAGCAGATGCAGAATCCAAGAAGGAATTGGAAGCATTACCTTTCATTGGTAATATATTGTTTGGGAAATGATTGTCAGACATTCTAGAATCGGAATCTGAGTCGAAGAAGGTCAGATTTCTGACTAGTTATAATCCTAAGTCTAGGGGTTCAAAGTTTCGGCCATTTCGATGGCAAGGCAAAGCAAAGGCTAAAGAGGAGTCTAAGCAACCCCAATTCAAAACCAGGGGTAGGAAGCAGTGGGCTACCAAAAAGTCAGCTTCCAAGCCTGAACAGAAACCATCAGCCTAAAGAGACGGGCCTCCGCCTGGAGGATTCCAGGGTTGGGGGCCGACTCCTTCATTTTGCACACCTATGGCACCTAACAGTCAACAACAGATGCTTGGGTGCAGAAGGTGGTATCTCAGGGGTATGGGTTCCCATTCAGGTGGCAGCCTCAAAGATTTTTTTGCACCAGCCCATTTCGTATAAAGTCAAAGGCCAATGCCCTGCAAGAAGCAGTCCAAAAATTACTGCAGTCAGGTGTGATTGTCCCAGTACCGCCATCACAAAGGGGACAGGGGTTTTACTCCAATCTATTTCTGATCCAGAACCAAATGAATCATTTCGACCAATTCTCAATCTGAAAATGTTGAACAAATACATTTGGATCCCAAGGTTCCACATGGAGACTTTACCCTCCATAATGTTGGCTATGGAACCGGGAGATTACATGGTATCTCTGGATGTACAGGATGCTTACCTACATGTGCCTATAGCACTGTCTCATCAGTGTTACCTCAGGTTTGCAATCTTCCAGGAACATTTTCAGTTCCAAGCTTTGCCCTTCGGGCTAGCAACAGCACCCAGGGTGTTTACCAAAATGATGGTGGTTATGGCAGCTTGTCTGCGCAAACAGGGGATAAGAATATTCCCATACCTTGACGACCTGTTAATCCTAGCACAATCGCAGGAGTTACTTTCGAGCCATCTTCAACAGGCAATAGTTTGTTTACAGAGACACGGGTGGCTCATAAATTGGGAAAAGTCGTCTCTGAATCCGTCACAGCGGATGGTTAATTTGAGGGCCATATTGGATTCAGACCTACAGAAAGTTCTCTTACCAGAGAAAAAGATAGTCAAGGTGCAGGTCATGGCTCAGGAAGCGTTGCACGCCCAGACAATGTCAGTCCATGCAGCAATGAGACTGTTGGGTCTGATGGTATCAACCTTCGACATGGTGGAATATGCGCAATTCCACTCCAGACCATTGCAGCGCCTTATTCTGACCAAATGGAACGGAAATCATCAGATGATAAAAAGGCCGATGATAAAGTTTCCAGTAAACTTAAAAAGGTCTCTAGCGTGGTGGCTACAGACAGACCATTTAAACAAGGGAGACCCTTTTGGATAAAAGAATGGCAAGTCCTGACAACAGATGCCAGTCTGCAAGGCTGGGGAGCGGTACTCGGAAGCCTTTGGTTCCAGGGAAAATGGACTATAAGGAAAATTGCCTGCCAATAAATCTGTTGGAGATAAGGACCATTTATATTGTGCTAGTTCAGGCAAAGGACAGTCTGCAAGGAAGACCGGTCCAGATTCGCTCAGACAATGCGACAGCAGTAGCGTACCTCAATCATCAAGGAGGAACTCACAGCAAAAGATTGATGGAGGTAGTAACTCCCATTCTAAGATGGGCAGAACTTCATCTCCCTGCATTGTCGGCAGTGTTTGTCCCAGGTGTACTGAGCTGGGAAGCGGATTTTCTCAGTCGACACACCATTCAGGAAACCGAATGGGCATTGCACCCAGAAGTGTTTCAGACAATAGTGAACAGATGGGGTCTACCAGAGATAGATCTCATGGCGTCTCGTCTAAACAACAAAGTTCCGAGGTACGGATCAAGGACAAAGGATCCCGGAGCGGTCCTTGTAGACGCACTGTCAGTAGAACGGAAATTTTATCTGGCGTATCTGTTCCCTCCAATATCTCTGTTACCAAGAGTAGTGAGAAAAATAAAGCAAGCAAAAGGAGCAATAATTCTAATAGCTCCAGCTTGGCCAAGAAGGCATTGATACACAGATCTACTGAGAATGTACGTGGAAGCACCGATGCTGCTCCCTCAATGTCCAGATCTGCTAATGCAGGGTCCTTGTTGTCACAGTCATCTGGATCGTCTGTCTTTGACAGCGTGGCTGTTGAAACCTCTATCTTAGAAGCGAGAGGATTTTCAAAACAAGTAATCCAAACTAAGCTCAGAGCAAGAAAGCCTTCTTCAGCTCGTGTGTATCATAGAATATGGCAAGCCTTTATTCATTGGTGTACTGAAAAAAGTTTGAATCCAAGATCTTTTAAAGTATCCAGGATTTTGGATTTCCTTCAAGCAGGATTGGATAAAGGTTTGAAAGTAGCTTCCTTGAGAGTTCAAGTATCAGCGTTAACTGTATGGTTTCAGCGAAACATTGCTGATTTACAGGATGTACGCACTTACTTTCAGGGAGTTGTACATATTCAACCTCCATTTGTTCCTCCTGCAGCTCCCTGGGATTTGAATCTAGTTCTTAGATTCCTTCAGGGACCTCCATTCGAACCACTTAAGAGAGCAGATCTTAAATGGTTAACGGCTAAAGTGCTTTTTTTACTGGCAATGGCGTCAGCCAGAAGAGTGTCAGATTTAGGAGCATTATCGTCTAAGTCTCCTTTCCTAAGTTTTTTTCCAGACAGAGCAGTTCTCAGAATGAGATCTGGTTATCTTTCAAAGGTGGTTTCAAAGTTTCACCTTAATGAAGAGAGTGTAGTCCCAGCTTTTCAGGTATCGGGACTATCTGCGGGAGAAGCGTCGCTGGACGTACTCCGAGCTTTAAGAATCTACATAGATCGTACTAGTGCCAACAGGAAAACAGATTCTCTCTTCATCCTCTACGGATTTCATAGAAGAGGATGGCCTGCTAGTAAACAGACGCTCGCAAGATGGCTCCGAATGGTAATATCAGAAGCTCATTCTCATGCAGATCACCCTACTCCGGCTAATGTCTCTGCTCATTCTACACGTAAGGTAGGTCCTTCATGGGCAGCACAACAGGGTGCTTCAGCAGAACAGATTTGTAAGGCAGCCACATGGTCTTCCATAAACACATTCATTAGACATTATGCCTTGGATACTTTTGCCTCTCAAGACGCAGACTTCGGGCGAAAGGTCCTCCTGTGTAATCAGGAGTGTCCCCACCACTAAAATTGGCTTTGGGAATCCCAATGTTATCCTGTGGATAATACTGTGGACCCAGCCAGAGAAATAGACGTTATGGTAAGAACTTACCGTTGATAACGTGATTTCTCTTATGTCCACAGGTATCCACAGGGATCCCACCCTGACACACCTGATTTGAGGATCTTGACAATCACTAAACCTCTTCCCTCTTGTATGGAAGGGTGTGCATGTGTGTTCTTATCGCCTAAATAGGTTTCTACCTGATGCTCCTGCCTAAATCGCTGTGGAGAGAACTGATTTGATTGAGTCAGTGGGCGGGACTATATGGTGAAGCCCCGATGCATCCTAGGAGGCCAGAAAGCTTGTGACCGTGTTGGTGCCATTTCCGCTGTCGCTCAACCATATCCCAATGGTATCCTGTGGATATCTGTGGACATAAGAGAAATCACGTTATCAACGGTAAGTTCTTACCACAATGTCTATATATATATATATATACATACACACACACACACACACACATATATATATATTTTTTTTTTTCCATATACCACTTTTTAAACTTACTTTTAATAGGCCTCTTTTTTGTCTTAGTATGGGTCTACCTACATTCTGTTGAATTTTATGCTTTTTATATACTTAACTCTAAATAAAGTGCTCATGTTAATTTTTAATTGAATATATTCTTTCTTGATTATTAGTACTGTAATGACACCATTGGTCGCTGATATCCCCACCATATCTGTTCACATTTTTCACCCAGCAGTTTACCACTGCTACTTACTTTGGGTTAGCTGACACCCTATATCACAGGGAGTGCCTCTTTATCAGACAAATTAAATTTTGAATTACATAAAGGGGTATACCACAAGTGGCGCTGAACCTCACTATTTTCCATAAGGTATTTATACCCATATCTATTAGAGCCGCTTACTATTTGTGCTTTGATTTGGGCCCTGAAGGGTTGGGTCACCGATATTCCCTCTATACGAGACATAGCTAACAGGTTGTGAGGAAGCTCTTAAACCTTTATCATTAGCGGCATCGCAGGCGATACACCTGATAGTGTTAAATAGGACTTATATTTCACAATCACAGTGAAAATTTATGGTGCCAAGTGAAACAGGTAGTTGTCCGAAGTGTAAAGCTATGGTAGCCACTTTCTTCTACAACTTCTTGGAAAGCGGTAAAATAAGGTGCTTCTGGGACAAGGTAATCACTTTTCTAAACAAAACCTTCTCACTCAATTAAACTAAACACATTATCTGTTTTGTTGCTGAATTTTTCACAGTGAGAATTAGGCATCCACTGCAAACTAATACAGGTTGAGTATCCCATATCCAAATATTCCGAAATACGGAATATTCCGAAATACGGACTTTTTTGAGTGAGACTGAGATAGTGAAACCTTTTTTTTTGATGGCTCAGTGTACACAAACTTTGTTTAATACTCAAAGTTATTAAAAATATTGTATTAAATGACCTTCAGGCTGTGTGCATAAGGTGTATATGAAACATAAATGAATTGTGTGACTGTACACACACTTTGTTTAATGCAAAATGTTAATAAAAATATTGGCTAAAATTACCTTCAGGCTGGGTGTATAAGGTGTATATGTAACATAAATGCATTCTGTGCTTAGATTTAGGTCCCATCACCATAATATCTCATTATGGTATGCAATTATTCCAAAATACGGAAAAATCCGATATCCAAAATTCCTCTGGTCCCAAGCATTTTGGATAAGGGATACTCAACCTGTAGCTCCATTGCTAGCTATAATACTGACAATGGCTAATAAAAAAAGGCATTTTATCACGCTGGATCTTCAAATCTCCTCCTTTTTTCCATGAAGTTCAAGCTGGGTTATTACAGTTATTATTATTATGAGTGTCAGTCAATATTCCCAGAGGTGGAGAAGGGAGTGTTTCGTTTTTATAAGAAATGGAAACTATGCATAGACAAACTTCCCCCATTGGTCCAAGATCAAATTCAAAAAGTGTCTGAATCCACTATGTGGTATCCTCTTCAAAATATTTCATAATCTTGTCTCAATACTATCTGTAGTGTGTAAGGGCGCCTTTCTCCCCCACCCCACCCCTTTCTGTGTTTGCCAGATAATGTTACATCTGTTTTGTTAACCATTTGAGTACTTACCTTCCCCTCCCCCTTGTTCCTCTTCCTTCTATGTAAATGTTCTATTGTTTTCTTTTGCACTTACTGTTTTCTTTCTTGATATTGAAGATTGCATACATTTTTATAAGTTTTGATACACAGATGCTTCTCCGATTATTTATGTTTCACCTACCCTGGAGGCATCTTGCTCTGTCTACTTTGAAGGGCCTTTTACTTATCATGGTCTATTCCATGGTTCTTGATGCGTCCTTAATATTCCTTTTATTTTTATGTATGTAATTGCTTGACTGTATAAAGTGCAATTTGTTAACATTACTTGAATTGTTCTTTGAAAAATCAATTAAATGTTTATGAAAAAAAAAATAGAAAAAATTATAAATATAGATAATAGTGATGAGAGGGATATCAATCCTAACATATCAGAGGATGTTTTAATCAATAGCACTGTTATTACTTTAATAAAAAGGTTTAATGGTGATGTTACCGTATTTGCCGGCGTATAAGACGACTTTTTCCCCCTGAAAAACATGCCTCCAAGTGGGGGGTCGTCTTATACGCCGGGTGTCGTCTTATACGCCGGGCGGGAAGTCGCCCGGCGTGGGAAGTCTCGAAACAGGGGCGTGACCTAGCATAAGGGGGCGTGGCCTCTCGGGCGGACCCCCGTTTTCAGCAATGGTGGTTGAGAAGATGATGTTGGCTGTCCCCCCCCACTTCCCCCGTGAAGTGCCTCTATCTGTACGGTGAGTGTACGGGTGAAGCTGTGTGAAGTCCGGCTCCTACACAGGGACAGGAGCCAGGTGCTGCACGTATTGTTACAGTGCAGCACCCGGCTCATGTCACTGAGCAGGAGCCGACATTCAGCAGTGACAGGCGGACATCGGCAGCACTTACAGTATAAGAGATTTGGTATGCATAAGAAGGGGGGGGGGGGGACAGCGGCTTAGGCAGGGGGGACAGCGGCAGCACTGCAGGGAAGCTGCAGGTGAGGGGGGCTTAATACTGGTACTACAGGGCAGACCAGACAGCTGCTAGTGACAGAGAGACGGCAGGGACCAATCCAATCAGGCTTTGTATACAGCCAACAGCCAACCACAGTACTGCACCATTGTACAGTACAGTATAGCATAGCAAAATGCCTGCCTGTGTTTCTGAGAAATCAAATCAAATCTGATGTTCTTTTACGTTTTATTTGGTGTGTGGAAGGTGTGCGGAAGAGGGGGTAGTCTTATATGGCGAGTATATAACAAACTCTATATTTTGAGTGGAAATGTTGGGGGGTCGTCTTATACGCCCAGTCGTCTTATACGCCGGCAAATACGGTACATCAAAAAAGGTCTAAAGAGAATGCCGAACATATAATTCTTAAAGCAAAGCCAGCTGCACATCAAATATCATATAATCTTATATTTGTGTGAAAAAGACATAAAGGTAACAGTATAAACAGATAGCCTGAGCCCAAGAATGAAGGGAAGCAGACTACATTTTTAAATCACCCATTATACTGTAAACACAACACATCCTTTATCTCTTGTAAGCTACAAGTAAAAGTGGAATTGAAAAAAAAGGTAAGATAAGTAAAATATTTATTACATCATGAGACCCAAATATAAATACCTTCTGTGCTAGTTGGTGGGTTGAAAAGTGTGTATTTATAAGCTGGTGTTGCTGAAATTTTAGTATATCATTTAGTATATTTAGTATAAAGTTTGATTATTGAATTTTTTTCTGCAGAGTGGCTATGCAAAATTTGTGCAGCTCCATGGTAGATCTTCTGAAATATTTTTGGGATCTTCTTATAATTAATTTGTGTCCCAGAGATCGATTCTTTATTAAACAATGTTGATCCTATAGATGAAGTACAGTGGGGATCGAAAGTTTGGACACCCCAGGCAAAAATTAATTTTAATGTGCAAAAAGAAGCCAAGGAAAGATGGAAAAATCTCCAAAAGGCATCAAATTACAGATTAGACATTCTTATAACATGTCAAAAAAAGCTTGATTTTATTTCCATCATTTACACTTTCAAGAATACAGAAAACAAAAAATGGTGTCTGCAAAAGTTTGGGCACCCTGCAGAGTGAATACCTTGTACTGCCCCCTTTGGACAGCTGAGACCTGGCAGTGTCAAGGATTGTTCTCAATCATCGTCTGGAAAGACCAGGTGATGTCAATCTCAAAGGTTTAAAAGCCCAGACTCATCTGACCTTGCTCCAACAATCAGCACCATGGGTTCCTCTAAGCAGTTGTGTAGAACACTGAAACTGAGAATAGTTGATGCTCACAAAGCAGGAGAAGGCTATAAGAAGATAGCAAAGCGTTATCAGATGTCCATATCCTCTGAAAACAAAAAATGGCGTCTGCAAAAGTTTGGGCACCCTGCAGAGTTAATACCTTGTACTGCCCCCTTTGGCAAGTATCACAGCTTGTAAACGCTTTTTGTAGCCAGCCAAGAGTCTTTCAATTCTTGTTTGAGGTATCTTCGCCCATTCTTCCTTACAAAAGTCTTCCAGTTCTTTGAGATTCCTGGGCTGTCTGTGACGCACTGCTCTTTTAAGGTCTTTTAAGGTCTATCCATAGATTTTCAATTATGTTGAGGTCAGGAGATTGTGAAGGCCACGACAAAACCTTCAGTTTACTTGATGTAATCCACCGTGGATTTTGAGGTGTGTTTAGGATCATTATCCATTTGTAGAAGCCAGCCTCTCTTTAACTTCAGCTTTTTCACAGATGGCATCAAGTTAGCATCCAAAATTTGCTGGAATCTTATTGAATCCATTTTTCCTTCTACTCGTGAAATGTTCCCTGTGTCACTGGCTGCAATACAACCCCAAAGCATGATTGATCCACCCCCATGCTTAACAGTTGGACAGAGGTTCTTTTCATTAAATTCTGTGCCCTTCCTTCTCCAAACGTACCTTTGCTCATTCCGGCCAAAAAGTTCTATTTTAACCTCATCGGTCCACAGAACTTTATTCCAAAATGCATCAGGCTTGTCTATATGTTCATTTGCAAACTTCAAACGCTGATTTTTGTGGTGAGGACGTAGAAGAGGTTTTCTTCTGATGACTCTTCCATGAAGACCATATTTGTACAAGTATCTCTTTATAGTGGAATAGTGTACCACAACTCCAGTGTCTGCCAGATCTTCCTGGAGGGATCGTGCAGTCAAACGTGGATTTTGACTTGCTTTTCTCACAATCCTGCGAGCTGTTCTGTCTGATATTTTTCTAGTCTTGCTTTAACTTCCACTGTTCCTGATGACTGCCATTTCTTAACTACATTCCGAACAGAGGATATGGACATCTGATAACGCTTTGCTATCTTCTTATAGCCTTCTCCTGCTTTGTGAGCATCAACTATTCTCAGTTTCAGTGTTCTACACAACTGCTTAGAGGAACCCATGGTGCTGATTGTTGGAGCAAGGTCAGATGAGTCTGGGCTTTTAAACCTTTGAGATTGACATCACCTGGTCTTTCCAGACGATGATTGAGAACAATCCTTGACACTGCCAGGTCTCAGCTGTCCAAAGGGGGCAGTACAAGGTATTCACTCTGCAGGGTGCCCAAACTTTTGCAGACACCATATTTTGTTTTCTGTATTTTTGAAAGTGTAAATGATGGAAATAAAATCAAACTTTTTTTGACATGTTATAAGAATGTCTAATCTGTAATTTGATGCCTTTTGGAGATTTTTCCATCTTTCCTTGGCTTCTTTTTGCACATTAAAATGAATTTTTGCCTGGGGTGCCCAAACTTTTGATCCCCACTGTAAGTTTTCAGAACATACAGTAACTGAAATTGACCAGTTGACCCAGAAGACTCACTACATAGTTCTATATGGTAGCACCATGTGGTTGTACAGTATATCTGATTTTCTGGACTAACACTAAGGATTTCATACAAGGAAGAAATGTTTTTAGGCAAGGATAGTGTTTTGGTAAACAGATCATGTATTTGCATATACTTTAAGGCTAAGTAATTGCTTAGTACTCTGGGTCAAGTCCAAATGTCCTAGTCCTGGAAATTTCTCTTTATTAGTGAAGAATTGAACCAGGTCTGGATTTGCCATAAGCCAGTCCACCAATATTGATGCTGTTCTGAGGAGTCTCTCGTGAAAATCTCTGGAGGGTTTCCTATAGAATCAAACCAGAAATGTAAAACATATTATTGCATGAAGTGCTCTCTTCTGTAACTAAATATCCCCTGGGAGATAAGGACCCCCGCTGGGCCAGTAAAGAGGCACTGTGGATCGGTGGGAGCACTAGAATTGCCTCTGCGGTGAGGTAGTAAATCAGATGTTAATGCTGAAAGGGAACTTTCTAATAGATCAAGGTATAGGTTCACAGAGATAGAAACATACATGTCAGCCCACATCTTTATGAACTTGGTACCACTCAGCTACTTCTCACTAAGGGGCAGATGTATAAGCACTGGAGAGTGATAAAGTAGAGAGAGAGATAAACTGCCAACCAATCAACTCATGAGCTGATTGGCTGGTACTTTATCTTTCTCCACTTTATCACTCTCCATGGCTTAGTAAATCTGCCCATACCTGTATGTTCAATGCAATCTCTGAAAGTCTAAATCTTCTTAGAGTGGATAGGGTAACTAGAAAGGGTACTCTAAGATTTGATGAATAATTTTATTGGGAAGTCTAAATAGTAATACAGTATGTAGGACAATCACTCCTAAGTGTAACCATATCCAGAGTAGTTTACAGCACACTTGATAGCACACAAATGTAGTTTAAATGTGCGGTGGAGGCATATGGTGTATGTGGTTCAGTGTAGAAGAAACAGGCCAGGAGTTGCTATCTGAATTGTGCTTAGAGAGTGGTACTTCTCTGGTTTTGGTGGAGATCCTGTGGAAGAGACTGTTGCATGAGGTTATTGGCTTGCCCAAACAACCATGCTGTAACCCCCTCCAGGATATCCATTGTTATTATTTTGCTTTTAATAAAACAACAACAAACAAAAACCTTGTAATTGGAACAGGTATATGGTGCTGTGGTTGCTCAGTGTTTTGTTGATTGGAGGTGTTTCAGAGGTTGTTGCTGCACCCAGCGTTTAGGCAGTTACTTATAAGCACCTTTAATGGATGTGCTCTAATAGACTATGTTCAACCCCTCTTTTACCATTAAGGAACTTTTGAGAACTATGTAGAATAAATTATAAATTATACATAATAGACAATAAAATTAATCTTGGTTTATATATGCCATATAGCTACATTATATGAAGCAATCTTACTACTTCCTTCTAGGCTTCAGGAGATCATGGGAGGTACAGGTGGGAGGGGCAAAGGTGTAATATCACAGCCCGCTTCCTGCGACATAAAGATTTGTTTGCTAGGGAACTCCAGCACTATTTAGGTCAGACTCCTAGAGCCAGTTGCTCCTGTTCTCATAAAACTGTACTTGAGATGATGCCTGGACTTAAACCTCTAGCAGTAGGGGCTCAGATGATAGGCTGGAGACCACAAGGTAATAACCTGGAGATTAGCAGCAGGATGACTAGTCAAGGCTGGGGTTAACAGCAAACAGACTTTGGCAGATTAATGCAGACCAAGCTGATGTGACTGAGCATAGCAGGACTTGATGATGATAACTGGATACACAGTAGGGCAGGAGTTAACTGTAAAACAATCTGGAACTGAGTGTGTAGTAGAATCACAGCAAGGCAATTGTTAACTGTGGAAGCAATGGAGCAGGGTGTGAACTGATCTCAGGCTGAGAGCTGACTGAATGGCAAACAACTTCAGGGTTTTGCTGTATAACTAGGCCGCAGCTTGAAATAACACAACAGAGTGGCTAAGCTGTGACTTGAGAACTGGTCCGGGTATACTAAAAACAGGCACTGTAGCTGCAGACTTCATGTTAAAGGTATTGAAGAAATTAATGTAGTTTGCTGTAATAGGTGATCACAGGCTGGATGTGCATGAAACCAGGACTAGGTATGACTTGAACTGACAGGGTGAATCCACAGGAACTTATTGTAACAGGACACAGACTGATGGTGACACAAAAGGTAAGCTGGAGGGTCTTGGCAAGGCTACAACACAGAGCTGGGATAAGCACAGGATGCAGGTGCAGTGCAGAATCCAGCAGGGCACTGGAGCAGGTCTGGCAGGAACAGCACATTGAGGATGGAGGAAGGGTATCAGGATGTAGGACTAGGACAGAGGCTAAGGTACAGGAACAGATAGGTAGTCTTAGTCTGGGAACTGTATTGGGAAAATATGAGCTCACTAGGTGCAGGAACTAGGGAATATCACCGGCTACAGGAACTGACATGAATCCCTAATGAAAGGGAGCCAGACCAATTAAAAGAAACATCAGGCTGGAGTCAGGTAATGAGGCATTCTAAACAGGTGTTCTCCTGCATGTAGCAGACAGCATCCTAGTTTATTGGAGACAGCCAGAATACAAAAAGGAATGAGCCACAGCGGCGATTCAAAACATTGTCCTCATACATTGTTGCTGCTGTCATGCTAAACAGCCTCTCTCAGTGTAACATGTGAACATTTGCTAGTGTATGCAATTTTTTTACATCTTATTACCCAAAAATGAGTCTTAAGGCCTGTACACACTGGTCAATATATCGGCCGTTCTCTTGAACGGCCGATATATCGCGGGACCGTCGGCCAATGTGTATGGCCGATACGTCTGTGAACTCCGTCGTTCACAGACATATCGCGTCGGCCGCGCAGCACAGCCGACGTCCAATATAGCTACCGATATATTGGCGCGTCGCTGTGTGTGTACGGGGCGGTTGGCCGACCGCCCGTACACATGCTGCGGCGGCCGGCGGTGATTGACAGCTGAACTGGGCGGGCATGTACCCAGTTCATGATGTCAGTCCCCGATGGATCGGGCAGTGTGTATGCACAGCACACTGCCCGATCCGTCCATAGATATATCTGCAGATCAATTGATCTGCAGATATATCTATTAGTGTGTACCCACCTTTAGTCAAAATGCAATGCAATTAGTATGCACCAGTTGATTGTAATAAATTCTGGGTGCTTCAACCAAGGTAGCTGCCCCTTAAACAACTAGGATCTTTCTTCTTAATCCTATGAAACTAGATAAAAGAGATAACAGGGCGGTGTTAAGAAAATGGCGCTATCTGGTTGTCAACCAATCTGGGAATGTAGAAAATGTTAGTCCTAAGTATACTTAGACTGCATGTTCCTACATCAAATTGCTGAAGGTCTTCTAGAGAGTTTTCTGTTCCTTCCTTTAATATCAAAGTTCTCCAGCAATGAGTTGGCATCACATAAGGGAAACAAAAAAGGAACCCATAACATGCAGAATGTGAATAACAACAGAATGGTATGTGGGGTATAATGAGACACATAAATGTTAAAGTGTATGGATAATAATTAGTGATGAGCAGGTTTGGTTCTCAGAAAACTGAACCCCCCCGAACATCACATTCCGAGCCATAATTCAAGTCAGGCTCGGGACTTCCCATGAGACTCAGAAACCAGAACGAGGCAAAATGTCATCATCCCGCTGTTGGATTCTCACGGGTTTTGGATTCCATATAAACATCCGTGCATCGCTTCCATTTTCACTCTGGATTTGGAGAGTGAGGGAGATAGACCTCTGTCTCTCTGTGGGTAGTGGTGTCAGTTGGAGTCAGTGTGTGCTCTGTAGGGGTGCTATTCCTGTCAATGTGGTGTCCCTGTGCTGTTAGGGGTGCTGTCCTGGCTATCACTGATGTTTCATGTGCTGTTAGGGGTTCTGCAGCTGCAATGGCTATCACTGGTGTTTCATGTTCTGTTAGGGGTGTGTTGCTGTCCTGGCTGTCACTGTGTTGTACACAGGGAATGGGCACTGTCCTCCTGTATGCTGTGAAAATACAGGGGTGCTGGCTGTAAAAATTCTGGGGTGCAGTGAAAATATATGTACACTGGCCCTGTCTTGTATGCTGTAAAAATACAGGGAAGCTGTTGTTAAAATAAAAGTACACTGGCCCTGTCTTGTATGCTGTCAAAATTCTGCAGTGCAGTGAAAATATATGTACAATGGCACTGTCTTATGTGCTGTAAAAATTCTGGGGTGCTGTTGTTAAAATAAATGTACACTGACCCTGTCTTGTATGCTGTAAAAATTATTGGGTGCAGTGGAAATAAAAGTACACTGGTCCTGTCTTGTATGCTGTAAAAATTCAGGGGTGCAGTGAAAATAAAAGTACACTGGCCCTGTTTTATATGCTGTAAAAATACAGGGATGCTGCTGTTAAAATAAAAGTACACTGGCCCTGTGTTGTATGCTGTAACAATTCTGGGGTGCAGTGAAAATAAATGTACACTGGCCCCATCTTTTATGCTGTAAAAATTCTGGGGTGCTATTGTTAAAATAAAAGTACACTGGCCCTGTCTTGTATGTTGTAAAAATTCTGGGGTTCAGTGAAAATAAATCTACACTGACCTTGTCTTGTATGCTGTAAAAATTCAGGGGTGCATTAAACATAAATGTACACTGGCCCTGTGTTGTATGCTGTAAAAATTCTGGGGTGCAGTGAAAATAAATGTACACTGGCCCTGTCTTATATGCTGTAAAAATACAGGGATGCTGTTGTTAAAATAAAAGTACACTGGCCCTGTGTTGTATGCTGTAACAATTCTGGGGTGCAGTGAAAATAAATGTACACTGGCCCCATCTTTTATGCTGTAAAAATTCTGGGGTGCTGTTGTTAAATTAAAAGTACACTGGCCCTGTCTTGTATGTTGTAAAAATTCTGGGGTTCAGTGAAAATAAATGTACACTGACCTTGTCTTGTATGCTGTAAAAATTCAGGGGTGCATTAAAAATAAATGTACACTGGTCCTGTGTTGTATGCTATAAAAATTCTGGGGTGCAGTGAAAATAAATGTACAGTGGCCCTGTTTTATATGCTGTAAAAATACAGGGATGCTGTTGTTAAAATAAAAGTACACTGGCCCTGTGTTGTATGCTGTAACAATGCTGGGGTGCAGTGAAAATAAATGTACACTGGCCCCATCTTTTATGCTGTAAAAATTCTGGGGTGCTGTTGTTAAAATAAAAGTACACTGGCCCTGTCTTGTATGCTGTAAAAATTCAGGGGTGCAGTGATAATAAATGTACACTGGCCCCATCTTTTATGCTGTAAATTTTCTGGGGTGCTGTTGTTAAACTAAAAGTACACTGGCCCTGTCTTGAATGCTGTAAAATTTTTGGGTGCAGTGAAAATACATGTACACTGGCCCCATCTTGTATGCTGTAAAAATTCTGGGGTGCTGTTATTAAAATAAAAGTACACTGGCCATGTCTTGCATGTTGTAAAAATTTGGGGGTTCAGTGAAAATATATGTACACTGGCCTTGTCTTGTATGCTGTAAAAATTCAGGGGTGCATTAAAAATAAATGTACACTGGTCCTGTGTTGTATGCTGTAAAAATTCTGGGGTGCAGTGAAAATAAATGTACACTAGCCCTGTCTTGTATGCTGTAAAAATACAGGGATGCTGCTGTTAAAATAAAAGTACACTGGCCCTGTGTTGTATGCTGTAACAATTCTGAAGTGCAGTGAAAATAAATGTACACTGGCCCCATCTTTTATGCTGTAAAAATTCTGGGGTGCTATTGTTAAAATAAAAGTACACTGGCCCTGTCTTGTATGCTGTAAAATTCTGGGGTGCAGTGAAAATACATGTACACTGGCCCTGTCTTGTATGTTGTAAAAATTCTGGGGTTCAGTGAAAATATATGTACACTGGCCCTGTCTTGTATACTGTAAAAATTCTGGGGTGCAGTGAAAATAAATCTACACTGGCCCTGTCTTGTATGCTGTAAAAATTCAGGGGTGCATTAAAAATAAATGTACACTGGTCCTGTCTTGTGTGCTGTAAAAATTCAGGGGTGCAGTGAAAATAAATGTACACTGGTTCTGTGTTGTATGCTGTAAAAATTCTGGGGTGCAGTGAAAATAAATGTACACTGGCCCTGTCTTGTATGCTGTAAAAATACAGGGATGCTGCTGTTAAAATAAAAGTACACTGGCCCTGTGTTGTATGCTGTAACAATTCTGGGGTGCAGTGAAAATAAATGTACACTGGCCCCATCTTTTATGCTGTAAAAATTCTGGGGTGCTGTTGTCAAACTAAAAGTACACTGGCCCTGTCTTGTATGCTGTAAAATTCTGGGGTGCAGTGAAAATACATGTACACTGGCCCCATCTTGTATGCTGTAAAAATTCTGGGGCGCTGTTATTAAAATAAAAGTACACTGGCCCTGTCTTGTATGTTGTAAAAATTCTGGGGATCAGTGAAAATATATGTACACTGGCCATGTCTTGTATACTGTAAAAATTCTGGGGTGCAGTGAAAATAAATCTACACTGGCCCTGTCTTGTATGCTGTTTAAATTCAGGGGTGCATTAAAAATAAATGTACACTGGTCCTGTCTTGTGTGCTGTAAAAATTCTGGGGTGCAGTGAAAATAAATGTACACTGGCCCCATCGTGTATGCTGTAAAAATTCAGGGGTGCTGTTGTTAAAATAAAAGTACACTGGTCCTGTATGCTGAAAAATACATGGGTGCTGTTATTAAAATAAAAGTACACTGGTCCTGTATGCTATAAAAATACAGGGATGCTGTTGTTAAAATAAAAGTACACTGGTCCTGTATGCTGTAAAAATACAGTGGTGCTGTTGTTAAAATAAAAGGACACTGGTCCTGTATGCTGTAAAATTACAGGGGTGCTGTTGTTATAATAAAAGTACACTGGTCCTGTATGCTGTAATATAAAGGGGTGTCTCTGTAGAGACAGTTTAAACAAGGAGAGATTAATTGCTTCTTTTTTGGTTGGGGCACAAACAAACCAATCATTTCAGCTACAGTCATGTGGCAGACCCTGTCGCTGAAATTATTGGTTTGTTAAAGTGTGCATGTCCTGTTTATACAACATAAGGGTGAGTGGGAGGGCCTAAGGACAATTCCATATTGTACATCTTTTCTTTGCAACATCATTCCAGGGGTGGTGCCCTATATGGGGTGCTGCCTCCGTGCCCTATCAGTCCAGGAGTGCTGCCCCACTACCGTTTAAGTCCAGGGGTGCTGTTGCCTGTCTGCTTTGTAATTCTCCAAAGGTGCTGCCTATGCTGTATAAATCCAGGGGTGCTGCCGTATAATTCCAGGGGTGCTGCTGTACTTGATTCTATGTTTAAATGAAAGCCTACAGCAGATATGAAACAAGCTTAAACAACACAAGCAGATTTGTGAAAACATAGCCGCAATGGTGGAAATGGAAATTGCTATTTTGCTGAAGTATTTTTAAATAAAGTGGGGAGAGACCACATTTGTGGCCCAAGTCAGTCTGACTCAGAAGAGACAGAAATATAATCCAGCACAACTGCCGGAGAGGTAAAAGAGAGATTTTCTGCCGGAGCATTAGAGAGAGGTTCTTCTCAATTATTTTATCTTAGGGACTCACTCAAATGAATGGCTCCAATTAGTCAACCTTAATTTTGATTTATTATTGATGTTCCACATTTTGGGATTATTTATTTACAAGATGCACATTTGTTGTACAGGGTTCTTTTCCTAAGGGCTGCGTAGGGTTTTCGCAAGACCTTGCGGTGTTAAAAGAACAGAGTTTTGGTCATCTTGCATTACATCAGCTTTCCATTGCACTGCAGCACTAGATGGTCCAGGAGCTCCTGTGAGGCACAAACAGTTACTGAATAAGGGCCCAGTATGGAGTCTCATGGTGACTTACAGCCAGGAAGACGTCTGGCGTGCCAGGCTGAGGCATGCTGTGGGCACAGAGGTTAGCATTGCTTCCTCCCACAGTCCTACTTATAGTATGAAATTATTTTTGACTGTAGAGTGGTAAGCTCCACTAGGGCAGGGGCTCAATAACAAAAAATTCACTGCACAGTCCTGCTTAGTACTGTACCAAACCCACACAAACTCAACTTGCCCCCTCCGGTTCTTCTGTGGGGGCTCAGGAGGGGCTGCTAAAACATCTAAGGGGCTGCTTTATTTAAAAATTAAATATGAAAAAAATAAACAAGACACACAGGAAAGCTCACATGTGTGTAACTGCGAGCTTTGAAAAACAAAAATAAGAGATCTGCAACTAAATATGTAAATAAAAATGCAATTAAAAAATGGGAAAAAAGAAACCTACGAGATTTTCACAAAATAGCTTCCAGACTCAGTAGAGGGGAAAATATCCAATCTTGATCCACTGGCATACACCAATTTATTTGCATCCCAGCATTAAATCCGAGATTATCTTAATCTCTGAAAATGGAGAAGGGGGTACAAATTTGGAGGCATTGGCCCCTAGTTTTTCAGTTACATAGTAACATAGTAACTAAGGTTGAAAAAAGACAATTGTCCATCGAGTTCAACCTATTTGTGGTCTCCTATGCAGTCCTATTATAGGACTAGTTATTTTTATGTTAGGACTAGTTATATTAACTATAATGCGTGCCTACGCACCATAACCCTGAATATCTTTATCCAATAGGAATTTATCTAACCCATTCTTAAAGGTGTTGACTGAGTTCGCTGTTACTACTCTCTCAGGCAGGGAATTCCAAATACGTATTGTCCTTACTGTGAAAAAACCTTTTCGCCTCAATGTGCGGAAACTCCTCTCCTCTAACCTAAGCGAGTGACCATGTGTCCTCTGTGCTGATCTGATAGAACAGAGGTCCCTCCCAAGATCTGTGTATTGACCCCTTATATATTTGTATAGTTTGATCATGTCCCCTCTTAGTCTCCTCTTTTCCAATGTAAACATGCCTAGCCTTGCAAGCCTTTCCTCGTATTCCAGCATCTCCATGCCCTTGATTAGTTTGGCCTCCCGCCTCTGAACCGTTTCTAGCTCCAGGATATCCTTTTTGTAATATGGTGCCCAAAATTGCACACAGTATTCAAGATGTGGCCTCACTAGTGATTTATATAATGGGAGTATAATACTCTCGTCCCTTGCCTCAATCATTTTGTCCAGTAATGTGATAATTATATATTTGCATGGTTGAAGTACTTTCCGTTCCACACCAATATAGGAGTGGAGGTGAAGGCATGTGTGTTTTTTCTGATTGCGTGCGCCTCTCTAATTTTTAATCACCTTCTTGAGATTATCCTCTTCTTCTTGACTTGTGAAAAGTCATCAAAGAAGGAGGTGGTATGTTTGTAGCTATCTATGATTCAGAGAACTTTCCAAGCTTTTTCCAGGGAGACCACCTGTCACTGAAATTATGGGTTTATTAAACTTTGTATGTCCTGTTTAAACAACATAAGGGTGGGTGGGAGGTACCAAGACAATTCCATCTCACATCTCTTTTTTTTTCTTTGCATTATATGCTCTTTGGGGCCTAGTTTTTAAAACTGACATCCTGTCTGCCACTGCAGTGCCACTCCTAGATGGGCCAGGTGTTTGTGCCGCCCATTTGTGTCGCTTAGCTTAGTCTTCCAGCTACCTCGGTGCAAACTTTTGGCCTTAAAACAATATTGTGAGCTGTGAGTTGTTCAGAATAGACTTGAAATGAATGTTATTGAGGTTAATAATACCATAGGATCAAAATGACCCCCAAATTCTGTGATTTTAGCTGGTTTTATGTAGAGATGAGCGGGTTCGGTTCTCAGAGAACCGAACCCTACCGAACTTCACGTCTCGAGCCCGGATACGAGTCAGGCTCGGATTTTCCTGTCTGACTCGGAAACCCGGACGCTTCAAAACGCCATCATTCCGCTGTCGGATTCTAGCGGGATTTGGATTCCACATAAGGAGCCGCGCGTACCCGCCATTTTCACTCTAGTCTAGGAGAGTGTATAGAGAGGACGTGTCCTCAGTATTCAGTGTCTGTGTGTTGGGGCGGGAAAGTGGGGTGGCAAGTGTTGTGCTGCTCAGTTCAGTCCAGTGTAGTCACTCAGTGTATTGTGCTGCATCAGTCCAGGCAGTCACAGTGTTGTTGTTCTCTGCTGCCATATATCCAGTGTAGCTGTATAGTGGTGCTGTGTTGTGCAGACCAGTCCAGTGTAGTCAGTGTATTGTGCTGTATCAGTCCAGCCATTCACAGTGTTGGTGTTCTCTGCTGCCATATATCCAGTGTAATTGTATAAAGTGGTGCTGTTTTGTGCAGACCAGTGGTAGTGTCCTGTGTCATCAGTAATTCCAGTGACGATATACGCTGCTGTTATATTTCCACTGCTGCAGTATAACAATTATAACAACCTGTTGAGCTGCATTAGACCAGTGGTAGTGTCCTGTGTCATCAGTAATTCCAGTGATGATATACGCTACTGCTATATGTCCACTGCTGCAGTATAATAATTATAACAACAACAACCTGTTGTGCTGCATCAGACCAGTGGTAGTGTCCTGTCCATCAGTCATTCCAGTCATTCCTGTGCCGCATATTGTCTCATATAAATCCCAAAAAATAATGGAGAACACAAATTTTGAGGATAAAATAGGGAAAGATCAAGAAGAACCACTTCCTCCTAGTGCTGAAGCTACTGCCACTAGCCATGACATAGACGATGAAATGCCATCAACGTCTGCCAAGGCCGATGCCCGAAGTGAGAGTAGAGGGCATGTAAACTCCAAAAAGCCAATGTTCAGTAAAAAGACCCCCCCCCAAAAAAAATGTAAATCGTCTGAGGAGAAACGTAAACTTGCCAATATGCCATTTACTACACGGAGTGGCAAGGAACGGCTGAGCCCTGGCCTATGTTCATGACTAGTGGTTCAGCTTCACATGAGGATGGAAGCCCTCATAACTGAGGCCTTGACACTTATGTCGGTATTAGATGTGCGCCCGGTATCCGCCATTAGTGCAGTGATATTTAGACAATTGATGGAGGTATTGTGTCCCTGGTACCAATCCCCATCTAGATTCCACTTCACTAGGCAGGCGATAGCGAGATTTTGCCATTTAATTCCAGTGATTTGGACGCATAATTACAGTGATTTTGCCAATTAATGTCACTGATTTACAATTATTAATTACAGTGATCTTGCCAATTAATTCCAGCGATTTGGACGTATAATTCCAGTTGGAATTGTTTGTGTCGCTTGGCTTAGTCATACAGCTACCTCATTGCACCTCTTCGACATCTCTGCATGAGGTGCTGTTTGGGGCCTAGTTTTTGAAAAGTGCCATCCTGTGTGACACTGCCGAATGAGTCCAGGGGTATTTTTGGCCTAAAAACAATATTGTGAGGTGTGAGATGTTCAGAATAGACTGGAAATGAGTGGAAATGATTATTATTGAGGTTAATAATACCGTAGGATTAAATTATCCCCAAATTCTGTGATTTTAGCTGTTTTTATGGTTTTTTTAAAAAATCACCCAGATCCAAAACCAAAACACGAATGGGTGGTTTTGGCAAAACCAAGCAAAAACCAAAACATGAAAATGGAATTAGAACCAAAATACAAAACACGAAAAGTGCCAGCCGCACATCCCTAGTTTTGTTTTTTCAAAAATCATCCAGATCCAAAACTGAAACCTAAACCAAAACCCGAAAGGGTGGTTTGGGCAAAACCAATCCAGATCCAAAACACGAGTGGAGATCCAGATCCAAAACCAAAACACAATACCCGAAAAGTGTCCGCCGCACATCTCTAATAATAATCAATGTGGCTTTTCAAAACTCACTTCAAAAAAATGTGTTTTCCTCCCATAAAGGTATCTTTATGTTCTACTTTATGTACTCCAATGTATACATAGAACATAGGGGAAAAATGTAAATTGACAGTTATGAGCTGATTGGCTGGTGCGTTATCACTTTGCACTTATCACCGCTTATCACTTCTTTGTGCTTTCTCCAGGCTTAATACATCTGCCCCATAGACTCCTGGTGCTTCCTAGTCGCATTGCGGCAATCATGATACCCGACTCTGCATGGCGCATTGAAGCTAGATGTATGAAGACACATCTGTAATACCATGATTCACGGAATTAAATTGGTAATGTTATAGCGAATGGCGTTTATCACACCTCTACTCATTCACCTCACTGGCTGTTAGAATTTTTTTCCAGTATCTACTTAAGGTAACGCTAATTGGGTAAAAATAACTAGGAATGATTGTACTGTATAGCAAAGTGTATTTTTGTCTTTCTTTCTAGCATAATTGAAATACAATAAACAATAAATATTTTTACTTGATTATCCCCAAAAATACCAATCTATTCCAACAAAACAAAACAAACAAAAAAAATATTGTGGAATGCTTTGGGGAATATAAAAATATAAATCATTCCTTAGCAAATATGTTTATACTGTATGTAATATTCTGTATAAAGGACACTGTTTTAATACACATATTATAAGATGTCATCAATACATGTTTTAGGCTACAAAAGTATTCAGATGAATATCATATTGTAACTAGGTGGTTGCTTGTAGGACAGATTTAAAAATATTTTACAGTGCAGTTTCTGTACAGTTTTAGGGAAGGTGGGTACTGCATAAAGGCTTATAGTGCCACCTTCGGCCCTCGGGCATTCAAATTGGTCAGTAGCATTTATTCCCCTTGTATCACACTATTTGGCCATGGATCTTCCACTTTTATATCCAGAATCCCTTACTTATAAATACCAGGTGTTTTCTATCTTTAATAGTGTTGTCTGTTTTGTTTGATGCAATTTTCTGATCTGGTTGATATGCCTTTTCTTTCCTACGTGTCCATTGTGACACTTGTCTCACATATAGGCTGCCTGCGCACATAAAGAAACTCTCTGCGTCTGCAGATCTATGAGTTCACAAATGACAATTATACTGTAGTGGTTACTGAAATGTCTGTTGACTAGTACCATAACAATAATAATAATAATAATAATAATAATAATAATAATAATAATAATAATATTATTATTATTATTATTAATAATAATAATAATACTAATAATAATAATAATAATAATAATAATAATCATCATCCCAACCATAGATACTTAGAGTAAAAAATCGCTCCAATCTGAAACAATCTGTAGAGGGCGGTGTTGACATTCTAGAAACATTGTCTCATTTTCAGTGTTTGTACATTATACTTTGGTAATACTGTAATACTACAAGAAGTGCAAGCATTTTAGAGTGAGAGAAAGGTCATGTTTGTTTATTAAAGTAAGAAGTCAATGATATGCCAACCCCCCTCCTAAAAAAATAAATTAACAATAGCCATACTTCAGTTAACTACACATAGGGGTATTCAATTAGCTCGGTAATCTTGGAGCTACTGAATTCGCTCCTCCTGCATATTCAATTTAGGCTCATTTTCACCAGTTTTTAAGGCATTTTCGCCAATGCCTTTTCACCTTTTAATTTTAGTGAAAATGCATTGGCGAAAAATGCCTCAAAATCGACAAAAACGGCCAGCTTTTTCACCGGCACAGGTGAGAAAACATGGATTTGCCGATCCACATGTTTTTCACTCCTGCTGAATTTTTGCCTAGATGAAAAAACGGTTCTGCTATTGAATAGGGTGAATCCCCATTCGCCCTAAAAAGAACAAAAAGTCCTGTTTTTTCGCCAAGGTGAAAAAAATGGAACTTATTGAATACCCCCCAAAGACAAGTAATAGGTGTATGTAAATATAATATCAACACATTTTAATACTAAATTGAGTAGTTAACTTAAAGTCACCCAGATGATGGTTACTGAGCTGCACTGACAGGAGTTATTCTCTTGTTCTGGCATCAGACTGGAATTCTTTGCATCCACTTTAATGCTTTATTCTAACTTGCAATATAGCAGCAATTATAAGGTAGAATTTCATAAATTACATATATTTAAAAACATATAAATAAACACGCTTCTACATGTCCTGACAGTGGCTTGTTCTAGGCCTCTTGTTATCTTGTCACTCCCTATTTTCCACTGGATTTATATTTGTAGGTTAATTTAGTTAATTTCATTTCATTATAATCCTACTCACTTAATATTCACTTCATAGCCAGGTCACTTAGATGCGAGAGAGAAGAAAACTAAACCAGGAACTTGGAGCTGCTCTGCACATAAATCCACTCCAGGGCTGCGCGCTGTATCCTGTTGCCTAATGTATTTATGGCAGTGCCACGTGGCTATGGTCAACTAAATACAACATACAGGAGGCTCACATTGTTTTATACCATATGGTCCATGAATTGAATGCACTTGGGCGCAGATGCTCCCACTTTACGTACATGGCACTTAATGTGAACATTCACCCATCTGCAGAGCTGTACTCATCTGTCATGTAGATATAGGGATTGATGCAGGAAAGAAGGGTTTGTGTTCCTAGAATACTGGGCGGACTTCTCAGTCAGGCGCCATCTATTTTGTCGTGATGGATTGCACCTGAATGTGGAGGGGGCAGCGGTGCTGGGGGGGGAAGGATGATTATAAGTTTGGAGGAGATTTTAAACTAGGTGTCTGGGGGGAGGGTTTAGCAAGAAATTACGGGTCATTCAGTAAGAATAGCAGGGGTGGCGTTAGTGAACAAAACGGGGGAGGAGTAGGGGGGAGGAATAGAGCAGACGGCAAGGGTAGTAATATGGGAACTAAAAAGGGTTTTAGAATAACAGTATCCAACGACGATAACGGGTCTTCTTTACTGCATAAGAATTACGATGTCCCTACCATAAGGGGAAATACATATCTCAATTGTATGTATGTAAATGCTAGAAGCCTTACAGTTAAAAAGGGGGAACTAGAAATCCTCGCAGCAAGCAGGGAATATGATATTATAGGCATTACTGAAACGTGGTGGGATGAATCTCATGATTGGACAGTCAATCTAGAGGGTTATACGCTATACAGGAGAGACAGACTAAATAAACAGGGTGGAGGGGTATGTCTTTACGTAAAGCCATTTCTAAAACCTGTTATACGGCAAGATATTCAAGAAGGGACTGTAAATACTATTGAGACGTTATGGGTAGAAATTGCATGCGGGGGTAAAGGAATAAAGAAGTTATTATTGGGATTATGCTACAGGCCACCTGTTATTAATGTGTCTGATGAGAAATTGTTACTGAACCAAATTGAAAGAGCAGCAGGAGTAGGAAACATAGTAGTGATGGGAGACTTTAACTATCCCGAGATAAACTGGAAAATCAATTCATGTGATACTGCTAGGGGCAATATGTTTTTAAACATGCTAAATGATAATTACTTAGTTCAATTAGTCGAGGAACCAACTAGGTACAATGTAATCTTAGACCTGGTATTAACTAACAATGGGGAATTGGTATCAAATATTGAAGTAGGAGAGCCCATAGGTAACAGCGACCACAATATGGTCACATTCAATATCAGTTTTCATAAGCAGTCCTATACTGGCTCAACTAGGACTCTAAACTTTAGCAAAGCCAACTTTGACATGATGAAGGAAGAGTTAAGGGACATTGACTGGGAAATTCTGTTTCAAAGAAAAAATACTACAGAGAAGTGGGATGTATTAAAATCACTGCTAATTAATAATACTCGTAAATTTATTCCCACCAGCAGCAAAAAAAGGAATACAAATCCCAAACCAATGTGGTTTAATAAAATATAAAGGAATTAATAGACAAAAAAAGACGAGCATTTAAAAAATACAAATCTGAAGGGGATGCGGTGTCATTTCAACACTATAAGAACTGTAACAAAATATGCAATAAAGGAATAAAAGCGGCTAAAGTAGAAACTGAAAGACTAGTAGCAAAGGAAAGCAAAGTGAATCCCACATTTTTTTTTAAGTACATCAACAGTAAGAGACTAAAGAAGGAGAGTATAGGCCCTTTAAAGGACAAGAGGGGAGTCTTAATCAAAACTGATAATGACATAGCAAACAAACTAAACAAGTTTTTTTCCAACAGTATTTACCAGAGAGGACCAAATGCTGGGTCTAACACAAAATCTCAACAAAGATAATGTCCCACTGCTAAATGCTTATTTGTGTGAGGAGGTAGTCTGTGACTGATTAAAAAAGTTAAAGATTAATAAGTCACCTGGTCCCGATGGAATTCACCCAAGGGTTCTTATGATGCTGCATGCTGAACTAGCAAGACCTCTATTTTTGATCTTGGCACGGTTCCCAAAGACTGGCATATAGCAGAGGTAGTGCCGATATTTAAAAAGGGGAGCAAAGCTGAACCAGGTAATTATAGACCAGTTAGATCTATAGTGGGGAAAGTATTGGAAGGTATTCTAAGGGACAGTATTCAAAAGTTCCTTGAAGCAAATAAGGTCATTAAAAGGAACCAACATGGATTTGTGAAGGACAGATCATGTCAGACCAACTTACTTGGCTTTTATGAAACAGTAAGTGCGAACCTGGATAATCTTTTTTAGACTTTGCCAAAGCTTTCGACACGGTACCATGCATGCGTCTTATCTATAAGCTACAAGAAATAGGGCTAGGGAGCACAATATGCACTTGGGTCAGTAATTGGTTAGATAATAGGGAGCAGCACGTTGTGGTCAATAGATCATTTTCAAATTGGACCAAAGTACTAAGTGGTGTGCTACAAGGGTCTGTACTTGGACCACTTTTGTTCAACATTTTTATCAACGACCTAACAGTAGGTCTAGAGAGCATGGTGTCAATTTTCGCAGACGATACCAAATTGTGTAAGGTTATAAATATGAAGGGGGATGCTGAGTCTCTTCAGAACGACTTAACTAAACTGGAAGCATGAGCAGCAAAATGGAGAATGAGATTCAACACAGACAAGTGTAAGGTAATGCACTGTGCGGGCAAGTCCAAAAATTACACCTACATACTAAATGGGGTAATAGGGGATTCTGTACTGGAAAAAGACTTAGGGGTTCACATAGATAGCAAATTAAGCAGCAGTACCCAAAGTAGGAGTGCAGCAAAGAAGGCTAATAAGATATTAGCATGCATAAAACGGGGAATTGATGCAAGGGACGAGAGTATTATACTCCCATTATATAAATCACTAGTGAGGCCACATCTTGAATGCTGTGTGCAATTTTGGGCACCATATTACAAAAAGGATATCCTGGAGCTAGAAAAGGTTCAGAGGCGAGCGACCAAACTAATCAAGGGCATGGAGACGCTGGAATACGAGGAAAGGCTTGCAAGGCTTGGCATGTTTACATTGGAAAAGAGGAGACTAAGAGGGGACATGATCAACATCTACAAATATATAAGGGGTCAGTACACAGAGCTTGGTAGGGACCTGTTTTCTATAAGATCAGCACAGAGAACACGTGGTCACTCGCTTAGGTTAGAGGAGAGGAGTTTCCGCACATTGAGGTGAAAAGGTTTTTTCACAGTAAGGACAATACGTGTTTGGAATTCCCTGGCTGAGAGATTAGTAACTGCTGACTCAGTCAACACCTTTAAGAATGGGTTAGATAAATTCCTATTGGATAAAGATATTCAGGGTTATGGTGCGTAGTCATGCATTATAGTTAATTTAACTAGTCCTAACATAAAAATAACTAGTCCTATAATAAGACTGCACAAGAGACCACAAATAGGTTGAACTCAATGGACAATTGTCTTTTTTCAACCTTAGTTACTATGTTACTATGTAGACCGATATTATTTGTTTATATTATTCGATACTCCTCATTACCATCAATGTGCAAGCCATACCTAGGAGTGTGCGAGTGGTGCTGCCACACAGAGTGGTTGTGCCATCCAGAGCATCTTTGGATACTCCGGGCATGCACCTTGCTGCCTGCTGCAGCTCATAGTGTCACTTATGGACAGTTCCAGCACAGGCTGCTCTGGAGCCTTGTTACAGCACTGTCTGGTTAGCCTATAGTTGTGTCGGCGCACTCTCACTGGACTCTACCTGCGATATGTGAGAATGCACCACAGTGATGGATCAGGGTGATCGCCCCCTTCAGAACACTTCTCTCATGCTCATTACCGCTAATCCCTATATAGTGGCACATCAGGCAGGAGGAGAGCAGAGCACTTAGCAGTATATGCAGGGCTGGGGAGAGAGACTGCTGCAGCTGGACATCAGCAGTCTATGACCTCATACTGCCTGATGTACCACTATAGGGAAAAGTGTTACAGGAAGGTGGGGGGGGGGGGGGGGGTGAATGATCATCCTGATCCACCACTGTTGAGGATTCTCACAAAAAGTAGGTAGAGTCCACTGACCCACCCCTGATGCCCGTTATGCTTAGTTGCAAGTAGAGGTGCTGTTGAAATATACAGGCTTGGACCCATGAGTAAATTCTGCTCCTCAAAATGCCACATGCTCAACTCCACGGTGTAATCCACTATTTAGTGAATCTGTTGTTGGGAATCAAATGCAGATAACATTTAACACAGAGTCGGCACATCGTTCAATATTGTCCATGCTCATGTGCAGTAAATCAAGAAGGGTTGGTTGATATTGGGCGCATTCCAAGGCCTCTGGGATGGTACCCACATAATTAATCTGATTATCATCTTGGGTAAAATAAAAACATTGTGGTTTTCTTTAAAAGATCATAGAACCTATAATACAGGATTCGATACATACTGCACATGTGCTTTCTCCATCTTCTATTAATTATAATATAAATCTAATATAAATTAAATCTCTCTCTGTTAAGGGGTAAGTGCATCAGTAGGATCCTTGCCCACAGGTGGCATAGTCTAAGCTGCTCCTCCAATCAGAAAATTGTAAATTGTGCACCCACAAATGTCACCATGGTCATGTCCAAATCCATGCACTTCCCTAAAACAAATGTTGCATTCATTCAAAGATAGGTGTAGTTATTCCGGTAAATATTTGCCATGCCATTGTACTAGTGGTTTGTAGGGAGCAGTTTCAAACAAAACACAGTCATCTTGTAGCTTTTCTGTTTCTTGCTAGACCAATTTCCTGTCTCTGATTATGGAATCTGTAAAATTCAGGTGAAGAGATATTTTTTTTTATTATTATTCAGCATGCAATTTTACAGCATGAGTCCTTTTTAGTAAGAGCAGCAGTTAAGAATTTGTTTACCTTCCTCTTTCTACTGTGTTTTTATTAACCTATTTTATTCCATGGCCTTTGGGCCTGTAAAAGAAGCTCGGCCGTAACTCAGACTGTCCATAAAGAAAATGACACTACGTGATTACAACAAAAATGTGACGTTGCTAACTGATATATTTTACTGTCCGTTTTCAGTTCTGTTCTACTAATTTGTCAAATTAATAATATCGGAACTAAAACACAATATTCAGTAACATTTTCCTGCAGTGTCAGCTAACGCACATACTGTTCTATGGCATTTGGGAGCCTTAGCTGGTAAGAAATGGTTTATATTTACAACATTCTACTAAATGTTCATCCATTTTTCATATAAATCAAAGTAAATTAGTAGTAGTTGTTTGTCACTTTTAATGCACCTTCACTGAATGGCTGTATCTGTCATCTATAAGCGGTTATGTCTGTTTCTCTAGGGTCCTTTGGGTCAGACTGGCGCTATTTCCTTCTCTTCATAAAACACCAGGAGATGTATAATTATCATCCATCATCTCCACGCTGCTTTACATCCCCTTCTGCAGATCCTGGATTTCTCTAAGAAATGCCATGCAGGCTGGATCTGATTAATTGACTTTCTAGTTCAATTTTATTTTGAGATTATCTAATCATTTTTTCTACTAGTTTTACTATTTATAAAGACTGTTTTATGAGCAATTACACATCCACTAGTGATCCAGGAGTCTGATTACAGAATTCTCCATTGCCATTGGGAAATGCTGCTACAGTTCTGCAGTCTTGTTGTGTTACCAGTTTTCTGCAAAGCAAAGGTGTGTTCTGTTCAGATGTATAAGTGAATTATTACAGCGTCCGAGTAGTCTGTAGGTTTCTTTTTAGCTCAGCTTCTAGTTTGTCATGAATAATAATTTTTGTTGTGATTTTATTTTTCTGGACTGAGAACTGAAGATATTTAATATATAACTATTGATGGGATATAATTTTGACCTTGTTCACCTTGAATTTACATAAAGTAATCTGAAGTGATGTTAGTGCAGATATTCTATGTACAGTACAATGCTGTGTAATTGGTGTATTTAAATTAACAATAACATCAATATTCCTAAAGTAATAATAATAATAGTAATAATAATATTAATAATAATAATAATAATAATAATATTAGTAAGTTACCATCGCCTAATAAATATACGTTTTTTTTCACTTTCCTAAAAATCTGAATTTATTTTACACTTTAGCAATTTTATTGAATTCTTTTCTGAAAGAAACCAGTATTTTGAGCGTCTTGTTTTACATCTGTATGTTATTAGCGTTAGATAACTGAGTAAACATGTCCTCAGCAATGCAATAAACCTTGTCCCTCACCAAGCATGACCTCCTACCTGGCGACAGGAGCTTTATAAACGTTGTCTGAAAATGGAGACTGAAATATGTTGGGTACTTGAGTAGATCCACGCGTTTTATTGAATGCTGGGTGCATTACTGTACCATCATCTAACCACTGCTAGACCACTAATTACTTAAATGATGGAATGACTTAACACCTCATCCAGCTGGTATGCCACAACTTTTGACCACATCTCCAGATTCAACATGTCATTTTACATCTGTTCTCATCAAGCCAACAGTTCAGAGATGGGTCATATTATTACAAGTCTACTGTACGATTAAGCAAAACAGAAAAATATCTGGTTGGTTGTATAGTAAGTTGCTAATACTATATATATATATCTATTAGAGATGTGCACCGGAAATTTTTCGGGTTTTGTGTTTTGGTTTTGGGTTCGGTTCCGTGGCCGTGTTTTGGGTTCGAACGCGTTTTGGCAAAACCTCACCGAATTTTTTTTGTCGGATTCGGGTGTGTTTTGGATTCGGGTGTTTTTTTCAAAAAACCCTAAAAAACAGCTTAAATCATAGAATTTGGGGGTCATTTTGATCCCAAAGTATTATTAACCTCAATAACCATAATTTCCACTCATTTTCAGTCTATTCTGAACACCTCACACCTCACAATATAATTTTTAGTCCTAAAATTTGCACCGAGGTCACTGGATGACTAAGCTCAGCGACCCAAGTGGCCGACACAAACACCTGGGCCATCTAGGAGTGGCACTGCAGTGTCACGCAGGATGGCCCTTCCAAAAAACACCCCCCAAACAGCACATGACGCAAAGAAAAAAAGAGGCGCAATGAGGTAGCTGTGTGAGTAAGCTAAGCGACCCTAGTGGCCGACACAAACACCTGGCCCATCTAGGAGTGGCACTGCAGTGTCAGGCCGGATGGCCCTTCCAAAAAATACTCCCCAAACAGCACATGATGCAAAGAAGAAAAAAAAGAGGCGCAATGAGGTAGCTGTGTGACTAAGATAAGTGACCCTAGTGGCCGACACAAACACCTGGCCCATCTAGGAGTGGCACTGCAGTGTCACGCAGGATGGCCCTTCCAAAAAATACTCCCCAAACAGCACATGACGCAAAGAAGAAAAAAAAGAGGCGCAATGAGGTAGCTGTGTGACTGAGATAAGCGACCCTAGTGGCCGACACAAACACCTGGCACATCTAGGAGTGGCACTGCAGTGTCACGTAGGATGGCCCTTCCAAAAAACACTCCCCAAACAGCACATGACGCAAAGAAAAATGAAAGAAAAAAGAGGTGCAAGATGGAATTGTCCTTGGGCCCTCCCACCCACCCTTATGTTGTATAAACAGGACATGCACACTTTAACCAACCCATCATTTCAGTGACAGGGTCTGCCACACGACTGTGACTGAAATGACGGGTTGGTTTGGACCCCCACCAAAAAAGAAGCAATTAATCTCTCCTTGCACAAACTGGCTCTACAGAGGCAAGATGTCCACCTCATCATCATCCTCCGATTCATCACCGTGTACATCCCCCTCCTCACAGATTATCAATTCGTCCCCACTGGAATCCACCATCACAGCTCCCTGTGTACTTTGTGGAGGCAATTGCTGCTGGTGAATGTCTCCACGGAGGAATTGATTATAATTCATTTTAATGAACATCATCTTCTCCACATTTTCTGGAAGTAACCTCGTACGCCGATTGCTGACAAGGTGAGCGGCGGCACTAAACACTCTTTCGGAGTACACACTTGTGGGAGGGCAACTTAGGTAGAATAAAGCCAGTTTGTGCAAGGGCCTCCAAATTGCCTCTTTTTCCTGCCAGTATACGTACGGACTGTCTGACGTGCCTACTTGGATGCGGTCACTCATATAATCCTCCACCATTCTTTCAATGGGGAGAGAATCATATGCAGTGACAGTAGACGACATGTCCGTAATCGTTGTCAGGTCCTTCAGTCCGGACCAGATGTCAGCATCAGCAGTCGCTCCAGACTGCCCTGCATCACCGCCAGCGGGTGGGCTCGGAAATCTGAGCCTTTTCCTCGCACCCCCAGTTGCGGGAGAATGTGAAGGAGGAGATGTTGACAGGTCACGTTCCGCTTGACTTGACAATTTTCTCACCAGCAGTTCTTTGAACCCCTGCAGACTTGTGTCTGCCGGAAAGAGAGATACAACGTAGGTTTTAAATCTAGGATCGAGCACGGTGGCCAAAATGTAGTGCTCTGATTTCAACAGATTGACCACCCGTGAATCCTTGTTAAGCAAATTAAGGGCTCCATCCACAAGTCCCACATGCCTAGCGGAATCGCTCCGTGTTAGCTCCTCCTTCAATGTCTCCAGCTTCTTCTGCAAAAGCCTGATGAGGGGAATGACCTGACTCAGGCTGGCAGTGTCTGAACTGACTTCACGTGTGGCAAGTTCAAAAGGTTGCAGAACCTTACACAACGTTGAAATCATTCTCCACTGCGCTTGAGACAGGTGCATTCCACCTCCTATATCGTGGTCAGTTGTATAGGCTTGAATGGCCTTTTGCTGCTCCTCCAACCTCTGAAGCATATAGAGGGTTGAATTCCACCTCGTTACCACTTCTTGCTTCAGATGATGGCAGGGCAGGTTCAGGCGTTTTTGGTGTTGCTCCAGTCTTCTGTACGTGGTGCCTGTACGCCGAAAGTGTCCCGCAATTCTTCTGGCCACCGACAGCATCTCTTGCACGCCCCTGTCGTTTTTTAAATAATTCTGCACCACCAAATTCAAGGTATGTGCAAAACATGGGACGTGCTGGAATTTGCCCAGATTTAATGCACACACAATATTGCTGGCGTTGTCCGATGCCACAAATCCACAGGAGAGTCCAATTGGGGTAAGCCATTCTGCGATGATTTTCCTCAGTTGCCATAAGAGGTTTTCAGCTGTGTGCGTATTCTGGAAAGCGGTGATACAAAGCGTAGCCTGCCTAGGAAAGAGTTGGCGTTTGCGAGATGCTGCTACTGGTGCCGCCGCTGCTGTTCTTGCGGCGGGAGTCAATACATCTACCCAGTGGGCTGTCACAGTCATATAGTCCTGAGTCTGCCCTGCTCCACTTGTCCACATGTCCGTGGTTAAGTGGACATTGGGTACAACTGCATTTTTTAGGACACTGGTGAGTCTTTTTCTGAAGTCTGTGTACATTTTCGGTATCGCCTGCCTAGAGAAATGGAACCTAGATGGTATTTGGTACCGGGGACACAGTACATCAAACAAGTCTATAGTTGGCTCTGCAGTAATGATGGATACAGGAACCACGTTTCTCACCGCCCAGGATGCCAAGGCCTCAGTTATCCGCTTTGCAGCAGGATGACTGCTGTGATATTTCATCTTCCTCGCAAAGGACTGTTGGACAGTCAATTGCTTGGTGGAAGTAGTAAAAGTGGTCTTACGACTTCCCCTCTGGGATGACCATCGACTCCCAGCAGCAACAACAGCAGCGCCAGCAGCAGTATGCGTTACACTCAAGGATGCATCAGAGGAATCCCAGGCAGGAGAGGACTCGTCAGAATTGCCAGTGACATGGCCTTCAGGACTATTGTCATTCCTGGGGAAGGAGGAAATTGACACTGAGGGAGTTGGTGGGGTGGTTTGCGTGAGCTTGGTTACAAGAGGAAGGGATTTACTGGTCAGTGGACTGCTTCCGCTGTCGCCCAAAGTTTTTGAACTTGTCACTGACTTATGATGAATGCGCTGCAGGTGACGTATAAGGGAGGATGTTCCGAGGTGGTTAACGTCCTTACCCCTACTTATTACAGCTTGACAAAGGCAACACACGGCTTGACACCTGTTGTCCGCATTTCTGTTGAAATACTTCCACACCGAAGAGCTGATTTTTTGGGTATTTTCACCAGGCATGTCAATGGCCATATTCCTCCCACGGACAACAGGTGTCTCCCCGGGTGCCTGACTTAAACAAACCACCTCACCATCAGAATCCTCCTTGTCAATTTCCTCCCCAGCGCCAGCAACACCCATATCCTCCTCATCCTGGTGTACATCAACACTGACATCTTCAATCTGACTATCAGGAACTGGACTGCGGGTGCTCCTTCCAGCACTTGCAGGGGGCGTGCAAATGGTGGAAGGCGCATGCTCTTCACGTCCAGTGTTGGGAAGGTCAGGCATCGCAACCGACACAATTGGACTCTCCTTGTGGATTTGTGATTTTGAAGAACGCACAGTTCTTTGCTGTGCTTTTGCCAGCTTAAGTCTTTTCATTTTTCTAGCGAGAGGCTGAGTGCTTCCATCCTCATGTGAAGCTGAACCACTAGCCATGAACATAGGCTAGGGCCTCAGCCGTTCCTTGCCACTCCGTGTGGTAAATGGCATATTGGCAAGTTTACGCTTCTCCTCCGACGATTTTATTTTAGATTTTTGAGTCCTTTTTTTACTGATATTTTGTGTTTTGGATTTTACATGCTCTGTACTATGACATTGGGCATCGGCCTTGGCAGACGACGTTGATGGAATTTCATCGTCTCGGCCATGACTAGTGGCAGCAGCTTCAGCACGAGGTGGAAGTGGATCTTGATCTTTCCCTATTTTTGGAACCTCAACATTTTTGTTCTCCATATTTTAATAGGCACAACTAAAAGGCACCTCAGGTAAACAATGGAGATGGATGGATACTAGTATACTTATGAATGACGAGTGACTGACGACACAGAGGTAGCTACAGCCGTGGACTACCGTACTGCGTCTGCTAGTATAGAGATGATAATGATATAAAAAATATATATATATATCACTACTGCAGGTATATATAATATAATGACGGACCTGCTGGACACTGTCAGCAGACTCCTACTACTAGTATGAAGAAGATAGAAAAAAAACCCCCACCACAGGTAGGTATACAATTATGGACGAGCACTGACGACACAGAGGTAGCTACAGCCGTGGACTACCATACTGCATCTGCTAGTATAGAGATGATAATGATATAAAAAATATATATATATCACTACTGCAGGTATATATAATATAATGACGGACCTGCTGGACACTGTCAGCAGACTCCTACTACTAGTATGAAGAAGATAGAAAAAAAAAACCCACCACAGGTAGGTATACAATTATGGACGAGCACTGACGACACAGAGGTAGCTACAGCCGTGGACTACCGTACTGCGTCTGCTAGTATAGAGATGATAATGATATAAAAAATATATATATCACTACTGCAGGTATATATAATATAATGACGGACCTGCTGGATACTGTCAGCAGACTCCTAAACTACTAGTATGAAGAAGATAGAAAAAAAAAACCCACCACAGGTAGGTATACAATTATGGACGAGCACTGACGACACAGAGGTAGCTACAGCCGTGGACTACCGCACTGCGTCTGCTAGTATAGAGATGATAATGATATAAAAAATATATATATATCACTACTGCAGGTATATATAATATAATGACGGACCTGCTGGACACTGTCAGCAGACTCCTACTACTAGTATGAAGAAGATAGAAAAAAAACCCCCACCACAGGTAGGTATACAATTATGGACGAGCACTGACGACACAGAGCTAGCTACAGCCGTGGACTACCGTACTGCGTCTGCTAGTATAGAGATGATAATGATATAAAAAATATATATATATCACTACTGCAGGTATATATAATATAATGACGGACCTGCTGGACACTGTCAGCAGACTCCTAAACTACTAGTTTGAAGAAGATAGAAAAAAAAACCCCACCACAGGTAGGTATACAATTATGGACGAGCACTGACGACACAGAGGTAGCTACAGCCGTGGACTACCGTACTGCGTCTGCTAGTATAGAGATGATAATGATATAAAAAAAATATATATATCACTACTGCAGGTATATATAATATAATGACGGACCTGCTGGACACTGTCAGCAGACTCCTAAACTACTAGTATGAAGAATATAGAAAAATAAAAACCACCACAGGTAGGTATACAATTATGGACGAGCACTGACGACACAGAGGTAGCCACAGCCGTGGACTACCGTACTGCGTCTGCTAATATAGAGATGATAAAGATGATAGAGATGAACAAAAAAAATATAACACTACTGCAGGTAAATATTTATATAATATAATGAATGACGGACCTGCTGGACACTGTCAGCAGAATGCGTTTATAGAATAAAAAAAAAAACACCACAGGAGTGTTTAACTTTTTCAGGCAGACAATATACTGGTGGTCACTGGTCAGTCACACTGGCAGCAAAAGTGTGCACTGTACTCCAGCTATAACTGCACCCCAGTCTCCCCCACAATTCAGCTGTGTGAGCAGTGAGCACTCAGCACAGTCAGATATACATAGATGATATTATCATGCAGCACACTGAGGCTGAGCACAGATATGGTATGTGACTGTGTATCGTTTTTTTTCAGGCAGAGAACGGATTATATTAAATAATAAATAAAACTGGTGGTGGTCACTAGTAACTATCAGCAAAACTCTGCACTCTGAGTACTCCTAATGCTCCCCAAAATTACTAAGCTAGTAGTAAATCAACTCAAGTGTCTCTATCTATTCTAACGGAGAGGACGCCAGCCACGTCCTCACCCTATCAATCTCAATGCACGTGTGAAAATGGCGGCGACGCGCGGCTCCTTATATAGAATCCGAGTCTCGCGATAGAATCCGAGCCTCGCGAGAATCCGACAGCGGGATGATGACGTTCGGGCGCGCTCGGGTTAACCGAGCAAGGCGGGAAGATCCGAGTCTGCCTCGGACCCGTGTAAAAAGTCTGAAGTTCGGGGGGGTTCGGATTCCGAGGAACCGAACCCGCTCATCTCTAATATATATATATATATATATATATATATATATATATGTAAATCATACAAATTCAGCACTCACCTAATATTAAACACTTCAAACTGTAATTCATCTGAATTCAGGGAATGTTAGTTCCAAAATATTGCAATAGTTTGTTAAGCTGACCAGCCACTTCACTGCCATTCCCATTTGGTCAGTCCCTACGCTGACTTTCAAAAATCTGAGCATTGCTCTCAGGCATCTTTTGGATTTTAAATACACAGATATGCTTCTATCATGGGTTTAGGCTCTGTCTCACTCTTTTAAAGAGTATATAGGTTAATAAACATCTGGGGAATTTCTTAATATTTAATTTACATATGGACAATAGGGGTGCAGAAGCAACACACGGCTTGACACCTGTTGTCCGGATTTGTGGAGAAATAATTCCACAATGAAGAGGTGGCTTTTTTGGTATTTTGCCCAGGCATCACAATGGGATTATTCATCCCACGGACAACAACCGTCTCACCCGGTGCCTGATTTAAACAAACTACATCAACATCAGAATCCTCATCGTCAACTTCCTCCTCAGCACCAGCAACATCCATATCCTCATCCTGGTGTACTTCAACAGTGACATCTTCAATTTGAATATCAGAAACTGGACTGTGGGTGATACTTCCAGCACTTGCAGAGGGCGTGCAAATGGTGGAAGGAGCCACCTCTTCCCATCCAGTTTTGGGAAGGTCAGGCATCACAACAGCTGACACACTTGGACTCTCCTTGGGGATTTGTGATACCATTTTAGAACGCACAGTTCTTTGCTGTGCTTTTGCCAGCTTAACTGTTCAAATTTTTCTAGAAGGAGGATGAGGGCTTCCATCGTCATGTGAAGCTGAACCACTAGTCATGAACATAGGCCAGGGCCTTAGCCGTTCCTTGCCACTCCGTGTCGTAAATGGCATATTGGCAAGTTTTTGTTTCTCCTCAGACCATTTACATTTAATTTTTTGGGTCTTTTTACTGAACTTTGGCTTTTTGGTTTTTACATGCCCGCTACTATCACAATAAGCATTGGCCTTGGCAGACAACCTTGATGGCATTTCATCATCTATGTCAGTGATGGCTAACCTTGACACTCCAGCTGTTGTTGTACTACACGTCCCAGCATGCCCTGCATCAGTTTTAGCATGGCCAAATAACAAAACTGTAGCAGGGTATGCTGGGATATGTAGTTCAACAACAGCTGGAGTGTCAAGGTTAGCCATCACTGGTCTATGTCATTTAGTGGCAGTAGCTTCAGCACTAGGATGAAGTGGTTCTTGATCTTTCCCTATTTTATCCTCCAAATTTTTGTTCTCCATTATTTTTTGGGAGTTATATAACACAGTATATGGCACAGGATAGAGTATCCCTTACACCACACAGGGCAAACCCTGTAAAAATTATTTGGATTAATTGTTAATAACCCCTTTAAAAGGAGTAAATAATATACCGCACAGGACAGTACCACTGGACTTATACAGCAGTACCACTGGACATACACGGAAGTATCACTGGACTTATACGCCAGTACCACTGGACTTATATGCCAGTACCACTGGACTTATACGGCAGTACCACTGGACTTATACGGCAGTACCACTGGACTTATACGGCAGTACCACTAGACTTATACGGCAGTACCACTGGAATTATACGGCAGTACCACTGGACTGGACTTATACGCCAGTACTACTGGATTTATATGGCAGCACCACTGGTATGGACTTATACGGCAGTACCACTGGACTGGATTTATATGGCAGTATCACTGGACCTATACGGCAGTACCACTGGATTTATACGGCAGTACCACTGGACAGAATTTATACAGCAGTATCCCTGGACATATACGGCAGTACCACTGGACTGGAATTATACGCCAGAACCACTGGACTTATACGGCAGCACCACTGGACTGGATTTATGTGGCAGTATCACTGGACTGGACTTATACGGCAGTACCACTGGAATTATACGGCAGTACCACCGAACTTATACGGCAGTGTCACTGGACATATACGGCAGTGTCACTGGACATATACGGCAGTATCACTGGACATATACGGCAGTATCTCTGGACAAATACGACAGTATCTCTGGACAAATATGGCAGTATCTCTGGACATATACGGCAGTATCACTGGACATAAATGGCAGTACCACTGGACCTATACAGCAGCACATGGACACCACCACTGGACTGATGCAGCACAACACAGCACCACTGGACTGGACTTATACAGCAGCACTGGACATATGGCAGCAGAGGACACCACCACTGTGACTGGACTGATGCAGCACAAGACACTACCACTGTACTGATGCAGGACAACACAGCACCACTGCACTCGACTTATACAGCTACACTGGACATATAGCAGCAGAGGACACCACCACTGTGACTGGAGTGATGCAGCATAAGACACTACACTGGACTGAGCAGCACAAGACAGCACTGGAATCGCCACCCCACTTTCCCTGCTGCACAGACCCTGAGGACGGAGACACATCCTCTCTCTACACTTTCCATTGCCGGAGTAATAATGGCGGCGACGCGCGGCTCCTTATATGGAATCCAAACCCCGCGAGAATCCGACAGCGGGATGATGACATTTTGCCTCGTTCCGGTTTCTGAGTAAGGCGGGAAAACCTGAGCCAGACTCGGATCCGAGCTCGAGTAGCGAAGTTCGGGGGGGTACAGTTCTCAGGGAACCGAACCCGCTCATCTCTACTATATATAGGCAGTCACCATATAATCCAGAGAATAGTATTTATTTAATCATAGCAGCATCAAATTAGCCAAACGGCTAGTACAGAGTCGACGTTTCGGTCCCTTAGTGGGCCTTTGTCAAGAATCACAAAAATGTATCGTCATCCTGGAACCCATATCACCAGTCTGACCCTCTGTCCCATTATATAGCACACCCAATGAGCCAGTACCTCCCCTCACTAATTGGCCGGGAGTGGATCAATAGCATCAAACTACACAATACAGACCACATAATAACGCCAAGAGAGTACAAGGACAAATATCAATGTCACTCTGGAGGATATAGAAATGAAAAACCGCCACATTAGAATACTAAAAAGGGTATCTAAACATTACGATCACGACTGGCCAGAAATGCCATGTGTTCCAGCACCAATGGAACGCACGCCAGGCTCCCCGGGTGGAAATGACGTAAAATGCCTAACAACCAATGGCGCTGTCATAGACGCTACAGTGGTAACCCAGCAACCGCTGTACACCACGTAAGCGAAAGTGACATGATGCTATCCCAAAGAACCATAACACAAAAGTGTTTAGTAATGGAACGCGGAAGTACAATCACACTATATGTAAAACAGGAACTATAACCAGCCCCATTACATAAGGCAGTACTATAGGCTCATAGGGACACCCATACATAGGACAGAGGGCAGTATTCACCAACAAATAAAAACACCACAAAACATACAGAGAAAACATACAAAAAAATAAAAAAATATTAATGGACAAATCCATGCTATGATTAAATAAATACTATTCTCTGGATTATATGGTGAGTGCCTATACCTTGTGAAATTATATCTATCTATCTATCTATCTATCTATCTATCTATCTATCTATCTATCTATCTATCTATCTATCTATCTTTATGTCTGAGTTGTCTTAATTATACTAATTATTATGGTCCTTATTAATTGTTTTTGGTATTATAATTTATTTTCACACCATTGTTTCTACTTATTATTGGCAAATATTGATAATGGGTATTTAAAGGGCACATTCCAAAGTCTAACCATTCTTTTTTTCACTGAGACCCTTAAATGACTTTAAATTATGCATTTGTTTTTCCTCAAGTTCATGCACCTCTTCTACCATTATTATTAATATTATTATGAGGATTATTATTATTATTTTTATTATCCCGAATTTAGGGAGAGGGAGAGAATTCCAGAGGTAGGGAGCACATTCAGAAGGATCACTTTTGGAGCTTGGCAGCTTTCTGAAGGTGCGAGTCCGGGGGCCTAGGTACATGTGAGTGCCTGGACCTAGCTTAATATGACAAATGGTGGCGGTACCTAGGGATGTATTCACACTAAAATAATATATTGGAGAAGTGGGTGCCTTTAAAAACAATATAAGTGTTTTGTGTGGAGCCCCTCTTATTTGCTTCAACAGTTCCTCTTTTCCATGTTATTTTTTGTTGCTACTGATTCAGACGTTAATTGTTGCTGTTTCAGTTGCACAAAGGCCCTCATTCCGAGTTGTTCGCTCGCTGCTAATTTTAGCAGAATTGCTAATAGGCTAAAATCCGGCAGTTCTGCGCATGCGTATGCATCTCAGCGCGCACGCGCTAAGCAAATTTACACAAAACTATGCTATTTTACTCACAGGCGAACAAAGCTTTTCAATCGCTCTGCTGATTGACAGAAAGTGGGAGTTTCTGTGCGGAAACTGGCCGTTTTCAGGGAGTGTGCTAAAAAACGCAGGCGTGCCAGGTAAAAACGCAGGAGTGTCTGGAGAAACGGAGGAGTGGCTGTCCGGACGCTGGGCGTGTTTGTGACGTCAAACCAGGAGCTAAACGGACTGAGTTGATCGCAATCTAGGAGTAGGTCTGGAGCTACTCAGAAACTGCAAGGAAATTGCTTTCGTTAGCAATTCTGCTAATATTAGCAGAATTGCTAATCTTTCGTTAGCAATTGCTAATCTTTCGTTAGCAATTCTGCTATGCTAAAATACACTCCCAGAGGGCGGCGGCTTTGTGGCCCTCATTCCGAGTTGTTTGCAAGTTTCTTCGGTCGCACAACATATTCACATTTTTGCGAACACATTGCACAATAGCGAAAATCCGCCCCAACCAGGGATTTGCTATTTCGCACGCAGTATTATACAAAGTAGGCGTATGCCAAATGACAACGCACTAATGCGTACCCATCGCAATTTCACAATCCTCATCGTAAAAATCCTAACTTCTCATAAATTTACACATTCCTCTTAAAAATGCTCACGCTTTTGCGGAAAAACGCACAGCAATGGGTCTCCCCCTCCCCCCCAAGTTAGATTACACCTTTCAATTCAACAAGCCATCCTCAATTACGAATCTAATTAGTGTAATGAATGATTGTGGTCATGACCAATTAAGTCTTCAAAGAATTCCTACAGAACACTTTGTAGGCATAATTGGCCATTACCATGTTTGTTTTAAAATAAGTTAAATAGATGTGTAAACTGTCGGGGCTAATGTTGCATAGCATATTTTAGTGTGGATGTGTAGTGTGTGAATATATGTGTTTACATGTTTTTCTAAACAATAAGCTCCTAACTGACATAATTTGTTAGTTTGTAAATAATAAGATTAATAATCGTATGTGTGATGTGTGTTTTTTGTAAGGTAACCAATTTCTGCTAGGCAATATGCTGTTCCATTATTGCATTTAAAAACACAACACCCGCTTAACTGCAAAAAATTGTTTTATTTTTCTAACATTTTTTTTTTGCCTTTAGTGTAACATATTTTTTTTTAAATAAAAATAAATTTAACAAAATTTTTGTAGGGTCTCTACATCAGCCATCATGGCCTGCAAATGGGCCTTCGAACTGGCCAGGATGCCAGGCAGGCTTGTGGGATCTCCAACTGCATCATCTGAAATGCAGAGCAAAAATAATATTTAAAAAATCACTCACATTACCTATTACACAAGCAAGCCACAAAGCACACTTTAATGGCAAAGGGACTACATCATGGATGTTTGAATGTTAAAACAGTACCATACCAACACACAAGCATGCTCAGCAATGTTTGTAATTGTTAATTTTAAAAATTAGAAAGTGTACCACACCATGATGTACATTTACTAAGATGGGAGTTCTATTTAAGATGGGACGTTGCCCATAGCAACCAATCAGATTACACATATCTTCTAGAAGGTGCTAAATATATGAGAAGTTGAATCTGATTGGTTGCTATGGGCAACATCCCATCATTAATAAAACTCCCATCTTAGTAAATGTAACCCCATGCAGGGATTAATTCACATCTGGAGTGAAGCAGACTTGTATTTTTAGGTGTTTGGCCTGCATCATCACACTGCATATCGACATCTTCAGAAGGACAACATATCCTAGCATGCCCACACTCCCTGAAAGCCTGCCTTACTACATAAGGTGAAACCTGTTTTTTTTATGTAATAAAATATTTTTTTGAGTGTAACTTTCACAACACAAATCATTGTGTCCTTAGCCTGGCTAACAAAGTGAAGCATGCGAGTTGATTGTGCAAATATTAGGAATACCCAGGCACAAGTGTAAAAGAACAACAACATACTAAACTCCACTCAGGTCTAACTGTTTCACTGACAACCTAGCACATATAAACCCTGTTGTCCTGGCAACCCTGTCGACCTACTGAGTGTCGACCTAGAGTGTACACCCTAAACATTGCAGACATAGACACTGTACATCTAATGATACTCACACAAATGTAAATGCAACATCCATACCATGATGAAGAAAACAAAAATTTTTCCTTGGGCCAAGATTGGCCACAGTACAACACTGCATGTATTTGAATTTGAAGTTAAAGTAGGTAACAAATACATTTTAAATGTGTTAACACTTACTCTCATCAACCACATGCGCAGCACCTTCAACAGCCTCAGGGGCTTCTGCTGCCCATTCAGTGGGTGGGGAAGGAGGCTGGATGGGGGAAGGAGGCTGGATGGGTGAAGGAGGCTGGATGGGGGAATGAGGAGGGATTGGTGAAGGAGGCTGGATGGGGGAATGAGGAGGGATTGGTGAAGGAGGAGGGATTGGGGAGTTGTTTACAGAGGGTGGGTCTGATTGAGAGGGGGAGGGGGGTGGAGAGGGTGTTTGGGCCACAGAGTGTGAGGGGGCCAGAGAGGGGGATTGGGAAAGAGAGGGGGAGGTGGGTGGAGTTGTGCTTTGGCCTACAGAGGGGGAGGGGAACAGAGAGGGGTATTGGTAAAGAGAGGGGGAGGGGGACAGAGAGGGGTATTGGTAAAGAGAAGAGGAGGGGGGCTGAGAAGGGGATTGGGAAGGAGAGGGGGATTGGGCGACAGAAGGTGAGGGGGGCTGAGAAGGGGATTGGAAAGGAGAGGGAGATTGGGCGAAAGAAGGGGAGGGGGTCTGAGAAGGGGATTGGAAAGGAGAGGGAGATTGGGCGACAGAAGGGGAGGGGGGCTGAGAAGGGGATTGGGAAGGAGACGGGGATTGGGTGACAGAAGGTGAGGGGGGCTGAGAAGGGGATTGGGAAGGAGAGGGGGATTGGGCGACAGAAGGAGAGGGGGGCTGAGAAGGGGATAGGGAAGGAGAGGGGGAGTGGGCGACAGAAGGTGAGGGGGGCTGAGAAGGGGATTGGGAAGGAGAGGGGGATTGGGCGACAGAAGGGGAGGGGGGCTGAGAAGGGGATTGGGAAGGAGAGGGGGATTGAGCGACAGAAGGGGAGGGGGGCTGAGAAGGGGATTGGGAAGGGCTTGCTGCAGCAGCTTGCCATTGTGTTCTCCCTAGAATGACATAGGTAATATTTAGGTTGTTGGTTTTAAAATTATAACAACAGTATTTTACAATTACACTGTTCTGTCCCATGTTAAAGACACAGGGGTATTTTTTTATTTCTAAATATTTAAAAAACTGGTGATGTTGCCCATAGCAACCAATCAGATTCTACGTAACATTTATTAGGCTGCTTCTAGAAGATAATATATTTAATCTGATTGGTTGCTATATGCAACATCACCAGTTCTAAAAAGCTCCCACCTTAGTAATTTTACCCCACAGAGCAAGTTATTAGGGTTCAGTTGACAGCCTGTGTAGCAACTCAGTACAACAACATTCACTTTTTCTGAAGCACTTTGCTACACAGTCAGTACTGCTTGCCCTAACCACACACACTGTGTCATTCATGTCTGTTCTACAATAGTTCATTGTCACTGTGCTAATTTTCTCACTATATAATGTACAAAAAATATGCAAGTTTTGCATTACAAAGTTCTGCTAATAATCTCAGTGTTATGCAATGTAATATGACACTTACTGCGCCTACGTCTACTGCGGATTTGTTGGCGGAGCTCCGCCAACAGGTCCGGTGTGCGACGGCGGAGGTCGCTCCAGCGCCTTTCTAGCTGGATTATGGAGCGTGTGGTCCGGGTGCGTCTGCGGAGAATGCGGCGGACCTCCGCGTAGGCCTCACGCTTTATCCTATTGGGGATAAAGGGTGCTGCACGGCCTACGCGGCGGTCCATCACCGCAACCAAGACGCGCAGCTCTCGGTGCTAAATGCTGCTGCGCGCATGGTGCCAATGGCGTTTTCCATATATGGGCTTATATTTATAGTGTGTGGTGGCATGTGATTGGTTGTAAATTTATGGTGTCATCTAATAAACTTTATTGATGTGTGCATTGTTGTGAAGGACAGTGGGTACAGTTCGCAATAGCGGAATTTCGCAGTCGCGGAAGAACAAAAAGCACAATACATACACTCACAGTTACATTCACACACACTCACATACACACACAGAAAAGTATTTGGTACAACCTGTGTACTCACCACATTTGACAAGAACAATCAGCAGCACAAAGTCACCAAGTTTACGACATTTAGGCTCATATGTTGTGTAATTTGTAATGTAAACAGATGCACAGGCCAAAACAACAAAACAAAACAAATAAATATAAAAATATACTGAAACAAAGACTCACTCTGCAAAGTTGAACCAAACACGACCACCTTCTCTGAAGAAAAAAAAAACTCCATCTGCCATCATACACCCACTCACACAGGCTGCAATCAAGACTCTTAAATAGCGTGTACAATTACTGGAGGAATTAGCATAATTGACACCTGTGTGAATTACTGCACTGGACACGCAGCTATAAATAGCTACACACCTGTGCGAACACACATGCCACCAGCAACATGGCTACTCGCAAGCAGTTGGCAGCAGAGATGGACCGCGTGCAGCAGCAGATGTCCGCATTGACACAGAGGCGCCTAGCATTGCGAAGGCAGATGATGGAATCCGCAGGTGCGGATTCTGAAGTAGCAGGACCCAGTACTAGAGACATTCCAACTTCTGATACCCAGCAGTTAGGAGTGGATACCCTGCCAGACATACATACTGGGGTAACTGAGGGAGATTCTGCATTAGCCGCACAAACACAAACTACACAAGCAGCTAGTAAAGAGGAAGATGGTGAGGAGGAACAGGACGAAAGCTCACAGGCTACTTCTGAGAGAAAAAAAAGGCAGCCTGCATTCACTAAGAGGGAGTTGCGTGTTTTGGTCACACAGGCCATGTCAAAAATACATCGAGGACCAAAAAACATGGGTGCTGCAACCAAAGATAGAATCTGGAGGGACATCACTGATTCTGTTAATGAAGTCGGCTCAATAGTCTGAACATCACAGGAAGTTCGAAGACGGTAAGTGTATATTGCCAGTCCATTATCTGTGCCAAGTATTCTTAAAAAGTTAGTTAGATGTGATGTTGCCTATAGCAACCAAATGCATAACATGTGTACTATATATTAAAGCAGGTATTCATTATTTTACTCTACCTTGCCCCTATTTTTCCCCACATATGTAGTTGGGCCGACTTCAAATCCCGCCTGAAGGGCAAGAGGTCTGCGGATTGGAATGCCTCGAGGGCAACTGGGGGAGGGCCAGCTGCCACTGTGGAGTACACAGAACTTGAGGAGATGGTGATGCCCTATGTCACTTACGAGGAGGGGGTAGGGGTGTCTCATATGGACACGGACCTGCCTGAAATACTGATGGCACATGACTTGCCAGGTAAGTTTACACACATATTCCTAAACAACTAATTAAGTGGTTCCAAAAGTCTCATGTTTAATTGTAAAACTCTTTTCCCACTCATTCTTCTATTTCCTTTGAACATAACACAGCACAGGTGGGTGAGCAGGTAGAGTCAGAGGAGGGTTATGTGGCTGAGGCTGAGGTGGAGGGACCTAGTGACTCTGGCACTGTGGGACCACAAATCCCACCCATCCAGATTCCAACTGGACCCCCCACCCAGTGGCGTAACTAGAAATTTTTCTCCCCCAAGCCATAATATTCTTCGGCGCCCCCCCCCCCCATACCCCCATAATTGGCACTAGTAAAGGGACAAATATGCGCGCGCCTACGGCGCGCACCGCCAAAAAGGGTGTGTGGCTTCGTTGAAATGGGCGTGGCTTCGTGTAAAGGGGCGTGGCATTGCAGGAAAAGACTACCTTATACCCCAGTTTTGCAACCTGCACGCCCAGACGTTAGCCACCACAGGAAAGAAAAATAATCCTGATTCATGCCCCTTACATTATTTGTCATTTTTCCTCCTTTTAGTAATGCCCAGTATACATTATTCCACATACTGCAATGGCCTTAGCCATTATGCCACACATAATAATGCACATGACACAATATGCACACACTGTAATGCCCCCGACACATTATGCCACACACCGTAATGCCTGTGACACATTATGACAGGAATCGCAATGTCCGTTATACATTATGCTACACACTGCAATGTTCCTGATACATTATAGCACATACAATGTCTGTGACACAGTATGACACACACCACAATGATCCTGAGACATTATACCACATACCACAATGCCCGTGATATAGTATACAACACACCGTAATGCCTGACACATTATGACACACACCGCAATGTCCGTGATACATTATGCCACACACCGTAATGCCCATTACACATTAAGTTCTACAGTAAGGCTTCTAATTACTTTTAAATTACCTGCTCGTTGCCAGGGGTTTCATGCTCTTGGTTCCATGCACGGTGCCAGGGGTTTTCATGCTCAGGGTGTCATGCTCGTTGCCAGGGGTTTCATGCACTGGGTGTCATGCTCGTTGCCAGCGGTTTCATGCTCTTGGTTCCATGCACGGTGCCAGGGGTTTTCATGCTCAGGGTGTCATACTCGTTGCCAGGGGTTTCATGCACTGGGTGTCATGCTCGTTGCCACGGGTTTCATGCACTGGGTGTCATGCTCGTTGCCAGGGGTTTCATGCACTGGGTGTCATGCTCGTTGCTAGGGGGTAGTGCTTGTTGCTAGGGCCGTGCTCCCAGTGCCACATATGCCCCCAGTGCCAGATATTCCCCCACAGTGCCAGATATTCCCCCACAGTGCCAGGTACATGCCCCCAGTGCCAAATATACCCCCCCAGTGCCACATATGCCCCCTCAGTGCCTGCTCCCCCCAGTGCCAAATATTCCCCCACAGTGCCACATATGCCCCCTCAGTGCCTGCTCCCCCCAGGGCCAGATATTCCCCCACAGTGCCAAATATATGCCCCCAATGCCAGATATTCCCCCACAGTGCCACATATGCCCCCTCAGTGCCTGCTCCCCTCAGTGCCAGATATTCCCCCACAGTGCCAGGTATATGCCCCCAGTGCCAGATATTCCCCCACAGTGCCAGGTATATGCCCCCAGTGCCAGATATTCCCCCACAGTGCCAGGTATATGCCCCCAGTGCCAGATATTCCCCCACAGTGCCAGGTATATGCCCCCAGTGCCAGATATTCCCCCACAGTGCCTGCTCCCCTCCCCCCTGCTCCTTTGTATTGGAGGGACACGGAGCGCACAGCGCGCGCCTCTCCCGTGTCCCTCCTGGCTCTCCGGCCGGTCTAATAAAGGAAGTGCCGGTTCGTGAGCCAATCAGAGCTCACAAACGGCACTTCCTTTATTAGACCGGCCGGAGAGCCAGGGAGGGACACAGGAGAGGCGCGCGCTGTGCGCTCCGTGTCCCTCCTTACAGCAGCGGAGGGAAGGAGACCGCAGATTGACATGCGGACGCTCGTCCGCATGTCAATCTGTGCAAAGTCAGTGGTGCCCCCGCAGCCCCTCGCCCCCAAGCCACCGCGAGGACTGCGGGGGCAGTAGTTACGCCACTGCCCCCACCCAACAATCTGCTATCCCGGCCATCCTGTCTGAAATAGCAAGGCATGGTGAGAGCCTGAATGCTTTTCAAGACAGGATGCTCCGGGAGGTTAGCAGGATACCTGTCCAGCTCACTGAGCACAGAACCAGTGTGGAGCAAGGTGTAGCTCAACTCTACCAAGGTCTGGCAGAGATCAGGCAGGGCCAAGAGCAACTCGCCTCCTCCTTCAAAGACCTTGCAAATTCCATCTTGCAAGGGCTCCAGGACATCGCTGTCTCCCTTGCCCACAGTGGCAGAGAGCCAGTCACATCTGCTCCCTCCCCTCTCTCTGCCCAGGAAGAACATCCCACTGGGCAGGGCCCTCGAAGGTCGCTTCGCACACCGAGCCATGAAAAACGTCATCAGGCGGGAAAAAAGAAGAGAAAGTGATGTCTCTCCAGATGGGCAGCACCCATGGATTTCCTGTGGACTCGATGTATTTTTTGTGTTGGCTTGTGTGGCCAGAATGGCAAACTCCCTCAAAGTGAGAGGATCCATTTCTGTTTCTGTTTATTGTAGCCTGTGAGTTTTTTTCCTGGATACCAGAGCCATCTTCCTTTCCTAGCGTGCTGTGTATTGTTGTGTTTGTGTGTTGGTTACAGAATCTAACTCAGTTCGCCTACAAAATTATGTCTGGCTGGGTGTTCACAACATATTGTTTATTTACATGACAAATCATATTTTGTCAGAAGATGGTGTTTCCCTAGTACTGGGTTCTGCTATGTTATTTGTGTCAGTGGCATCTGCTTGCTGCTATGTCCATCTTTGTCTGTGATGCTCACCTGTAGCCATGTTGTTTTGCTCAATTAATATATTTATTGAGTAAAAAAAAAATGAATTAAATTTTGTGTACTTTATTAAAGTTAATGCATTATGTAAAACTTAGCACAGTAAAGTTTTGCATGGCATATAGAAATTTGTGGAACAAGGGAACAATCCGAATATTCAAACAAACATTGCATCTTTCAAAATGCAACAGGTATGCCTTGCACAACACTTTACTGGCCATATACAAATAGTATTTTCAAATAGGTTCTTGGGTTACTAGGGGAAAAAAGGACATAATATTAAACATCGAGAGATATTCGCACCAAAGTTAAACATTTTTATTTAACAAAAATGTGTAGGCTGCATTATGTTGCTCACGATATTTGTTATGTAAAAAGGAGTATTTTTTTTGTTTAGATTTTGCACATGTAATTTTGAAGTTTGGTTATTTCCACTTGTTTGCATTTGGTAGTTTTTATGACACAATTAAAACATGCATTTAACATAAATGTTTAGTTAATAAATAAAACAAATCATACCTTATTTGGCAGCTTGTCAAATTTATAGGTGCTAACTACAAAAATCTTATGTGTCCACACAATTGCTTTTTGCAGTATTTCAGCAGAGCAGTGTTTTGCAAGTAATTGGACAACAGATGAATGAATTGTGTAATTAGCAGCTAATTATTGCAGACACACTTGTAACATTACTTCGCAGATGCAGAGTAACTGCAGACCTACTCCTATGCTGCGTGAAGATAGCGAACATTTGTTGTGTTAATTTTACCATCGGGAACGCTTTTCTGCTCAAAACACGCCTACTACTGGTTGCATACTCCCACACTAGTCGCCCACTTTCACGCCCATTTCGTTAGATACCGAGGCCGAGCCCCTGTCACGCCTTCGTCACTCCCTGTTTTCGGTGATGTAGTACGATAAGAAAAGCTGTTAGTAATTTTGCACAAGCGTCGTATCACTGCCTTTGCGCACGTGCATATCAGCACTCGCGCATGCGCAGTTTGCGGATTTCCGCCGTTTGTGATGCGATGAACTGCTGTGAACAACTCGGAATGAGGGCCAAAATTTGCACAAATATTTGCTTAGAAGTGTCATAATATTAAGGGGAAAGTAGTATCATGTTAGTGAAAAGTAGCAAAGAGTGTGAAGATTAATAAAACATTGCTGTCAACCAAGAAGACTGACTAAAAGTAGAAAATCATATTGTTGTACTGTATATTGTTATATGTCATGTATGTCTTACAGTACATGATTTTAAGTATGATATGAGTTTTCTACATTGTTAGGCTTCTGGACAGACAGCAATGTTCAAAAGTCTTAACACTCTTTGCTACTTTTCCACTAAGATTATGCAACTTTTTTGGAAATTGTGTGCAAATTTTGTGCAACTGAAAGTGCTATTTTCACGCATATCTCATATGGATAGATGAGCAGGCATGTTTTGTAAAGAACTTTCACATTACAAACAGCCTTCAACATAGCTCTTCGCTGTATCCAATAATGTGGCGTGAAAAAGACTGAGTTTTTTTGTGCGATTGTAGCACAGCTTTGTAAGGACACATCTGTATATACTTTGCTAAAATTGCGCCAAAAAGCCCCTCATGACACGCCAGGTCCCGTGAGACTCTGCTAGCATCGGGGATATTTTTTTCCCAAAAATTCATCTAAGTCACAACTAGAAATGAGCGGGTTCGGTTCGTTGAGATCCGACCCGCCCAAACGTCACCTATTTTACATGGTTCCGAGGCAGCCTCGGATCTTCCCGCCTTGCTCGGTTAACCCGAGCGTGCCCGAACGTCATCCTCCCGCTGTCGTATTCTCGCGAGATTCGTATTGCATATAAAAAGCCGCGCGTCACCGCCATTTTCACTTGTGCATTGGAGATGATAGCGAGAGGACGTGGCTGCGTTCTCTCAGTTTCTGTGTTCAGTGTGCTGCAAATATCTGTGCTCAGTGTGCTGCAAATATCTGTGCTTAGTGTGCTGCAAATATCTACGTTCTCTGCCTGAAAACGCTCCATATCTGTGCTGCATTGTAGTATATAGTAGGAGGACAGTGCAGAATTTTGCTGACCACCAGTATATATATATATAGCAATATGGTACAGTAGTCCATTGCTCTACCTCTGTGTAGTCAAGTATACTATCCATCCATATCTGTGCTGCAATGTAGTTGTGCGCAGTATATAGTAGGAGGACAGTGCAGAATTGCTCTACGGTACAGTAGTCCATTGCGCTACCTCTGTGTCGTCAAGTATACTATCCATCCATATCTGTGCTGCATTGTAGTTGTGCGCAGTATATAGTAGGAGGACAGTGCAGAATTTTGCTGACCACCAGTATATATATATATATATATAGCAGTACGGTACAGTAGTCCATTGCTCTACCTCTGTGTCGTCAAGTATACTATCCATCCATATCTGTGCTGCATTGTAGTTGTGCGCAGTATATAGTAGGAGGACAGTGCAGAATTTTGCCGACCACCAGTATATATATATAGCAATATGGTACAGTAGTCCATTGCTCTACCTCTGTGTAGTCAAGTATACTATCCATCCATATCTGTGCTGCATTGTAGTTGTGCGCAGTATATAGTAGGAGGACAGTGCAGAATTGCTCTACGGTACAGTAGTCCATTGCGCTACCTCTGTGTCGTCAAGTATACTATCCATCCATATCTGTGCTGCATTGTAGTTGTGCGCAGTATATAGTAGGAGGACAGTGCAGAATTTTGCCGACCACCAGTATATATATATAGCAGTACGGTACAGTAGTCCATTGCTCTACCTCTGTGTCATCAAGTATACTATCCATCCATATTTGTGCTGCATTGTAGTTGTGCGCAGTATATAGTAGGAGGACAGTGCAGAATTTTGCTGACCACCAGTATATATATATAGCAGTACGGTACAGTAGTCCATTGCTCTACCTCTGTGTCGTCAAGTATACTATCCATCCATATCTGTGCTGCATTGTAGTTGTGCACAGTATATAGTAGGAGGACAGTGCAGAATTTTGCTGACCACCAGTATATATATATAGCAGTACGGTACAGTAGTCCATTGCTCTACCTCTGTGTCGTCAAGTATACTATCCATCCATATCTGTGCTGCATTGTAGTTGTGCGCAGTATATAGTAGGAGGACAGTGCAGAATTTTGCTGACCACCAGTATATATATATAGTAGTACGGTACAGTAGTCCATTGCTCTACCTCTGTGTCGTCAAGTATACTTTCCATCCATATCTGTCCTGCATTGTAGTTGTGCGCAGTATATAGTAGGAGGACAGTGCAGAATTTTGCTGACCACCAGTATATATATATATAGCAGTACGGTACAGTAGTCCATTGCTCTACCTCTGTGTCGTCAAGTATACTATCCATCCATATCTGTGCTGCATTGTAGTTGTGCGCAGTATATAGTAGGAGGACAGTGCAGAATTTTGCTGACCACCAGTATATATATATATATATATATATATAGCAGTACGGTACAGTAGTCCATTGCTCTACCTCTGTGTTGTCAAGTATACTATCCATCCATGTCTGTGCTGCATTATAGTTGTGCACAGTATATAGTAGGAGGACAGTGCAGAATTTTGCTGACCACCAGTATATATATATATATATAGCAGTACGGTACAGTAGTCCATTGCTCTACCTCTGTGTCGTCAAGTATACTATCCATCCATATCTGTGCTGCATTGTAGTTGTGCACAGTATATAGTAGGAGGACAGTGCAGAATTTTGCTACCACCAGTATATATATAAAGCAGTACGGTACAGTAGTCCATTGCTCTACCTCTGTGTCGTTAAGTATACTATCCATCCATATCTGTGCTGCATTGTAGTTGTGCGCAGTATACAGTAGGAGGACAGTGCAGAATTTTGCTGACCACCAGTATATATATGGCAGTACGGTACAGTAGTCCATTGCTCTACCTCTGTGTCGTCAAGTATACTATCCATCCATATCTGTGCTGCATTGTAGTTGTGCGCAGTATATAGTAGGAGGACAGTACAGAATTTTGCTGATCACCAGTACATATATATATATATATATATATATATATATATATATATATTTATCTCTGCATCATGTGCTGTTTGGGGACTATTTTTTTAAGTGCCATCCTGTCTGACACTGCAGTGCCACTCCTAGATGGGCCAGGTGTTTGTGTCGGCCACTTGGGTCGCTTAGCTTAGCCATCCAGCGACCTTGGTGCACCTCTTTTTTTCTTTGCATCATGTGCTGTTTGGGGACTATTTTTTTAAGTGCCATCCTGTCTGACACTGCAGTGCCATTCCTAGATGGGCCAGGTGTTTGTTGCGACCACTTGGGTCGCTTAGCTTAGTCATCCAGCGACCTCGGTGCAAACTTTAGGACTAAAAATAATATTGTGAGGTGTTCAGAATAGACTGGAAATGAGTGGAAATTATGGTTATTGAGGTTAATAATACTATGGGATCAAAATGACCCCCACATTCTATGATTTAAGCTGTTTTTGAGGGGTTTTTGAAAAATGATATATGACACTTGTATATCTGTGAGCAACTGAGTATCTGAATCTGCATATGAAGTGCTACAATGCAGTGGTCACATTTTTTTCCAAAAGTTCTGTTATACTTCATATACAGATATTGGTCAGTCACAGATATACAAGTGTTGTATACCAAAGTAATCAGCACAGTCCTGGTGCATCCTAGTAGCATCACATTGAGACCAAGATTCATTTTCAACAAAAAAAAGACACCTGACACTAGCAGAGTAGCACGGGACCTGTCAGCTCACTCATGCCAGGCATGTTGCGCTTCGTGGCATATTGAGGCTAGATGTATGAGGATGCATCTGTAGGATGTGTATGTACACATCCTATAGTTTGTTGCTAGCTTGTACCTTCTAATTCTTTCGTCACAAAATTATTTTTTCCTGTGCTTGCTTTGTTCCCAATTATAAAGCAATAGGAAAATAGGAAGTATGTTGGCACTATACTGTATGACTATATTTTAATAAATAATAATGAATAATCCTGGCACCATAGCAGTATTCGGGCTTTGTATGTTTGAAATTGCAGCTAGTGGGGTAATAGCGGTATGCAGTGATATCACAGCTCTGCATACAGCGACAGTGGCACAATACGGACACTTTTTAGTAAGTCTGATCTGGAAGACATGTGACTGATTCGGATATGGATGGAGTAACTATCACTGCTGCTTACATGAAGCAGCAGCTACAGCACTAATATGGTAATGCAGCACTAATATGGCAATGCAGCAGGAGGCATATATTAAGAAAGTCTAGTGTGTTTTGCACTTAATATTAGTGCCGCTTTAAATTTTGAGCTCAAACTCGCCATAATATGATGTGATAGAAAAAAAAAACTATTGAATTTTAATATTACATGTAAGGAGGAAATTTACTAAGAATCGTTTTTGGGCAATTTAACAAATTTCCCTTAATCATCTCTTATCACCTGTAACCGTGACTAGAGCTTTGGAAGCCTCAAACAAAGCTAAATGTCTCTAGGCATTATATTCAGTGTCGCAGCAGTGGTGGACCGATACCAAGATTTAATTCTCTATTTAAATTACTCTTTGTTTTGTTCTGGAACAGACAGATTTCATTACTGTATCAAATTATTTTTTTTGTTTGGGTACAATATGTGGCTTAAACTTGGAGACTATCACCTCCTAAATAATGTGATACCTAGGGCCAGGGATGGACTGGGGGCACAAAAATAGCCAGGCAGTCTAGTGGCTGCACGTGCCATGGGTCCACCTTCATGGGAAAGGAGGTGTGGTCATGACTCACAGGGAGGGGCCTTTCAGCATGCACCCATTCACCTGTATGCCTGGTGGACGAGCAGAGTGCCGGGAGATGGTGCAGCTTAATCAGTCTCTTGCTCTTTGTTTGCTGTACAGCTGATCAGCACTGCTCAGCCAGACTTTTAGGGCAAACTGGACCATCAGGCCATTGGCCCTTCTAGCATTTGCCAGAAGCGCCAGATGGCCAGACTGGCCCTGCCTAGGGCACATGGGATACACTTACCAAATTGACCCTCAGTGTAGTCATGGTAATACTTAGGTATTACAAAATTTTGTCCTCGAGGTAGATCAATGGCCACATAATCACTAGTGTTTATTGACTGGTATTTGTCACTAGTTATTTAATAGCATCGAGAGGTAATTATAGGCTTTCCCAATGCATATACTGAATAGAATCCAGTAAGTTTCAGAAACATGTAATGCACCCAAACACTACGGAAAAGTCAAGTAAGTATGGTTAGGGGATGTAGTCAAAAGGTCGTCAAAAACAAAGTCAACATTCATAATGTGGACTCCGCAACACAATGTCAACATTGTTAAAATGTTGACAAGCAATGTGGCAACATTGTCAGAATGTTGATAGGTGAGATATCGATATTGTCAGCAGTGGCATCCGTATCTCAGGTGACAATTAGTACAGGAGGAACTGTTCTTCGCATGCCAAAGGTGTGCACACCTGTGAAAAGGGGTGTGGCCTCTTGGGTAGAGACATGGCCTCGTGGTTAAAGGGCGTAATCTTGCATCCCAAACTCTTGTTTTTGTCACTGTGGGGGTCCAGGAGATGTGGGTTGCCTCTGGAGACCAGTCAGTCTAAAGTGCCATCTTCTACGCTGTGACATGAAGTGCAGCACCTGGCTCCTGTCACTGAGCAGGAGTCAGCACTTTGGTGTTAGGAAATGCTAAAGCTGTGGGAGGGCATGCTGGAATGGGTAGTTTCACAACAGCTGATGAGCCACAGGTTGGAAGGCCTGCACTAGAGAAAGGAATAGTGGTAGGGATAATGGAGAATACTCACCAGAACGATGGAGGATCAGAGGTCTGACCCGGAAGTAACAATCGCATGACCCCAGGATCCAGATGACACCGCTGGAGCTACTGCAGCCACCAGGAGCAGGTAAGTCACTGCTGGGCCACCAGGGATTATATGTTGGCATTGTGACTGTCATGTCGACATACTGTATCATACCCAGTTCATATTGGAATGGGAAACAGTAGGTTATATTTTCAGCTCCATTTACATGTCTTGTACTAATGTTAAAAATGCTAGTAAAATTCATAATATTAATGTTATGATTGCTGGCCCTTTCATTGTTTTTAATTATTTCCACAATTTCTGCAAACTATTCATTTAAATAAAAAAGTATGAATAAAAAAGTCTTTAGGGAGGTTGACAATCTTAAAATATCAATATAAAAGTTGGACATCATGGGGACATGTCAGTTATACCAAGTTAAATGTGATTGCACTCACAATGCATGCACAGAACTAACAGCAGCCTGTAAGTGTTCTGTCTATGGGGGGTAATTCAGAGTTGATTGCAGCAGCAAATTTGTTAGCAGTTGGGCAAGACCGTGTACACTGCAGGTGGGGCGGATGTAACTTGTGCAGAGAGAGTTAGATTTAGGTGGGTTATTTTGTTTCTGTGCAGGGTAAATACTGGCTGCTTTATTTTTACACTGCAATTTAGATTTCAGTTTGAACACACCCCACCCAAATCTAACTCTCTCTGTACGTTATATCTGCCCCCCTGCAGTGCACATGGTTTTGCCCAACTGCTAACAAATTTGCTGCTTCGATCAAATCTGAATTACCCCCTATATGTCCTCATCTTGCCTGCCATACTCATGTTAGAAAAGGCATCACTAGTATTGGTGCCCACATTAGCCATCATTACTATGCGTGTACAATTATATTTGCCCTATTCCTGGTGCGAGGTTCCGTCTGAAATAAAAAAGAACACAAAATGTTATCCACATAATAGACTTTCTTACTAGTATGCATCAATCCATGGTATTTAACACAGAGGGGATGTTTTACATCAGCTCTAAGTAGTTGTACTGGAGTGTAGAACAGTATTGTATGTGTGGTAAATGGTGGTCATACCGACCCGTTCGCATGCTGCTTTTTTTCGCAGCCGTGCGAATGGGTCCGGAATGCGCATGCGCAGCGGCCGCAATGCACAGGCACGTCGCTGCCCGGCGACGGGGAACACTGGGCAGCGACTGAATTAAAGAAGAAAACGATCGCTGCTGCGATCGCACCGTAATTGACAGGAGGAAGGCGTTCCGGGGAGTCAACTGACCGTTTTCAGGGAGTGGAGATCTGAACGCAGGCGTGTCGAGGCGTTTGGTGGGCGGATGTCTGACGTCAATTCCGGGACCTGAGACGCTGAAGTCATCGCAGTGAGTAAGTAAGTCCAGACCTACTTAGAAACTGCACAAAATGTTTTTGCTTAATGCGGCTGCACAAGCGATCGCAGTCTTGCTATGCAAAAATACACTCCACCATAGGCGGCATCTAGTTGATCGCATGGGCTGCAAAAAATACGATTTTACTCACCGGTAAATCTATTTCTCGTAGTCCGTAGTGGATGCTGGGACTCCGTAAGGACCATGGGGATTAGCGGCTCCGCAGGAGACTAGGCACAACTAAAGAAAGCTTTAGGACTACCTGGTGTGCACTGGCTCCTCCCACTAAGACCCTCCTCCAGACCTCAGTTAGGATACTGTGCCCGGAAGAGCTGACACAATAAGGAAGGATTTTGAATCCCGGGTAAGACTCATACCAGCCACACCAATCACACCGTATAACTCGTGATACTATACCCAGTTAACAGTATGAAGTATAACTGAGCCTCTCAACAGATGGCTCAACAATAACCCTTTAGTTAGGCAATAACTATATACAAGTATTGCAGACAATCCGCACTTGGGATGGGCGCCCAGCATCCACTACGGACTACGAGAAATAGATTTACCGGTGAGTAAAATCTTATTTTCTCTGACGTCCTAAGTGGATGCTGGGACTCCGTAAGGACCATGGGGATTATACCAAAGCTCCCAAACGGGCGGGAGAGTGCGGATGACTCTGCAGCACCGAATGAGCAAACTCTAGGTCCTCCTCAGCCAGGGTATCAAACTTGTAGACTCTTGCAAAAGTGTTTGAACCCGACCAAGTAACAGCTCAGCAAAATTGTAAAGCCGAGACCCCTCGGGCAGCCACCCAAGAAGAGCCCCTTTCCTCGTGGAATGGGCTTTTACAGATTTAGGGTGCGGCAGTCCAGCCGCAGAATGTGCAAGTTGAATCGTGCTACAGATCCAGCGAGCAACCGTCTGCTTAGAAGCAGGAGCACCCAGCTTGTTGGGTGCATACAGGAGAAATAGCGAGTCAGTTTTCCTGACTCCAGCTGTCCTGGAAACATATACTTTTCAGGGCCCTGACTACATCCAGTAACTTGGAATCCTCCAAGTCCCAAGTAGCCGCAGGCACCACAATAGGTTGGTTCACATGAAAAACTGATACCACCTTAGGAAGGAATTGGGAACGAGTCCTCAATTCCGCCTTATCCATATAAAAAACAGATAAAGGCTTTTGTATGACAAAGCCGCCAATTCTGATACACGCCTGGCCGACGCCAAGGCCCACAGAATGACCACTTTCCACATGAGGTATTATAGCTCCACGGATTTAAGTGGCTCAACCCAATGCGACTTCAGGAAATCCAACACCATGTTGAGATCCCATGGTGCCACTGGAGGCACAAACGGGGGCTGACTATGCAGCACTCCCTTAACAAAAGTCTGAACTTCAGGCAGTGAAGCCAGTTCAATTTTGGAAGAAAATCGATAGAGCCGAAATCTGGACCTTAATGGAACCCAATTTTAGGCCCATAGTCACCTCTGACTGTAGGAAGTGCAGAAATCGACCTAGCTGAAATTTCTCCTTTGGGGCCTTCCTGGCCTCACAGTACGCAACATATTTTCGCCATATGCGGTGATAATGGTTTGCGTTCACTTCTTTCCTAGCTTTAAATAGCGTAGGGATAACTTCCTCCGGAATTCTTTTCCTTCAGGATCTGGCGTTCAACCGCCATGCCGTCAACGCAGCCGCGGTACATCTTGGAACAGACAGGCCCCCAGCTGCAGCAGGTCCTGTCTAAGCGGCAGAGGCCATAGGTCCTCTGAGATCATTTCTTGGAGTTCTGGTTACCAAGCTCTTCTTGGCCAACCCGGAACAATGAGTATAGTTCTTACTCCTCTCCTTCTTATTATTCTCATTACCCTGGGTAAGAGAGGCAGAGAAGGGAACACATACACCGACTGGTACACCCACGGTGTTACCAGAGCGTCCACAGCTATCGCCTGAGGGTCCTTGACCTGGCGCAATATCTTTGGAACTTTTAGTTGAGGCGGGACGCCATCATGTCCACCTGTGGCCTTTCCCAACGGTGTACAATCATTTGGAAGACTTCTGGATGAAGTCCCCACTCTCCCGGGTGGGGGTCGTGTCTTCTGAGAAAGTCTGCTTCTCAGTTGTCCACTCCGGGAATGAACACTGCTGACAGTGCTAACACATGATTTTCCGCCCATCGGAGAATCCTTGTGGCTTCTGCCATCGCCATCCTGCTTCTTGTGCCGCCCTGTCGGTTTACATGAGCGACCGCCGTGATGTTGTCTGACTGGATCAGCACCGGCCGGTGTTGAAGCAGGGGTCTAGCCTGACTTAGGGCATTGTAAATGCCCTCAGTTCCAGAATATTTATGTGTAGGGAAGTCTCCTGACTTTTCCATAGCCTTGGAAGTTCCTTCCCTGTGTGACTGCCCCCCAGCCTCGAAGGCTGGCATCCGTGGTCACCAGGACCCAGTCCTGTATGCCGAATCTGCGGCCCCCTAGAAGATGAGCACTCTGCAGCCACCACAACAGCGACACCCTGACCCTTGGAGACAGGGTTATCCGCCGATGCATCTGAAGATGCGACCCGGACCACTTGTCCAACAGATCCCACTGGAAAATCCTTGCATGGGACTTGGTGAATGGAATTTCTTTGTAAGAAGCTACCATCTTTCCCAGGGCTCGCGTGCATTGATGCACCGACACCTGTATACGTATTAGGAGGTCTCTGTCTAGAGACAACAACTCCTTGGACTTCTCCTCCGGGAGAAAACCTTTTTATCCTGTTCTGTGTCCAGAACCATCCCCAGGAACAGTAGACGCGTCGTAGGAACCAGCTGCGACTATGGAATATTCAGAAACCAACCGTGCTGTTGTAGCACTTCCCGAGATAGTGCTACTCTGATGAACAACTGCTCCCTGGACCTCGCCTTTATAAGGAGATCGTCCAAGTACGGGATAATTATTTCGGCCATTACCTTGGTAAAAACCTCTGTGCCGGGGACAGACCAACGGCAACGTCTGGAATTGGTAATGACAATCCTGTACCACAATATTGAGGTACTCCTGGTGAAGAGGGTAAATAGGGACATGCAGGTAATCATCCTTGATGTCCAGTGATACCATGAAATTCTCCAGGCTTGCAATAATCGCCCTGAGCGATTCCATTTTGAACTTGAACCTTCGTATATAAGTGTTCAAGGCTTTCCATTTTAGAATGGGTCTCACCGAACCGTCTGGTTTCGGTACCACAACATTTTGGAATAGTAACCCCGGCCTTGTTGAAGGAGGGGTACCTTGATTTCACCTGCAGGAAGTACAGCTTGTGAATTGCCGCCAGTACTACCTTTCTCTGAGGGCAGCAGGCAAGGCTGATGTGAGGTAACGGCGAGGGGGAGTCGCCTCGAACGCCAGCCTGTATCCCTGTGATACTATTTGCAGAACCTAGAGATCCACCTGTGGGCAAGCCCACTGGTCCCTGAAGTTCCCGAGACGCGCCCCTACCGCACCTGTCTCCACCTGTGGAGCCCCAGCGTCATGCGGTGGACTCAGAGGAAGCGGGGGAAGATTTTTGATCCTGAGAACTGGCTGCTGGTGCAGCTTTTTTCCTTCTTCCCTTGTCTCTGTGCAGAAAGGAAGCGCCCTTGACCCGCTTGCTTTTCTGAAGCCGAAAGGACTGTACCTGAAAATACGGTGCTTTCTTAGGCTGTGAGGAAACCTGAGGTAAATTTTTTTTTATTCCCAGCTGTTGCTGTGGATACGAGGTCCCAGAGACCATCCCCAAACAATTCCTCACCCTTATAAGGCAGAAACTCCATGTGCCTTTTACAGGCAGCATCACCTGTCCACTGCCGGGTTTCTAATACCCTCCTGGCAGAATGGACATTGCATTAATTCAGGATGCCAGCCGGCAAATATCCCTCTGTGCATCCTTTATATATAAGACAACGTCTTAAATATGCTCAATGTTAGCAAAATATTATCCCTGTCTTAGCGTATTAATATTATCTGACAGGGTATCAGACCACGCTGCAGCAGCACTATTTATGCTGAGGCAATTGCAGGTTTCAGTATATAACCTGAGTGTGTAAATACAGACTTCAGGATCGCCTCCTGCTTTTTATTAGAGATGAGCGGGTTCGGTTCCTCTGAATCCGAACCCGCCCGAACTTCAGGTTTTTTACACGGGTCCGAGCAGGCTCGGATCTTCCCGCCTTGCTCGGCTAACCCGAGCGCGCCCGAACGTCATCATCACGCTGTCGGATTCTCGCGAGGCTCGGATTCTATCGCGAGACTCGGATTCTATATAAGGAGCCGCGCGTCGCCGCCATTTTCACACGTGCATTGAGAGTCATAGGGAGAGGACGTGGCTGGCGTCCTCTCCGTTTAGAGAAGAGAGAGACACAGTATTTTCGGGGAGCATTATTAGGAGGAGTACTACTGTATACTACTATACTACTTGCTGAAGTGATATTTATAGATTAGATAGTGTGACTGTAAGTGTATTATCTGACTTGTGGGGGAGACACTGACAGTGGGGAGCAGTTAGAGTCTGAGAGCAGGACTCAGGAGTACATATAACGTACAGTGCACACTTTTGCTGCCAGAGTCAGTGCCACACTGCCATTGTTGTGACCACACTGACCACCAGTATAATAATATATTTTGTGATTGTCTGCTTAGGCCTCGGAGTACTAGTTGCAAGTTGCAACGTGACCTGTCCTGAAGTGACCACCAGTTTAATAATCAATCACCACCAGTTTAATATATATATATATATATATATATATAATTGTATATAATATATATATATATATATATAATATTGTATACCACCTACCCGTGGTTTTTTTTTTTTTTTCATTCTTCTTTATACATACTACTATAGTAGCTTACTGTAGCAGTCTGCGGTGCTGTGCTGACCTGACAGTGTCCAGCAGGTCCGTCATCAGTCATTACATAATAAATATATATAGTACCTGTCCGGCTGCAGTACTAGTGATATTATATTGATTTCATCTCATTATCAATAATTTATCATCCAGTCTAGACTCTATATTAGCAGCAGACACAGTACGTTAGTCCACGGCTGTAGCTACCTCTGTGTCGGCACTCGGCAGTCCATCCATAATTGTATACCACCTACCCGTGTTTTTTTTTTCTTTCTTCTTTGTACATACTACTATAGAGTATAGTAGCTTACTGTAGCAGTCTGCGGTGCTGCTGAGCTGACAGTGTCCAGCAGGTCCGTCATCAGTCATCATTACCTAATAAATATATTATCTACCTGTCCGGCTGCAGTACTAGTGATATTATATATACATACATATATATATTGATTTCATCTCATTATCAATCATCCAGTCTATATTAGCAGCAGACACAGTACGTTAGTCCACGGCTGTAGCTACCTCTGTGTCGGCACTCAGCAGTCCATCCATAATTGTATACCACCTACCCGTGGTTTTTTTTCTTTCTTTCTTCTTTGTACATACTACTATAGTATAGTAGCTTACTGTAGCAGTCTGCGGTGCTGCTGAGCTGACAGTGTCCAGCAGGTCCGTCATCAGTCATCATTACCTAATAAATATATTATCTACCTGTCCGGCTGCAGTACTAGTGATATTATATATACATACATATATATATTGATTTCATCTCATTATCAATCATCCAGTCTATATTAGCAGCAGACACAGTACGTTAGTCCACGGCTGTAGCTACCTCTGTGTCGGCACTCAGCAGTCCATCCATAATTGTATACCACCTACCCGTGGTTTTTTTTTTTCTTTCTTCTTTGTACATACTACTATAGAGTATAGTAGCTTACTGTAGCAGTCTGCGGTGCTGCTGAGCTGACAGTGTCCAGCAGGTCCGTCATCAGTCATCATTACCTAATAAATATATTATCTACCTGTCCGGCTGCAGTACTAGTGATATTATATATACATACATATATATATTGATTTCATCTCATTATCAATCATCCAGTCTATATTAGCAGCAGACACAGTACGTTAGTCCACGGCTGTAGCTACCTCTGTGTCGGCACTCAGCAGTCCATCCATAATTGTATACCACCTACCCGTGGTTTTTTTTTTCTTTCTTCTTTGTACATACTACTATAGTATAGTAGCTTACTGTAGCAGTCTGCGGTGCTGCTGAGCTGACAGTGTCCAGCAGGTCCGTCATCAGTCATCATTACCTAATAAATATATTATCTACCTGTCCGGCTGCAGTACTAGTGATATTATATATACATACATATATATATTGATTTCATCTAATTATCAATCATCCAGTCTATATTAGCAGCAGACACAGTACGTTAGTCCACGGCTGTAGCTACCTCTGTGTCGGCACTCGGCAGTCCATCCATAATTGTATACCACCTACCCGTGGTTTTTTTTTTTCTTTCTTCTTTGTACATACTACTATAGTATAGTAGCTTACTGTAGCAGTCTGCGGTGCTGCTGAGCTGACAGTGTCCAGCAGGTCCGTCATCAGTCATCATTACCTAATAAATATATTATCTACCTGTCCGGTTGCAGTACTAGTGATATTATATATACATACATATATATATTGATTTCATCTCATTATCAATCATCCAGTCTATATTAGCAGCAGACACAGTACGTTAGTCCACGGCTGTAGCTACCTCTGTGTCGGCACTCGGCAGTCCATCCATAATTGTATACCACCTACCCGTGGTTTTTTTTTTCTTTCATCTTTGTACATACTACTATAGTATAGTAGCTTACTGTAGCAGTCTGCGGTGCTGCTGAGCTGACAGTGTCCAGCAGGTCCGTCATCAGTCATCATTACCTAATAAATATATTATCTACCTGTCCGGCTGCAGTACTAGTGATATTATATATACATACATATATATATTGATTTCATCTCATTATCAATCATCCAGTCTATATTAGCAGCAGACACAGTACGTTAGTCCACGGCTGTAGCTACCTCTGTGTCGGCACTCGGCAGTCCATCCATAATTGTATACCACCTACCCGTGGTTTTTTTTTAATTCTTTCTTCTTTGTACATACTACTATAGTATAGTAGCTTACTGTAGCAGTCTGCGGTGCTGCTGAGCTGACAGTGTCCAGCAGGTCCGTCATCAGTCATCATTACCTAATAAATATATTATCTACCTGTCCGGCTGCAGTACTATTGATATTATATATACATTGATAAAGCTAAATATTTATCTTATATAATACCCTTTATGAGGTCTAAGAACACTGTACGCTATTTACGTATGAAGTACCGTAAGGGTACGCACGTTGCGTAACAATCGCTTAGCCGTAGTCGAGACGCTCAAGCGTCACGTTCGCTCACGGCCAAGAGATCACTGGCAGGCACGCTATTGGCTGCTGACTAACGTAATGATTCGCTATAGCGTAGCGGACGCTCGGGACCACGAGGAGATCACCAGCGGCGCTGACGCTCACAATGTTAAACCTTTATATCTAAACCATAAACAATGAAATATGCTGTAAAACCTTAGTGTAGAGATAGGGTGTAGATGCAACCTAGTGTAACCTTATTAACTTAAAAGCTGTTTGAGCGTCACTGACGCTCTGAGAATACTAGACACTATAAGAAATACACAGATACCTGGGCTTAGGGTCCAACGCCTAATATGTATATATTTTGAATGATATACTTGCAAAATAATTAATACAAATACAAATCATACACTACAATATAACATAGACTACCTAACCAGATAACTACACAGGAAATATAATACAATTACTATTTAAAGGAAAATAAGAGAGAAAGAGGAGAAGGGAGAGAGAGAGAGAAATTGGCCCACAATAACAAGAAGATCAATATAGTTGCGGAGAAACACTTACGCACAAGGGGAAACGATCGCATGCGCCTCGATATCCAGCTCCCGATTATCAGCAATGAGAACCGTTGAAGAGAGTGAACTGGATATGGTCGGCCTGCCTATTTATGCCCCACACACAATACAATTCAATGGTCCCTACAATCTCATTGTTCATTGGACACAGGAATTCGGCTTCGCATTATAACAAAAGGTCATAGGTTGATTCATACAGGTGGGCTGTGACTGCTTCCAACTGTTCAGGTGGGTGGGATACTGGATTTCCCGCTGCATGACTAAATAAGAACAAATAATAGTAAATGGACATAAACTTCTTATGTCCATAACTATTCGCACGAGCGATTAATCCGCACCAAACCAACACCGGAATATTGCTATTTAAATACTCTTCCGATGGGTACCAAACACCACTGTATGACCCCTGTTAGACCCTTCGTACAATACAAAGAGGGATCTCTCTGTTCAGGAACATGCTATGTTAACTAAACTTTCAGAATCTATCAAAGGGACCATGATCTACAAAATATATTATATAGTGAAAATATGTAATGATTGAGTCGCACGCTACGATCACATAAACTCTACCGTAAATACGCATACCGTGCGCCTGCGGGTGCCCGCGACTGTGAGTATGCGCACGTACGGGAGAGCGCACGCATGCGCAGCACGGACCTGTGTGAGGTGCAAATATGGTAGCGTGCATAGAGATATTTTTCTGACTTTGACAGTCCACCCTTTGGCAGTCAATAATAACTGCCACCTTCTAAAACATTTCAAAAGAGAAAAATATATGTCAGGGGTTAATACATTTACATGGTTGGGTAGGGGAGGAGAGGAGAAGGTAGGAAAAGGGTATGACCTAGTGAGATAGCAGAAGCATGTGTGTATGAATCCGTGCTTGGGGGTCATGTATCATCGTGCCGTACGTGTTTTAAATCAAGCTTCGAGGTATTGCGAAGTATACATTTGAATTCCTTCTTATCCCGTGGTACGGGTCTGTGGATGGGCTGTCAAACTTTACCGAGCTCTTTTCGGCTTTGGTTGTAACAAAATGGGGGAGCACATTTTAGTTGATGATACATGAATGGGGGAGATATGTGATTGCTGATATCTGTGCCTGTATTCCCTATCGACTATGTGTGTCATTACCTGAGGGTTGTAGAAATGAAGAAAAGACATAATTACGGTAAATGCGGTGGTATTCTATGTCAGGTAAATGTACATTCGTCGATTGAGGTCTTGTTTGGTGTCTGTTGAATGCAGTCTTCTTTGTGCTTTTGCCCATAAGGTGCGAGCAAAAGCTGTCAATGTCCATAGATTTACAAAAGTGTTGGGCTAGCGTAATTTTAAAATTTCTAGGGAAACTGGGGATCCATGGCATAGTTAATCAAAAATCTGTGTATCAGGTTGTCAAAACTTCTTCTTTAATCCCTCTGTTGTCTGTATATCGGCTCATCAAATTCCTCGTCCAAGTGGGTCTTTTTACCTTGGAGGAAACGGAAAAACAGGTGAAAGAAACGGACCGTAGAAATCGCATTTTCATCACATCATTGTTTCTACATTTGGGTCATAAATCAAGTCCATTGGAATTACAGTTTCCCTGCTCCTTAAACTCATTACCCTGGTACGATGTTTGCACTTCACTAAAGCCTGACCGCATCTAAATATCAAACCAATCGTTATGATAACACCTAAGATACATAGGAGAAACTTCCCAACATCCATTATGACTCCTTGAGCCCAGTCTCCTAAACCAGAGAACCAATTTCGCGGGTTCAACCATGACACCCAACCACTCAGCTCATTACCTACAGCAGCAAGAGTGAGATTGTGTCTCCTGCGAAATTCCCACTTCAGTTGGAGAATATCGTCCATCTTTTGGTCTATGACCTCGACCGGGTCCTCGGTGCTATTCGTAATATATGTGCAACATTTCACGCCGTATTGTGTTGCCAGTGTGACACAATATCCGCCTGTCACTGCTGTGAGGTAATTAAGAACCATTCTATGCTGTACCAGTTCTGTTTTATAAGCTTGAAGTTCCCTTCCAGTATACCTAAACGTGTCATCATACATTTCAGTGATATTATCTAACAAATTGGCGAGCGCAGATATGTATTTATAATTCAACACTCCTCTAGCGGTGCGAGTGATGTCTAACGCGATTAGAAACTGAATCCCGGTGGATTCATGGATCATGTCAGAGGCCGGATGCTCTGTTCTTTCTATCAGGTGCCGTTTAACTACGTGCTCGTAATGGGTGTGAGTATAAGGAGTTTGGGCAACACGGTGTATGTCTTTCATTTTGTCATGTGATACAGTCATTACTTCAGGCAGTACTTTTCCTATATAACACAATCCTTCAGAGTTTGGGGCAAGCCACTTATACGCCTTTCTCCCGCATATGAAATATGCATCATCGGGGAGAACATATGGGACGGAGTAGGACATAACCATATTACACACCTTCCATGTGAAATCTCCTAACCCTAATTCTTCCATCTGCTTAGTACACGTATCAGGTTGTACGATATGTGCACAGTATCCTGGTGATACCTCTCCAACTCTCGTAATCCTATTTCCTAAGGTATACCTATACCGGAAAGATTTTCCTCTACTGGCTATGTGGCGTATAAGCTCTGTATCTGTAGGCATTCTATCTGCTCTATGCGAAAAGGTCATGGTCTGATTACTCCATGACACTTCCCAATTTCCCGGCTTTCGGGGATTGGAGATGTTAAAACATAATAGGGACCTATCCACATGGTATTGGTGGAGCTTCAAACTAGGAGGGCTGGAGATATTAAACCTCCTGTCCACCGGTCTCCCATCACTTAACTCAAGTACCTCCCCTAATGTTAAAGGAAATGGTACTAGCCCTGATTTGCTATGACCTTGAGGTACTTGAGAGCATACCCAACAATCTGTTTTATTTAACACACTACCCACTAAGGAGTGATAGTCACTCAATGGATGCCGGTCCATATGGATATTAAAACTGGATTGGCATTTCTTTATGCACCCATCCTCAATGACATTGTTACAGAGCAAACAGATACAGTTTTCTTCAGCTAACAATCCTTCACAATTCCTTCTATGGTTAATGCTATCGGATCGTTTTCTGATACTCGCCTTTGCTTGTTGATTATGTTGTTCTTGGAAAACTACGCCTCCATCTCTGTCATCAGAACCCATTCCAGAACCTCTCTCGACCTCCATGGTACTCTCGCCGGAACAGACTGCTCTGGTCAACATCATGGTCAACAGGAAAATCCGGATCACAGTCTCTTGGGGCAAGTCCATCTTGTGGGAGGAAACGGAGAAGAATGAGAAGGGGGAAAAAAATAATTTGAGGGAGAGGGGATGGGAAGTTGGAGAAAAACAATAAAAGGGAACAGGGGATCGACAACTGCTTTTGGTCTTGTGATTTTCAATGCTCAGGTGCCGCCTCAATCTTCCTGGAACAGACACTCCAGTGATACAACCTCTACCGTCTGTTCCTTATCACGGGACCTCTCTGGATCAGCAACCTTTTTACAGTGGGACGAATGAACCCAAGTCTCTCTCTCAGCAACCTTCAATGCTGTAGTGCTAGTCAATAAGACCTGGTATGGTCCTTCCCATCTGTCAATAAGGCAACCTGAGCGTAGAAAATTCCGTATCATTACATAATCCCCAGGTTCAATGTCATGACAATTACTATCTGGTAAATCAGGAATCACTAACTTCAGATTATCATTTTGATTCCTTAACTGTTTACTCATGTTAATCAAGTATTTTACAGTCACTTCATTGTTACACTTCAAATCATCCTGAGGGTTAATCATAACATGCGGTTGTCGACCAAACAAGATTTCAAAGGGAGACAGATTAAGAGGGGACCTGGGAGTGGTTCTGATGCTGTACAGTACAATGGGTAAAGCTTCTGGCCATGTCAATCCTGTCTCTGCCATCACTTTACTCAGTTTATTTTTAATAGTGCTGTTCACTCTTTCCACTTTCGCACTCGCCTGTGGACGGTATGGAGTGTGCAGCTTGCTATCAATTCCCATCAATTTACACATTCCTTGAAAGACATCACCTGTAAAATGGGTACCCCTATCACTTTCGATAATTCTAGGGATACCATATCTACATACAAATTCCTGCACAATTTTCTTAGCAGTAAACATAGCGGTATTTGTGGCCGCCGGAAATGCTTCGACCCAATTTGAGAAAACATCTATACAAACAAGTACATATTTCAAATTTCGACAAGGGGGTAATTGAATAAAGTCAATCTGTATTACCTGGAAAGGGCCGCCGGCAGGTGGGATATGAGATGGTTCTGTAGGTATTGCCTTTCCGATGTTCTTTCTCAGACAGGTAAGGCATGACATTGCCCTTTTACTCGCATGAGAAGAAAATCCTGGGGCACACCAATATGCTCTTACCAACTTGCACATCCCTTCCTTGCCCAGATGAGTCAGCCCGTGAGCTGCCTCAGCTAAGCATGGAAGGTATGCTTTGGGGGCCACTGGTTTACCGTGTCCATCCGTCCAGAGTCCTGAGGACTCCTGACCATATTCCTTTGCCTTCCAGACTGCCTTTTCCTGTGTGGAACACAAATTTTGCATCTCACACAACTTCTGTGTGTTGATGGTATTAAATACCATCAGTTGTGTGGTGTCTGTCTGTCTGGGGGTAGCAGCTGCTAATTTAGCAGCTTCGTCTGCTCGGCTGTTACCAAGTGATACTGGGTCTTGGCTATATGTATGTGCTTTACATTTGATAACAGCCACTCTGTCGGGTTCCTGTATCGCTGTTAGAAGACTTTTTATGTGAGCTGCATGCGCTACCGGTGTACCAGCTGCCGTCATGAAATTTCTGAGGCGCCATAGGGCTCCGAAATCATGGACTACCCCGAATGCGTATCTAGAGTCGGTGTAGATATTGGCTGATTTGCCCTTAGCCAATTCACATGCTCTGGTTAGGGCGACCAGTTCAGCAACCTGGGCTGAGTGAGGTGGGCCTAGCGGTTCCGCTTCTATGGTGCCTTGGTCATCTACGACTGCGTATCCAGTACACAAGTCTCCCGAGTCTGACTGTCTATGACAACTACCGTCCGTGCAGAACGTAAGTTCTACATCTTCCAGTGAGTTGTCACTGATGTCAGGCCTTGCGGTAAAATTTTGGGTCAAATATTCCATACAATCATGAGTGTCTTCCTTTGTATTAAATCCTCCTTCCCCACCACTCTCATCCTCCACCCTTTGTGCCTGTCCAGGCACACCTGGGAGATATGTTGCAGGATTTAATGCACTGCATCTCATTATGGTGATGTTTACGGGGGCCATTAGTGCCAATTCCCATCTTGTAAACCGCGCTGATGAGACGTGTCTGGTTTGGGCAGAATTCAACAAGGCTGACACTGCATGTGGTGTATGAATTGTGAGGTTGTGACCTAGCACGACGTCTTCGCTTTTCGTTACTAGCAATGCTATCGCAGCAACGCTTCGCAAGCATGTGGGGAGGGATCGCGCTACTGTATCTAGCTGAGCGCTGTAATATGCTACCGGCCTGCTGGCATCACCGTGCTTTTGGGTTAGTACGCCTGCCGCGCAACCAGCACTTTCTGTTCCGTATAGTTCAAAGGGTTTCCCATAGTCAGGCATACCTAATGCTGGTGCCTGCGTTAGGCACTGTTTAAGTCTCTCAAATGCTGTCTCAGACTCGTCTGTATGCGAAATCCGATCAGGTTTGTTTGAGGAGACCATCTCCTGCAAGGGTAACGCTAGGATGGAAAACCCTGGGATCCAGTTACGGCAATACCCACACATTCCTAAAAATGTTCTGATCTGTTGCTGGGTTTGTGGCAGAGTCATGTCTCTAATTGCTTGAATTCTATCAGCGGTCAGGTGTCTCAGTCCTTGTGTTAAACAGTGTCCCAAATATTTTACCTTAGTTTGGCATAATTGCAACTTGTCTTTGGAAACCTTGTGTCCTGTGTCTGAAAGATGAAACAGGAGCTGTTTCGTATCCTTCAGGGATGCTTCCAATGAATCAGAACACAGTAGTAGATCATCCACGTACTGTATTAATACTGATCCACTCACTGGTTGGAAAGACTGTAAACAATCATGCAAAGCCTGGGAAAATATACTTGGGCTATCTATGAATCCTTGTGGTAATCGAGTCCATGTGTATTGGACTCCTCTGTATGTAAATGCAAACAAATATTGACTGTCAGGGTGCAGAGGTACCGAAAAGAAAGCGGAGCAGAGGTCAATAACAGTGAAAAATTTCGCAGTGGGAGGGATTTGCATTAAGATGACGGCTGGATTTGGCAATACGGGGAACTGACTCTCAACTATTTTGTTAATCCCCCTTAGATCCTGCACTAGCCGGTAACCCCACCCCCCACTCTTTTTAACAGGGAAGATGGGACTATTGTCAGTGCTGGACGTTCTTACCAGAATGCCCCGTTGTAGCAAGCGCTCTATTACGGGATACACTCCTAACTCCACCTCTGGCTTCAGAGGGTACTGTGGGATTTTTGGAGCTATCCTACCATCTTTTACTTGTACAACTACCGGAGCTACGTTTGCCATTAATCCAGTGTCCTGTCCATCTTTAGTCCAAAGTGACTCTGGTATCTGAGATGTCATTTCTTCTACTTGGGAGGGAGTCCTATTTGTCATAATGGTATGTGACATTAATTTTGACGGGGAGTCTAACATGTCTCGCACTTCCTGAGCGTGATTCTCAGGTATGTCCAAGAATACACCTTCAGGAGTACAATAAATGACGCACCCCATTTTACACAGTAAGTCTCTTCCCAGGAGATTAGTCGGTGCCGATGCAGCCAGCAAAAAGGAATGCTTGGTATGTAAAGGCCCTACTGTAATCTCGGCTGGTTTGCTAACGGGGTAGTGCTGGACTACTCCCGTTACCCCTATGGCTGGAATTGTCTTACCAGTGGTTCTCATGCCCACTGTCGAATTTATCACTGATTTGGCCGCCCCTGTGTCTACAAGAAAGTTTAATGATTTACCAGCTACATTGATTGCAATTTCTGGTTCGCTTTCAAGGCTTGCAATCAATTTTACTGGCTGCAGATTACAGGTATGGCCACACCCCTATTGGGTATGGTGACCTCCCTGAATCCCGCTGGCAGCAACTACTTGTGATGGAGTTAATTGGGAGCTACCAGAGGCTTGCCAGTCTCTGTTCGGGGGGTATCTTTTTGTTTCCCCTGTATGTGGCTCATAACTCCGTTTCTGCGGACCTTGCTCCCAATGTCGTGTGTCGTGTCGTTGTCTAGGGGGTTGGTATGAGTTTCGTGAATTCTTCATTCTACAATCTCGTGCCATGTGTCCCTGTTTATAACAAGAATAACAAGTAACCACATTTGACTTACCCACAGGGTTTGGTGATATAAACAAAGGCTGCCTTGTGGTCAGGGCCTGTATACTTACTGCCATTAACTTATCACCTTGTTGTTCCCTGTGTCTGGTGATGTTCCTATCGTGATCAATAGCAGCCTCTCTCAAAGTAGCCACAGACAGACCTCGCCAACATGGTTGTGTGGTCTGTACCCTAGTTTTCAATGACTCTTTTAAACCATCCATCAGTACCGATACTGCTACTTCTCGATGGTTTATGTTTGTTTTAATGTCCTCTATGCCTGTGTATTTTGCCATTTCTGATAATGCTCTGTGAAAATACTCTGCAGCTGTTTCTGACTCCTTCTGTTTAATGGAGAATATTTTGTTCCATTTAACTACGGCTGGGAAATACTCTTTTAACTGTAAGCTTATTCTTTTTACATTGTCTTTGTTGTACACATCTGTAAGAGGTACATCCTGATCTAATCCACAGTCAGCTAAAAATTGAGCTGCGTCGACATTGGAGGGTAAACATGCTCTCAGCAATATCTGCCAGTCTTTGTTGTTGGGCTCTAACGTGTTACCTAGGTCTCTGATGTATTTTTGGCTGGCAACTAAGTCTTTTCTAGGGTCAGGGAATTCCGACACTATGGTCCTTAATTCCATTCGGGAAAATGGGCTGTACATGGCAATGTTCCTAACAGGAGTGACTCCTGAAGTGTCTGTTTTCCCATTTGGAACTACTATTACCTTAACAGGATTAACTCTAACAACCTCATCCTGTGTAGATTCTACAGGCTGTGGTGAAATAGTTTCAGCATAGTGTATGGTGCCGTACTTACCCGTTGATACGACCTCACCTATCCCTCCGCTAGGGGCCTTTGTTACTAATCTCGGGGGTTGAGCTGTGCCTACTGTGGTCTCTGCTATGGTGGCTGCTAGAGAGAGCGCTGAAATTGTTGCCGATTCGTCCTCTTGATCACACTCCTGAGGAAAGTTCAAAACAGGGTACAACTTGCACGGGTTAATACTTGCATTGGTTAATTGGTTATCATTATCTTTAACATTTACACAGTTGCTAAGTGTTTGTTTGTTACACCTTAATGCGTCATTCTCCGCAACCAATTTTTCTCCCGATATATATGGTGGCGGTGGGGCCGTGGCTATCAGTTTTCTGATCGAGCCAGATCCCGCCGCCTGAGCCAATCCTCTCTGTATGTCACCCTCCTGTTGCCACAACTGTAAATAATCATAATGTTTGATTCGTCTCTTGGCTGATTTAATGAGACATATCCTTCTCCTTAAATTCGTTAACACTTCTGTGCTGAAGCTACCTACTCTTGGGAATTTCTCCCCGTCATGTACCGTCATTCTCTCCCATTCATCACATAAAGCTTCTGTGTGACTTCCGTATTTCTCACACATTACGTATCTTGCCGACCCGACTGGTCGGTTCACTGAATCAACCCGAACCGAGGTTGATCGCCCCCTACCTGAACAAGTAGCCCCCATAGTTCGAAGGTGTTGCTTTATTCAACCAACCCTTACGCAAACCAAAATGTTCAAAATAGGCTGACGGTGGCGGTTTACCGAGTACCCCACTCACTCGCCCACGCCGACCAATACGACCTGATCACACCGATATGGTGCTGGCGTACTCGACCTAGGGCCCCTGCGACCTGAACCTCTATTTACTGGAACCTGTGAGGGTGATCCGAAAAACACTTACTCTTTCCAGTAACTATTGGTTGTTGGATAGTTCCTGAGTGAGCAGCGAACCTCCCTTAAAATAAAAAAAAATTACACAAATCACGTTAGAATGTACAAATAGCGTTTATGACCTTCGTACACAAATAGTACCGGTCAGGTTTACTAATGCACACAATTACGTGCGGTACAATCGTTCAGCACATAAGCAACTAATCTTATGTACGGAGCGACCAGTGGAATCGAAAATTGCGGCTGCAAATTCCTTCAGCCAGAGCTTGTATGGCCTATATGGGTGTTGCACCAACCCTTTCTTGGTGTTGTGCCTGTGGACTGTATAGCGGACTTCCTTGTCTGCTGTACCTGAACCTGCTGGTCTGCTATGACCTCCTGGTCTGTTACAGTATGACCTCCTGGTCTGCTACACTCTAATGCTCAAATTGTATGTTTTAACCAGGGATGCCTCCCTAGCCACCATGTACGTCACTTACACGCATGTACCTCACGAGAACTCAACTTTTCTTGTGGTTCAACCTCAAAAATTGTAAAAACAAACACTCACTCACCACATATACACTTTTGTTTCTATTTCTATTTCTGCGCAGAAATTTCTCTTTAGACCAGATGTGTTACAAATTAGGAGAAGGATCTATTAATTTAAATTTCGAATTTTAAAATAGATTTGCGCGATTTATCGCCTTGCGTTATTTACCGCGTTGCGCTATTTATCGCGTTGAAATTTTTTTTAACACTTGTGATTTGAGTTACGTGGGCGTACCCGTACGCTCCGTTGCGTAATATACGCTGCGTGCGTCGGCCCTTGGATTGCGTACACAAGTCTCAGTCCTTTGTTAGAGACACGTGTACGCAAAGCAAAGATCCACCGTAACACAATTTATACGTTTATCAATGTAGATGATCCTTTATCATCTACCACGCACCACACTGACTTCGCCTTGTCTCTCAGGCACAGCTGTGTTTGTCTATATTTTAACTATATTACCTTTACTCTTAAACTATGAAATAGCGGCAAATCTCTCTTAGCACGTTTATCAACTATAAAACTGGCAAACAGGAGAGTGATATACGAAAATACACAAATGAAAAAAAGAAAAGCAGATATATATGTGTGCGTGCGTGTGTACGCAAAACAGAAAAATAAACAGTTTTAAAAGAGACTAGCGTGTTGTTCTTACCTCCGGTTCCCGGATTCCTTCAGCACCCTTTACTAAGAGAAGCAGACGCTTATCCCGACAGCACTACGAGGAATATAACCTCCCGCCCTTTGCTGATGGATAATGTCTGCTGTATCTACCTAGTGCAGATATGTGAAGGACGGGCGAGCCGCCAATTGATAAAGCTAAATATTTATCTTATATAATACCCTTTATGAGGTCTAAGAACACTGTACGCTATCTACGTATGAAGTACCGTAAGGGTACGCACGTTGCGTAACAATCGCTTAGCCGTAGTCGAGACGCTCAAGCGTCACGTTCGCTCACGGCCAAGAGATCACTGGCAGGCACGCTATTGGCTGCTGACTAACGTAATGATTCACTATAAACTTCTTATGTCCATAACTATTCGCACGAGCGATTAATCCGCTCCAAACCAACACCGGAATATTGCTATTTAAATACTCTTCCGATGGGTACCAAACACCACTGTATGACCCCTGTTAGACCCTTCGTACAATACAAAGAGGGATCTCTCTGTTCAGGAACATGCTATGTTAACTAAACTTTCAGAATCTATCAAAGGGACCATGATCTACAAAATACATTATATAGTGAAAATATGTAACGACTGAGTCGCACGCTACGATCACATAAACTCTACCGTAAATACGCATACCGTGCGCCTGCGGGTGCCCGCGACTGTGAGTATGCGCACGTACGGGAGAGCGCACGCATGCGCAGCACGGACCTGTGTGAGGTGCAAATATGGTAGCGTGCATAGAGATATTTTTCTGACTTTGACAACATACATATATATATTGATTTCATATCATTATAAATCATCCAGTCTATATTAGCAGCAGACACAGTACGTTAGTCCACGGCTGTAGCTACCTCTGTGTCGGCACTCGGCAGTCCATCCATAATTGTATACCACCTACCCGTGGTTTTTTTTTTTCTTTCTTCTTTGTACATACTACTATAGTATAGTAGCTTACTGTAGCAGTCTGCGGTGCTGCTGAGCTGACAGTGTCCAGCAGGTCCGTCATCAGTCATCATTACCTAATAAATATATTATCTACCTGTCCGGCTGCAGTACTAGTGATATTATATATACATACATATATATATATTGATTTCATCTCATTATCAATCATCCAGTCTATATTAGCAGCAGACACAGTACGTTAGTCCACGGCTGTAGCTACCTCTGTGTCGGCACTCGGCAGTCCATCCATAATTGTATACCACCTACCCGTGTTTTTTTTTTTCTTTCTTCTTTGTACATACTACTATAGTATAGTAGCTTACTGTAGCAGTCTGCGGTGCTGCTGAGCTGATAGTGTCCAGCAGGTCCGTCATCAGTCATCATTACCTAATAAATATATTATCTACCTGTCCGGCTGCAGTACTAGTGATATTATATATACATACATATATATATTGATTTCATCTCATTATCAATCATCCAGTCTATATTAGCAGCAGACACAGTACGTTAGTCCACGGCTGTAGCTACCTCTGTGTCGGCACTCGGCAGTCCATCCATAATTGTATACCACCTACCCGTGGTTTTTTTTTTCTTTCTTCTTTGTACATACTACTATAGTATAGTAGCTTACTGTAGCAGTCTGCGGTGCTGCTGAGCTGACAGTGTCCAGCAGGTCCGTCATCAGTCATCATTACCTAATAAATATATTATCTACCTGTCCGGCTGCAGTACTAGTGATATTATATATACATACATATATATATTGATTTCATCTCATTATCAATCATCCAGTCTATATTAGCAGCAGACACAGTACGTTAGTCCACGGCTGTAGCTACCTCTGTGTCGGCACTCGGCAGTCCATCCATAATTGTATACCACCTCCCCGTGTTTTTTTTTTTCTTTCTTCTTTGTACATACTACTATAGTATAGTAGCTTACTGTAGCAGTCTGCGGTGCTGCTGAGCTGACAGTGTCCAGCAGGTCCGTCATCAGTCATCATTACCTAATAAATATATTATCTACCTGTCCGGCTGCAGTACTAGTGATATTATATATACATACATATATATATATTGATTTCATCTCATTATCATCCAGTCTAAATTAGCAGCAGACACAGTACGGTAGTCCACGGCTGTAGCTACCTCTGTGTCGGCACTCGGCAGTCCATCCATAAGTATACTAGTATCCATCCATCTCCATTGTTTACCTGAGGTGCCTTTTAGTTGTGCCTATTAAAATATGGAGAACAAAAATGTTGAGGTTCCAAAATTAGGGAAAGATCAAGATCCACTTCCACCTCGTGCTGAAGCTGCTGCCACTAGTCATGGCCGAGACGATGAAATGCCAGCAACGTCGTCTGCCAAGGCCGATGCCCAATGTCATAGTACAGAGCATGTCAAATCCAAAACACCAAATATCAGTAAAAAAAGGACTCCAAAACCTAAAATAAAATTGTCGGAGGAGAAGCGTAAACTTGCCAATATGCCATTTACCACACGGAGTGGCAAGGAACGGCTGAGGCCCTGGCCTATGTTCATGGCTAGTGGTTCAGCTTCACATGAGGATGGAAGCACTCAGCCTCTCACTAGAAAACTGAAAAGACTCAAGCTGGCAAAAGCACCGCAAAGAACTGTGCGTTCTTCGAAATCCCAAATCCACAAGGAGAGTCCAATTGTGTCGGTTGCGATGCCTGACCTTCCCAACACTGGACGTGAAGAGCATGCGCCTTCCACCATTTGCACGCCCCCTGCAAGTGCTGGAAGGAGCACCCGCAGTCCAGTTCCTGATAGTCAGATTGAAGATGTCAGTGTTGAAGTACACCAGGATGAGGAGGATATGGGTGTTGCTGGCGCTGGGGAGGAAATTGACCAGGAGGATTCTGATGGTGAGGTGGTTTGTTTAAGTCAGGCACCCGGGGAGACACCTGTTGTCCGTGGGAGGAATATGGCCGTTGACATGCCTGGTGAAAATACCAAAAAAATCAGCTCTTCAGTGTGGAGGTATTTCAACAGAAAAGCGGACAACAGGTGTCAAGCCGTGTGTTGCCTTTGTCAAGCTGTAATAAGTAGGGGTAAGGACGTTAACCACCTCGGAACATCCTCCCTTATACGTCACCTGCAGCGCATTCATAATAAGTCAGTGACAAGTTCAAAAACTTTGGGCGACAGCGGAAGCAGTCCACTGACCAGTAAATCCCTTCCTCTTGTAACCAAGCTCACGCAAACCACCCCACCAACTCCCTCAGTGTCAATTTCCTCCTTCCCCAGGAATGCCAATAGTCCTGCAGGCCATGTCACTGGCAATTCTGACGAGTCCTCTCCTGCCTGGGATTCCTCCGATGCATCCTTGCGTGTAACGCCTACTGCTGCTGGCGCTGCTGTTGTTGCTGCTGGGAGTCGATGGTCATCCCAGAGGGGAAGTCGTAAGCCCACTTGTACTACTTCCAGTAAGCAATTGACTGTCCAACAGTCCTTTGCGAGGAAGATGAAATATCACAGCAGTCATCCTGCTGCAAAGCGGATAACTGAGGCCTTGACAACTATGTTGGTGTTAGACGTGCGTCCGGTATCCGCCGTTAGTTCACAGGGAACTAGACAATTTATTGAGGCAGTGTGCCCCCGTTACCAAATACCATCTAGGTTCCACTTCTCTAGGCAGGCGATACCGAGAATGTACACGGACGTCAGGAAAAGACTCACCAGTGTCCTAAAAAATGCAGTTGTACCCAATGTCCACTTAACCACGGACATGTGGACAAGTGGAGCAGGGCAGGGACAGGACTATATGACTGTGACAGCCCACTGGGTAGATGTATGGACTCCCGCCGCAAGAACAGCAGCGGCGGATCCAGTAGCAGCATCTCGCAAACGCCAACTCTTTCCTAGGCAGGCTACGCTTTGTATCACCGCTTTCCAGAATACGCACACAGCTGAAAACCTCTTACGGCAACTGAGGAAGATCATCGCGGAATGGCTTACCCCAATTGGACTCTCCTGTGGATTTGTGGCATCGGACAACGCCAGCAATATTGTGTGTGCATTAAATATGGGCAAATTCCAGCACGTCCCATGTTTTGCACATACCTTGAATTTGGTGGTGCAGAATTTTTAAAAAAACGACAGGGGCGTGCAAGAGATGCTGTCGGTGGCCAGAAGAATTGCGGGACACTTTCGGCGTACAGGCACCACGTACAGAAGACTGGAGCACCACCAAAAACTACTGAACCTGCCCTGCCATCATCTGAAGCAAGAAGTGGTAACGAGGTGGAATTCAACCCTCTATATGCTTCAGAGGTTGGAGGAGCAGCAAAAGGCCATTCAAGCCTATACAATTGAGCACGATATAGGAGGTGGAATGCACCTGTCTCAAGCGCAGTGGAGAATGATTTCAACGTTGTGCAAGGTTCTGATGCCCTTTGAACTTGCCACACGTGAAGTCAGTTCAGACACTGCCAGCCTGAGTCAGGTCATTCCCCTCATCAGGCTTTTGCAGAAGAAGCTGGAGACATTGAAGGAGGAGCTAACACGGAGCGATTCCGCTAGGCACGTGGGACTTGTGGATGGAGCCCTTAATTTGCTTAACAAGGATTCACGGGTGGTCAATCTGTTGAAATCAGAGCACTACATTTTGGCCACCGTGCTCGATCCTAGATTTAAAGCCTACCTTAGATCTCTCTTTCCGGCAGACACAAGTCTGCTGGGGTTGAAAGACCTGCTGGTGAGAAAATTGTCAAGTCAAGCGGAACGCGACCTGTCAACATCTCCTCCTTCACATTCTCCCGCAACTGGGGGTGCGAGGAAAAGGCTCAGAATTCCGAGCCCACCCGCTGGCGGTGATGCAGGGCAGTCTGGAGCGACTGCTGATGCTGACATCTGGTCCGGACTGAAGGACCTGACAACGATTACGGACATGTCGTCTACTGTCACTGCATATGATTCTCTCAACATTGAAAGAATGGTGGAGGATTATATGAGTGACCGCATCCAAGTAGGCACGTCACACAGTCCGTACTTATACTGGCAGGAAAAAGAGTCAATTTGGAGGCCCTTGCACAAACTGGCTTTATTCTACCTAAGTTGCCCTCCCACAAGTGTGTACTCCGAAAGAGTGTTTAGTGCCGCCGCTCACCTTGTCAGCAATCGGCGTACGAGGTTACATCCAGAAAATGTGGAGAAGATGATGTTCATTAAAATGAATTATAATCAATTCCTCCGTGGAGACATTGACCAGCAGCAATTGCCTCCACAAAGTACACAGGGAGCTGAGATGGTGGATTCCAGTGGGGACGAATTGATAATCTGTGAGGAGGGGGATGTACACGGTGATATATCGGAGGATGATGATGAGGTGGACATCTTGCCTCTGTAGAGCCAGTTTGTGCAAGGAGAGATTAATTGCTTCTTTTTTGGTGGGGGTCCAAACCAACCCGTCATATCAGTCACAGTCGTGTGGCAGACCCTGTCACTGAAATGATGGGTTGGTTAAAGTGTGCATGTCCTGTTTATACAACATAAGGGTGGGTGGGAGGGCCCAAGGACAATTCCATCTTGCACCTCTTTTTTCTTTAATTTTTCTTTGCGTCATGTGCTGTTTGGGGAGGGTTTTTTGGAAGGGACATCCTGCGTGACACTGCAGTGCCACTCCTAGATGGGCCCGGTGTTTGTGTCGGCCACTAGGGTCGCTTATCTTACTCACACAGCTACCTCATTGCGCCTCTTTTTTTCTTTGCGTCATGTGCTGTTTGGGGAGGGTTTTTTGGAAGGGACATCCTGCGTGACACTGCAGTGACACTCCTAGATGGGCCCGGTGTTTGTGTCGGCCACTAGGGTCGCTTATCTTACTCACACAGCTACCTCATTGCGCCTCTTTTTTTCTTTGCGTCATGTGCTGTTTGGGGAGGGTTTTTTGGAAGGGACATCCTGCGTGACACTGCAGTGACACTCCTAGATGGGCCCGGTGTTTGTGTCGGCCACTAGGGTCGCTTATCTTACTCACACAGCTACCTCATTGCGCCTCTTTTTTTCTTTGCGTCATGTGCTGTTTGGGGAGGGTTTTTTGGAAGGGACATCCTGCGTGACACTGCAGTGACACTCCTAGATGGGCCCGGTGTTTGTGTCGGCCACTATGGTCGCTTATCTTACTCACACAGCTACCTCATTGCGCCTCTTTTTTTCTTTGCGTCATGTGCTGTTTGGGGAGGGTTTTTTGGAAGGGACATCCTGCGTGACACTGCAGTGACACTCCTAGATGGGCCCGGTGTTTGTGTCGGCCACTAGGGTCGCTTATCTTACTCACACAGCTACCTCATTGCGCCTCTTTTTTTCTTTGCGTCATGTGCTGTTTGGGGAGGGTTTTTTGGAAGGGACATCCTGCGTGACACTGCAGTGACACTCCTAGATGGGCCCGGTGTTTGTGTCGGCCACTAGGGTCGCTTATCTTACTCACACAGCTACCTCATTGCGCCTCTTTTTTTCTTTGCATCATGTGCTGTTTGGGGAGGGTTTTTTGGAAGGGACATCCTGCGTGACACTGCAGTGACACTCCTAGATGGGCCCGGTGTTTGTGTCGGCCACTAGGGTCGCTTAGCTTAGTCATCCAGCGACCTAGGTGCAAATTTTAGGACTAAAAATAATATTGTGAGGTGTGAGGTATTCATAATAGACTGAAAATGAGTGTAAATTATGGTTTTTGAGGTTAATAATACTTTGGGATCAAAATGACCCCCAAATTCTATGATTTAAGCTGTTTTTTAGTGTTTTTTGAAAAAAACACCCGAATCCAAAACACACCCGAATCCGACAAAAAAAATAAGGTGAGGTTTTGCCAAAACGCGGTCGAACCCAAAACACGGCCGCGGAACCGAACCCAAAACCAAAACACAAAACCCGAAAAATTTCCGGCGCTCATCTCTACTTTTTATCAGCAGGTTCCTTCAAGGTGGCCGTATCCTAAGACGGCAGTGCCACCTTTTGACAAACGTGTGAGCGCCTTATCCACCCTAAGGGATATCTCCCAACGTGACCTATCCTCTGGCGGGAAAGGGTACGCCATCAGTAACTTTTTAGAAATTACCAGTTTCTTATCGGGGGAAACCACGCTTCTTTACAAACTTCATTCATTCATCTGATGGGGGAACAAAACACTGGCTGCTTTTTCTCCCCAAAAATAAAACCCCTTTTATGTGGTACTTGGGTCCATGTCAGAAAATGCGTAACACATTTTTCATTGCCGAGATCATGTAACGGATGTTCCTAGTGGATTGTGTATATGTCTCAACCTCGTCGACACTGGAGTCAGACTCCGTGTCGACATCTGTGTCTGCCATCTGAGGTAACGAGCGTTTTTTGAGCCCCTGATGGCCTTTGAGACGCCTGGGCAGGCGCGGGCTGAGAAGCCGGCTGTCCCACAGCTGTTACGTCATCCAGCCTTTTATGTAAGGAGTTGACACTGTCGGTTAATACCTTCCACCTATCCATCCACTCTGGTGTCGGCCCCACAGGGGGCGACATCCCATTTATCGGCCTCTGCTCCGCCTCCACGTAACCTTCCTCATCCAACATGTCGACACAGCCGTACCGACACACCGCACACACACAGGGAATGCTCTGATTGAGGACAGGACCCCACAAAGTCCTTTGGGGAGACCGAGAGAGAGTATGCCAGCACACACCAGAGCGCTATATAATGCTGGGATTAACACTATAACTGAGTGATTTTTCCCCAAATAGCTGCTTGTATACATATATTGCACCTAAATTTAGTGCCCCCCCTCTCTTTTTAACCCTTTGAGCCTGAAAACTACAGGGGAGAGCCTGGGGAGCTGTCTTCCAGCTGCACTGTGAAGAGAAAATGGCGCCAGTGTGCTGAGGGAGAAGCCCCGCCCCTTTTTCGGCGGACTTTCTCCCGCTTTTTCTGGGATACTGGCAGGGGTAATTTTGCATCTATATAGCCTCTAGGACTATATATGATGTAGATTTGCCAGCCAAGGTGTCATATATTGCCCTCAGGGCGCCCCCCCCAGCGCCCTGCACCCATCAGTGACCGGAGTGTGAGGTGTACATGAGGAGCAATGGCGCACAGCTGCAGTGCTGTGCGCTACCTTGGTGAAGACTGAAGTCTTCTGCTGCCGATTTTCCGGACTCTTCATGCTTCTGGCTCTGTAAGGGGGACGGCGGCGCGGCTCCGGGAACGAACACCAAGGTCGGGTCCTGCGGTCGATCCCTCTGGAGCTAATGGTGTCCAGTAGCCTAAGAAGCCCAAACTACCACCTGTTAGGTAGGTTCGCTTCATCTCCCCTTAGTCCCTCGCTGCAGTGAGTCTGTTGCCAGCAGATCTCACTGTAAAATAAAAAACCTAAATATACTTTCTTTCTAGGAGCTCAGGGGAGCCCCTAGTGTGCATCCAGCTCAGCCGGGCACAAGAATCTAACTGAGGTCTGGAGGAGGGTCTTAGTGGGAGGAGCCAGTGCACACCAGGTAGTCCTAAAGCTTTCTTTAGTTGTGCCCAGTCTCCTGCGGAGCCGCTAATCCCCATGGTCCTTATGGAGTCCCAGCATCCACTTAGGACGTCAGAGAAAGTTGCAGCGTGCGATCAACTCAGTCAGAATGACCCCACAATTACCAGATTTTGGGTGATAACATATGGGATCTGGGATAAGTTCCTGGACCCATGTGTTATCACAGAAAAATGGGTCTTGAAGGGCTGCTTACTGGGGATTATGCTTTGCTTGTCGCCTAATCTCCGATAATTGGCGGTGGTCAAAGCTATTTGAATACCCACCTTGGTTTGTTATGTGAATTTCCAAGAAATCTTATTGTTTTATTTAACAGAATATAAGTATATGGCATTTAACTTGATTAATTAGCTGTATTTGTATCAAAGGAATCCGCACCTGTTGACTTTAGAGCACCTGGATACACATGCTACCTGCTCACTGGAAACTGAAACTCTATTGTTTATGTCCTCTAAAAAGGAAAAAAAATCAGCTTTTACATTTAATGCAGATGTTTCTTTATTTTGTCCAAACAGACGACTTTATGAAAGGGTAAACATGTCACTCTCATCGATTTCCACATCACTTGTTTCAGGCTGATCTTGTGCACAAAAAAAGACATCTGAATACCTAGCAAGTCTAAAGCTTCTTTCATTTACAGTATGTAAGCCACCATTTTGGTGATTATTGCATGTTGGCTTCAGAAGTGAACTAAGATGACTATTATGCCTTATATTTCTGTTTTAGAGAATTTATATTTTAATTTAATTAGTTAAGTGGAATTTTTGTCCTGGGATTTTGAAATGATGCAAAAATACCTTTATCATACAAGGACGATAACCATACTTGCCTACTCCCCTGCAAGGGCCGGAAGACTACCATTTTATACGGGCAGTCCTCCGCACCCACGGAAGAGTTTGAGAACTATAACAGTGCAGTTTGTGAACTGCTGTGCATGCTGCTGTGGTGAAGGTGTATCATGACTGGACAATCCGCAGAGCACCATGTGCCATTGATGTTAGAGATGAACTTCGGATACGAAGGTGCTTGAGGACCGACCGACACTCCACAGTGGAGCAGCTCACCATCAAAATGAAAAAATAAAAATAAAAAATATATATATATATATGTGTGTGTGTGTGTGTGTATATATATATATCACATGTGACAGCTCTGTGCAGTGAGTGATTTAAACAAGATTTTTTTCTGCTTGAATAAAAGGTTTGAATCATTACTCATTGATTTTTCCAACTATTTGAAAATTTTGCGTCTTGCAAAATGATGTTGTGAACAGTCTGTTTTCAAAAAAATATAGAAAAACATTTTTATATGCATTTTTCCTGCAAACCCTGATGAAGTCCTTGTGACTAGTGATGTGCACCGGAAATTTTTCAGGTTTTGTGTTTTGGTTTTGGGTTCGGTTCCGCGGCTGTGTTTTGGGTTCGGACGCGTTTTGGCAAAACCTCACCGGAAATTTTTTGTCGGATTCGGGTGTGTTTTGGATTCGGGTGTTTTTTTCAAAAAACACTAAAAAACAGCTTAAATCATAGAATTTGGGGGTCATTTTGATCCCATAGTATTATTAACCTCAATAACCATAATTTCCACTAATTTTCAGTCTATTCTGAACACCTCACACCTCACAATATTATTTTTAGTCCTAAAATTTGCACCGAGGTCGCTGGATGGCTAAGCTAAGCGACACAAGTGGCCGACACAAACACCTGGCCCATCTAGGAGTGGCACTGCAGTGTCAGGCAGGATGGCCCTTCAAAAAAATTGTCCCCAAACAGCACATGATGCAAAGAAAAAAAAGAGGCGCACCAAGGTGGCTGTGTGACTAAGCTAAGCGACACAAGTGGCCGACACAAACACCTGGCCCATCTAGGAGTGGCACCGCAGTGTCAGACAGGATGGCACTTGAAAAAAATAGTCCCCAAACAGCACATGATGCAAAGAAAAAAAAAAGAGGCGCAATGAGGTAGCTGTGTGACAAAGCTAAGCGACCCTAGTGGCCGACACAAACACCTGGCCCATCTAGGAGTGGCACTGCAGTGTCAGACAGGATGGCACTTGAAAAAAATAGTCCCCAAACAGCACATGATGCAAAGAAAAAAAAAGAGGCGCAATGAGGTAGCTGTGTGACTAAGCTCAGCGACCCAAGTGGCCGACACAAACACCTGGCCCATCTAGGAGTGGCACTGCAGTGTCAGACAGGATGGCACTTGAAAAAAATAGTCCCCAAACAGCACATGATGCAAAGAAAAAAAGAGGCGCAATGAGGTAGCTGTGTGACTAATCTAAGCGACCCTAGTGGCCGACACAAACACCTGGCCCATCTAGGAGTGGCACTGCAGTGTCAGACAGGATGGCACTTGAAAAAAATAGTCCCCAAACAGCACATGATGCAAAGAAAAAAATAGGCGCACCAAGGTCGCTGTGTGACTAAGCTAAGCGACACAAGTGGCCGACACAAACACCTGGCCCATCTAGGAGTGACACTGCAGTGTCAGGCAGGATGGCCCTTCAAAAAAATACTCCCCAAACAGCACATGATGCAAAGAAAAATGAAAGAAAAAAGAGGTGCAAGATGGAATTGTCCTTGGGCCCTCCCACCCACCCTTATGTTGTATAAACAGGACATGCACACTTTAACGAACCCATCATTTCAGCGACAGGGTCTGCCACACGACTGTGACTGAAATGACTGGTTGGTTTGGGCCCCCACCAAAATAGAAGCAATCAATCTCTCCTTGCACAAACTGGCTCTACAGAGGCAAGATGTCCACCTCATCATCATCGTCCGATTCATCACCCCTTTCACTGTGTACATCCCCCTCCTCACAGATTATTAATTCGTCCCCACTGGAATCCACCATCTCAGGTCCCCGTGTACTTTCTGGAGGCAATTGCTGCTGGTGAATGTCTCCACGGAGGAATTGATTATAATTCATTTTAATGAACATCATCTTCTCCACATTTTCTGGAAGTAACCTCGTACGCCGATTGCTGACAAGGTGAGCGGCTGCACTAAACACTCTTTCGGAGTACACACTGGAGGGAGGGCAACTTAGGTAGAATAAAGCCAGTTTGTGCAAGGGCCTCCAAATTGCCTCTTTTTCCTGCCATTATACGTACGGACTGTCTGACGTGCCTACTTGGATGCGGTCACTCATATAATCCTCCACCATTCTTTCAATGGTGAGAGAATCATATGCAGTGACAGTAGACGACATGTCAGTAATCGTTGGCAGGTCCTTCAGTCCGGACCAGATGTCAGCACTCGCTCCAGACTGCCCTGCATCACCGCCAGCGGGTGGGCTCGGAATTCTTAGCCTTTTCCTCGCACCCCCGGTTGCGGAAGAATGTGAAGGAGGAGCTGTTGACGGGTCACGTTCCGCTTGACTTGACAATTTTCTCACCAGCAGGTCTTTGAACCCCTGCAGACTTGTGTCTGCCGGAAAGAGAGATACAACATAGGTTTTAAATCTAGGATCGAGCACGGTGGCCAAAATGTAGTGCTCTGATTTCAACAGATTGACCACCCGTGAATCCTGGTTAAGCGAATGAAGGGCTCCATCCACAAGTCCTACATGCCTAGCGGAATCGCTCTGTTTTAGCTCCTCCTTCAATGTCTCCAGCTTCTTCTGCAAAAGCCTGATGAGGGGAATGACCTGACTCAGGCTGGCAGTGTCTGAACTGACTTCACGTGTGGCAAGTTCAAAGGGTTGCAGAACCTTGCACAACGTTGAAATCATTCTCCACTGCGCTTGAGACAGGTGCATTCCACCTCCTTTGCCTATATCGTGGCCAGATGTATAGGCTTGAATGGCCTTTTGCTGCTCCTCCATCCTCTGAAGCATATAGAGGGTTGAATTCACCTCGTTACCACCTCTTGCTTCAGATGATGGCAGGGCAGGTTCAGGTATTTTTGGTGGTGCTCCAGTCTTCTGTACGCGGTGCCTGAATGCTGAAAGTGGCCCGCAATTCTTCGGGCCACCGACAGCATCTGTTGCATGCCCCTGTCGTTTTTTAAATAATTCTGCACCACCAAATTCAAGGTATGTGCAAAACATGGGACGTGCTGGAATTTGCCCAGATGTAATGCACGCACAATATTGCTGGCGTTGTCCGATGTCACAAATCCCCAGGAGAGTCCAATTGGGGTAAGCCATTCTGCGATGATCTTCCTCAGTTGCCGTAAGAGGTTTTCAGCTGTGTGCGTATTCTGGAAAGCGGTGATACAAAGCGTAGCCTGCCTAGGAACGAGTTGGCGTTTGCGAGATGCTGCTACTGGTGCCGCCGCTGCTGTTCTTGCAGCAGGAGGCAATACATCTACCCAGTGGGCTGTCACAGTCATATAGTCCTGAGTCTGTCCTGCTCCACTTGTCCACATGTCCGTGGTTAAGTGGACATTGGGTACAACTGCATTTTTTAGGACACTGGTGAGTCTTTTTCTGAGGTCTGTGTACATTTTCGGTATCGCCTGCCTAGAGAAATGGAACCTAGATGGTATTTGGTACCGGGGACACAGTACCTCAATCAAGTCTCTAGTTAGCTCTGAATTAACGATGGATACCGGAACCACGTTTCTCACCGCCCAGGATGCCAAGGCCTCAGTTATCCGCTTTGCAGCAGCATGACTGCTGTGATATTTCATCTTCCTCGCAAAGGACTGTTGGACAGTCAATTGCTTACTGGAAGTAGTACAAGTGGTCTTCCGACTTCCCCTCTGGGATGACGATCGACTCCCAGCAGCAACAACAGCAGCGCCAGCAGCAGTAGGCGTTACACTCAAGGATGCATCAGAGGAAACCGAGGCAGGAGAGGACTCGTCAGACTTGCCAGTGACATGGCCTGCAGGACTATTGGCTTTCCTGGGTAAGGAGGAAATTGACACTGAGGGAGTTGGTGGTGTGGTTTGCAGGAGCTTGGTTACAAGAGGAAGGGATTTACTGGTCAGTGGACTGCTTCCGCTGTCGCCCAAAGTTTTTGAACTTGTCACTGACATGATGAATGCGCTGCAGGTGACGTATAAGGGAGGATGTTCCGAGGTGGTTAACGTCCTTACCCCTACTTATTACAGCTTGACAAAGGCAACACACGGCTTGACACCTGTTGTCCGCATTTGTGTTGAAATAATTCCACACCGAAGAGCTGATTTTTTTTGTATTTTGACCAGGCATGTCAATGGCCATATTCCTCCCACGGACAACAGGTGTCTCCCCGGGTGCCTGACTTAAACAAACCACCTCACCATCAGAATCCTCCTTGTCAATTTCCTCCCCAGCGCCAGCAACACCCATATCCTCATCCTGGTGTACTTCAACACTGACATCTTCAATTTGACTATCAGGAACTGGACTGCGGGTGCTCCTTCCAGCACTTGCAGGGGGCGTGCAAATGGTGGAAGGCGCAAGCTCTTCCCGTCCAGTGTTGGGAAGGTCAGGCATCGCAACCGACACAATTGGACTCTCCTTGGGGATTTGTGATTTCGAAGAACGCACAGTTCTTTGCTGTGCTTTTGCCAGCTTAAGTCTTTTCTTTTTTCTAGCGAGAGGATGAGTGCTTCCATCCTCATGTGAAGCTGAACCACTAGCCATGAACATAGGCCAGGGCCTCAGCCGTTCCTTGCCACTCCGTGTCGTAAATGGCATATTGGCAAGTTTACGCTTCTCCTCAGAAGCTTTTAATTTTGATTTTTGAGGCATTTTACTGATCTTTTGTGTTTTGGATTTTACATGCTCTGTACTATGACATTGGGCATCGGCCTTGGCAGACGACGTTGATGGCATTTCATCGTCTTGGCCATGACTAGTGGCAGCAGCTTCAGCACGAGGTGGAAGTGGATCTTGATCTTTCCCTATTTTTTTAACATCCACATTTTTGTTCTCCATATTTTAATGCGCACAACTAAAAGGCACCACAAGTATACAATGTAGATGGATGGATAGTATACTTTATGGATGAAGAGTGACGATACAGAGGTAGGTACAGCAGTGGCCTACCGTGCTGCTATATACAGTATAATGGACCTGGTGGACACTGTCAGCAGACTGCTAAACTACTAGTATAAAAAAAAGCCACCACAGGTATACAATGTAGATGGATGGATAGTATACTTAATGGATGACGAGTGACGACACAGAGGTAGGTACAGCAGTGGCCTACCGTACTGCTATATACAGTATAATGGACCTGGTGGACACTGTCAGCAGACTGCTAAACTACTAGTATAAAAAAAAAGCCACCACAGGTATACAATGTAGATGGGTGGATAGTATACTTTATGGATGACGAGTCACGACACAGAGGTAGGTACAGCAGTGGCCTACCGTACTGCTATATACAATATAATGGACCTGGTGGACACTGTCAGCAGACTGCTAAACTACTAGTATAAAAAAAAGCCACCACAGGTATACAATGTAGATGGATGGATAGTATACTTAATGGATGACGAGTGACGACACAGAGGTAGGTACAGCAGTGGCCTACCGTACTGCTATATACAGTATAATGGACCTGGTGGACACTCAGCAGACTGCTAAACTACTAGTATAAAAAAAAACCCACCACAGGTATACAATGTAGATGGATGAATAGTATACTTTATGGATGACGAGTGACGACACAGAGGTAGGTACAGCAGTGGCCTACCGTACTGCTATACACAGTATAATGGACCTGGTGGACACTGTCAGCAGACTGCTAAACTACTAGTATTAAAAAAAAAAGCCACCACAGGTATACAATGTAGATGGATGGATAGTATACTTTATGGATGACGAGTGACGACACAGAGGTAGGTACAGCAGTGGCCTACCGTACTGCTATATACAGTATAATGGACCTGGTGGACACTGTCAGCAGACTGCTAAACTACTAGTATAAAAAAAAAGCCACCACAGGTATACAATGTAGATGGATGGATAGTATACTTTATGGATGACGAGTGATGACACAGAGGTAGGTACAGCAGTGGCCTACTGTACTGCTATATACAGTATAATGGACCTAGTGGACACTGTCAGCAGACTGCTAAACTACTAGTATAAAAAAAAAAGCCACCACAGGTATACAATGTAGATGGATGGATAGTATACTTAATGGATGACGAGTGACGACACAGAGGTAGGTACAGCAGTGGCCTACCGTACTGCTATATACAGTATAATGGACCTGGTGGACACTGTCAGCAGACTGCTAAACTACTAGTATAAAAAAAAAGCCACCACAGGTATACAATGTAGATGGATGGATAGTATACTTAATGGATGACGAGTGACGACACAGAGGTAGGTACAGCAGTGGCCTACCGTACTGCTATATACAGTATAATGGACCTGGTGGACACTGTCAGCAGACTGCTAAACTACTAGTATAAAAAAAAGCCACCACAGGTATACAATGTAGATGGATGGATAGTATACTTTATGGATGACGAGTGACGACACAGAGGTAGGTAAAGCAGTGGCCTACCGTACTGCTATATACAGCATAATGGACCTGGTGGACACTGTCAGCAGACTGCTAAACTACTAGTATAAAAAAAAAGCCACCACAGGTATACAATGTAGATGGATGGATAGTATACTTTATGCATGACGAGTGACGACACAGAGGTAGGTACAGCAGTGGCCTACCGTACTGCTGTATACAGTATAATGGACCTGGTGGACACTGTCAGCAAACTGCTAAACTACTAGTATAAAAAAAAAAGCCACAGGAGTGTTTTTCAGGCAGACAAACGTATACTGGTGGTCACTGTCAGCAAAACTCTGCACTGTACTCCTGCTATAGCTGCTCCCCAGTCCCCACAATTAAGCAGTGTGAGCACTCATCACAGATATATCATGCAGCACACTGAGCACAGATATGGTATGGAGCATTTTTTTCAGGCAGAGAAGAGAACGGATAAAAAATTGGTGGTCACTATCAGCAAAACTCTGCACTGTACTCCTCCTAACAGCTGCTCCCCAATCCTCCCCACAATAGTAAAATAAACAAGCAAAGCAATCAGATCAACTGTCTCGTATATAAACGGAGAGGACGCCAGCCACGTCCTCTCCCTATCAATCTCAATGCACGTGTGAAAATGGCGGCGACGCGCGGCTGCTTATATAGAATCCGAATCTCGCGAGAATCCGACAGCGGGATGATGACGTTCGGGCGCGCTCGGGATAGCCGAGCAAGGCGGGAAGGTTCGAACCTGCCTCGGACCCGTGTAAAAAGGGTGAAGTTCGGGGGGGTTCGGTTTCCGAGAAACCGAACCTGCTCATCACTACTTGTGACGAAACGCGTTGAGTTGAAAAGTCAACATCCTCAGCATTAACTGACATCATCTACCTGTGAAATTATATAAATTTATTGGAATTTAACATCACCGTGTGTTAGGCGCCGGGGTCCGCTTGTCCGCGCGACCCGGCGCCTAGAAACTAGGGACGCCGTGCACGTTCAGCCGCTGGCTCCCTAGCAACGCTAGACGCCGGGCGCGCTGAAGCCGCACGGACCCTAGCAACGGGGACGCCACTGGCGGACCGCGTTCCCCGTTGCTGGGTTTTAGGATTTAATGCGTTCACCTGTTCTCTGGCCGTGCAGCAAGGCAGCTGCACGGCATTTAGTCCAATCAGCCTCTAAACAGCTGATTGGAGGACTCCCTGTTAAGTACACTCCCAGGGCTTCTCACAGACGCCGGTAATAGCTTCCTGCATGCTGCCTTTGTTTGCTGAGAGTCTGTTTCCAGTCCTGCTGTATCCGGTCATTCCAGTCCTCAGAAGTCCTGTACTCGGGAGTTACCATCTCGTCCCTGGAGTCCTGACTGATCACCGTTTTATATCCAGTGGTGTTCGTGAGTTGCGGCTCTGCCGTGTGTTGCGGCTCAGCCGCTTTACCTTTTATATTTTGTGTTTAGAGCATTTGCGGAGGGTTCCGCTTCCACAAGTCCTCTCTGGTACTCGGCGGTGCCGGGTAGGAGAATTGGACAAGTGGATATTTTGGTTGTCCTTTTCCTTGGCGGTTTCTCCGCACATATTATAGTTTTGAGCTTGCTTAGCCCCTGGCCTGGTTGTTTAGTTAGAGGGCCTCTTGTTATCACCCTGTCTCGGGTTTCCCTTTGTCTCTCATTAAGACCGGGGGGCATCAAAGTTGGGCAGACATAATCCGCCCTTCAAACGCGGCTGCCAAGGGCTCAAGAAACCATAGTCTCGCAGGGGATTTCTGACAACACGGGTGAGACAACAGAGTTAGGGCGCCAGGGGCTATTTTCCTGTCCTGCTCCCTTCCCCAGCATTCCGTTCCAGTGCTCCGGTCCTTGCCATAAGATCTCCTCTGACCAGAGTGCTGGAATCATAACATTATTACCGGCCATACCAAAACTTAAAATTAAACGGGGTTTAATTTTTTTCTCATTCAGTTTTGTGAGAGTTTATCGGCCTCATGAATCTAACAGGTTTAGGGCCAAATCCTGGTCAGCTCTTAGTCAGCCAAATTCAAGAACTTACTCAGATGGTTCAGGATCTTTCTCTTCGGGTGAAGTCGCAGGAAGATCTTTTGCGAGCTTCCCCAAGGGTAGTCCCTGAACCAAAGATGCATTTGCCTGACCGTTTTTCTGGTGATAGAAAAGAGTTTTTTAATTTTAAAGAATCCTGTAAACTTTATTTTCGTTTAAGACCGACTTCCTCGGGTAATGAATCTCAGCGGGTCGGGATTATTATTTCTTTGCTCCAGGGGGGTCCTCAGACCTGGGCATTTGGTATAAGAGCACAGGATCCGGCATTGTTGTCAGTTGACGCTTTTTTTGAGTCTTTAGGGCTCTTGTATGATGACCCTGATAGAGAGGCGTCCGCTGAAAGTCAGTTGCGCGCTCTCAGACAGGGTAGAAATCCTGCGGAGGTTTATTGTACGGAGTTTCGCCGTTGGCCGAACGACTGTGGCTGGAATGACCCAGCCCTGCGCAGTCAGTTTCGCCTCGCCTTATCAGAGTCTCTAAAAGACAGTCTCCTTCAGTACCCCGCTCCTGGGACTCTCGATAAACTCATGGAGCTTTCTATTAAGATTGATCGTCGTCTCAGAGAGCGGAGGGCTGAAAAAGGAGCACCTGTAAGGTCAACTCCGTGTGTATATTCCATTCCTGAAGACGTAGAGGAGCCCATGCAGATGGGTCTCTCCCGGCTGTCTCCTGAAGAAAGAGCCAGAAGGCAAAATTCTGGTCTTTGTCTGTACTGTGGGGGTAAGGGACATTTTGCTCGTAATTGTCCGAACAAGTCGGGAAACGCTTTGACCAGGTGAATTGTGAGGGGGTTCACCTAGGTCTGCAGCTTATCTCCTCGAATAACTCCCTTTTAGTCCCAGTTAAAGTTTCCTTTGGCAGCCTCAGTTCTTCGGTGTCGGCTTTTGTTGACAGTGGAGCTGCAGGAAACTTTATGGATTTAACTTGGGCTAAGGCCTTAGGCATTCCTCAGTTACCTTTGGGTAGGTGTGTCACCATGCATGGCTTAGATGGGAATCCGCTGTCTAATGGGATTATTTCTCTCCGTACACCTCCTGTACTACTTACAGTAGGAGCTCTACATTCCGAGAAAATCGAGTTCTTTCTTACACATTGCCCAGCAGTTCCAGTTGTTCTGGGTCACCCTTGGCTGGCCTTTCATAATCCCACCATTGATTGGCGGTCGGGGGAGATTTCACAGTGGGGTACTTTTTGTGATAAGGAATGTATCACGTTTCCAGTCAGAGTAGCAGCTATCATTCCAGAACCCATTCCGGTGGAATACCAGGAGTTTGCTGATGTTTTCTCCAAAGGCAATGCGGACATTCTGCCTCCCCATCGGCCTTATGATTGTGCTATTGAGTTAATTCCTGGTGCCGCATTGCCAAAGGGAAGATTATATGCATTATCCGGGCCAGTAACTGCGGCTATGAATGATTATGTAAAGGAGAGCCTTGAGAAAGGATTTATTAGACCATCAAAATCTCCTTTAAGTGCAGGCTTCTTCTTTGTGGAGAAAAAGGATGGCTCGCTTAGACCTTGCATTGATTTTAGAGCCCTGAATAAGATCTCAGTTAAAAACACCTATCCTTTGCCGTTGATTTCTGTACTCTTTGATCAGTTACGTTCTGCTGTGATTTTTTCTAAAATTGACCTTAGAGGAGCGTACAACCTCATCCGAATTAAATCTGGAGATGAGTGGAAAACGGCCTTCAGTACTCAGTCGGGTCACTACGAGTACCTGGTGATGCCGTTCGGCTTGTCTAATGCTACAGCAGTTTTTCAAGACCTCATTAACGATGTGCTCCGTGACTTCCTAGGGAAATTCGTGGTCGTTTACTTAGACGACATCCTGATTTATTCTGAATCAATGGAACAACATGTTACCCAGGTGCGTCTGGTTCTTCAAAAGTTACGTGAGAATCATTTATATGCCAAGCTGGAGAAGTGTGAGTTTCATGTCACGGAAGTATCTTTTTTAGGGTACATTATTTCCCCTCGGGGATTTTCCATGGAACCAAAGAAGCTCCAGGCCATCCTTAGTTGGGCGCAACCCACCAATTTAAAAGCAATTCAGCGCTTTTTAGGGTTTGCGAATTATTATAGGAGGTTCATTCATTCTTTTTCTGACCTGGTTGCTCCCATTGTAGCTCTGACAAAGAAAGGAGCGGATCCTACCAACTGGTCGCGTAAAGCTGAGTTGTCCTTCCGGGCCTTGAATCAAGCCTTTGTCTCGCCTCCAGTCCTCAGACATCCCAATCCGGAATTGCCCTTTGTTGTGGAGGTTGATGCCTCGGAGGTTGGAGTGGGGGCTATCCTTTCTCAAAAGGATCCGGAGTCTCTGGAGTTACATCCTTGTGCCTTTATGTCCAGGAAATTCTCCTCCGCTGAATCCAACTATGAAGTTGGTAATCGGGAGTTACTGGCGGTAAAGTGGGCTTTCGAGGAGTGGAGGCATTGGCTGGAGGGAGCAAAACATACTATTTCAGTATTGACTGACCATAAAAACCTGTAATACATCGAATCGGCTAAACGGCTTAATGCCCGGCAGGCACGTTGGGCTTTATTTTTTACTCGTTTCAGATCTATAATCACTTTCAGGCCTGGTTCCAAGAATACTAAGGCTGATGCCCTGTCACGCAGCTTTCTTCCGGTTCACAATAACAGTCCTGTTACTCCCATACTTCCATCTTCGGTCATCTGGGCAGGCCTCACACAAGATTTATTTACCCAGTTAAAACAGCTTCAACACCAAGCTCCTGGAAATACTCTTGCTGGTCGTCTTTACGTCCCTGAGTTTTTGAGAGCTACTGTTTTAACGGAATTCCATGATAACAAAGTTTCCGGGCATCCGGGAATCTCTAAGACTTTGGAGTTAGTCTCTCGCTCAGTATGGTGGCCTGGTCTTTCTAAAGACGTTAGGGAGTTTGTTTGTTCATGTCAGGTTTGTGCACAGCATAAGGTTCCCCGTTCCTTGCCTATCGGGCAACTTATGCCCTTAAATGTTCCTCTCAGGCCATGGTCCCATATTTCCATGGATTTTGTGGTTGACCTTCCCCTTTCAGCCGGATTCCGAGTCATATGGGTGGTAGTGGACCGTTTTAGCAAGATGGCTCATTTTATTGCTCTCCCCCGATTGCCTTCTGCCCAAGGGTTGGCAGTTTTGTTTCTCCGCCATGTTTTCAGACTTCATGGGTTGCCTACTGATATTGTTTCTGATCGGGGTCCACAATTCATCGCACAATTCTGGAAATGTTTTTGTGCCTCATTAAAGATGAAATTGTCATTAACATCCGGTTACCACCCACAATCCAACGGGCAAACCGAGCGAGTTAACCAATCATTGAAACAGTATTTGCGCTTGTATTCTGCCAAACTCCAGAATGATTGGTCCGAGTTTCTTCCATTGGCGGAGTTTGCTTACAATAATTCTTGTCATTCCTCCACTAAAGAGTCTCCATTCTTTTCAGTTTTTGGTTTTCACCCCAGAGCTAATTCTTTTTTTCATCATTCCTCAGTCTCCTCGCTAACCTTAACCTCCCATCTCAGAGCCATTTGGAAAAAAGTGCACCTTGCTCTCAGAAAAGCGGCCTTTCGAGAGAATAAATTTTCTGACAGGCTCCGACGTCCTTGCACTTTTAAGGTGGGAGATAGGGTATGGTAACATCAGGCTTCGACAATCCTCGGCTAGATTGGGACCCAAATTTATTGGGCCATTTCTTATTATTAAAAGAGTCAACCCAGTTGCCTTTCGGTTACGTTTACCAAGATCTCTCAGGATTGGTAATACGTTTCATTGTTCCCTGTTGAAACAATACGTTTCTTCCAGTAGATTTCCTCGGAGGATCTCTCAGGGTAGATCTCCGGTGGATGTACAGGGACAACAGGAGTTCTTGGTGGAGAAGGTTCTCGATTCCAAATTGTCCCGGGGCCGGCTTTATTTTCTGGTTCACTGGAGAGGCTATGGTCCGGAGGAAAGGTCTTGGGTCCTGGATAAGGATCTTCATGCCCCGAGGCTCAAGAGGGCATTTTTTCGGGAATTTCCTCGGAAACCTGGCTTTAGGGGTTCCTTGACCCCTCCTCAAGGGGGGTATACTGTTAGGCGCCGGGGTCCGCTTGTCTGCGCGACCCGGCGCCTAGCAACTAGGGACGCCGTGAACGTTCAGCCGCCGGCTCCCTAGCAACGCTAGACGCCGGGCGCGCTGAAGCCGCACGGACCCTAGCAACGGGGACGCCACTGGCGGACCGCGTTCCCCGTTGCTGGGTTTTAGGATTTAATGCGTTCACCTGTTCTCTGGCCGTGCAGCAAGGCAGCTGCACGGTATTTAGTCCAATCAGCCTCTAAACAGTTGATTGGAGGACTCCCTGTTAAGTACACTCCCAGGGCTTCTCACAGACGCCGGTAATAGCTTCCTGCATGCTGCCTTTGTTTGCTGAGAGTCTGTTTCCAGTCCTGCTGTATCCGGTCATTCCAGTCCTCAGAAGTCCTGTACTCGGGAGTTACCATCTCGTCCCTGGAGTCCTGACTGATCACCGTTTTATATCCAGTGGTGTTCGTGAGTTGCGGCTCTGCCGTGTGTTGCGGCTCAGCCGCTTTACCTTTTATATTTTGTGTTTGGAGCATTTGCGGAGGGTTCCGCTTCCACAAGTCCTCTCTGGTACTCGGCGGTGCCGGGTAGGAGAATTGGACAAGTGGATATTTTGGTTGTCCTTTTCCTTGGCGGTTTCTCCGCACATATTATAGTTTTGAGTTTGCTGAGCCCCTGGCCTGGTTGTTTAGTTAGAGGGCCTCTTGTTATCACCCTGTCTCGGGTTTCACTTTGTCTCTCATTAAGACCGGGGGGCATCGAAGTTGGGCAGACATAATCCGCCCTTCAAACGCGGCTGCCAAGGGCTCAAGAAACCATAGTCTCGCAGGGGATTTCTGACAACACGGGTGAGACAACAGAGTTAGGGCGCCAGGGGCTATTTTCCTGTCCTGCTCCCTTCCCCAGCATTCCGTTCCAGTGCTCCGGTCCTTGCCATAAGATCTCCTCTGACCAGAGTGCTGGAATCATAACACAGTGATTATTTCTCACAATACGTACTGTTCATTGTGGATGTTAAAATATTTTTATGCGATTCAATGATTTTATGGAGAATTATGTATTTGTTAATTTTAAGATTATTCATCTGAATAATTGTTTTCTGCAGGGTAGAATACTATATTCTAAAGACAGAAGCAATTATAGCTCTAAAGACCAAATTTTAGCGCCCTCTGCTTTGTATGGTGTGTTTTATGTTAGAAACCTGACTAACAGAGAGTTTATCAAGGTATTGCTGGTAACTGTAGCGTCTCCTGGTGTCTGTGGCTCTGTAAAAATTGCGCACTTTTTATAGAGCAACAGAAACCAGGAGATGCTACAGTTACCAGCTGCCGGGCGCAAGGCAACCAGCCAGAAACTGGAGAATCACGCAGGTACCAGAGTAGGGAAAGATAGCGGTCGTAAGTATCCACTTCTGCTCCCACTAACTCACCAACGGCTAAGTACCTGTTGTGGTTCCACACAAATCATCATCGGCAAATACATTTGGAACCCGTTTTTTGCACTCCACTACTTCAAATAAGGGCTGTAAACATACTAATTAACACTTTTTTCACTAAACAGGTTTACTTTTACGTTCACATAAATAGGACTACAAGTGCTCTATTTGTTTAAAATTATATATTGTATGCATTCTATTTTCTTATTGGAGCTGCTCACTCAGAAACCCCATTTGTAGCGCAGTTCATATATTATTTTATACTGTGAGTGCATAGTTTGCCATTTATCTCTCCTAACATTCATTCTCTCAAATGCATCCACCTCTAAATCAGGTCTACTGTTACCAATGGCATACTCCCAACTTCTGTAGTGGTGAACGTGGGACCTGGTGCGCTGAAGGTGCGCCTGCACTCGGAAAAGGGGTGGGGACTCGTGTGGAGGGGGGGCTTTGTGGGAAGTGGGCAGGACCTCACTGATCGACCCCTGTTCTCATAATTTTGGATGCATGTCAGGGTGCGACCCTGAGCAGCTGGGCAGCCCCCTGCTTTGATTAGATGTCATGTGCATGCACACAGCATTTATTTATTGATCACCAGAGCAGAGCAGCAGTGATCACAGGCTCTCCAAACCTGCCCTTCCCCCACCCGCGGGACACTTTAGCCCGCACCACCTCAAACTCTGCAGAGTCTAGACGCAGAAGGGGAGGAGGCCCAGATACCTATGTGAGAATTAGCTGAACGCTGCAGATACCAGGCGGCGGCATGGCCGTGCGGGTGCTGCCTGCGGTTCTGCGCCCATAGTGCATATGCCTTAAAGTTGTATTGCCTGAATGGAGCAAAGAGCAGTATTTACAGCTCTCCTTTCTACTACATATATTATATATTATTCTATTTCAATTCTTCCCTGCATACTTATTTCTCTCTTATTCCCATTATTGTTTTTCCCTACTTTATGTCACGCTGCGGGTGCTTACCGCTGCGGGTCACGGGATCCATCCTCTGCCGGTGCGGCTGCGTGTGGCGCTCTGTGGCCACACGGGCATGCGACTGGGTCGGCGGCGGGAGTGATGGCTTCCGGTGGCTGAAGGGAGGACCTAGTGGCCTGCAGCTTTCTGGCGTGTCTGCAGTGCTGGGAGCGGCCATATTGGAGACCAAGGGCAGCGCCAATGAGCATGATGGCTGAGTGTGAGCCAATCCTGTTTTCCTGCTGCCTATAAATAGGCTGGGATTATTGCATTCTGTGCCAGTGCTTTGTTGTGGTTACTCTGTGCCTTAGCTCTGTGCTCCCGCAGTTTGTTCTGTGCGTCTCTTGTTAATTGGTCCCGTCAGGCTCTCTGAGTTCTCAGCCGACTCTCGCTACACAACACTCGCCAGCTCTCCAGTGCACGGTCACGGTCAACCGCTCTCCCACCGGTGCCTTCGGATTCCGCAGGATTCTCGTGGTGGTTTGCCAGCTTCAGCCTGTGCTCTTCATTCACGTCTTCGCATCATCCTGCAACCAGTCTTAACAGTTCTTCATTCACATCTTCATATTATCCAGCAACCAGTCTTCACTGTTCCTCATTCATGTCTTCGCATCATCGAGCAACCAGTCTTCATTGTTCCACATTCACATTTTCACATCATCCGGCTAACAGTCTTCACAGTTCCACATTCACGTTTTCACATCATCTTGCTAACAGTCTTCACAGTTCTTCAGCTTCGCCTTCGCATCACTCAACAACTCAACTTCACAGTTCTTCAGTCTCGTCTTTATATCAACCTAAGTATATTCCTCACAGTTCTTCAATCTCAGCCTCGTATCATTCAGTGACTTAATTCCCTGCAGTTTCCCAATCCTGAACTAATTAGTCTCGGTCTTCCTACAGTCTCATTCTGATCTGTTATCTTTAATAAATATATGAAAAGGAATTATCTTTATCCTCCTTGTTTCCAGCACTCAAGGACATCTGATCCTTCAGTTGGTCAGAGTCCAACGGATCCACAAACACAGCCTGTTCTGACACTTTACCATGAACCCCACATTCAAAACCCCACTTATTATATACTGTATAGTATTGATGCACATGCGCAATATTTATTCTGTTGTAAGAAGAGTATGCTACTGTGCAGACTCCAGCCTTCTATTCTCCTGGCTAGGCATCATGCTCTGTCCCAAAATGGCTTCCGAGATCTCTACTGAGCATGTGCAGGGGCCATCCTGACTTTTGCTATGTGAGACTGGGTGAGAGCATCACACCTGCAATTTTTTGCAATACACAACCATTCCAGGGTTCATGCACCACTACAGAGCGCCTACACACACACTCACTGGCTTGTATGAAACCAAGCTCTGCTTAAGCTACGCTCCATCACCATTGCACATGTAACAGTGAGTATGGCTGTACATGCTATCAATAAACTAGAGATGTGTGTGGACCCCCGTGTTTTGGTTTGGTTTTGGAAAAGCGACCCTCAAGTGTTTTGGTTTGGTCTTTGTTTTGGTTTTCTTTAAAATTGCTAAAAACAGCTAAAACCATGCCATATTTGGACCTGTTCTTGTTCCTACAGTATTACTAACATCAATAACATTAATTTCCAGTCATTTCCTGTGTGAAGGTCGGACTTACATGCCCTCAAAAACATGCAAGATTCCGACCCTAAAGTGTAACTAGCCAGGAATCTATTTGATTCGAAACCACTAAAGTTTGGGTGAACCGCTCACGTCCACAATAAATCAACACCACTGGTGAAGCAACTGGACTGTTCATAGTTTGAGTCATCCGCTGCTGTGTGCCTCTATAACTCTGCAATACCAACACCTGCACACACATCATTCCCAACACATTTAGCACAGGTGCATTGTGAACAGAACACAAGCACAAGACTGAAATGAAGTACACCGGATCTGCAGGATATATGTCTTACACAAAAGGCAAATATTCTCAGCGGCAGCATTTTGCAACCATTGCCCTGACACTTCCACTTTGATACATTGCTATTTGAAAGCATTGGGGGTAATTCCAAGTTGATCGCAGCAGGAAATTTTGTAGCAGTTGGGCAAAACCATGTGCACTGCAGGGGGGGGGGGGGGGCAGATATAACATTTGCAGAGAGAGTTAGATTTGGGTGGGTTATTTTGTTTCTGTGCAGGGTAAATACTGGCTGCTTTATTTTTACACTGCAATTTAGATTGCAGATTGAACGCACCACACCCAAATCTATCTCTCTCTGCACATGTTATATCTGCCCCCCCTGCAGCGCACATGGGCCCTCATTCCGAGTTGATCGGTCGCAAGGCGAATTTAGCAGAGTTACACACGCTAAGCCGCCGCCTACTGGGAGTGTATCTTAGCATCTTAAAATTGTGACCGATGTATTCGCAATATTGCGATCACAAACTACTTAGCAGTTTTAGAGTAGCTCCACACTTACTCTGCCTGTGCGATCATTTCAGTGCTTGTCGTTCCTGGTTTGACGTCACAAACACACCCAGCGTTCGCCCAACCACTCCCCCGTTTCTCCGGCCACTCCTGCGTTTTTTCCGGAAACGGTAGCGTTTTCAGCCACACGCCCATAAAACGCCGTGTTTCCGCCCAGTAACACCCATTTCCTGTCAATCACATTACGATCGCCGGAGCGATGAAAAAGCCGTGAGTAAAAATACTATCTTCATAGCAAAGATACTTGGCGCAGTCGCAGTGCGAATATTGCGCATGCGCACTATGCGGAATTTCACTGCGATGCGATGAAAAATACCGAGCGAACGACTCGGAATGAGGGCCATGGTTTTGCCCAACTGCTAAAAAAATTCCTGCTGCGATCAACTTGGAATTACCCCCATTGTGTTGTGAATTCATGCAGAATGGGCACTTGTTAAACACAAATAAACCCGCACGAATAGTGATACATAGGCCCTAGTCCCTATCTACACTTAAATAATGTGAGTTATTATTAGTGATGAGCACCGGAAATTTTTCGGGTTTTGTGTTTTGGTTTTGGGTTCGGTTCCGCGGACGTGTTTTGGGTTCGAACGCGTTTTGGCAAAACCTCACCGAATTTTATTTGTCGGATTCGGGTGTGTTTTGGATTCGGGTGTTTTTTTCAAAAAACCCTAAAAAACAGCTTAAATCATAGAATTTGGGCGTCATTTTGATCCCAAAGTATTATTAACCTCAATAACCATAATTTCCACTCATTTTCAGTCTATTCTGAACACCTCACAATATTATTTTTAGTCCTAAAATTTGCACCGAGGTCGCTGGATGACTAAGCTCAGCGACCCAAGTGGCCGACACAAACACCTGGCCCATCTAGGAGTGTCACTGCAGTGTCACGCAGGATGGCCCTTCAAAAAACTACTCCCCAAACAGCACATGACGCAAAGAAGAAAAAAAAGAGGCGCAATGAGGTAGCTGTGTGAGTAAGCTAAGCGACCCTAGTGGCCGACACATACACCTGGCCCATCTAGGAGTGTCACTGCAGTGTCACGCAGGATGGCCCTTCAAAAAACTACTCCCCAAACAGCACATGACGCAAAGAAGAAAAAAAAGAGGCGCAATGAGGTAGCTGTGTGACTAAGCTAAGCGACCCTAGTGGCCGACACAAACACCTGGCCCATCTAGGAGTGGCACTGCAGTGTCACGCAGGATGGCCCTTCAAAAAACTACTCCCCAAACAGCACATGACGCAAAGAAGAAAAAAAAGATGCGCAATGAGGTAGCTGTGTGACTAAGATAAGCGACCCTAGTGGCCGACACAAACACCTGGCCCATCTAGGAGTGGCACTGCAGTGTCACGCAGGATGGCCCTTCCAAAAAACACCCCCCAAACAGCACATGACGCAAAGAAAAAAAGAGGCGCAATGAGGTAGCTGTGTGACTAAGATAAGCGACCCAAGTGGCCGACACAAACACCTGGCCCATCTAGGAGTGGCACTGCAGTGTCACGCAGGATGGCCCTTCAAAAAACTACTCCCCAAACAGCACATGACGCAAAGAAGAAAAAAAAGATGCGCAATGAGGTAACTGTGTGACTAAGATAAGCGACCCTAGTGGCCGACACAAACACCTGGCCCATCTAGGAGTGGCACTGCAGTGTCACGCAGGATGGCCCTACCAAAAAACACCCCCCAAACAGCACATGACGCAAAGAAAAAAAGAGGCGCAATGAGGTAGCTGTGTGACTAAGATAAGCGACCCAAGTGGCCGACACAAACACCTGGCCCATCTAGGAGTGGCACTGCAGTGTCACGCAGGATGGCCCTTCCAAAAAACACCCCCCAAACAGCACATGACGCAAAGAAAAAAAGAGGCGCAATGAGGTAGCTGTGTGACTAAGATAAGCGACCCAAGTGGCCGACACAAACACCTGGCCCATCTAGGAGTGGCACTGCAGTGTCACGCAGGATGGCCCTTCCAAAAACTACTCCCCAAACAGCACATGACGCAAAGAAAAATGAAAGAAAAAAGAGGTGCAAGAAGAAGCAATTAATCTCTCCTTGCACAAAATGGCTCTACATAGGCAAGATGTCCACCGCATCATCATCCTCCGATATATCACCGTGTACATCCCCCTCCTCACAGATTATCAATTCGTCCCCACTGGAATCCACCATCTCAGCTCCCTGTGTACTTTGTGGAGGCAATTGCTGCTGGTGAATGTCTCCACGGAGGAATTGATTATAATTCATTTTAATGAACATCATCTTCTCCACATTTTCTGGATGTAACCTCGTACGCCGATTGCTGACAAGGTGAGCGGCGGCACTAAACACTCTTTCGGAGTACACACTTGTGGGAGGGCAACTTAGGTAGAATAAAGCCAGTTTGTGCAAGGGCCTCCAAATTGCCTCTTTTTCCTGCCAGTATAAGTACGGACTGTCTGACGTGCCTACTTGGATGCGGTCACTCATATAATCCTCCACCATTCTTTCAATGGGGAGAGAATCATATGCAGTGACAGTAGACGACATGTCCGTAATCGTTGTCAGGTCCTTCAGTCCGGACCAGATGTCAGCATCAGCAGTCGCTCCAGACTGCCCTGCATCACCGCCAGCGGGTGGGCTCGGAATTCTGAGCCTTTTCCTCGCACCCCCAGTTGCGGGAGAATGTGAAGGAGGAGATGTTGACAGGTCGCGTTCCGCTTGACTTGACAATTTTCTCACCAGCAGTTCTTTGAACCCCAGCAGACTTGTGTCTGCCGGATAGAGAGATCCAAGGTAGGTTTTAAATCTAGGATCGAGCACGGTGGCCAAAATGTAGTGCTCTGATTTCAACAGATTGACCACCCGTGAATCCTTGTTAAGCGAATTAAGGGCTCCATCCACAAGTCCCACATGCCTAGCGGAATCGCTCTGTGTTAGCTCCTCCTTCAATGTCTCCAGCTTCTTCTGCAAAAGCCTGATGAGGGGAATGACCTGACTCAGGCTGGCAGTGTCTGAACTGAATTCACGTGTGGCAAGTTCAAAAGGTTGCAGAACCTTGCACAACGTTGAAATCATTCTCCACTGCGCTTGAGACAGGTGCATTCCACCTCCTATATCGTGCTCAGTTGTATAGGCTTGAATGGCCTTTTGCTGCTCCTCCAACCTCTGAAGCATATAGAGGGTTGAATTCCACCTCGTTACCACTTCTTGCTTCAGATGATGGCAGGGCAGGTTCAGTTGTTTTTGGTGGTGCTCCAGTCTTCTGTACGTGGTGCCTGTACGCCGAAAGTGTCCCGCAATTCTTCTGGCCACCGACAGCATCTCTTGCACGCCCCTGTCGTTTTTTAAATAATTCTGCACCACCAAATTCAAGGTATGTGCAAAACATGGGACGTGCTGGAATTTGCCCAGATTTAATGCACACACAATATTGCTGGCGTTGTCCGATGCCACAAATCCACAGGAGAGTCCAATTGGGGTAAGCCATTCCGCGATGTTCTTCCTCAGTTGCCGTAAGAGGTTTTCAGCTGTGTGCGTATTCTGGAAAGCGGTGATACAAAGCGTAGCCTGCCTAGGAAAGAGTTGGCATTTGCGAGATGCTGCTACTGGTGCCGCCGCTGCTGTTCTTGCGGCGGGAGTCCATACATCTACCCAGTGGGCTGTCACAGTCATATAGTCCTGAGCCTGCCCTGCTCCACTTGTCCACATGTCCGTGGTTAAGTGGACATTGGGTACAACTGCATTTTTTAGGACACTGGTGAGTCTTTTTCTGAGGTCTGTGTACATTTTCGGTATCGCCTGCCTAGAGAAATGGAACCTAGATGGTATTTGGTACCGGGGACCCAGTACCTCCAACAAGTCTCTAGTTGGCTCTGCAGTAATGATGGATACCGGAACCACGTTTCTCACCGCCCAGGATGCCAAGGCCTCAGTTATCCGCTTTGCAGCAGGATGACTGCTGTGATATTTCATCTTCCTCGCAAAGGACTGTTGGACAGTCAATTGCTTGGTGGAAGTAGTAAAAGTGGTCTTACGACTTCCCCTCTGGGATGACCATCGACTCCCAGCAGCAACAACAGCAGCGCCAGCAGCAGTAGGCGTTACACGCAAGGATGCATCGGAGGAATCCCAGGCAGGAGAGGACTCGTCAGAATTGCCAGTGACATGGCCTGCAGGACTATTGGCATTCCTGGGGAAGGAGGAAATTGACACTGAGGGAGTTGGTGGGGTGGTTTGCGTGAGCTTGGTTACAAGAGGAAGGGATTTACTGGTCAGTGGACTGCTTCCGCTGTCGCCCAAAGTTTTTGAACTTGTCACTGACTTATGATGAATGCGCTGCAGGTGACGTATAAGGGAGGATGTTCCGAGGTGGTTAACGTCCTTACCCCTACTTATTACAGCTTGACAAAGGCAACACATGGCTTGACAAATGTTGTCCGCATTTCTGTTGAAATACTTCCACACCGAAGAGCTGATTTTTTTGGTATTTTCACCAGGCATGTCAATGGCCATATTCCTCCCACGGACAACAGGTGTCTCCCCGGGTGCCTGACTTAAACAAACCACCTCACCATCAGAATCCTCCTGGTCAATTTCCTCCCCAGCGCCAGCAACACCCATATCCTCCTCATCCTGGTGTACTTCAACACTGACATCTTCAATCTGACTATCAGGAACTGGACTACGGGTGCTCCTTCCAGCACTTGCAGGGGGCGTGCAAATGGTGGAAGGCGCATGCTCTTCACGTCCAGTGTTGGGAAGGTCAGGCATCGCAAACGACACAATTGGACTCTCCTTGTGGATTTGTGATTTCGAAGAACGCACAGTTCTTTGCTGTGCTTTTGCCAGCTTGAGTCTTTTCATTTTTCTAGCGAGAGGCTGAGTGCTTCCATCCTCATGTGAAGCTGAACCACTAGCCATGAACATAGGCCAGGGCATCAGCCGTTCCTTGCCACTCCGTGTGGTAAATGGCATATTGGCAAGTTTACGCTTCTCCTCCGACAATTTTATTTTAGATTTTTGAGTCCTTTTTTTACTGATATTTGGTGTTTTGGATTTTACATGCTCTGTACTATGACATTGGGCATCGGCCTTGGCAGACGACGTTGATGGCATTTCATCGTCTCGGCCATGACTAGTGGCAGCAGCTTCAGCATGAGGTGGAAGTCGATCTTGATCTTTCCCTATTTTTGGAACCTCAACATTTTTGTTCTCCATATTTTAATAGGCACAACTAAAACGCACCTCAGGTAAACAATGGAGATGGATGGATACTAGTATACTTATGGATGACGAGCGACTGTCGACACAGAGGTAGCTACAGCCGTGGACTACCGTTCTGCGTCTGCTGCTAGTATAGACTGGATGATAATGATATAAAATATATATATATATATCACTACTGCAGGACAGGTATATATTATATAATGACGGACCTGCTGGACACTGTCAGCACTGCAGACTCCTAAAGTAAACTACTAGTATGAAGAAGATAGAAAAAAAAAAACACCACAGGTAGGTATACAATTATGGATGGACGAGCGACTGCCGACACAGAGGTAGCTACAGCCGTGGACTACCGTACTGCGTCTGCTGCTAGTATAGACTGGATGATAATGATATAAAAAATATATATATATCACTACTGCAGGACAGGTATATATTATATAATGACGGACCTGCTGGACACTGTCAGCACTGCAGACTCCTAAAGTAAACTACTAGTATGAAGAAGATAGAAAAAAAAAAAAACACCACAGGTAGGTATACAATTATGGATGGACGAGCGACTGCCGACACAGAGGTAGCTACAGCCGTGGACTACCGTACTGCGTCTGCTGCTAGTATAGACTGGATGATAATGATATAAAAAATATATATATATCACTACTGCAGGACAGGTATATATTATATAATGACGGACCTGCTGTACACTGTCAGCACTGCAGACTCCTAAAGTAAACTACTAGTATGAAGAAGATAGAAAAAAAAAAAACACCACAGGTAGGTATACAATTATGGATGGACGAGCGACTGCCGACACAGAGGTAGCTACAGCCGTGGACTACCGTACTGCGTCTGCTGCTAGTATAGACTGGATGATAATGATATAAAAAAAATATATATATCACTACTGCAGGACAGGTATATATTATATAATGATGGACCTGCTGGACACTGTTAGCACTGCAGACTCCTAAAGTAAACTACTAGTATGAAGAAGATAGAAAAAAAAAAAACACCACAGGTAGGTATACAATTATGGATGGACGAGCGACTGCCGACACAGAGGTAGCTACAGCCGTGGACTACCGTACTGCGTCTGCTGCTAGTATAGACTGGATGATAATGATATAAAAAATATATATATATCACTACTGCAGGACAGGTATATATTATATAATGACGGACCTGCTGGACACTGTCAGCACTGCAGACTCCTAAAGTAAACTAGAGATGAGCGGGTTCGGTTTCTTTGAATCCGAACCCGCACGAACTTCACTTTTTTTTTCACGGGTCCGAGCGACTCGGATCTTCCCGCCTTGCTCGGTTAACCCGAGCGCGCCCGAACGTCATCATGACGCTGTCGGATTCTCGCGAGACTCGGATTCTATATAAGGAGCCGCGCGTCGCCGCCATTTTCACACGTGCATTGAGATTGATAGGGAGAGGACGTGGCTGGCGTCCTCTCCATTAGAATAGATTAGAAGAGAGAGAGAGAGAGAGATTGTGCAGACAGAGTTTACCACAGTGACCAGTGCAGTTGTTGTTAAGTTAACTTTTATTTAATATATCCGTTCTCTGCTATATCCGTTCTCTGCCTGAAAAAAACGATACACAGCAGTCACACAGTGTGACTCAGTCTGTGTGCACTCAGCTCAGCCCAGTGTGCTGCACATCAATGTATAAAAGCTTATAATAATTGTGGGGGAGACTGGGGAGCACTGCAGGTTGTTATAGCAGGAGCCAGGAGTACATAATATTATATTAATTTAAAATTAAACAGTGCACACTTTTGCTGCAGGAGTGCCACTGCCAGTGTGACTAGTGGTGACCAGTGCCTGACCACCAGTATAGTAGTATATTGTTGTATACTATCTCTTTATCAACCAGTCTATATTAGCAGCAGACACAGTACAGTGCGGTAGTTCACGGCTGTGGCTACCTCTGTGTCGGCAGTCGGCAGGCAGTCCGTCCATCCATAATTGTATTATAATATATACCACCTAACCGTGGTTTTTTTTTCATTCTTTATACCGTCATAGTGTCATACTAGTTGTTACGAGTATACTACTATCTCTTTATCAACCAGTGTACAGTGCGGTAGTTCACGGCTGTGGCTACCTCTGTGTCGGCAGTCGGCAGGCAGTCCGTCCATCCATAATTGTATTATAATATATACCACCTAACCGTGGTTTTTTTTTCATTCTTTATACCGTCATAGTGTCATACTAGTTGTTACGAGTATACTACTATCTCTTTATCAACCAGTGTACAGTGCGGTAGTTCACGGCTGTGGCTACCTCTGTGTCGGCAGTCGGCAGGCAGTCCGTCCATCCATAATTGTATTATAATATATACCACCTAACCGTGGTTTTTTTTTCATTCTTTATACCGTCATAGTGTCATACTAGTTGTTACGAGTATACTACTATCTCTTTATCAACCAGTGTACAGTGCGGTAGTTCACGGCTGTGGCTACCTCTGTGTCGGCACTCGGCAGGCAGTCCGTCCATCCATAATTGTATTATAATATATACCACCTAACCGTGGTTTTTTTTTCATTCTTTATACCGTCATAGTGTCATACTAGTTGTTACGAGTATACTACTATCTCTTTATCAACCAGTGTACAGTGCGGTAGTTCACGGCTGTGGCTACCTCTGTGTCGGCAGTCGGCAGGCAGTCCGTCCATCCATAATTGTATTATAATATATACCACCTAACCGTGGTTTTTTTTTCATTCTTTATACCGTCATAGTCAGTCATACTAGTTGTTACGAGTATACTACTATCTCTTTATCAACCAGTGTACAGTGCGGTAGTTCACGGCTGTGGCTACCTCTGTGTCGGAACTCGGCAGGCAGTCCGTCCATCCATAATTGTATTACAATATATACCACCTAACCGTGGTTTTTTTTTCATTCTTTATACCGTCATAGTCAGTCATACTAGTTGTTACGAGTATACTACTATCTCTTTATCAACCAGTGTACAGTGCGGTAGTTCACGGCTGTGGCTACCTCTGTGTCGGCACTCGGCAGGCAGTCCGTCCATCCATAATTGTATTAAAATATATACCACCTAACCGTGGTTTTTTTATACCACCTAACCGTGGCAGTCCGTCCATAATTGTATACTAGTATCCAATCCATCCATCTCCATTGTTTACCTGAGGTGCCTTTTAGTTCTGCCTATAAAATATGGAGAACAAAAAAGTTGAGGTTCCAAAATTAGGGAAAGATCAAGATCCACTTCCACCTCGTGCTGAAGCTGCTGCCACTAGTCATGGCCGAGACGATGAAATGCCAGCAACGTCGTCTGCCAAGGCCGATGCCCAATGTCATAGTACAGAGCATGTCAAATCCAAAACACCAAATATCAGAAAAAAAAGGACTCCAAAACCTAAAATAAAATTGTCGGAGGAGAAGCGTAAACTTGCCAATATGCCATTTACCACACGGAGTGGCAAGGAACGGCTGAGGCCCTGGCCTATGTTCATGGCTAGTGGTTCAGCTTCACATGAGGATGGAAGCACTCAGCCTCTCGCTAGAAAACTGAAAAGACTCAAGCTGGCAAAAGCACCGCAAAGAACTGTGCGTTCTTTGAAATCCCAAATCCACAAGGAGAGTCCAATTGTGTCGGTTGCGATGCCTGACCTTCCCAACACTGGACGTGAAGAGCATGCGCCTTCCACTATTTGCATGCCCCCTGCAAGTGCTGGAAGGAGCACCCGCAGTCCAGTTCCTGATAGTCAGATTGAAGATGTCAGTGTTGAAGTACACCAGGATGAGGAGGATATGGGTGTTGCTGGCGCTGGGGAGGAAATTGACCAGAAGGATTCTGATGGTGAGGTGGTTTGTTTAAGTCAGGCACCCGGGGAGACACCTGTTGTCCGTGGGAGGAATATGGCCGTTGACATGCCAGGTGAAAATACCAAAAAAATCAGCTCTTCGGTGTGGAGGTATTTCACCAGAAATGCGGACAACAGGTGTCAAGCCGTGTGTTCCCTTTGTCAAGCTGTAATAAGTAGGGGTAAGGACGTTAACCACCTCGGAACATCCTCCCTTATACGTCACCTGCAGCGCATTCATAATAAGTCAGTGACAAGTTCAAAAACTTTGGGTGACAGCGGAAGCAGTCCACTGACCAGTAAATCCCTTCCTCTTGTAACCAAGCTCACGCAAACCACCCCACCAACTCCCTCAGTGTCAATTTCCTCCTTCCCCAGGAATGCCAATAGTCCTGCAGGCCATGTCACTGGCAAGTCTGACGAGTCCTCTCCTGCCTGGGATTCCTCCGATGCATCCTTGCGTGTAACGCCTACTGCTGCTGGCGCTGCTGTTGTTGCCGCTGGGAGTCGATGGTCATCCCAGAGGGGAAGTCGTAAGCCCACTTGTACTACTTCCAGTAAGCAATTGACTGTTCAACAGTCCTTTGCGACGAAGATGAAATATCACAGCAGTCATCCTACTGCAAAGCGGATAACTGAGTCCTTGACAACTATGTTGGTGTTAGACGTGCGTCCGGTATCCGCCGTTAGTTCACAGGGAACTAGACAATTTATTGAGGCAGTGTGCCCCCGTTACCAAATACCATCTAGGTTCCACTTCTCTAGGCAGGCGATACCGAGAATGTACACGGACGTCAGAAAAAGACTCACCAGTGTCCTAAAAAATGCAGTTGTACCCAATGTCCACTTAACCACGGACATGTGGACAAGTGGAGCAGGGCAGGGTCAGGACTATATGACTGTGACAGCCCACTGGGTAGATGTATGGACTCCCGCCGCAAGAACAGCAGCGGCGGCACCAGTAGCAGCATCTCGCAAACGCCAACTCTTTCCTAGGCAGGCTACGCTTTGTATCACCGCTTTCCAGAATACGCACACAGCTGAAAACCTCTTACGGCAACTGAGGAAGATCATCGCGGAATGGCTTACCCCAATTGGACTCTCCTGTGGATTTGTGGCATCGGACAACGCCAGCAATATTGTGTGTGCATTAAATATGGGCAAATTCCAGCACGTCCCATGTTTTGCACATACCTTGAATTTGGTGGTGCAGAATTTTTTAAAAAACGACAGGGGCGTGCAAGAGATGCTGTCGGTGGCCAGAAAAATTGCGGGACACTTTCGGCGTACAGGCACCACGTACAGAAGACTGGAGCACCACCAAAAACTACTGAACCTGCCCTGCCATCATCTGAAGCAAGAAGTGGTAACGAGGTGGAATTCAACCCTCTATATGCTTCAGAGGTTGGAGGAGCAGCAAAAGGCCATTCAAGCCTATACAATTGAGCACGATATAGGAGATGGAATGCACCTGTCTCAAGTGCAGTGGAGAATGATTTCAACGTTGTGCAAGGTTCTGATGCCCTTTGAACTTGCCACACGTGAAGTCAGTTCAGACACTGCCAGCCTGAGTCAGGTCATTCCCCTCATCAGGCTTTTGCAGAAGAAGCTGGAGGCTTTGAAGAAGGAGCTAAAAGGGAGCGATTCCGCTAGGCATGTGGGACTTGTGGATGCAGCCCTTAATTCGCTTAACAAGGATTCACGGGTGGTCAATCTGTTGAAATCAGAGCACTACATTTTGGCCACCGTGCTCGATCCTAGATTTAAAGCCTACCTTGGATCTCTCTTTCCGGCAGACACAGGTCTGCTGGGGTTGAAAGACCTGCTGGTGACAAAATTGTCAAGTCAAGCGGAACGCGACCTGTCAACATCTCCTCCTTCACATTCTCCCGCAACTGGGGGTGCGAGGAAAAGGCTCAGAATTCCGAGCCCACCCGCTGGCGGTGATGCAGGGCAGTCTGGAGCGACTGCTGATGCTGACATCTGGTCCGGACTGAAGGACCTGACAACGATTACGGACATGTCGTCTACTGTCACTGCATATGATTCTCTCAACATTGATAGAATGGTGGAGGATTATATGAGTGACCGCATCCAAGTAGGCACGTCACACAGTCCGTACTTATACTGGCAGGAAAAAGAGGCAATTTGGAGGCCCTTGCACAAACTGGCTTTATTCTACCTAAGTTGCCCTCCCACAAGTGTGTACTCCGAAAGAGTGTTTAGTGCCGCCGCTCACCTTGTCAGCAATCGGCGTACGAGGTTACATCCAGAAAATGTGGAGAAGATGATGTTCATTAAAATGAATTATAATCAATTCCTCCGCGGAGACATTGACCAGCAGCAATTGCCTCCACAAAGTACACAGGGAGCTGAGATGGTGGATTCCAGTGGGGACGAATTGATAATCTGTGAGGAGGGGGATGTACACGGTGATATATCGGAGGGTGAAGATGAGGTGGACATCTTGCCTCTGTAGAGCCAGTTTGTGCAAGGAGAGATTAATTGCTTCTTTTTTGGGGGGGGTCCAAACCAACCCGTCATATCAGTCACAGTCGTGTGGCAGACCCTGTCACTGAAATGATGGGTTGGTTAAAGTGTGCATGTCCTGTTTTGTTTATACAACATAAGGGTGGGTGGGAGGGCCCAAGGATAATTCCATCTTGCACCTCTTTTTTCTTTTCTTTTTCTTTGCATCATGTGCTGATTGGGGAGGGTTTTTTGGAAGGGACATCCTGCGTGACACTGCAGTGCCACTCCTAGATGGGCCCGGTGTTTGTGTCGGCCACTAGGGTCGCTAATCTTACTCACACAGTCAGCTACCTCATTGCGCCTCTTTTTTTCTTTGCGTCATGTGCTGTTTGGGGAGGGTTTTTTGGAAGGGCCATCCTGCGTGACACTGCAGTGCCACTCCTAGATGGGCCCGGTGTTTGTGTCGGCCACTAGGGTCGCTAATCTTACTCACACAGCTACCTCATTGCGCCTCTTTTTTTCTTTGCGTCATGTGCTGTTTGGGGAGGGTTTTTTGGAAGGGCCATCCTGCGTGACACTGCAGTGCCACTCCTAGATGGGCCCGGTGTTTGTGTCGGCCACTAGGGTCGCTAATCTTACTCACACAGCTACCTCATTGCGCCTCTTTTTTTCTTTGCGTCATGTGCTGTTTGGGGAGGGTTTTTTGGAAGGGACATCCTGCGTGACACTGCAGTGCCACTCCTAGATGGGCCCGGTGTTTGTGTCGGCCACTAGGGTCGCTTATCTTACTCACACAGCGACCTCGGTGCAAATTTTAGGACTAAAAATAATATTGTGAGGTGTGAGGTATTCAGAATAGACTGAAAATGAGTGTAAATTATGGTTTTTGAGGTTAATAATACTTTGGGATCAAAATGACCCCCAAATTCTATGATTTAAGCTGTTTTTTAGTGTTTTTGGAAAAAAACACCCGAATCCAAAACACACCCGAATCCGACAAAAATAATTCGGTGAGGTTTTGCCAAAACGCGTTCGAACCCAAAACACGGCCGCGGAACCGAACCCAAAACCAAAACACAAAACCCGAAAAATTTCAGGCGCTCATCTCTAAAGTAAACTACTAGTATGAAGAAGATAGAAAAAAAAAAAAACACCACAGGTAGGTATACAATTATGGATGGACGAGCGACTGCCGACACAGAGGTAGCTACAGCCGTGGACTACCGTACTGCTTCTGCTGCTAGTATAGACTGGATGATAATGATATAAAAAATATATATATATCACTACTGCAGGACAGGTATATATTATATAATGACGGACCTGCTGGACACTGTCAGCAGAATGCGTTTATAGAATAAAAACACCACACGACGAGTGTTTAACTTTTTCAGGCAGACAATCACAATATACTGGTGGTCAGTGGTCACTGGTCAGTCACACTGGCAGTGGCACTCTGGCAGCAAAAGTGTGCACTGTTAAATATGTACTCCTGCTATAACTGCTCCCCAGTCTCCCCCACAATTAAGCTGTGTGAGCAGTGAGCACTCAGCACAATCAGATATACATAGATGATGCAGCACACTGAGGCTGAGCACAGATATGGTATGTGACTGTGTATCGTTTTTTTTTCAGGCAGAGAACGGATTATATTAAATAATAAAAATAAATAAAACTGCACTGGTGGTCAGTCACTAGTATAACTATCAGCAAAACTCTGCACTCTCTGAGTACTCCTCCTAATGCTCCAGTAAATCAAGTGTCTCACTCTCTATCTATTCTAAACGGAGAGGACGCCAGCCACGTCCTCTCCCTATCAATCTAAATGCACGTGTGCAAATGGCGGCGACGCGTGGCTCCTTATATAGAATCCGAGTCTCGCGATAGAATCCGAGCCTCGCGAGAATCCGACAGCGGGATGATGACGTTCGGGCGCGCTCGGGTTAACCGAGCAAGGCGGGAGAATCCGAGTCGCTCGGACCCGTGTAAAAAAAGGTGAAGTTCGGGCGGGTTCGGATTCCGAGGAACCGAACCCGCTCATCACTAGTTATTATACGATTATATTTATTATTTAGCTGCCAGAAATCTAAAATTAATTACCTAAACATTCCATAGAAGTGCAGCAACATATGCTGAGCCCAGTGATTCATTTTGTCCTGTTTTCCATCTGAACATGATGTCAATGTAAATGCTTAACCGTTTCTGTTCTACAAATGGCAAACATCAAACGTGAGTCTATAAACATTGTCGTTGCTGGATTTAAATAAGCACCTGTAGATTTCTTCTATTCATCCCCCTATACTGTACATTTGATTTACCTATACTTTCTCCTGTCACTAGCAGCAGTAAATAAACATAGAAACAACTACAATGAAAATGTGACATTTAAGAAAAAAAAAATGGCACAATAGCAGCACATAAGGAGTGGGAAGTTTAAAGGTATAGCGGAAGCTAAAGTACTTTTTGAAGCATAAATAGTCATCTTTTCCACCTATGTGCTCAAAATAGCTCCACTGATTGATATGCAATATCTTTAAATCCTTTGACATGCTTTTTTATGTAAGTAACACAAAGGTAAAGATCAAAAGCCTGCCTAAATCACAGGTCACGTAATGTTACCAAGGATGATTAATGTGCTGTCAGCAATTGCTGTAATCGCACTGCACAGTGCACTGGTAAATCCTTCAATGGGAATCAGAGGAGCTTTCATCCCTCGTGCAGATGCAAACCTGAGAAAACAAAAACAACAATATGCATTATTAACTTTCTGTAGTTGAAGTACTATAAATTATAGCATTTCGTTTGTATTGCATTTCTATCTTTAACACCACTTAGCTGGCATGGTCAGATCACATGCCACAGCGCCGCCCCACTGTGCCCCCCAGTTTTAGACGAGGAGATCTATTCTGCAGATGTGCATAATATAATATTTAAATATTTAATAAAATACTTTTTAAACTATATTCAATAAAAAAATGAAGAAAAAAACAATTTTATGAACAGTTTTGAAGGGAAAAATTATCAGTTAAGTGGTTCATTTGTTCAAATGAAATATTTCTATTGATAAATAAAACTCATTATCAGTGGCGCTGAGAGCTGGGGGCAGGTATTCTTTACCCGGGCCCCGCTGACCCCCCCTTCCCCGTTGTAGACAGTGCCAGCACTTGGAGCCAGGAGAGAGCTGCTGTGTGCTGCGCTGGGGAGAGAGGCAGCTGCAGAAACAGTCTCTTCCTCTCTCTCTCCCTGGCTGCATGAAGTGTGTGTGTGGGGGGGGGGAATTGATCGATTGCTGACCGCCGTGCTCATCAGCCCCCATGAGGCACCCTCCTAAGAAGGGGGCTGCCCACACATCCCTACATTGGCCACATCCACTCTCATTACCTGGGCCTGGCACAGCTGTTGGCACCCCTGCTCATTATGTAAGCCCCATTATAATAGTTATTTCCATCCTTGGGATAAATATACATTAATACTATTACGGTAACTGTAAAAAATTATTGAAGCTCACATGCAATGGAACTGGTCACTATGGTAGATTTGTACAAAACTTTGCAGAGCCATATACAGTATGTTCCTATAGGTTTATAAATATAGTATCATGTGATGGGTTTCATGATATTTAAGGAAAATATTTTTATTGTCCTGGACAGTAACAAATGGCTTGTGTCCATATTATTTGCCCATGTGGTGCTATTAGATGACTGCATTGATTGTTCCCTGTGTGGTTTCAGGGTTGAGATCCAAGACCTGTCCACATCCTTAACCAAATCAGGCAAATTCGGATATTCTGATTTATTTCTTTTACATCCTCATTGTGAGAAGGTCACAAGTGCTCCTGCAGCATAAGAGATCCCGATGGCACAATCCACGGAGTTCTGTTTGCTATGTACTGTAGATTTACTGATACTATAGCTTGGGTTTCATTCTTGCTGGCTCTCTGCTTTGAGTCCAGGTTATATCATCCAGCAGAGCTGGCCAAAGAAAAGCCTGAATCCTGGACACAGAGGCAGATGTCATGTTACTGCAATCTATCTGGCCTTGACATATCTAATAGGTTGGCAGCACAATTGGAAATAATTCCAGAAGAGGGCAGTTTTAGCATGGTTCTTATAGATGGCCTCATCAAGGGGTATATTTATCACTATCTGCATTTTTAATGAGGATGTGATAAATATAATTGGCATAAACTCACAACGTGATATTTTCACTTTAATTTACCATTTTTCTCATGTCAGGTGATGGCCTTTGATAAGAGCCTGTCCTGGTGAATGAAGTCACACTGCTTCCTTGCTTTGATTCCCTGCAGCCTTCAAAATGTAATTAGCCTAGTGCTCACTACACTTATGGTTAAGAGCATCCATACCTAATTTCCACAGGTGTCTCAAGGCCATCAAGCAATCCTCTCCAAGGAAAGACAAGCTTTGGTCGAAATGGAGAGGCAACCGGCTGGATCTCTGGTGTTTAGTGAAACCCTCTTAAATAAAATGCATATCTAGTAACTTGCTCCTTGCAAAACAGGAGAAATATGTACGGGTGTACAGATCTTTACTACATTCCATTGCACTCTGGACCAACAAGGAACGCAGAGGTTTCTCCCATTGATTGCGTTACAACGGGAATGCATCCATCTTCTTCCTTCTTCTGCCTCTGTTCTCTCTGATTTCTTCTTTCTCAATCTCACCACCCCTAGAATCTCCTTATACTTCTTGCTTACATCACTATCAGAGTTGTCCCTAGGCATAGGCAAGCTATGCATATGCTTAGGGCATTTGGTATGCCTAGGGGCATAAGCAGGTTTTGCTGATTAAAATGATATGCGGCATGCCTATATTCTGTGCGTGACTGTGGCTGTATGTGCATACAAAATTGCTACGTTACAGTGTATATGTAACATAGCATTTCATATGCAGATTATTATTATTATTATTATTATTATTATTATCCTTTATTTATATGGCGCCACAAGGGTTCCGCAGCGCCCAATTACAGAGTACATGAACAAATAATCAAACATGAAAACAGCAACTTACAGTTGATGACAGTATAGGACAAGTACAGGGTAAATAAACATAGTTACATCAGCAGATGACACTGGAATAAGTATCAGGTGGCAGAAGACTGATGGATTTGGTGCAGTTGAAGATTATTAAAGTAAGAAAGGATAAGCACATGAGGGAAGAGGGCCCTGCTAGTGAGATCTTACATTCTAAAGGGGAGGGGTAGACAGACAGGGGTGACACAGATGGGGTACAGAGAGAGCGTAGAACAGAGGGTTAGGATGAGATTTGGCTGGGTTTGGTGAAGAAGTGGGTCTTGAGAGCCCGTTTGAAGTTTTGTAGAGAGGTGGAGAGTCTTAGGGGGAGAGGTAGGGAATTCCAAAGAAGTGGTGCAGCACGTGAAAAATCTTGGAGGTAGGAGTGGGAGGAAGTAATCCGTAGGCAGGAGAGTCGGCGTGCATTAGCAGAGCGTAGAGGATGGGTGGGAGTGTAAAGGGAGATAAGGTCAGAGATGTAGATGGGAGAGGAGTGGGTGAGGGCTTTGTAAGCAAGTGTGAGAAGCTTGAAATGGATTCTGAAAGGGAAGGGGAGCCAGTGAAGGTCTAGTAAGAGAGGAGAGGTGGACGTAGTGCGTTTGGTGAGGAAGATGAGCCGGGCAGCAGCATTGAGGATAGATTGGAGTGGAGAGAGGTATTTGTCAGGAATGCCAGTCAGGAGCAGATTACAGTAGTCCAGTCTGATGATGACCAGTGAGTGGATAAGAGTCTGATACTGCATTCAGATCGCAAATGCCGGATCCCACCCGGTAAAAGAAACGTGTCCTTACCGGGTGGGATCCGGCATTTGCGCTCCTTTGCTGGCTTTCCGACCCGATAATATACCGGGTTGGTTGCCATAGCAGCGGGGGGGCGCAGCAGCAGCAGGGGCAGGGGTGGAGGCGGCGCTGGGAGATGAGCTCATCTCCTGCACCGCCCCTCCCTCTGCTGTGAATGGGAACCGTGTCGCATCGACGCGGCTCCCATTCACACTGCACCTGACCCGATATTCAACCCGGGTATAATCCTTCTTTTATACCGGGTTGAATTACCGGGTCAGACGACCCGCTAATTCTCGGAAAAAGTGCTTTCACATCGCACACTGACCCGTGTCGACACGGCAATATGCTGTGTCGATACCGGGTTATTTGTGCAATGTGAAAGGGGTATTAGTAGCATCCTGGGTCAGAAAGTGTCTGATCCTGGAAATATTTTTTAGATGAAAATGTCAGGTTTGTGAGAGGTGCTGAATGTGTGGTTTGAAGGAGAGGGAGGAGTCAAGGATTACTCCAAGACAGCGCACTTGGGGGCTAGAGGAGGTAGTAGTGCCATAAATAGATAATGAGATTGTAGGACGTGAGGTTATGCGGGAGGGAGATACAGTTACAGTCGCACATAGAATATAGGCATGCCACATATCATTTTAATCAGCAGAAGCTACTTGTGCATCTTAGCCACATAGTAATGCAAATAAGACACATTTTCGTCAAAATAAGGAAATAAGGCGCCAGACATTAGCAGACACATCTGTATCCAAGCAGAGGCAGAGGTTACACTGGTAGCAGTCATGTGACTGCTGTTTGCAGGCGGGTTGGTTGTGCAATAGTGATCGGCATATGTGTAAGGAGCAGTTTGTGTGTCATGTGTATACATGCATTAATAATGTGGGGCATATGTGAAGGGACGTTATATGTATAAGGACATTAATAAAAGTTGGCATAATGTGTAAGGTGCATTATGTTTATAAGGACATTAATAATGTGTGTCATATGTGTAAGGAGCATTACTGTGTGGTATTATGTATATAAATGCATTACTAATGTGTGGCATTATGTGTATAAGGTGCTCTACTGTGTTGCGTAACATATAGAAAGGGCACTATGTGGTCTAATGTAAATAAAGAGCAACATGGTGTGGTGTAATGTGAATAAGAAGCAACTCAGTGTGATGTAATGTGTATAAGGGTGTGAAGTCTGATTAACTTCCAGGAAGAAAAGCAATACTTTAAAAACACAATGTTCAGGCCGCTGTGACCGTTAAGCATGTGTGCGTGTAACCCCTATCCAGTGCGTACACGTTGCGTGCGCACGCCATCACGCTGTTAGCACAGAGTAGCTACACGTGTGGCAGAATACACTCTATAACCCCTAACAGGAAAAGTAATGCAACACCAATTGTACGTTTGTATATGCAATGCTGGGGTCCAATCCACCAACAGTTATTTACTTAGAAAAGGGGTATGACAAGAAATACAATCATATAAGAGAAAAGGCTACAATCAATGGATACTTACGCTTGTTTCGCCTGCCCCACCCGGTCCCGGTCCTCAGTCAATCTGGGTATGACCTTCAGAGAATGTGTGTGACCGGCAAGGAGGCATGGCTTTTATACATTAATCTAAATCATGAAACAATGGGAACTGTAATCTCTTCACCTATAGGTCAAAGGACTGGTCATTTACAGTACAGGAGGGGTCATAGGTCGGTTTGAATAGGTGGGCGATGCCTGGTCCAGGTGTACTTACAGATGTTCTCCTCTGGGTTCCCGCCAAATATCAAGAGTACAGTAAATACAGTTAATATTAATATTCAGTTCCTGCGCATATCTATGCGCAGGAGCGTGCTATCTTCTGCAAACTGCTACCGGAATATTGCTCTTAAAATTCTGTACAGCTGGATACCAAACACCACCTCCTAACCTAATTCTGTCCCCTCATATCCTGTAAAGTCGAATCCCTCTGTTGTTATACCTTTTAAGCAAGTGTAACTCGCTGGTGTGGTGCATGTAGGCTGTGTGTAAATTGTGCACTATGTGGATTAAATATGAGATATGTCTTTGTGGCTTTTCCATACGAATGGGTATGCTACCGTATTTACTCATACCACAAGCTAATACGCATTACCGCATGAGCGATTATACGTAACCTGCGAGTATGCGCACGCACGGCAGAACAAGCACCCGCACGGAGGCCATCTGTGTGGTGTTTGTACGTGATGTATGTGGCTATAATATTTTCGACTTTAACAAGGGGCACCAATGTGAAGAGTAACGTTTATAAGGTAAAGTGGTACTACTGTGTGATGTAACGTGAATTAGGGACACTATCGCATGATAAAATGTGAATAAAGTTGCACTACTGTGTGGTGTCATTTGAATTGGGGGTACTATTGTGTGGCCTTGCCCCTTCCCAGAAAGAACATGCCCCTTTTTGGGCTGTGCGCCAAATGTGCGCACTGTTCCTATTTATAATGTAGGGGGTAGGAACACCAAAATGTGGACTGTTATGGGTGTGGGTGATGGTGCCAGGTAAGGGGTACAGGGTCAGCGGTGGAACTAGCGGCGTTGCTAGGGGGCACCAGCCAAAATCTTGCCTAGGGCATCATATTGGTTAGTGTTAGGCGCGGCGGTCTTCGGCCGTGCCCAACCTGAGCAGCGGTCACGGCCGCCGCGCCTCTCTCCTTCCCTGTCCCCCGCACGGCGCCTAGCAATGCCAGGACGCCATGCGCAGGATAGCCGCCGGGTCCCTGGCAACGCAGGACGCCGTGCGTGCAGGGCCGCCGGGTGCATAGCAACGGGGACGCCACAGGTGGACCGCGTTCCCCGTTGCTAAGAATAGTTAATTAGGTTGCTCGTGCAGCAGGGCAGCTGCACGGCAACTAGTAATTAGGGTCTGGGGGCTGGTCCAGCAGGGCCTTTTTATGTGAGCCAGCACACTGCAGCCCCGCCGGTGATAGCTTCTTGTATGCTGTTCCTGCCTTGCAGAACTCTGTTCCTGTCAGCCGTGTTTGGTGGATCTTGCTCCCTGCCCTTTGGTACTTTGGAGGTCCGAAGCCGGTCCTGGGAATCCTTCTAGTCCTTGCGAACCTGTTTGTCATCTGGGGTTCTCGCCCGGTTTCGTGAGTAGCGGCTTCTGCCGCGTGTTGCGGCCTATGCCGCTTAGTGTTTACTTTACTGTGAATTGGTGCATTTGCGGAGGTTTCCGCTTTCACTGTCCACCCCAGAACTCGGCGGTGCCGTGTAGGGGAGTGGACAGTGGTTTCTTTGTAGTTCTTTTTCCTTTGGCGGCGTGCCGCACATACGTTTAGTTTTTAGGTAGTTTATATCCCCTAGCGTGGTTGTTTCAGTTAGAGGTCCCCTTGTTATTACCCTGTCTCAGTTCACGCCTTGTCTCTCTTTAAGACCTGAGGGGGCATCGGAGCTGGGTAGACCTAATCCGCCCTTCAAACGCGGCTGCCATGGGCCCAAGAAACCATAGTCATTCAGGCGTGAATTGATAACACGGGTAAGACAACGGAGGTAGGGTGCTAGGGGCTATTTCCTTCCCATTTCCCAATCCCAGCATTCCGTCTTGGTGCTCAGGACTCACTACATAAGATCTCCCCTGTCCTGAGCATCAGGATTGTAACATTATCACCGGCCCACATAAAAAAAAAAGGGGTTTAATTTTTTCCGTTGTATTGGTGGGCCTAGAAATTCGGCCTCATGAATCCGGCAGGAAGATCTTTTGCGAGCTTCCCCGAGTATGGTTCCAGAACCAAAGATGCATTTACCTGACCGTTTTTCGGGTAACCGAAAGGATTTTTTTAATTTTAAGGAAGCTTGTAAGCTTTATTTTCGTTTAAGGCCCCGTTCCTCTGGTACTGAGTCTCAGCGGGTCGGGATTGTGATGTCTCTACTTCAGGGTGATTCACAGACCTGGGCGTTTGGGCTAAGAGCGGATGATGCTGCTTTGTTATCAGTAGACGCCTTTTTTAAATCCTTAGGCCTCTTATATGACGACCCAGATAGAGAAGAATCAGCTGAGAGTCACCTGCGTGCCCTTAAGCAAGGCAAAAATCCAGCAGAGGTGTATTGTACCGAATTTCGTCGTTGGTCGAACGACTGTGGCTGGAATGACCCGGCCCTGCGCAGTCAGTTTCGCCTCGGACTGTCGGAAGTGATTAAAGACAGTCTCCTTCAGTACCCCGCTCCTGAGACTCTAGACAAACTCATGGAGCTCGCTATTAAAATTGATCGTCGTCTCCGAGAGCGGAGGGCTGAAAGAGGAACAACTTTTAGGCCTAATCCATGTGTATATACTTTTCCTGAGGACGTCGAGGAGCCCATGCAAATGGGTCTCTCCCTCCTGTCCCCAGAGGAAAGAACCAGAAGGTTAAGTTCTGGTCTTTGTTTGTAATGTGGTGGTAAGGGACATATCGCACGTAACTGCCCGAACAAGCCGGGAAACGCTCTGACCAAGTGAATTGTGAGGGGGTTCACTTGGGTCTGCAGTTAATCTCCTCTAATAATTCTCTATTAGTTCTGGTAAAGATTTCCTTTGGCAGCCTCAGTTAGTTGGTGTCGGCCTTCGTCGACAGTGGAGCTGCAGGAAATTTTATGGATTTAGCTTGGGCTAAGGCTTTAGGCGTTCCACTTATACCCTTAGATAGACGTATCACCATGCACGGCTTGGATGGGGTTCCGCTTTCCAATGGGGTTATTACTCACCGCACACCTCCAGTATTGCTGACAGTGGGGGCCCTACATTCAGAAGAAATAGAATTTTACCTTACACATTGTCCGGCAGTTCCAGTAGTTTTGGGTCACCCCTGGCTTGCCTTTCATAATCCCACCATAGATTGGCGGTCTGGGGAGATTTCCCAATGGGGTCCTTTTTGTGTTAAGGAGTGTATTTCCCATCCTGTCCGGGTTGCGGCAGTTACCCCAGAACTTATTCCTCTGGAATATCAGGATTTTGCTGATGTGTTCTCCAAGGGTAATGCGGACGTTCTGCCTCCCCATCGGTCCTATGACTGCGCTATAGATTTAGTTCCCGGGGCCACTTTACCTAAGGGGAGATTATATGACCTCTCTGGGCCAGAAACCACGGCTATGGATAATTATATCCAGGAGAGCCTGAAAAAAGGCTTCATTAGGCCTTCGAAATCTCCTTTGAGTGCAGGATTCTTTTTTGTTGAGAAAAAAGATGGGTCGCTCAGACCATGTATTGATTTTCGGGCTCTGAATAAAATTTCTGTTAAAAACACCTACCCTTTGCCTTTGATTTCAGTACTTTTTGATCAGTTACGCTCTGCCGTTATCTTCTCAAAAATCGATCTTAGAGGAGCTTACTATCTCATCCGAATAAGATCTGGGGATGAGTGGAAGACGGCTTTCAGCACACAGTCGGGTCATTATGAATACCTGGTGATGCCCTTTGGGCTGTCAAATGCTCCTGCGGTATTTCAAGACCTCATCAATGATGTTCTTCGTGACTTTCTTGGAAAGTTCGTTGTCGTTTATTTAGACGACATTTTGATTTATTCTGAGTCTATGGAACAACATATTACCCAGGTGCGTCTGGTTCTTCAAAAACTACGGGAGAATCATTTATACGCAAAACTAGAGAAATGTGATTTTCACATCACGGAAGTGTCCTTCTTGGGGTATATTATTTCTCCCCAGGGATTTTTCATGGAACCGAAAAAACTCCAGGCCATCCTTAATTGGGCGCAACCCACAAATTTAAAAGCAATTCAGCGCTTTTTAGGGTTTGCAAACTATTATAGGCGGTTCATTCATACCTGTTCTGATTTGGTCGCTCCTATAGTAGCATTGAATAAAAAAGGAGCGGACCCTTCCAATTGGTCGCCTGCAGCCGAGTCTGCCTTTCGGGCCTTAAAACAGGCCTTTGTCTCGGCTCCTGTTCTCAGGCACCCTAACCCGGAGCTCCCCTTTATAGTCGAGGTAGATGCCTCAGAGGTTGGAGTGGGGGCTATCCTATCTCAGGAAGATCCGGAGTCTCAGGAATTACACCCTTGTGCCTTCATGTCCAGGAAATTCTCCTCCGCAGAATCCAACTATGACGTTGGTAATCGAGAATTGCTGGCATTTAAATGGGCTTTCGAGGAGTGGAGGCATTGGCTGGAGGGAGCTAGGCATACTATTACAGTGTTTACTGACCATAAGAACCTGCAGTATATTGAGTCAGCTAAACGGCTTAATGCTCGGCAGGCACGTTGGGCATTGTTTTTTACTCGTTTCAGGTTTATTATCACCTTCAGGCCCGGTTCCAAAAATACTAAAGCTGATGCCCTGTCACGTTGTTTTCTTCCGGTTCACAATAACCATCCTGCTACTACCCCCATAGTTCCATCATCTGTCATCCGGGCAGGCCTCACACAGGATTTATTTACTCAGTTAGTCCAGCTTCAACAGCAGGCTCCTAAACCGACTCCTGCTGATCGTCTTTTTGTCCCTGAATTTCTGAGAGGCACTTTTTAGCTGAGTTTCATGACAACAAAGTCTCTGGTCATCCAGGTATCACTAAGACCTTGGAGTTAGTCTCTCGCTCGGTGTGGTGGCCTAGTCTTTCTAAAGATGTAAGGGAATTTGTCCATTCCTGTCAGGTTTGTGCACGGCATAAGGTTCCTCGTTCATTGCCGATCGGGCAACTCGTACCTTTAGCCGTTCCTCTCAGGCCATGGTCACATATATCCATGGATTTCGTGGTGGACCTTCCTCTTTCAGCCGGATTTCGAGTCATTTGGGTGGTAGTAGATCGTTTTAGTAAGATGGCTCATTTCATTGCTCTTCCTTGATTACCCTCTGCTCAAGGGTTGGCAGTCTTGTTTCTCCGTCATGTGTTCAGGCTCCATGGGTTGCCCAGGGATATTGTCTCTGATCGGGGTCCGCAATTCATTGCTCGTTTCTGGAAACGTTTTTGTGCCTCATTAAATATGAAACTCTCTTTAACATCTGGGTACCATCCACAATCTAACGGACAAACCGAACGAGTTAACCAGTCATTAAAACAGTATTTACGGTTGTATTCGGCCAAACTCCAGAATGATTGGTCTGAATTTCTTCCGTTAGCCGAATTTGCTTATAATAACTCTTGTCATTCTTCCACCAAGGAGTCCCCATTCTTTTCAGTCTTTGGCTTTCATCCTAGAGCCAACTCTTTTTTTCCTCATTCTCCAATATCCTCGTTGACCTTAACCTCCCATCTCAGAACAATTTGGAGAAAGGTGCACCTTGCCTTGAGAAAAGCTGCCTTCCGAGAAAAGAAATTTTCTGATAGGCTCCGACGTCCTTGCACTTTTAAGGTGGGAGATAAGGTATGGTTGTCATCCCGCAACATCAAGCTCCGACAACCTTCGGCTAGATTGGGACCCAAATTTATTGGACCATTCCTTATCATTAAGAAGGTCAACCCAGTTGCTTTTCGGCTACGCTTGCCGAGATCTCTCAAAATTGGCAATACTTTTCACTGTTCTCTTTTGAAACAGTATTTTTCTTCCAGGAGATTTCCTCGGAGGACTTCCCAGGGTAGATCTCCGGTGGATGTTCAGGGGCAACAAGAGTTCTTGGTGGAGAAGGTTTTAGATTCTAAGCTTTCTCGGGGTCGGCTCTATTTTTTGGTCCACTGGAAAGGTTATGGCCCTGAAGAAAGATCTTGGGTGTTGGATAAAGATTTACATGCTCCCAAGCTGAAGAGGATTTTCTTTCAGGAGTTTCCTCAGAAACCTGGCTCTAGGGGTTCTTTAACCCCTCCTTAAGGGGGGGGGGGTACTGTTAGGCGCGGCGGTCTTCGGCCGTGCCCTGACTGAGCAGCGGTCACGGCCGCCGCGCCTCTCTCCTTCCCTGTCCCCTGCACGGCGCCTTGCAACGCAAGGACGCCGTGCGCACGATAGCCGCCAGGTCCCTGGCAACGCAGGACGCCGTGCGTGCAGGGCCGCCGGGTGCATAGCAACGGGGACGCCACAGGTGGACCGCGTTCCCCGTTGCTAAGAATAGTTAATTAGGTTGCTCGTGCAGCAGGGCAGCTGCACGGCAACTAGTAATTAGGGTCTGGGGGCTGGTCCTGCTGGCCCTCCTGTTATTGGCCAGCAGGGCCTTTTTATGTGAGCCAGCACACTGCAGCCCCGCCGGTGATAGCTTCTTGTATGCTGTTCCTGCCTTGCAGAACTCTGTTCCTGTCAGCCGTGTTTGGTGGATCTTGCTCCCTGCCCTTTGGTACTTTGGAGGTCCGAAGCCGGTCCTGGGAATCCTTCTAGTCCTTGCGAACCTGTTTGTCATCTGGGGTTCTCGCCCGGTTTCGTGAGTAGCGGCTTCTGCCGCGTGTTGCGGCCTATGCCGCTTAGTGTTTACTTTACTGTGAATTGGTGCATTTGCGGAGGTTTCCGCTTTCACTGTCCTCCCCGGAACTCGGCGGTGCCGTGTAGGGGAGTGGACAGTGGTTTCTTTGGAGTTCTTTTTCCTTTGGCGGCGTGCCGCACATACGTTTCGTTTTTAGGTAGTTTATAGCCCCTAGCGTGGTTGTTTCAGTTAGAGGTCCCCTTGTTATTACCCTGTCTCAGTTCACGCCTTGTCTCTCTTTAAGACCTGAGGGGGCATCGGAGTTGGGCAGACCTAATCCGCCCTTCAAACGCGGCTGCCATGGGCCCAAGAAACCATAGTCGTTCAGGCGTGAATTGATAACACGGGTAAGACAACGGAGGTAGGGTGCTAGGGGCTATTTCCTTCCCATCCCAGCATTCCGTCTTGGTGCTCAGGACTCACTACATAAGATCTCCCCTGTCCTGAGCATCAGGATCGTAACAGGTTAGGGCTGACTCTGATCACTATAATCAGACTGGGCCTTTAACAATCTTTCTGGCTAATGTTGGTTAGTGCAATAGGGTGCAGTGATGGCGCAGCTGCAAACTGGTGATCCATTTTCTATTAGTTGAAAGTAGAGATGAGCGGGTTCGGTTCTCCGAGAACTGAACCCCCCCCGAACTTCACGTGGTTTACACGGGTCCGAGGCAGCCTTGGTTCTTCCTGCCTTACTCGTAAAACCCGAACGAGGGAAAACGTCATCATTCCGCTGTCGGATTCTCGCGAGAATCAGGATTCCATATAAAGATCCGCGCATTGCCGCCATTTTCACTCGTGCATTGTAGATTGAGCGGAGAGGACGTGGCTACGTTCTCTGAGTGAAAAGCTCAATATCAGCTCAATATCTGTGCTCAGTATCAGTGCTGCATTGTGGTGACCAGTATACTACAGTACAATAGTCCAGTGCTGTTCTCGCTGCCCAGTGTCAGTTCTAGTATCCTCATCAGTGCTCCGGATCAGTGCTCATTGTCTTGCTGCTGCATTGTGGTGACCAGTATACTACAGTACAATAGTCCAGTGCTGTTCTCGCTGCCAAGTGTCAGTTCTAGTATCCTCATCAGTGCTCATTGTCATGCTGCTGCATTGTGGTGACCATTATACTACAGTACAATAGTCCAGTGCTGTTCTCGCTGCCCAGTGTCAGTTCTAGTATCCTCATCAGTGCTCAGGATCAGTGCTCATTGTCTTGCTTCTGCATTGTGGTGACCAGAATACTACAGTACAATAGTCCAGTGCTGTTCTCGCTGCCCAGTGTCAGTTCTAGTATCCTCATCAGTGCTCAGTATCACTACTCATTGTCTTGTACTGCATTGTGGTGACCAGTATATTACAGTACATTACTAAAAGTCCAGTGTCTTGTGCTGCATTTTGCTGCTGTAGGGTGCTGTGGTAGTGTCCTATCACTGTGCATAGGTCATCATCATTCCAGTCACAGTGGTATCTGGTATCTATCTAGTGGTATCTAATTCCAGACATTACTGCCATCTAATCCTGTTGCAAAGCGGATAACTCAGGTCTTGACAACTATGTTGGTGTTAGACATGTATCCGGTATCCACCATTAATTCACAGGGACTTAGAGAATTGCTTGAGGTAGTGTGTCCCCGGTACCAAATACCATCTAGGTTCCACTTCTCTAGGCAGGTGATACCGAGAATGTACAAAGACGTCAGAAAAAGAGTCACCAGTGTCCAAAAAAATGCAGTTGTACCCACTGTCCACTTAACCATGGACATGTGGACAAGTGGAGCAGGGCAGACTAAGGACTATATGACTGTGACAGCCCACTGGGTAGATGTATTGCCTCCCGCAGCAACAACAGCAGTGGCGGCACCAGTAGCAGCATCTCGCAAACGCCAACTCGTTCCTAGGCAGGCTACGCTTTGTATCACCGCTTTCCATAAGAGGCACACAGCTGACAACCTCTTACGGAAACTGAGGAACATCATCGCAGATTGGCTTACCCCAATTGGACTCTCCTGGGGATTTGTGACATCAGACAACGCCACCAATATTGTGCGTGCTTTACATGTGGGCAAATTTCAGCACGTCCCATGTTTTGCACATACAATGAATTTGGTGGTGCAGAATTTTTTTTAAAAATGACAGGGGTGTGCAGGAGATGCTGTCGGTGGCCCGAAGAATTGCGGGCCAGTTTCAGCATTGAGCCACCGCATGCCGAAGACTGGAGCACCAGCAAACACTCCTGAACATGCCCTGCCATCAGCTGAAGCAAGCGGTGGTAACGAGGTGGAATTCAACCCTCTATATGCTTCAGAGGATGGAGGAGCAGCAAAAGGCCATTCAAGCCTATACATCTGCCTACGATATAGGCAAAGGAGGGGGAATGCACCTGACTCAAGCGCAGTGGAGAATGATTTCCATGTTGTGCAAGGTTCTCCAACCCTTTGAACTTGCCACACATGAAGTCAGTTCAGACACTGCCAGCCTAAGTCAGGTAATTCCCCTCATCAGGCTTTTGCAGAAGCAACTGGAGAGATTGAAGGAGGAGCTAAAATGGAGCGATTCCACTAGGCATGTGGGACTTGTGGATGGAGCCCTTCATTCGCTTAACCAGGATTCACGGGTGATCAATCTGTTGAAATCAGAGCATTACATTTTGGCCACCGTGCTCGATCCTAGGTTTAAAGCCTACATTGTATCTCTCTTTCCAGCAGACACAGGTCTGCAGATGTTCAAAGACCTGCTGGTGATACAATTGTCAAGTCAAGTGGAACGTGACCCGCCAACAGCTCCTCCTTCATTTTCTACCACCACTGGAGCTGCCAGGAAAAGGATAAAATGTCCAAAATCTCCCACTGGCGGTGATGCAGGGCAGTCAGGAGCGATAGCTGACATCTGGTCCGGACTGAAGGACCTGCCAACGATTACTGACATGTCGTCTACTGTCACTGCATATGATTCTGTCACCATTAAAAGAATGGTGGAGTATTATATGAGTGACAGCATCCAAGTAGGCATGTCAGACAGTCCGTACTTATACTGGCAGAAAAAAAGAGGCAATTTGGAGGCCCTTGCACAAACTGGCTTTATTTTACCTAAATTGCCCCCCCTCCAGTGTGTACTCCGAAAGAGTGTTTAGTGCAGCCGGTAACCTTGTCAGCGATCGGCGTAGGAGGTTACTTCCAGAAAATGTGGAGAAGATGATGTTCATCAAAATGAATTATAATCAATTTCTCCGTGGAGACATTTACCAGCAATTGCCTCCAGAAAGTACACAGGGACCTGTGATGGTGGATTCCAGTGGGGATGAATTAATACTCTGTGAGGAGGGGGATGTAGACAGTGAAACGGGTGAGGAATAGGACGATGAGGAGGAGGTGGACATCTTGCCTCTGTAGAGCCAGTTTGTGCAAGGAGAGATTAATTGCTTCTTTTTAGGTGGGGGTCCAAACCAACCCGTCATTTCAGTCACAGTCGTGTGGCAGACCCTGTCACTGAAATGATGGGTTGGTTAAAGTGTGCATGTCCTGTTTATACAACATAAGGGTGGGTGGGAGGGCCCAAGGACAATTCCATCTTGCACCTCTTTTTTATTTATTTATCTTTGCATCCTGTGCTGTTTGGGGACTATATTTTTAAGTGCCATCCTGTCTGACACTGCAGTGCCACTCCTAGATGGGCCAGGTCTTTGTGCCGCCCACTTGGGTCGCTTAGCTTAGTCATCTAGCGACCTCGGTGCAAATTTTAGGACTCAAAATAATATTGTGAGGTGTGAGGTGTTCAGAATAGACTGGAAATGAGCGGAAATTATCGTTATTGAGGTTAATAATACTATAGGATCAAAATTACCCCCAAATTCTATGATTTAAGCTGTTTTTGAAAAAAAAAACAGCCAAATCCAAAACACACCCGAATCCGACAAAAATTCTTAAGGGAGGTTTTGCCAAAACGCGTCCGAATCCAAAACACGAACGTGGAACCGAATCCAAAACCAAAGCACAAAACCCGAAAAATGCCCGCTGCACATCTCTAGTTGAAAGCTCTGATTGCCTCACTAGCAAGCTGATTAAATAGGTTTGAATGCTTTTATTTTCAAGCTTACCAATGCAGAGATACCACAGATATACTACTTACTGAACCAAATTCCCTCATTGCCAGATCCAAAGCCACATTCCTGTGATGACTTCCTCTGCGTGAGTTTTACTTTCTCCTATTTGGGACACTCCTTTGGAGTCCCAACCACAAGTCCATCATGCACAGAAAATGAGTGCATGCATGTATCTAAACTTCCTTTATATCTGCAAAGTCAATCAATCTACGTATTTTAAAAAGGCTTGGATGATGGAATCTGTGTATGTATGTAAGTATCTATCTATCTATCTATCTATCTATCTATCTATCTGTCTGTCTGTCTGTCTGTCAGTCTGTCTGTCTGTCTATCTATCTATCATTTGTATGAGAAAAGAGTGGTCAACAGTATCAAATGCAGGACATACTGTAGATCTAGGAGAAATAGGAGTAATGGCCTTAAAATTTAGCAATGATCCAATCACAGACCACCTTAATCAGTGCAGTTTCTGTGGAGTGTTAGGGGCCTATTTATCAAATAATAATTGCGGAATATTACTCGAAAACAGTTGTTTTCAGGCAATAACTGCAACTATTAAGGGTCCCCAAATGAACTACAGAGGGATAACAGCTGAAATCTCCGATATCTGCTGCAGTTCCTCCATTTTTGTAAGCAGATGCAGTGGAAAGCTATTATCTGCTATCAAAAGCTACCGTAGTTCAGACATATCAGGTCCTGCAGCACAGCCAAATCTGATATATCACACAGGTATATCAGTATCTCTGGCTGTATGTACGGCCGACCGCAGCCACAGCAGTCATTGAATATGAACAAGTAAGCGGGAATATGAAATATCTCTGCTGCCAGACATATGAGGTGGCGGAGTGGTTATTTTGAATGCACAAGATGGGGTGTGCATACATCTAAACAATGGATAGATCGGTTGGTGTTTCCGCCGGGCAGCTGATCCACTGGATAAGTGTGACTGTGTACCCAGCCTAAGTGATTGCTCTGCGCTCATAGAAGTAGACAGTACCAACCCCCTGCCCATACCCGCATCCAAACATTTCAAAATATATGTAGACAGATGGCAATCTATCAAATCCACTGGACCAATGTGCATGTGTGTGTGTATGTGTATATGTATGTATACATAAAAAGTTTGATATAACAGATATACAAGGTGTGAGTACTCACATGGTCAAAGAGGTGGCCCAAACAATCGCTCTTAGCGTGCCATGTTCTGTTCGACTTTTCATGTCTTTTTACCTGAACATGTCTCTCAGTCTCTGTGATGGTGATTTGTGCCAGATGTCTTGCACCACATGGCTTATTGATAGTTGTAAAAGGCCCAGGTTATTCCTGGACCGGCGCCATTCACACTGCACACCGGTGCATGTGCTGGCACTTGGAGATTTGCTGGGGACATGTCCCTGGTTGGACGACACAGGTTACCTGTGTTTCCACTACAGCTCACCTGGTCCTTCCCATTTGAAACCCTGCTAGGTGCCCCAAAAGGATTCCCTGTTGACTGGACTCGGATGGAGCTTTTTCCACTGACAAAAATCCAGGGTTATTACGCATTCATGTGAAATCCAGAGCCGTAACTAGACTTTTTGGTGCATTGAATTGCCCCCCCCCCCCCCCCCATTTTTCCAATTGTGGCATAAGGTACATGCCTAATGGGGAAGGGGCATGACAAGATTGATACAAAGAGAAAGTCCATGTTATGACACCAATTACCACATTATATATACAGTAGTGATGTGCACCGGAAATTTTTCGGGTTTTGTATTTTGGTTTTGGGTTCGGTTCCGCGGCCGTGTTTTGGATTCGGACGCGTTTTGGCAAAACCTCACCGAAAATTTTTTGTCGGATTCGGGTGTGTTTTGGATTCGGGTGTTTTTTTCAAAAAACCCTAAGAAACAGCTTAAATCATAGAATTTGGGGATCATTTTGATCCCATAGTATTATTAACCTCAATAACCATAATTTCCACTCATTTCCAGTCTATTCTGAACACCTCACAATATTATTTTTAGTCCTAAAATTTGCACCGAGGTCACTGGATGGCTAAGCTAAGCGACACAAGTGGCCGACACAAACACCTGGCCCATCTAGGAGTGGCACTGCAGTGTCAGGCAGGATGGCCCATCAAAAAATTGTCCCCAAACAGCACATGATGCAAAGAAAAAAAAGAGGCGCTCCAAGGTCGCTGTGTGACTAAGCTAAGCGACACAAGTGGGCGACACAAACACCTGGCCCATCTAGGAGTGGCAGTGCAGTGTCAGGCAGGATGGCACTTCCAAAAAATTGTCCCCAAACAGCACATGATGCAAAGAAAAAAAGAGGCGCACCAAGGTGGCTGTTTGACTAAGCTAAGCGACACAAGTGGCCGACACAAACACCTGGCCCATCTAGGAGTGGCACTGCAGTGTCAATCAAGACAGGATGGCACTTCCAAAAATTTGTCCCCAAACAGCACATGATGCAAAGAAAAAAAGAGGCGCACCAAGGTGGCTGTTTGACTAAGCTAAGCGACACAAGTGGCTGACACAAACACCTGGCCCATCTAGGAGTGGCACTGCAGTGTCAATCAAGACAGGATGGCACTTCCAAAAATTTGTCCCCAAACAGCACATGATGTAAAGAAAAAAAGAGGCGCACCAAGGTGGCTGTTTGACTAAGCTAAGCGGCACAAGTGGCCGACACAAACACCTGGCCCATCTAGGAGTGGCACTGCAGTGTCAATCAAGACAGGATGGCACTTCCAAAAAATTGTCCCCAAACAGCACATGATGCAAAGAAAAAAAGAGGCGCACCAAGGTGGCTGTTTGACTAAGCTAAGCGACACAAGTGGCCGACACAAACACCTGGCCCATCTAGGAGTGGCACTGCAGTGTCAATCAAGACAGGATGGCACTTCCAAAAAATTGTCCCCAAACAGCACATGATGCAAAGAAAAAAAGAGGCGCACCAAGGTGGCTGTTTGACTAAGCTAAGCGACACAAGTGGCCGACACAAACACCTGGCCCATCTAGGAGTGGCACTGCAGTGTCAATCAAGACAGGATGGCACTTCCAAAAAATTGTCCCCAAACAGCACATGATGCAAAGAAAAATGAAAGAAAAAAGAGGTGCAAGATGGAATTGTCCTTGGGCCCTCCCACCCACCCTTATGTTGTATAAACAGGACATGCACACTTTAACGTACCCATAATTTCAGCGACAGGGTCTGCCACAGGACTGTGACTGAAATGACTGGTTGGTTTGGACCCCCACCAAAAAAGAAGCAATCAATCTCTCCTTGCACAAACTGGCTCTACAGAGGCAAGATGTCCACCTCATCATCATCCTCCGATTCCTCACCCCTTTCACTGTGTACATCCCCCTCCTCACAGATTATTAATTCGTCCCCACTGGAATCCACCATCTCAGGTCCCCGTGTACTTTCTGGAGGCAATTGCTGCTGGTGAATGTCTCCACGGAGGAATTGATTATAATTCATTTTGATGAACATCATCTTCTCCACATTTTCTGGAAGTAACCTCGTACGCCGATTGCTGACAAGGTGAGCGGCTGCACTAAACACTCTTTCGGAGTACAAACTGGAGGGAGGGCAACTTAGGTAGAATAAAGCCAGTTTCTGCAAGGGCCTCCAAATTGCCTCTTTTTCCTGCCAGTATACGTACGGACTGTCTGACGTGCCTACTTGGATGCGGTCACTCATATAATCCTCCACCATTCTCTCCATGGTGAGAGAATCATATGCAGTGACAGTAGACGACATGTCAGTAATCATTGGCAGGTCCTTCAGTCCGGACCAGATGTCAGCAGTGGCACTCGCTCCAGACTGCCCTGCATCACCGCCAGCGGGTGGGCTAGGAATTCTTAGCCTTTTCCTCGCACCCCCAGTTGCGGGAGAATGTGAAGGAGGAGGTGTTGACGGGTCACGTTCCGCTTGACTTGACAATTTTCTCACCAGCAGTTCTTTGAACATCTGCAGACTTGTGTCTGCAGGAAAGAGAGATACAACGTAGGTTTTAAATCTAGGATCGAGCACGGTGGCCAAAATGTAGTGCTCTGATTTCAACAGATTGACCACCCGTGAATCCTGGTTAAGCGAATGAAGGGCTCCATCCACAAGTCCCACATGCCTAGCGGAATCGCTCTGTTTTAGCTCCTCCTTCAATGTCTCCAGCTTCTTCTGCAAAAGCCTGATGAGGGGAATGACCTGACTCAGGCTGGCAGTGTCTGAACTGACTTCACGTTGAAATCATTCTCCACTGTGCTTGAGTCAGGTGCATTCCCCCTCCTTTGCCTATATCGTGGGCAGATGTATAGGCTTGAATGGCCTTTTGCTGCTCCTCCATCCTCTGAAGCATATAGAGGGTTGAATTCCACCTCGTTACCACCTCTTGCTTCAGATGATGACAGGGCAGGTTCAGGAATGTTTGGTGGTGCTCCAGTCTTCTGTATGCGGTGCCTGAATGCCGAAAGTAGCCCGCAATTCTTCGGGCCACCGACAGCATCTCTTGCATGCCCTCTCTCATTTTTTAAATAATTCTGCACCACCAAATTCAATGTATGTGCAAAACATGGGACGTGCTGGAATTTGCCCAGATGTAATGCACGCACAATATTGCTGGCGTTGTCCGATGTCACAAATCCCCAGGAGAGTCCAATTGGGGTAAGCCATTCTGCGATGATCTTCCTCAGTTGCCGTAAGAGGTTGTCAGCTGTGTGCCTATTCTGGAAAGCGGTGATACAAAGCGTAGCCTGCCTAGGAAAGAGTTGGCGTTTGCGAGATGCTGCTACTGGTGCCGCCGCTGCTGTTCTTGCTGCGGGAGGCAATACATCTACCCAGTGGGCTGTCACAGTCATAGAGTCCTGAGTCTGCCCTGCTCCACTTGTCCACATGTCCGTGGTTAAGTGGACATTGGGTACAACTGCATTTTTTAGGACACTGGTGAGTCTTCTTCTGAGGTCTGTGTACATTTTCGGTATCGCCTGCCTAGAGAAATGGAACCTAGATGGTTCCGGGGACACAGTACCTCAATCAAGTCTATAGTTGCCTCTGAATTAACGATGGATACCGGAACCACGTTTCTCACCGCCCAGGCTGCCAAGGCCTGAGTTATCTGCTTTGCAGCAGGATGACTGCTGTGATATTTCATCTTCCTCGCAAAGGACTGTTGGACAGTCAATTGCTTACTGGAAGTAGTACAAGTAGTCTTCTGACTTCCCCTCTTGGATGACGATCGACTCCAAGCAACAACAGCAGCGCCAGCAGCAGTAGGCGTTACACTCAAGGATGCATCGGAGGAATCCCAGGCAGGAGAGGACTCGTCAGACTTGACAGTGACATGGCCTGCAGGACTATTGGCTTTCCTGTGTAAGGAGGAAATTGACACTGAGGGAGTTGGTGGTGTGGTTTGCAGGAGCTTGGTTACAAGAGGAAGGGATTTAGTGGTCAGTGGACTGCTTCCGCTGTCACCCAAAGTTTTTGATCTTGTCACTGACTTATGATGAATGCGCTGCAGGTGACGTATAAGGGAGGATGTTCCGAGGTGGTTAACGTCCTTACCCCTACTTATTACAGCTTGACAAAGGCAACATACGGCTTGACACCTGTTGTCCGCATATGTGTTGAAATAATTCCACACCGAAGAGCTGATTTTTTTTTGTATTTTGACCAGGCATGTCAATGGCCATATTCCTCCCACGGACAACAGGTGTCTCCCCGGGTGCCTGACTTAAACAAACCACCTCACCATCAGAATCCTCCTTGTCAATTTCCTCCCCAGCGCCAGCAACACCCATATCCTCATCCTGGTGTACTTCAACACTGACATCTTCAATTTGACTATCAGGAACTGGACTGCGGGTGCTCCTTCCAGCACTTGCAGGGGGCGTGCAAATGGTGGAAGGTGCAAGCTCTTCACGTCCAGTGTTGGGAAGGTCAGGCATCGCAACCGACACAATTGGACTCTCCTTGGGGATTTGTGATTTTGAAGAACGCACAGTTCTTTGCTGTGCTTTTGCCAGCTTAAGTCTTTTCTTTTTTCTAGCGAGAGGATGAGTGCTTCCATCCTCATGTGAATCTGAACCACTAGCCATGAACATAGGCCAGGGCCTCAGCCGTTCCTTGCCACTCCGTGTCGTAAATGGCATATTGGCAAGTTTACGCTTCTCCTCAGACGCTTTTTTAATTTTGATTTTTGGGTCATTTTACTGAACTTTTGTGTTTTGGATTTTACATGCTCTCTACTATGACATTGGGCATTGGCCTTGGCAGACGACGTTGATGGCATTTCATCGTCTCGGCCATGACTAGTGGCAGCAGCTTCAGCACGAGGTGGAAGTGGATCTTGATTTTTCCCTTTAACCTCCACATTTTTGTTCTCCATTTTTTTAATGTGTGGAATTATATGCCAGTATCAATAGCAATGGCCTACTACTATATTTACTGCGCAAAACTAAAATTCACCACAGGTATAGAATGTAGATGGATAGTATACTTAATGGATGACGAGTGACGACACAGAGGTAGGTACAGCAGTGGCCTACCGTACTGCTATAAGTATATATATAGTATACTGGTGGATACTGTCAGCAAACTGCAAAACTGTCTAAAATGCACCACAGGTATAGAATGTAGATGGATAGTATACTTAATGGATGACGAGTGACGACACAGAGGTAGGTACAGCAGTGGCCTACCGTACTGCTATAAGTATATATATAGTATACTGGTGGACACTGTCAGCAAACTGCAAAACTGTCTAAAATGCACCACAGGTATAGAATGTAGATGGATAGTATACTTAATGGATGATGAGTGACGACACAGAGGTAGGTACAGCAGTGGCCTACCGTACTGCTATAAGTATATATATAGTATACTGGTGGACACTGTCAGCAAACTGCAAAACTGTCTAAAATGCACCACAGGTATAGAATGTAGATGGATAGTATACTTAATGCATGACGAGTGACGACACAGAGGTAGGTACAGCAGTGGCCTACCGTACTGCTATAAGTATATGTATAGTATACTGGTGGACACTGTCAGCAAACTGCAAAACTGTCTAAAATGCACCACAGGTATAGAATGTAGATGGATAGTATACTTAATGGATGACGAGTGACGACACAGAGGTAGGTACAGCAGTGGCCTACCGTACTGCTATAAGTATATATATAGTATACTGGTGGATACTGTCAGCAAACTGCAAAACTGTCTAAAATGCACCACAGGTATAGAATGTAGATGGATAGTATACTTAATGGATGACGAGTGACGACACAGAGGTAGGTACAGCAGTGGCCTACCGTACTGCTATAAGTATATATATAGTATACTGGTGGACACTGTCAGCAAACTGCAAAACTGTCTAAAATGCACCACAGGTATAGAATGTAGATGGATAGTATACTTAATGGATGATGACACAGAGGTAGGTACAGCAGTGCACTCTGCACTGTACTCCTCCTATATAATATTAATTATACTGGTGGTCCCCAGTCCCCACAATAAAGCAGCACACTGAGCACAGATATGGAGTGTTTTTCAGGCAGACAACGTATACTGGTGGTCACTGTCAGCAAAACTCTGCACTGTACTCCTGCTATAGCTGCTCCCCAGTCCCCACAATTAAGCAGTGTGAGCACTCAGCACAGATATATTATGCCGCACACTCAGCACAGATATGGTATGGACTATGGAGCGTTTTTTTCAGGCAGAGAACGGATAAAAACTGGTGGTCACTTATCAGCAAAACTCTGCACTGTACTCCTCCTCCTAACAGCTGCTCCCCAATCCTCCCCACAATTAAGCAAAAGCAATAAACCAATCAACTTCTCTAGTTCTACAATAAACGGAGAGGACGCCAGCCACGTCCTCTCCCTATCATCTCCAATGCACGAGTGAGAAAATGGCGGCGACGCGCGGTTGCTTATATAGAATCCGAATCTCGCGAGAATCCGACAGCGGGATGATGACGTTCGGGCGCGCTCGGGTTAGCCGAGCAAGGCGGGAAGGTTCGAACCTGCCTCGGACCCGTGTAAACAAGGTGAAGTTCGGGGGGGTTCGGTTTCCGAGAAACCGAACCCGCTCATCACTAATATACAGTATGTGTATATATATCTATATCTATATATATATATATAATTACACACACATTTAACAAAAATCCTATTTATACCACATTCATGCACTTAATTTGAGAGCTTGTTGTTATTCAGTTACTTACAATACCCTTTTTTAAATCCTGCGTATGGCAGTATTGAAGATACTCCCCTCACACCGTACACCCCTTCCACCATAAAATGTAGAAAAAGCATGGGGGGGGGGATGGGGGGTGAAATTTCCTCTGGACGAACATGGGTACTACCGATAAAAAGAAAAATCTTCTTCTTTTTAGAACCAAATGAAACCATTTGACTGTCTCAGCATGTTTTTGTTTTCACTCTTTGCTTAATTTTTGCATGCTAGCTGATGATTACAGGGTGAAAAAATATTTTAATTGTGAGTTTCTGGGATAGTAAAGCTAAAATTACTGTGGTGCCAGATATATTGTCATTGGACCTTGGTCAAATAAGTATTTCTTTCCCATTTTAATGAATTTGACCACAATTTTTAAACCTAGGTGGTAAACCAAACCACAGTGAACCCAACATTAAAGAGGTTAATTTAGCAGTAATCCAGTGTGTTTTATTCAGATCTTATCTTAAAATAGGAACAATTTGTATTTAGCAACTATGTCTTTGTGTGGTTGAAGTATTTTGCATATCTATAATTTTTATTTAGACTTATGTACTCTAGAGACTGTGGTGGGACCATAAACTCATTACTCTGAGAAGCTACTTTATTCTATGTTTTAGTCTGCTTTTTAGCCTATAATTTAGATGGGGCTGAAGTGGTGGGTTTGTAAGATCAATAAAACTATTCGGATGTACTCTGCTTTTCAAGCCAGACCCATTAGGTGAAAACAGTGTAAGACAAATATAAGACAATAATCTAAATAGTTTACAATATGTTGTGATCTATATCTTTTCTTCAGTGTTTTTAAATAAATACCATTTTGTCCAGATTGTTGCTGCAATATGATTAGCTTCACAAACGGGTGGCAGGCCATTATTGGTCCGTGATGTAAAGATGACACACAACATGCTCACAATTTCATCCATATATAGAGTTGCCACTGTGGCTTTTGCACTTGAAGTGGAAGCTATACTTGCCAACTTTTACATTTTCCCCTCTAGGAAAGTTGCATGCAGCTAATCACAGTGGGTGCGGGGTTTTGTGTAGGGGCGCAGTGTTATAACTAGGAGATCTTCTTCTTGAGGGATCAGCATCTCCTAAAGGTCTTCTCACAGTGCCATGTGTACACCCAGGGTTGAGACTCGTAGAACTCACCAGCGGGTCTTCTTGCCTATAACAGCCACTTTTCCCATAAGGCAGAACATGCCTACCGGTACTGGGATGCTGCCCGGTCTTATGCCGCTGGCGGTAGTAAGAGCTCAACCCTGAGTGACCTGACTCAATGCCGGCGGATAGGAGTACTGGGAATACACTACAGAGCAGAGCTGAGGAGGACAGGACTAAGAGAAGGCAAACAATGGAGATGAGGCTGGAATTGAGGCACGAAAGTAAAGGGACTGATCAAACTGCGGGGAGAAAGAGACAGAGGAGATAACGGAAATAACCCCTAACTGGGGAGCTGCCTCCAGACTGTGAGGAGCAATAACTTCTGAGAAACACCTGTGAACAAGCGTATGACAGAAATATATAAACAAAAGCTTTAAAGCAAAGATACTAGGTACAGCTCAGCAGACTAAGGTATAGAACAATGGCTGGACACAGGAGCACAATCTGGGAATGAGTACTGATGAATAGCTGGAGAAATCCATGGACTAGGACTCCGCGTAACAAAGGCTCCCACTGCGACCAGAGGCTATGACCAGCACTGAGTGAGAGGCAAACCAGAAATATAAAGGCAGCATGAGCCAATCAGAATGCCATGTGGCAACCAGCCGCTACTTAATTAAATCACCCGAAGCCGCCTCCCTGCACATCCCTGCCGTCCTGAAAGTACCTGGCGTCAGTGTAACCAGGCAACTCACAAGGACGTAGGATGGAAGCTCCCCCAGCCTGCCCGAGCGTTCTGGTAACTAAGGAGCCGGTGGCTGGGGGACGGAAAGATGTAGACTTCCCGGTCACCTGGCAATGACCGGACGCTGTCGAAGACATGTGGCTCTTAACAGTTATTCCCGTGACACACAGCCACAACTTTGTGGACCCTATAGCAATATTTTCAAGAGGCCCTTTTATATTTTGAAAAGGCATTTTCCCTCTTCTAGAGATACACCTCTCCACACAGCTGTTGTTAATTTTATGCACAATATTAGTGCCATAGTTTGCAAAGGCAGACGGCGGGCTGACATGTTTTGGTTCGCCCCACAAACGGCCCAGACATGCCAACGTAGCATTGTCAACCATAAAATGTGGTGTCTATGCCCCAGCCTGCCCCGCAAATACTTCTGCCTGTCACATCTCACTGTGCGCACATGCAGTGCAGCTGCTGCATGTGCGCACACTGCACATGGACTTCAGAATGCAAATGCATCGTAGCTGCACTACATACTGAATTAGGCTCTTAAGGTGGAATGGCAAGACATACTGCCTGCTATTGTCCAGGAACATGTGGACAGGTTGCCAAGAAGGGTGTCTGCAGTAATCACTGCTTGTGGTGGACTTCAGACTGGTGTGGTGACATCTATAAATTCTCCTTGATCTATTTGTTTTCAGTGTCCAATCACTTTTGTTTACATAGTGTACTAGGTTTAAAGGTGTGTGCATTTTAAGAAGGGTGCACTTAAAAATATAGCATAGAAATGTGCTGCTCATATGCAAACAGGTCATCTTTACATTCAGCTCTATATCAGGACCTGTGAGCATCCTGGTTGTGTACAAAACCAATTAAGAGCTGGGTACCATATTACTAGTAAGGTATTTACAAAGCAGTCACTCCCTTTCATGCATTGGTTGCATAGTGGGGACAGTAATCTTATATTTAAAATGCAAAATAACTCAAATATCTAATTGGTGGATTCTGCATACAGTATGTGTAAAGAATGATTCAAGAATCAAGATCCTGGACATCACCATGGGCCAAATGTAATAGCCTGTGATTTGCCAAAGTCGGTCCATTCCAGTGAGATAGTCATTACATTTAAATCGCCAATTAAACTTCTTTCAGACATACTGAAACCCTGTTTTTTGCACGTGAAAGTTCCTTGACCCGGGTGCGGCTTATGTCTGAAAGGTTTTTTCCGGGTTGACAGGCCCAGGTACACAACCCTCCTTACTATCAGGGTTTTTCCTGCAACCTGGGTAGATGGCCCGGCTTAGGTCTGAAAGATGCGACCTGGGTTTTGATGATCCGGGTCATGCCTAAAAGAAATTGATTGACCAGAGACAGTAGCGCTTGGAGTTAGTGTATTCTCCAAGTGCCCACTAAATGCCAGAAGACCCAGGTCACTGGAAGGCCCGGATCTGGTGTGAAGGGTGAAAACCCGGGAATAACCCAGATCATAACCCATCTGTGAAAGGGGTAACCCCCAGCTTTAACCCATGCTCTGTGTCCAAGCCAGGTTGAAGCTGGGTAATTATGTCTGAAAGAGGTGTTAGTTTAAAGCAGTGGCTCTCAACTCCAGTCAAGTAAAATCAACAGGTCATGTTTTGTGGATTTCTGTAATTTTGCATTGAGTTAATCTATTTTGTGGTGTGAGTAATTAACCCACCTGTTTCCACAGACAAAAATCGTGTAAACATGACCTGTTGTTAACGGTTGAGTTTTGAGGTTAAGAACCACTGGTTTAAAGGGAAAACCAACTTGGTTTTCCCTTTAAACTAATTGCAGTTTTAAATTTGATGATTAATCAGACAAAATCATGTCTGCGCCAACAAATCACAAGCTATTACATTTGGTCCTATATTTGAAATAGCCTGAATCTTTTTTTTTTTTTTTTTTCAAATTAGTAATAATATAACAGTTTAATTATAAAAAAAAAGAAATAAATAAGGTAGTAGGCCAATCACTGGCGATCTGTGGTATAATTTGGAATGGATTTTCTATGGAGTATATTCCCTAATAGGATGCATGTTATGTTTTTGGTATAGATCGTCTACTGCAGTGATGGCTAACCTTGACACTCCAGCTGTTGTTTAACTACATATCCCAGCATGCCCTGCTACAGTTTTGTTATTTGGCCATGCTAAATCTGATGCAGGGCATGCTGGGATGTGTAGTTCACCAACAGCTGGAGTGTCAAGGTTAGCCATCACTGGTCTACTGTATGTCTGGAATTAGGTTTTGCTGGATATATTATTGGGGGTGGTATAAATATTAGTGATGAGCGCCTGAAATTTTTCGGGTTTTGTGTTATGGTTTTGGGTTCGGTTCCGCGGCCGTGTTTTGGGTTCGACCGCGTTTTGGCAAAACCTCACCGAATTTTTTTTGTCGGATTCGGGTGTGTTTTGGATTCGGGTGTTTTTTTCAAAAAACCCTAAAAAACTGCTTAAATCATAGAATTTGGGGGTCATTTTGATCCCATATTATTATTAACCTCAAAAACCATAATTTCCACTCATTTTCAGTCTATTCTGAATACCTCACACCTCACAATATTATTTTTAGTCCTAAAATTTGCACCGAGGTCGCTGGATGACTAAGCTAAGCGACCCTAGTGGCCGACACAAACACCTGGCCCATCTAGGAGTGGCACTGCAGTGTCACGCAGGATGTCCCTTCCAAAAAACCCTCCCCAAACAGCACATGACGCAAAGAAAAAAAGAGGCGCAATGAGGTAGCTGTGTGAGTAAGATTAGCGACCCTAGTGGCCGACACAAACACCGGGCCCATTTAGGAGTGGCACTGCAGTGTCACGCAGGATGTCCCTTCCAAAAAACCCTCCCCAAACAGCACATGACGCAAAGAAAAAAAGAGGCGCAATGAGGTAGCTGTGTGAGTAAGATTAGCGACCCTAGTGGCCGACACAAACACCGGGCCCATCTAGGAGTGGCACTGCAGTGTCACGCAGGATGGCCCTTCCAAAAAACACTCCCCAAACAGCACATGACGCAAAGAAAAAAAGAGGCGCAATGAGGTAGCTGACTGTGTGAGTAAGATAAGCGACCCTAGTGGCCGACACAAACACCGGGCCCATTTAGGAGTGGCACTGCAGTGTCACGCAGGATGTCCCTTCCAAAAAACCCTCCCCAAACAGCACATGACGCAAAGAAAAAAAGAGGCGCAATGAGGTAGCTGTGTGAGTAAGATTAGCGACCGTAGTGGCTGACACAAACACCGGGCCCATTTAGGAGTGGCACTGCAGTGTCACGCAGGATGTCCCTTCCAAAAAACCCTCCCCAAACAGCACATGACGCAAAGAAAAAAAGAGGCGCAATGAGGTAGCTGTGTGAGTAAGATTAGCGACCCTAGTGGCCGACACAAACACCGGGCCCATCTAGGAGTGGCACTGCAGTGTCACGCAGGATGGCCCTTCCAAAAAACCCTCCCCAAACAGCACATGACGCAAAGAAAAAAAGAGGCGCAATGAGGTAGCTGACTGTGTGAGTAAGATAAGCGACCCTAGTGGCCGACACAAACACCGGGCCCATTTAGGAGTGGCACTGCAGTGTCACGCAGGATGTCCCTTCCAAAAAACCCTCCCCAAACAGCACATGACGCAAAGAAAAAAAGAGGCGCAATGAGGTAGCTGACTGTGTGAGTAAGATAAGCGACCCTAGTGGCCGACACAAACACCGGGCCCATTTAGGAGTGGCACTGCAGTGTCACGCAGGATGTCCCTTCCAAAAAACCCTCCCCAAACAGCACATGACGCAAAGAAAAATAAAAGAAAAAAGAGGTGCAAGATGGAATTGTCCTTGGGCCCTCCCACCCACCCTTATGTTGTATAAACAAAACAGGACATGCACACTTTAACCAACCCATCATTTCAGTGACAGGGTCTGCCACACGACTGTGACTGATATGACGGGTTGGTTTGGACCCCCCCCAAAAAAGAAGCAATTAATCTCTCCTTGCACAAACTGGCTCTACAGAGGCAAGATGTCCACCTCATCATCATCCTCCGATATATCACCGTGTACATCCCCCTCCTCACAGATTATCAATTCGTCCCCACTGGAATCCACCATCTCAGCTCCCTGTGTACTTTGTGGAGGCAATTGCTGCTGGTCAATGTCTCCGCGGAGGAATTGATTATAATTCATTTTAATGAACATCATCTTCTCCACATTTTCTGGATGTAACCTCGTACGCCGATTGCTGACAAGGTGAGCGGCGGCACTAAACACTCTTTCGGAGTACACACTTGTGGGAGGGCAACTTAGGTAGAATAAAGCCAGTTTGTGCAATGGCCTCCAAATTGCCTCTTTTTCCTGCCAGTATAAGTATGGACTGTGTGACGTGCCTACTTGGATGCGGTCACTCATATAATCCTCCACCATTCTTTCAATGGCGAGAGAATCATATGCAGTGACAGTAGACGACATGTCCGTAATCGTTGTCAGGTCCTTCAGTCCGGACCAGATGTCAGCATCAGCAGTCGCTCCAGACTGCCCTGCATCACCGCCAGCGGGTGGGCTCGGAATTCTGAGCCTTTTCCTCGCACCCCCAGTTGCGGGAGAATGTGAAGGAGGAGATGTTGACAGGTCGCGTTCCGCTTGACTTAACAATTTTCTCACCAGCAGGTCTTTCAACCCCAGCAGACTTGTGTCTGCCGGAAAGAGAGATCCAAGGTAGGCTTTAAATCTAGGATCGAGCATGGTGGCCAAAATGTAGTGCTCTGATTTCAACAGATTGACCACCCGTGAATCCTTGTTAAGCGAATTAAGGGCTCCATCCACAAGTCCCACATGCCTAGCGGAATCGCTCCGTGTTAGCTCCTCCTTCAATGTCTCCAGCTTCTTCTGCAAAAGCCTGATGAGGGGAATGACCTGACTCAGGCTGGCAGTGTCTGAACTGACTTCACGTGTGGCAAGTTCAAAGGGCAGCAGAACCTTGCACAACGTTGAAATCATTCTCCACTGCGCTTGAGACAGGTGCATTCCACCTCCTATATCGTGCTCAATTGTATAGGCTTGAATGGCCTTTTGCTGCTCCTCCAACCTCTGAAGCATATAGAGGGTTGAATTCCACCTCGTTACCACTTCTTGCTTCAGATGATGGCAGGGCAGGTTCAGTAGTTTTTGGTGGTGCTCCAGTCTTCTGTACGTGGTGCCTGTACGCCGAAAGTGTCCCGCAATTCTTCTGGCCACCGACAGCATCTCTTGCACGCCCCTGTCGTTTTTTAAATAATTCTGCACCACCAAATTCAAGGTATGTGCAAAACATGGGACGTGCTGGAATTTGCCCATATTTAATGCACACACAATATTGCTGGCGTTGTCCGATGCCACAAATCCACAGGAGAGTCCAATTGGGGTAAGCCATTCCGCGATGATCTTCCTCAGTTGCCGTAAGAGGTTTTCAGCTGTGTGCGTATTCTTGAAGGCGGTGATACAAAGCGTAGCCTGCCTAGGAAAGAGTTGGCGTTTGCGAGATGCTGCTACTGGTGCCGCCGCTGCTGTTCTTGCGGCGGGAGTCCATACATCTACCCAGTGGGCTGTCACAGTCATATAGTCCTGACCCTGCCCTGCTCCACTTGTCCACATGTCCGTGGTTAAGTGGACATTGGGTACAGCTGCATTTTTTAGGACACTGGTGACTCTTTTTCTGAGGTCTGTGTAAATTTTCGGTATCGCCTGCCTAGAGAAATGGAACCTAGATGGTATTTGGTACCGGGGACACAGTACCTCCAACAAGTCTCTAGTTGGCACTGCAGTAATGATGGATACCGGAACCACGTTTCTCACCACCCAGGATGCCAAGGCCTCAGTTATCCGCTTTGCAGTAGGATGACTGCTGTGATATTTCATCTTCCTCGCAAAGGACTGTTGGACAGTCAATTGCTTGGTGGAAGTAGTAAAAGTGGTCTTACGACTTCCCCTCTGGGATGACCATCGACTCCCAGCAGCAACAACAGCAGCGCCAGCAGCAGTAGGCGTTACACGCAAGGATGCATCGGAGGAATCCCAGGCAGGAGAGGACTCGTCAGAATTGCCAGTGACATGGCCTGCAGGACTATTGGCATTCCTGGGGAAGGAGGAAATTGACACTGAGGGAGTTGGTGGGGTGGTTTGCGTGAGCTTGGTTACAAGAGGAAGGGATTTACTGGTCAGTGGACTGCTTCCGCTGTCACCCAAAGTTTTTGATCTTGTCACTGACTTATTATGAATGCGCTGCAGGTGACGTATAAGGGAGGATGTTCCGAGGTGGTTAACGTCCTTACCCCTACTTATTACAGCTTGACAAAGGGAACACACGGCTTGACACCTGTTGTCCGCATTTCTGTTGAAATACCTCCACACCGAAGAGCTGATTTTTTTGGTATTTTCACCAGGCATGTCAACGGCCATATTCCTCCCACGGACAACAGGTGTCTCCCCGGGTGCCTGACTTAAACAAACCACCTCACCATCAGAATCCTCCTGGTCAATTTCCTCCCCAGCGCCAGCAACACCCATATCCTCCTCATCCTGGTGTACTTCAACACTGACATCTTCAATCTGACTATCAGGAACTGGACTGCGGGTGCTCCTTCCAGCACTTGCAGGGGGCGTGCAAATGGTGGAAGGCGCATGCTCTTCACGTCCAGTGTTGGGAAGGTCAGGCATCGCAACCGACACAATTGGACTCTCCTTGTGGATTTGGGATTTCGAAGAACGCACAGTTCTTTGCGGTGCTACTGCTTTTGCCAGCTTGAGTCTTTTCATTTTTCTAGCGAGAGGCTGAGTGCCTCCATCCTCATGTGAAGCTGAACCACTAGCCATGAACATAGGCCAGGGCCTCAGCCGTTCCTTGCCACTCCGTGTGGTAAATGGCATATTGGCAAGTTTACGCTTCTCCTCCGACAATTTTATTTTAGGTTTTGGAGTCCTTTTTTTACTGATATTTGGTGTTTTGGATTTGACATGCTCTGTACTATGACATTGGGCATCGGCCTTGGCAGACGACGTTGCTGGCATTTCATCGTCTCGGCCATGACTAGTGGCAGCAGCTTCAGCACGAGGTGGAAGTGGATCTTGATCTTTCCCTAATTTTAGAACCTCAACATTTTTGTTCTCCATATTTTAATAGGCACAACTAAAAGGCACCTCAGGTAAACAATGGAGATGGATGGATACTAGTATACAATTATGGACGGACTGCCGAGTGCCGACACAGAGGTAGCTACAGCCGTGAACTACCGTACTGTACTGTGTCTGCTGCTAATATAGACTGGTTGATAAAGAGATGTAGTAGTATGTATAAGTATAAAGAAGAAAGAAAAAAAAACCACAGGTAGGTGGTATACAATTATGGATGGACTGCCGAGTGCCGACACAGAGGTAGCTACAGCCGTGGACTACCGTACTGTACTGTGTCTGCTGCTAATATAGACTGGTTGATAAAGAGATGTAGTAGTATGTATAAGTATAAAGAAGAAAGAAAAAAAAACCACGGGTAGGTGGTATACAATTATGGACGGACTGCCGAGTGCCGACACAGAGGTAGTTACAGCCGTGGACTACCGTACTGTACTGTGTCTGCTGCTAATATAGACTGGTTGATAAAGAGATGTAGTAGTATGTATAAGTATAAAGAAGAAAGAAAAAAAAACCACGGGTAGGTGGTATACAATTATGGACGGACTGCCGAGTGCCGACACAGAGGTAGCTACAGCCGTGGACTACCGTACTGTACTGTGTCTGCTGCTAATATAGACTGGTTGATAAAGAGATGTAGTAGTATGTATAAGTATAAAGAAGAATGAAAAAAAAACCACGGGTAGGTGGTATACAATTATGGACGGACTGCCGAGTGCCGACACAGAGGTAGCTACAGCCGTGGACTACCGTACTGTACTGTGTCTGCTGCTAATATAGACTGGTTGATAAAGAGATGTAGTAGTATGTATAAGTATAAAGAAGAAAGAAAAAAAAACCACGAGTAGGTGGTATAAAATTATGGACGGACTGCCGAGTGCCGACACAGAGGTAGCTACAGCCGTGGACTACCGTACTGTACTGTGTCTGCTGCTAATATAGACTGGTTGATAAAGAGATGTAGTAGTATGTATAAGTATAAAGAAGAAAGAAAAAAAAACCACGGGTAGGTGGTATACAATTATGGACGGACTGCCGAGTGCCGACACAGAGGTAGCTACAGCCGTGGACTACCGTACTGTACTGTGTCTGCTGCTAATATAGACTGGTTGATAAAGAGATGTAGTAGTATGTATAAGTATAAAGAAGAAAGAAAAAAAAACCACGGGTAGGTGGTATACAATTATGGACGGACTGCCGAGTGCCGACACAGAGGTAGTTACAGCCGTGGACTACCGTACTGTACTGTGTCTGCTGCTAATATAGACTGGTTGATAAAGAGATGTAGTAGTATGTATGTATAAAGAAGAAAGAAAAAAAAACCACGGGTAGGTGGTATACAATTATGGATGGACTGCCGAGTGCCGACACAGAGGTAGCTACAGCCGTGAACTACCGTACTGTGTCTGCTGCGACTGGATGATAAATAATGATATAAAAAATATATATATATCACTACTGCAGCCGGACAGGTATATATTATATAATGACGGACCTGCTGGACACTGTCTGTCAGCAGAATGAGTTTTTTATAGAATAAAAAAAAAACACCACACAAGTGAAGTCACACGACGAGTGTTTAACTTTTTCAGGCAATCACAATATAGTATACTACTAACTATACTGGTGGTCAGTGTGGTCAGGTCACTGGTCAGTCACACTGGCAGTGGCACTCCTGCAGCAAAAGTGTGCACTGTTTAATTTTAATATAATATGTACTCCTGGCTCCTGCTATAACCTATAACTGGCACTGCAGTGCTCCCCAGTCTCCCCCACAATTATAAGCTGTGTGAGCTGAGCACAGTCAGATATATATATACATAGATGATGCAGCACACTGGGCTGAGCAGTGCACACAGATATGGTATGTGACTGAGTCACTGTGTGTATCGTTTTTTTCAGGCAGAGAACGGATATATTAAATAAAACTGCACTGTCTGGTGGTCACTGTGGTCAGTCACTAGTAAACTCTGCACTCTCTACACTTCTACAGTACTCCTAAGCTCCAGTAAATCAGGTCAATCTCTCTCTCTCTCTCTTCTAATCTAAATGGAGAGGACGCCAGCCACGTCCTCTCCCTATCAATCTCAATGCACGTGTGAAAATGGCGGCGACGCGCGGCTCCTTATATAGAATCCGAGTCTCGCGAGAATCCGACAGCGTCATGATGACATTCGGGCGCGCTCGGGTTAACCGAGCAAGGCGGGAGGATCCGAGTCTGCTCGGACCCGTGAAAAAAACCATGAAGTTCGGGCGGGTTCGGATTCAGAGAAACCGAACCCGCTCATCTCTAATAAATATAGGCCCCTGGCATATCCTCCTCATACTTTGAAAAAGACATTCATAAGTATAGGTGTCTTGAGTCCTGTTGGAGAAAGAGCACTATCTAAAATTATTATTATTATTATTATTCTTAACACCAAAATGCGTTGGTAAGGAGGAGAACCTATGGATTTCTTGGACTCCGCTGTGGCTGCTGTGTAAGAACATGCGGGGATGCATGACGTTTCATTCATAAGTACCTTTTTGTCTGCTTTTGTTACAGTATATAGACTCGAACATCAGGTATGAGTCCATATGGTTTCCATATTTTATTTTATTTATCTGTATGTTGTTTGATGTGTAAATAAATGACAATATTACACTATTGGAGTTTTTCCTCCCTGCTTTCTATGTTGGAACACTTCATGAATACTCCTTGGGGTATATTTACTAAAATTCGTATTTGTGTCGATTTGGAGGGAGATTAAACACGAATGACATCGAATGTGTGAATTTGCAACTTTTTGAATTTTTTACGCCTCATTTACTATGCTGTCGTATTCTGCATTTTCGTTTTTTCCAATGTCGATGTCATTCGTAATGTCGGGCAGTGTTTTACGTGAGTGATTAGTAAAACACTGCCGACATTAACACAATGAATCTCGGCCGGATCTGTGAGATCCGTGCAGGGCTTCATTGTGTACCATTGTGTACCTCTGCGTCCGGTCCTGGTGCAAAAAATACGGGGGACAAAAAACGTAGGGGTCCCCCGTATTTTTTGAACCAACACCGGGCTCCACTAGTCAGAGAGATAATGCCACAGCGGGGGGACACTTTTATATCGGTCCCTGCGGCCCTGGCATTACATCACTAACTAGTCACCCCTGGCCGGGGTACCCTGGAGGAGTGGGGACCCCTTAAATCAAGGGGTCCCCCCGCTCCAGCCACCCAAGGGCCAGGGGTGAAGCCCAAGGCTGTCCCCCCCATCCAAGGGCTGCAGATGGGGGGCTGATAGCCATGTGTAAAAATAAGAATATTGTTTTTTGTAGGAGTACTACAAGTCCCAGCAAGCCTCCCCGCAAGCTGGTACTTGGAGGACCACAAGTACCAGCATGCGGTGGAAAAATGGGCCCGCTGGTACCTGTAGTGCTACTACAAAAAAAATACCCAAATAAAAACAGAACTCACACACCTTGAAAGTAAAACTTTATTACATACATGCACACCTACATTCATACATACTTACCTATGTTCACTCGAGGGTTGGTCCACTTCTCCAAGTAGAATCCATGGGGTACCTGTGAATAAAATTATACTCACACAATCCACTATACACAAATTTACTACTATAAAAGAAAATTGGAAAGCTTATTAAAACACTGACCCTCACCAGTGTATAATAGGACCCAATATACCATATAGAAGTCATACCTGGATAATTAAAAAGTAACACTAGGCAGCTACAGATCAATCAGCAAAGGCCATATAGTTCTCAGCAGCAAGGTCTGCAATTTAAAACACAAACAAGATATATAAAATAATCCAAACTAGATAAGATATTCCTACCATTGGGGTCCACACCGGCCAGTCCACTCAGTGGCGGATTCAGGGGGGGGGCACCCAGGCACGTGCCCCCCCTGTCGTTTAGGATGATTTTTGAATCCTTTATATTAACTATACTGGCCGGAGCTGCGCGGCAGTGCGGGGGGTGGGTGGATAAGGTGGAGAGCGTGGGCGTGATTTGGAGGCACTCCCTCTACCTCCCTTCAGCCCGGACTGCTGCTGCCGCCAGATCCCGCCGCTGCCCGTACTCAGCACAGTGAAGCTCTCGTCTCCGGCGGAGGTGCGGCGGGGGGGGACTGCTGCTGCCGCTGCCGGATCCCGCCGCTGCCCGTACTCGGCACAGTGAAGCTCTCGTCTCCGGCGGAGGTGCGGCGGGGGGGACTGCTGCTGCCGCCGCCGGATCCCGCTGCTGCCCGTACTCGGCACAGTGAAGCTCTCGTCTCCGGCGGAGGTGCGGCGGGGGGGGGGACTGCTGCTGCCGCCGCCGGATCCCGCCGCTGCCCGCTCAGTGACAGGGTGAAGCTCTCGTATCCAGCATTCCCTGTCACGCAGGCCGGGTGCTGGGCAGCTCAGGGTCTCCAAACTCCTCTCTGGTGCTCTCTCGCCTTTCTGGAGACCCCAGTTGATCAAGGAGCCAGAACTGGCATCTTCACCAACGGCTCCCCTAGTTCTGACCACTGTAAGTGAGATTGGTAAACCTCTGACTGCAAACCTCCGTGCCACCTCCCGCTCCCCACTCTGTGTCACTCATTGTATGGTTGGTTCTATTCTAGCATCTACCCTCATTGTATCCCACATCCTGCATTATTTGCATGCACACATGCTTCCTTACCCTGATTGCACCATACAGTGTCAACTAGCAGTGCAGAGGGGTGAGGAGGCATCCACAAAGCAGCACTGGACCTTTGGTAATATGGGGAGGGGGGGGGTCTTCTGTGCTTGGGAAGATTATCTATTTGGGGGGGTGGTCTTCAGTTTGCCGGCTGTCAGGATCCCAGCCAACAGTATACCGGCACCAGAATCCCAACACCCGGCATACCGACACCTATTCTCCCTCTTGGGGGTCCACGACCCCCTTGGAGGGAGAATAGATAGCGTGGCGTGCCACCGTGCTCACCCAGCTGTCGGCATGCCGGTGGTCGGGATTCCGGCGCTGGTATGCTGGCTGCCGGGAGCCCAGCCACCGGCATACCATATTACACCCATTTGGGGGTAGGGGGGGTCTTCTGTGCTGTGAGGTGTGTAATGGAGGATATTGTAATTTGAATATTGAAGGAATGGGGGAGCTGTGATGTAATGAAGCGTGGAGAGTGCATTGAAGTGGAGTGCTGAGAGGTAGGCATTGAAGGGCGGGTAGCGGTGCTCTGCCCAGAACTAGTTACATACTCTCTCACCCTGTCACCCAAACATCTGCCCTACAGACACTCAACCTGACCCATACCAGACTGGTTCCCACACACTCACCCTGTCCCCTACCAGACCTGTCCCTGCACACTCACTCCGACCCCTACCAGACCTGTACCTGCACACAAACCCTGTCCCCTACCATACCTGTCCCTGCACACTCACTCTGTCCCCTATCAGACCTGTCCCTGCACACTCACCCTGTCCCCTACCAGACCTGTCCCTGCACACTCACTCCTATCCCTACCAGACCTGTCCCTGCACACTCACCCTGTCCCCTACCAGACCTGTCCCTGCACACTCGCTCCGACCCCTACCAGATCTGTCCCTGCACACTCACCCTGTCTCCTACCAGGCCTGTCCCTGCACACTCACTCTGTACCCTACCAAACCTGTCCTTGCACACTCACTCTGTCCCCTAGCAGACCTGTCCCCGCACATTCACCTTGTCCCCTACCAGACTTGTCATTTTGAGGTTGTGGCTCGTCGGCATGCCATTCCCTGTGAGGCCACAACCCTTGTTATGAGACCATTCAGGAGCATGAGCAAAAGACCCCCCCCCCCCCCCCCCTCACCGACTTCCACTATCATGGTGCCCCCCCTGTCATTTTGTTCTAGATCCGCCCCTGAGTCCACTCACCACTCTGCTGTTTAGTATCTGATGATAACTGCGTGCTGCACATCAGCAGCTACATGCTATTTAACACAATGGGACAGGAAATGCCACTTAACCCTGAGATGTAACTATATGTGTGCTAAACGTTAACCCCATAAGAAAAAAGAGTGTTAGTTAGATATCAAACCATTAGATATACCCAGCACTACTGATTTCAGGGGCCAAAATCATCACATGTAGCTCAAAAGTACAATATTGGCTGCATTCGCGGCCGCTGGCAACGCCACTTCCGCGTTCCAGCGACCGGAAATGGATGCGTTCCACGGGCCGGAAGTCCCACGGACGCCGCTCGGCCAAGCCGCAGGGGCTCTCATAAAGTGAAAAAGACAAAACTAAACTCAAAAAACGGGTGCCAAGAAACATCCCAGCACATGGGTGAAAGCCAAAACAGCAACAATGTAGCTAGCCACATTCGGTCAATAGTCAAGTCGGCCTGACCGGAAGTGACGGCACCATCTACTAAGCATAGATGGGAGGGGAATATGCTAATAAACCAACAGAGTATATTAGAGTGAGTTATATTGGACAAAGGCATACCAATAAGGCAACTAGAGACAATTGTTAAATATCAGTGAAACCCAGTGGCGAAAAATCCCTCATAGCGTACATAGGCTGTATTTAATTATATTCATAATTTCTTTTCAATAAGGCATAAAAGCACAACACCTATTCATAAAGTACATCTGCCTATGAACTATCACCATGGGGGATAAAAAGCAGTGGATCCCACTGAAATTCTGCCAAGGACCTGGGTGGCTCCGGAAAAAGTAAAACAAAAAAAATAAATATAAAACAAATAAACAACACATGAATAATATTAAAGACATTATACAGAAAACTGTATGTACAGATATTAATTTAATATGACAACTGTAATATATGGAGTTGCACAGGTACCCTAAAAATAACCACCATATAACTACAATCCGGGGGCCCTATTGAAAAGGACACTGTAGACTCATTATAAGGATACATTTGGACATTAACAGTTATAAGAATACATTTAAGGGATTATCCTCATTGAGGCCCCTTGGGGCTACCGTGTCAAGCTTATGTATCCAGAAGCTTTCTTTCTGTTTAAGCATCCGGGTTCTATCACCACCTAATAGAGGTGGTGGAACCCAATCGATAAGCTTGCATTTCAGTGTCGCCACTTGATGTCTAGCAGACACGAAATGACGCGCTACAGGCTTGTCCGTATGGCCAGAGAGCAAGGCCGGGTGGATTGAAGACCGATGGTTGGCCATTGGATTCCGAAACTGACGGGTGGTCAATCCAACGTAACAGAGCCCACACGGGCATTTCAAGATGTAAATGACATAATCTAGTCTACAATGGAGGTGATATTTTAGAAATATCTTCTTCCCGCTGTGTGGATGGTGAAAATATGGGCCAGTGAGCATGGATCGACATGTGGTGCATCCTCCACAGGAGAAGCTACCTGGTCTGGCTTGCATTAGTTGGAAGTTGGATTTTTTTGGGTCAGGGAACATCGTGGGCCTCATTATCAGCTGTTTTAATTTGGCCCCATGCCGGTAGGCCATCATCGGTGCAGGAGTTCCTGCAAAAGGGAGGTTTCCATCAGAAGCCACAATAGGCCAATGCTTTCGTAATGCCTTCCTAATACTATCTGAAGTGCCATCATACTGGGTGGGAAGAATCACACGCTTCTCACTTACTTTTTTAGGGAGTTGTCAAAGAAAAATACTATTAGCTTTCTCTAAACATCGTGCCAATACTTTTTTAGAATAACCTCGCTCTAAAAAGCGCAAGGTTATTTCGGCACATTGTTGATCCTTTAGGGCAGGGGTAGAATTGATCCTAATTGCTCTAAGGAATTGTGAGATAGGGAGGCCTTCTTTCAAGGCAGGAGGATGATGGCTCGTTGCATGTAGAGTTAGATTACGATCAGTTGCTTTACGGAACATCGTAGTGTTTAACGGTTTCCCAGTCTTAGTGACATTGACGTCCAGAAAATTAATGGACGTTGCAGAAACCGAATATGTGAACTTGATGGGACTGTCAAGGGAATTAAGTTGGTTCACCATATCGATAAATTCTGATTCAGTACCATCCCAAAGTAAAAAAATATCGTCAATAAAACGTTTAAAGTAAAGGATTTTCTGCCCATAAACTGGTAATACATACATATTCTCGTAGTTGGCCATAAACAGGTTGGCGTACGATGGGGCTAAATTCGACCCCATCGCCGTGCCTGCAACCTATAAAAAATAATCAATAATTTTTATACATGAAATGATTACAGGTCAATACCAATGTCATTAATTCCAGCAAAAACTCAGTTGGGTAATCTCTACATGTGGAATTGGAAAACAGAGTCCGTAAAACTTCTATACCTTGTTGGTGCGGTATAACAGTGTACAAAGAGCACACATCCATGGTGGCTAGTAGGGTATGTTCGCCCAGCTGATCAAATTGTTGAAGAAGTGAAAGAAAATCTCCAGTGTCCCTTAAATAGCTTTCAGTTCCCAAAACTAAAGGCTGTAGAAGACTGTCAATAAAGATGGCTATAGGTTGCAATAAGGAACCCTCTGCTGCGATGATGGGTCTACCGGGTGGGTGCACCAAAGTTTTATGCACCTTGGGAAGGGTGTATAAAATGGGACATTTGGGTGAATCAACCGTTAAATATCTGAATAAATCATCACAGATATGGCCTTGTTCAAGTCCCCGTATCAAACATGCATCAATCCTAAATTTAATATTGGGTATGGGATTTGAAGTCAACCTGCTGTAGGTCAACTCATCCGCCAATTGCCTGTTAATTTCACGGTCGTAGTCAGTCAAATTTTGTACAATAACGGCTCTGCCCTTATCCGCCGGGCGGATTACTATCTCAGTGGAATCCCTTAGGGATTTAATGGCTTTCCTTTCTGCAGGGGACATATTATCAAACATCCGTTTAGGTGGAGGAATTTCAGAATCCTTCTGTACCAGACGTAGAAACGTCTTGATACTGGGGTTCGTGGAGGGAGGATCAAAGGCAGATTTGGGCATAAAGACAGATGTATTTTCATTGGTGGGTTTATTGGCAAAGAATTAATGCAGGCAGAGAGAACGGCCAAATTTATACTGGTCAATAACCCTATTAAATATGTTGGTCCTACAAGTGGGGACAAACGATAGACCTCGTGAAAGAAGCCTAACTTCAGCCTCACCGAGCTCAGTATCTGACAAGTTAAACACAGTACTCAATGTCGCCTCCTCCGGCCTCTTCTCTTGATACCGCCCTCTCCACGGGTGCGGTCTGTGCCGCTTCTTAAAACCCTGGAGTGTGTAGAGGTTATTTCCCCTCCTGCTCCTAAAAAACGGATGGATTCACTAGCACCTTCATAATAATCTGTATCAGAAGTTGAGGCAGAAGAAACAAATTCTTGAGAAAAGGGTGGAGCTCTTCATCTAAATGGTTGCCTAGTAGACCGATTGCTGGTATTACTACCTAGCAACCATCTGTATACTGTATGTGTTTGATAATCATTGGTTACTGTTGATAGTTTTTTCCGTTTAAATGAGTTCAAATCCCTTTTATAGGTATCTATTTGAGACTGCAATTTCTCAGTCCAATTTTGAGTCTTGTCATTCTGCAGCACGGTGGTATGTGTTTTAATGGTAGAATCAACTTCAATGGTTAGTTTTTTCAATTCAATGCCCACTTCTTCTACCACAAGGGTCATAAGATCTAAGGAGCATTTGTTTAGTACTCCACACCACCGGCTGCAGAAGACCGGATTGTTTCTGCCCAATGTTGGCACATTGGAAATGCGAAAACCTTGCAGGATTTGTTTACGTCTCAAATACTCGGAAAGGAATTGCCCGTGTAAAGTAAGGTCAATTTCTCTTTGTTTATGCTTTAATACTTTGTAAAACAGGTCAATTGGCGTTTCAGCTGGCAACGCTTCGAATTCGAGTTTGTCAAACAGAAGCTTTTCAGTATCCTCATCTGTGAAGGAGACAGTGCCAGTTTCGGCTTGGGCCAATAGCCCATCATCCAATAAGTACACCCCACTCTGTGACATAACACTTGGTGCATACAAATAATATCTTTTTTCAAAAAAAACCAAGACAAACATACAAAAAAAATATATACAATAACACTTTTCCGGATACAATAGATGTGGTAATAAGATCCGAACAGAGGGATGGGTGCCAGGAAGAAATAACTGCTCTCATTCGCAGTTCAAACCAAACATACCCACAGAATATCCTGCACTCTCATCAGTTCATAGAGATAAATGGGCGGGTGCTCCCAATGACCTTGTCAGGTCACAAATATACCGCATCTACCACCCGTGTGGTGGGTGCACTCTCACAGAAATCAATCACTTTGAAGATCTTGATGTGTCAATCAGTTTATTCAGGTTAATCAGGTTCAATAACGTTGCCTTTAACATTCAACGTTTCGGTCCTATTATAGGACCTTTATCAAGACTGGCAATTCAGAGCATCTACATGATCAAAAAGATAAATACAATATGTATAAAATCAGACTAAAGGTATCAGATCATACCCACACCACCACCACCAGTGCCTCCCAGGCCCTTATAGCAGAAAATAGTGACATCAAGTTAATTAATTAATAGAATCATACTCTATATGGAGACAAGGATAAAGATCAGCATACTCCAAATCTACTCCCACAGGACAAGCATAGCACCTCAATCTAGAGTAAACTTCACAAATTTACCTGGGTCAATATTAGACACAATGAGTCAAATGATAGCTCCTGGAACACAGGACTACTATAAAAGAAAATTGGAAAGCTTATTAAAACACTGACCCTCACCAGTGTATAATAGGACCCAATATACCATATAGAAGTCATACCTGGATAATTAAAAAGTAACACTAGGCAGCTACAGATCAATCAGCAAAGGCCTTATAGTTCTCAGCAGCAAGGTCTGCAATTTAAAACACAAACAAGATATATAAAATAATCCAAACTAGATATGATATTCCTAACATTGGGGTCCACACCGGCCAGTCCACTCACCACTCTGCTGTTTAGTATCTGATGATAGCTGCATGCTGCACATCAGCAGCTGCATGCTATTTAACACAATGGGACAGGAAATGCCACTTAACCCTGAGATGTAACTATATGTGTGCTAAACGTTAACCCCATAAGAAAAAAGAGTGTTACTTAGATATCAAACCATTAGATATACCCAGCACTACTGATTTCAGGGGCCAAAATCATCACATGTAGCTCAAAAGTACAATATTGGCTGCATTCGCGGCCGCTGGCAACGCCACTTCCGCGTTCCAGCGACCGGAAATGGATGCGTTCCACGGCCCGGAAGTCCCGCGGACGCCGCTCGAACAAGCCGCAGGGGCTCTCATAAAGTGAAAAAGACAAAACTAAACTCAAAAAACCGGTCCCAAGAAACATCCCAGCACATGGGTGAAAGCCAAAACAGCAACAATGTAGCTAGCCACATTCGGTCAATAGTCAAGTCGGCCTGACCGGAAGTGACGGCACCATCTACTAAGCATAGATGGGAGGGGAATATGCTAATAAACCAACAGAGTATATTAGAGTGAGTTATATTGGACAAAGGCATACCAATAAGGCAACTAGAGACAATTGTTAAATATCAGTGAAACCCAGTGGCAAAAAATCCCTCATAGTGTACATAGGCTGTATTTAATTATATTCATAATTTCTTTTCAATAAGGCATAAAAGCATAACACCTATTAATAAAGTACATCTGTCTATGAACTATCACCATGGGGGATAAAAAGCAGTGGATCCCACTGAAATTCTGCCAAGGACCTGGGTGGCTCCGGAAAAAGTAAAACAAAAATAAATAAAAATGAAACCCTAAATTCACCCTAAAGGTGATTCACCCCAAAGGTTTAAAGGAGCAGTTTTCGTATGCATGCTTTTTGTGATTTCATCTGTAACAATTGTGATCTGCTAGGTATTATTAAGAGTTATTACTAGAAAGGATTTGTTATGTGTTATTAATGTATCCATGTTTACTATGGCCAAATCTGATAAGTCTCTATACTTTAAAGGTATGGTCTCTATGCTTTCAGAATTTCAATTAATACTATGCCGAAATAGATATGGCATTGATATTATTGAATGCATGTTATGTTATTTTATGAATGGGCACTATTTGCAATATATGTAACAAGTACAGTGATTGCCGAGTGTAGAGAGTTCCAGTACACTGTTGCCATCTGGTTTCTATGGTGATGGTTTTTTTTCTTTCAGTGCGCTGACGGCACTGTTACATCACTTCCGCACTTCCTGACCGGAAGTTCGAGTCCGGACGGTTTTAGAAAGCACATGTGGGGGTTCTATAAAGGTATGTCTGTTTTAATTTTAATGTTAATAAAGCCTGACGACAGTGGGGTGTCCACTGAAATGTTGCTCAAACTGCTTAGGATCATTTGACTATTATTTATTACCAGTAGCGGATCTTGCCACGGGCAAGCAGGACTTTTGCCCGGGACGCCGCCTTCCGGAGGGCACCATGGCAATATCCGCTGCTGCTGTGGTGCACCCCGCTGCCACGGCCCGCTGTCCCGCTGTCTGTTGTGAAGGGAACCTAGACACTACGCGTCTAGTTTCCCTTCGTGGGCTGCCCGCTGTGAAGGGAAACTAGACGCTACGCGTCTAATTTCCCTTCCTGGAGAGGACCTTCACTGTAATGATGTGCGGTGCGCGTTGACGTCATTGCGCACCTCACAGCAAAAGGTCCTCTCCAGGAAGGGAACTAGACGCTTAGCGTCTAGTTTACCTTCGTGGAGAGGACCTTTGCTGTGCGGTGCGCGATGACGTCATCGCGCACCGCACATCCTACAACAGTACAGGGGGCGTAACTGACCATGCCCCCTGTATGAAGCCACGCCCCCTAATGCCGCCCGGGGCGCCAGAAGCCCCGGAACCGGCCCTGTTTATTACCGTGAGTGCCACGTCCTTTGCCTGTTTATATATATATATATATATATAAAATGGAAATCCACTCCCAATATAGAATAGATTAGTATAGACAAACAGATACAGATGGAAGATAGACAGACAGATGATAGAGCTAGACTGGTAGATAGATAGATAGATAGATAGATAGATAGATAGATAGATAGATAGATAGATAGATAGATACTGTAGATAGACAGATAATCAAACATAGAAAAAAAACTCACTTAGTTCCTCTGTAGGGTCCTAAATCAACACCACAATGTTTTCATGTCATTTATGAGAATGTTTTCAAGACGAAACCTAGGCTGCAGGGGTTGCAGAAGGACAAACACATGCTACATTGTACAACTATCTATAATAATTAATGAAGAAATTAACATGTCGCTGACCTAGGAAGTACGAGCAGGAAATGAATGGAATGCGGATACAAGCACATTTTATAGAATACCTAACAAGAATCAGATGTCTGACACTGACTCCCATTGAGAACAGTTAGAAAGTCAATTGCAGTTACTGACTAATTTGTAAAGTAGCTACTTTACTGTGACATTCACTTTCACTAATTGTTTAAGTACATTTTGCCTGTACATTGTATACCAATATGTATAATTTAAAAAACTGTGTTTTTTTTCTTTAGCAGGATTTATTTTGTAATGTAACTGCAGCAAGGTTCTGCTGCTCGTTTGCTCCATACAGAGGGCCAAATATAATATTATATGCATTGCATAAGGGTGGTAATTCCGAGTTGTTCGCTCGCTAGCAGTTTTAAGCAGCCGTGCAAACGCTATGCCGCCTCCCACTGGAAGTGTATTTTAGCTTAGCAGAAGTGCGAACGAAAGGATCGCAGAGCGGCGGCAAAGTTATTTTGTGCAGTTTTAGAGTAGCTCAATACCTACTCAGCGCTTGCAATGACTTCAGACTGTTCAGTTCCTGTTTTGACGTCACAAACAGGACCTGGGTTCGCCCAGCCACGTCAGCGTTTTTCCTGGCACACCTGCGTTTTTCCAAACACTGCCTGAAAACGGTCAGTTGACACCCAGAAACGCCCACTTCATGTCAATCACATAGTTCGTTGTAAAAGTACTTCGCGCGTGTGCATTGCGCCGCATACGCATGCGCAGAAGTGCCTTTTTTTGTCTCATCGCTGCACAGCGAATGAATGCAGCTAGCGATCAACTCGGAATGACCACCAAAGTGCAGAGATTTCGGAGATGTTTGTTCAAGACTAAAGTGGAATATTTTTCTGAAAGGCAAAACCAACCTGGACCACAGAGTTCATGTTTTTGGCTTGTGTGAACTGTACGTATTGCGAATATTGCAAGCCTCCAAATGCTTATAAATTAGAGTTGTGTGGCGGAAAATTTTTGGGTTTTGGATCTGGATCTCCATTCGTGTTTTTTAATCTAGATTGGTTTTGCCAAAACCACCCTTTCAGGTTTTGGTTTTAGATCTGGATTTTTTTGACAAAAACATAAAAACAGCTAAAATCACAGAATTTGGGTGTAATGTTGATCCTACGGTATTATTAACCTCAATAACATTAATTTTCACTCATTTCCAGTCTATTCTGAACACCTCACAATATTGTTTTTAGGCCAAAAGGTTGCACCGAGGTTGCTGGATGACTAAGCTAAGCGACACAAGTGGGCGGCACAAACACCTGGCCCATCTAGGAGTGGCACTGCAGTGGCAGACAGGATGGCAGTTTTAAAAACTAGGCCCCAAACAGCACATAATGCAAAGAAGAAAAAGATGGAATTGTCCTTGGGCCCTCCCACCCACCCTTATGTTGTATAAACAGGACATGCACACTTTAACAAACCAATCATTTCAGCGACAGGGTCTGCCACACGACTGTGGCTGAAATGATTGGTTTGTTTGGGCCCCCACAAAAAACAACAACAATTAATCTCCCCACCAAAAATGAAGCAATTAATCTCTCCTTGAACAAACTGGCTCTACAGAGGCAAGATGTCGTCCTCATCCTCCGATTCCTCACCCCTTTCAGTGTGTACATCCTCATCCTCACAGAATATTAATTCGCCCCCACTGGAATCCACCATCACAGTGGAATCCACCATCACAAATCCCCAGGAGTGTCTCAGTGTGGTAAGCCATAGTGCGATGATGTCCCTCAGTTTCCGTAAGAGGTTGTCAGTGGTGTGCCTCTTACGGAAACTGATGATACACAGCGTAGTCTGCCTAGGAACAAGTTGGTATTTGTGAGATGCTGGTGCCGCTGCTGATGTTGCTGCGGAAGGTAATACATCTACCCAGTGGGCTTTCACAGTCATGTAGTCCTTAGTTTGCTCTGCTCCACTTGTCCACATGTCCATGGTTAAGTGAACAACCACATTTTTCAGGACACTGAGGACACTTTCTTAATGTCCCTGTACAGTCCAGGAATCGTTTGCCTAGTGAAGTATAGACAGGATTTGGTACTGGGGACACAGTACGTCCATCAACTGTCTAAATACAACTGCACTAATTGCAGATACCAGACGCACGTCTAACACCAGCATATTTGTTATGGCCTCAGTAATCCGCTTTGCAACAGGGTGACTGCTGTCATATTTCATCTTCCTTGCAAAGGACTGTTGGACAGTCAACTGCTTAGTTGAATTAGTACAAGTGGTCTTCCGACTTACTCTCTGGGATGACGATCGACTCCCAGCAGCAGCAGTAGGTGTACAACTCAAGGATCCTCCGGAGGAATCCCGGATAGAAGAGGACCCGTCAGTTATGCCAGTGACACGGCCTGCAGGACTACTTCCATTCCTGACTGAGGAGGAAATTTATGCGAGGGAGTTGGTGGTGTGGTTTGCAGGAGCATGGGTACAACAGGAAGAAGGGACTTAGATGTCAATGGAATGCTTACGCTATTACCCAAAGTTTCTAAACTTGACAATGACTTATGATGAATGTGCTGCAGGTGACGTATAAGGGAGGAGGTTCCTAGGTGGTTAGCGTCCTTACCCCTACTTATAATGGATTAAGAAAGGTAACAGATGGCTTGACACCTGTTGTCCAGATTTTTGGAGAAATAATTCCACACCGAAGAGGTGGCTTTTTTGGTATTTTGCCCAGGCATGACAATTGGATTTTTCATCACATGGCCAACAATTGTCTCCACTGGTGCCTTATTTAAACAAACCACATCACCATCAGAATCCTCATCGTCAACTTCCTCCTCAGCACCAACTACACCAATATCCTCCTCATCCTGCTTTACTTCTACAGTGACATCCTCAATCTCAATATCAGCAACTGGACTGGCTGTGCTCCTCCCAGCATTTGCAGGGTGTGTGCAAATGGTGGTTGGAACCTCCTCTTTCCATACAGTCTTAATAATAATAATAATAATAATAATAATTTTATTTATATAGCGCTCTTTCTCCAATAGGACTCAAGGCTCTTAACAGATACATAGAATAAATCTTGGGAAGGTCAGGCCTAGACATCGCAACCGTGGACACACTTGGATTCTCCTTGGGGATTTGTGATATCTCTGAACACACAGTTGTTTTTCCTGTGCTTTAACAAGCTTAATTTTCACAATTTTTCTAGAGGGAGGAGGGCTTCCATCCTCATGAGAAGCTGAACCACCAGTCATGAACATAGGCCAAGGCCTTAGCCTTTCCTTGCCACTTCGTGTCGTGAATGGCATATTGCCTATTTTACGTTTCTCATCAAATAATTTTTTTTTTCCTGATTATTAATTTTTGCTTCTTGGATTTTACATGCCCTCTATGACATTGCGCATTGGCCTTAGCAGACAACGTTGATGGAATTGCATTGTCAATGTCATGACTGGTGGTAGCAGCAGCTTCAGCACTAGTACTAGAAACTGGAAGTGGTTCCTGATCTTTTACTATTTTTTTCCTCCACATTTTTGTTCTCCATTTCACAGGACAGCACCCCTTTATTATTACAGCACACATAACAGTGCCCCTTTATTTTCACAGCACCCCTGTAATTTTACAGCATACAAGTACTTTTATTTTAACAACAGCACCAACGTGTTTTTACATCATACAGGACAGGGCCAGCACCCCTGCATTTAAACAACATCCCTGTAATTTTACAGTATACAAGACAGGACCAGTGTAATTTTATTTTAACAACAGCACCCCTGTATTTGGGCCAGTGTACCTTTATTTTAACAACAGCACCCTTGTATTTTAACAGCATACAGGACAGGGCCAGTGTACTTTTATTTTCACTGCACCCCTAAATTTTCACAGCATACAAGACAGGGTCAGCACACCTGTATTTTCACAGCATAAAGAAGGACAGCGCCCCTGCCCCCTGTAAAACACAGTGACAGCCAGGACAGCAACACACATGTACAGCTGCAGTACCCACAACAGCACTTGAAACACCATTGACAGCCAGGACAGCACCCCTTACATCACAGGGACACCACAGTGACAGGATAGCACCCTTAGAGAGCACACACTGATCCCACCTGACGTCACCACCCACAGAGAGAGACAGAGGTCTGTCTCCCTCAGTCTCCAAGTCCAGAGTGAAAATGGCAGTGACGTGCAAATGTTTATATGGAATCCAAAACCCGTGAGAATCCGACAGCGGGATGACGTTCTGGGATCCGAGTCTGGTGGGAAGTCCTGAGCCGGTCTCGGATCCCAGCTCAGATTGTGAAGATCGGGGGGGAGGGGGGAGCGGGGGTTCGGTTCCGCACACATTGCACCCATATTTTAATACCCTACTCTTCGGAGTCCAGCACCGGGTGCTGCAGCCACAGCCATCGTGGCAAAAAAACACTTTAAAAATGGCAGCCGTGCATGCACAGTGTGACTCATTTTCCGGAGACCTGCGCCATGTTTCCGGATACCTGCGCATGCGCAGTAGACTCTGGCATATTGTCGGAGCCTACGGCACCGCGGAGTGGAGGGGCCTACCCGGAGTCTGCACATGAGCCCCCTCCTCTCTTAAGACTCCCCTGCATTGAGTTGCATACTGTATATATGGAGAACACGTGCCCTTATAATGTAAATATTTTGAAATGGGGTGTTCTCACATCTGCAAAGTTCAGTGAGAAATGTGTAGTGTTCCCACAAGTTTTAGCATGGTTCTATATCCTGCCTATTTTGTATATGTAAAATATGTCTCTTTCCGCAGGCTTCAGCCAATCAGCCATTCCCCTTTTGGAATTGCTGCCTTCCCTGGATCTTTTAGGCCCTTTGGAATACCCAACTCTCCATTAACTCAGCATTTTACTTGCCAGGCTCAACATTCAATATTCAGCCAGCTGACCCCACTCCAGAGTTAAAGCTAGGCTTTCTGTCATCTGGGGCAGAGACTCAGCTCACCCTCCCATCCTCCCCAGCATGGACGCAACTAGGGGGAGGGGGTTGTAACTGCAACTGCACTTGAGGATACATTAAAAGTTCTTGAAATTTCCGTATCGACTGACCTTCATGTCTTAAAGTAATCATGGTTTCTCTTTGCTGAGTAATCATGGTTTCTCTGACGTCCCCCCCCCCCCCCAGCGCCCTGCACGCTACAGTGACCGGAGTGTGTAAGTGTGCTGGGAGCAATGGCGCACAGCTGCGGTGCTGTGCGCTACCTTAATGAAGACAGGAATCTTCAGCCGCCGATTTCGTCGTCTTCAAGCTTCTGTTCTTCTGGCTCTGCGAGGGGGACGGCGGCGCGGCTCCGGGAACGGACGATCGAGGACAGGTGCCTGTGTTCGAACACTCTGGAGCTAATGGTGTCCAGTAGCCTAAGAAGCACAAGCTAGCTGCAAGCAGGTAGGTTTGCTTCTCTCCCCTTAGTCCCACGTAGCAGTGAGTCTGTTGCCAGCAGAAGCTCACTGAAAATAAAAAACCTAACAAATACTTTCTTTACTAGCAAGCTCAGGAGAGCCCACTAGGAGTACCCAGCTCTGGCCGGGCACAGATTCTAACTGAGGTCTGGAGGAGGGGCATAGAGGGAGGAGCCAGTGCACACCAGATAGTACCTAATCTTTTCTTTAGAGTGCCCAGTCTCCTGCGGAGCCCGTCTATTCCCCATGGTCCTTACGGAGTTCCCAGCATCCACTACGGACTACGAGAAATAGAATTACCGGTGAGTAAATTCTTATTTCCTCTTTGCTGAGTTGAGTGGTTCGTGCCATAATATGGATTACAACAGTAGTCAAATAGGGTTGTCCACTGTGTACTACTAACCCTACCTTTGCACAACACAACTGATGGTCTCAAACACATTAAGAAGGCAAGTAATTCCACAGATTCCACAGACTATTGACAAGGCACACCTGTGAATTCAAAACGATTCCAGGAGACTACCTCATGAAGCTAATTAAGAGAATACCAAGAGTGTGCAAAGCTGTCATCAAAGCAAAATGGGACTACTTTGAGGACTCTAAAATCTAAAACATATTTTGATTTAACACTTAATAGTTTACAACATAACTCCATATGTGTTTTTTCATAGTTTTGATGTCTTCAGTATTAATCTACAATGTAGAAAATAATTAAAATAAATAAAAACCATTGAATGAGATGATGTGTTCCAAACGTTTGACTGGTACTGTGTGTGTGTGTGTGTGTGTGTGTGTGTGTGTGTGTGTGTGTGTGTGTGTGTGTGTATATATTAGAGATGAGCGCCTGAAATTTTTCGGGTTTTGTGTTTTGGTTTTGGGTTCGGTTCCGCGGCCGTGTTTTGGGTTCGAACGCGTTTTGGCAAAACCTCACCGAATTTTTTTTGTCGGATTCGGGTGTGTTTTGGATTCGGGTGTTTTTTTCAAAAAACACTAAAAAACAGCTTAAATCATAGAATTTGGGGGTCATTTTGATCCCAAAGTATTATTAACCTCAAAAACCATAATTTACACTCATTTTCAGTCTATTCTGAATACCTCACACCTCACAATATTATTTTTAGTCCTAAAATTTGCACCGAGGTCGCTGTGTGAGTAAGATAAGCGACCCTAGTGGCCGACACAAACACCGGGCCCATCTAGGAGTGGCACTGCAGTGTCACGCAGGATGGCCCTTCCAAAAAACCCTCCCCAAACAGCACATGACGCAAAGAAAAAAAGAGGCGCAATGAGGTAGCTGTGTGAGTAAGATTAGCGACCCTAGTGGCCGACACAAACACCGGGCCCATCTAGGAGTGGCACTGCAGTGTCACGCAGGATGTCCCTTCCAAAAAACCCTCCCCAAACAGCACATGACGCAAAGAAAAAAAGAGGCGCAATGAGGTAGCTGACTGTGTGAGTAAGATTAGCGACCCTAGTGGCCGACACAAACACCGGGCCCATTTAGGAGTGGCACTGCAGTGTCACGCAGGATGTCCCTTCCAAAAAACCCTCCCCAATCAGCACATGATGCAAAGAAAAAGAAAAGAAAAAAGAGGTGCAAGATGGAATTGTCCTTGGGCCCTCCCACCCACCCTTATGTTGTATAAACAGGACATGCACACTTTAACCAACCCATCATTTCAGTGACAGGGTCTGCCACACGACTGTGACTGATATGACGGGTTGGTTTGGACCCCCCCCAAAAAAGAAGCAATTAATCTCTCCTTGCACAAACTGGCTCTACAGAGGCAAGATGTCCACCTCATCTTCACCCTCCGATATATCACCGTGTACATCCCCCTCCTCACAGATTATCAATTCGTCCCCACTGGAATCCACCATCTCAGCTCCCTGTGTACTTTGTGGAGGCAATTGCTGCTGGTCAATGTCTCCGCGGAGGAATTGATTATAATTCATTTTAATGAACATCATCTTCTCCACATTTTCTGGATGTAACCTCGTACGCCGATTGCTGACAAGATGAGCGGCGGCACTAAACACTCTTTCGGAGTACACACTTGTGGGAGGGCAACTTAGGTAGAATAAAGCCAGTTTGTGCAAGGGCCTCCAAATTGCCTCTTTTTCCTGCCAGTATAAGTACGGACTGTGTGACGTGCCTACTTGGATGCGGTCACTCATATAATCCTCCACCATTCTATCAATGTTGAGAGAATCATATGCAGTGACAGTAGACGACATGTCCGTAATCGTTGTCAGGTCCTTCAGTCCGGACCAGATGTCAGCATCAGCAGTCGCTCCAGACTGCCCTGCATCACCGCCAGCGGGTGGGCTCGGAATTCTGAGCCTTTTCCTCGCACCCCCAGTTGCGGGAGAATGTGAAGGAGGAGATGTTGACAGGTCGCGTTCCGCTTGACTTGACAATTTTGTCACCAGCAGGTCTTTCAACCCCAGCAGACTTGTGTCTGCCGGAAAGAGAGATCCAAGGTAGGCTTTAAATCTAGGATCGAGCACGGTGGCCAAAATGTAGTGCTCTGATTTCAACAGATTGACCACCCGTGAATCCTTGTTAAGCGAATTAAGGGCTCCATCCACAAGTCCCACATGCCTAGCGGAATCGCTCCGTGTTAGCTCCTCCTTCAATGTCTCCAGCTTCTTCTGCAAAAGCCTGATGAGGGGAATGACCTGACTCAGGCTGGCAGTGTCTGAACTGACTTCACGTGTGGCAAGTTCAAAGGGCATCAGAACCTTGCACAACGTTGAAATCATTCTCCACTGCGCTTGAGACAGGTGCATTCCACCTACTATATCGTGCTCAATTGTATAGGCTTGAATGGCCTTTTGCTGCTCCTCCAACCTCTGAAGCATATAGAGGGTTGAATTCCACCTCGTTACCACTTCTTGCTTCAGATGATGGCAGGGCAGGTTCAGTAGTTTTTGGTGGTGCTCCAGTCTTCTGTACGTGGTGCCTGTACGCCGAAAGTGTCCCGCAATTCTTCTGGCCACCGACAGCATCTCTTGCACGCCCCTGTCGTTTTTTAAAAAATTCTGCACCACCAAATTCAAGGTATGTGCAAAACATGGGACGTGCTGGAATTTGCCCATATTTAATGCACACACAATATTGCTGGCGTTGTCCGATGCCACAAATCCACAGGAGAGTCCAATTGGGGTAAGCCATTCCGCGATGATCTTCCTCAGTTGCCGTAAGAGGTTTTCAGCTGTGTGCGTATTCTGGAAACCGGTGATACAAAGCGTAGCCTGCCTAGGAAAGAGTTGGCGTTTGCGAGATGCTGCTACTGGTGCCGCCGCTGCTGTTCTTGCGGCGGGAGTCCATACATCTACCCAGTGGGCTGTCACAGTCATATAGTCCTGACCCTGCCCTGCTCCACTTGTCCACATGTCCGTGGTTAAGTGGACATTGGGTACAGCTGCATTTTTTAGGACACTGGTGACTCTTTTTCTGAGGTCTGTGTACATTTTCGGTATCGCCTGCCTAGAGAAATGGAACCTAGATGGTATTTGGTACCGGGGACACAGTACCTCCAACAAGTCTCTAGTTGGCTCTGCAGTAATGATGGATACCGGAACCACGTTTCTCACCACCCAGGATGCCAAGGCCTCAGTTATCCGCTTTGCAGTAGGATGACTGCTGTGATATTTCATCTTCCTCGCAAAGGACTGTTGAACAGTCAATTGCTTACTGGAAGTAGTACAAGTGGGCTTACGACTTCCCCTCTGGGATGACCATCGACTCCCAGCGGCAACAACAGCAGCGCCAGCAGCAGTAGGCGTTACACGCAAGGATGCATCGGAGGAATCCCAGGCAGGAGAGGACTCGTCAGAATTGCCAGTGACATGGCCTGCAGGACTATTGGCATTCCTGGGGAAGGAGGAAATTGACACTGAGGGAGTTGGTGGGGTGGTTTGCGTGAGCTTGGTTACAAGAGGAAGGGATTTACTGGTCAGTGGACTGCTTCCGCTGTCACCCAAAGTTTTTGAACTTGTCACTGACTTATTATGAATGCGCTGCAGGTGACGTATAAGGGAGGATGTTCCGAGGTGGTTAACATCCTTACCCCTACTTATTACAGCTTGACAAAGGGAACACACGGCTTGACACCTGTTGTCCGCATTTCTGGTGAAATACCTCCACACCGAAGAGCTGATTTTTTTGGTATTTTCACCTGGCATGTCAACGGCCATATTCCTCCCACGGACAACAGGTGTCTCCCCGGGTGCCTGACTTAAACAAACCACCTCACCATCAGAATCCTCCTGGTCAATTTCCTCCCCAGCGCCAGCAACACCCATATCCTCCTCATCCTGGTGTACTTCATCACTGACATCTTCAATCTGACTATCAGGAACTGGACTGCGGGTGCTCCTTCCAGCACTTGCAGGGGGCGTGCAAATGGTGGAAGGCGCATGCTCTTCACGTCCAGTGTTGGGAAGGTCAGGCATCGCAACCGACACAATTGGACTCTCCTTGTGGATTTGGGATTTCGAAGAATGCACAGTTCTTTGCTGTGCTGCTTTTGCCAGCTTGAGTCTTTTCATTTTTCTAGCGAGAGGCTGAGTGCTTCCATCCTCATGTGAAGCTGAACCACTAGCCATGAACATAGGCCAGGGCCTCAGCCGTTCCTTGCCACTCCGTGTCGTAAATGGCATATTGGCAAGTTTACGCTTCTCCTCCGACAATTTTATTTTAGGTTTTGGAGTCCTTTTTTTTCTGATATTTGGTGTTTTGGATTTGACATGCTCTGTACTATGACATTGGGCATCGGCCTTGGCAGACGACGTTGCTGGCATTTCATCGTCTCGGCCATGACTAGTGGCAGCAGCTTCAGCACGAGGTGGAAGTGGATCTTGATCTTTCCCTAATTTTGGAACCTCAACATTTTTGTTCTCCAGATTTTAATAGGCACAACTAAAAGGCACCTCAGGTAAACAATGGAGATGGATACTAGTATACAATTATGGACTGCCTGCCGAGTGCAGACACAGAGGTAGCCACAGCCGTGAACTACCGTACTGTACTGTGTCTGCTGCTAATATAGACTGGTTGATAAAGAGATGTCTATGTAACTATGTATGTATAAAGAAGAAAGAAAAAAAAAACCACGGTTAGGTGGTATACAATTATGGACGGACTGCCTGCCGAGTGCAGACACAGAGGTAGCCACAGCCGTGAACTACCGTACTGTACTGTGTCTGCTGCTAATATAGACTGGTTGATAAAGAGATGTCTATGTAACTATGTATGTATAAAGAAGAAAGAAAAAAAAACCACGGTTAGGTGGTATACAATTATGGACGGACTGCCTGCCGAGTGCAGACACAGAGGTAGCCACAGCCGTGAACTACCGTACTGTACTGTGTCTGCTGCTAATATAGACTGGTTGATAAAGAGATGTCTATGTAACTATGTATGTATAAAGAAGAAAGAAAAAAAAACCACGGTTAGGTGGTATACAATTATGGACGGACTGCCTGCCGAGTGCAGACACAGAGGTAGCCACAGCCGTGAACTACCGTACTGTACTGTGTCTGCTGCTAATATAGACTGGTTGATAAAGAGATGTCGTAGTAGTATGTATGTATAAAGAAGAAAAAAAAACCACGGTTAGGTGGTATATACAATTATGGACGGGCTGCCGAGTGCCGACACAGAGGTAGCCACAGCCGTGAACTACCGCACTGTACTGTGTCTGCTGCTAATATATAGACTGGTTGATAAAGAGATAGTATACTCGTAACTAGTATGTATGTATAAAGAAAGAAAAAAAAACCACGGTTAGGTGGTATATACAATTATGGACGGGCTGCCGAGTGCCGACACAGAGGTAGCCACAGCCGTGAACTACCGCACTGTACTGTGTCTGCTGCTAATATAGACTGGTTGATAAAGAGATAGTATACTCGTAACTAGTATGTATGTATAAAGAAAGAAAAAAAAACCACGGTTAGGTGGTATATACAATTATGGACGGGCTGCCGAGTGCCGACACAGAGGTAGCCACAGCCGTGAACTACCGCACTGTACTGTGTCTGCTGCTAATATAGACTGGTTGATAAAGAGATAGTATACTCGTAACTAGTATGACTATAAAGAAAGAAAAAAAAACCACGGTTAGGTGGTATATACAATTATGGACGGGCTGCCGAGTGCCGACACAGAGGTAGCCACAGCCGTGAACTACCACACTGTACTGTGTCTGCTGCTAATATATAGACTGGTTGATAAAGAGATAGTATACTCGTAACTAGTATGTATGTATAAAGAAAGAAAAAAAAACCACGGTTAGGTGGTATATACAATTATGGACGGGCTGCCGAGTGCCGACACAGAGGTAGCCACAGCCGTGAACTACCGCACTGTACTGTGTCTGCTGCTAATATATAGACTGGTTGATAAAGAGATAGTATACTCGTAACTAGTATCTATGTATAAAGAAAGAAAAAAAAACCACGGTTAGGTGGTATATACAATTATGGACGGGCTGCCGAGTGCCGACACAGAGGTAGCCACAGCCGTGAACTACCGCACTGTACTGTGTCTGCTGCTAATATAGACTGGTTGATAAAGAGATAGTATACTCGTAACTAGTATGTATGTATAAAGAAAGAAAAAAAAACCACGGTTAGGTGGTATATACAATTATGGACGGGCTGCCGAGTGCCGACACAGAGGTAGCCACAGCCGTGAACTACCGCACTGTACTGTGTCTGCTGCTAATATATAGACTGGTTGATAAAGAGATAGTATACTCGTAACTAGTATGTATGTATAAAGAAAGAAAAAAAAACCACGGTTAGGTGGTATATACAATTATGGACGGGCTGCCGAGTGCCGACACAGAGGTAGCCACAGCCGTGAACTACCGCACTGTACTGTGTCTGCTACTAATATATAGACTGGTTGATAAAGAGATAGTATACTCGTAACTAGTATGTATGTATAAAGAAAGAAAAAAAAACCACGGTTAGGTGGTATATACAATTATGGACGGGCTGCCGAGTGCCGACACAGAGGTAGCCACAGCCGTGAACTACCGCACTGTACTGTGTCTGCTGCTAATATAGACTGGTTGATAAAGAGATAGTATACTCGTAACTAGTATGTATGTATAAAGAAAGAAAAAAAAACCACGGTTAGGTGGTATATACAATTATGGACGGGCTGCCGAGTGCCGACACAGAGGTAGCCACAGCCGTGAACTACCGCACTGTACTGTGTCTGCTGCTAATATAGACTGGTTGATAAAGAGATAGTATACTCGTAACTAGTATGACTATAAAGAAAGAAAAAAAAAACACGGTTAGGTGGTATATACAATTATGGACGGGCTGCCGAGTGCCGACACAGAGGTAGCCACAGCCGTGAACTACCGCACTGTACTGTGTCTGCTGCTAATATAGACTGGTTGATAAAGAGATAGTATACTACTAATATTATATATACTGGTGGTCAGGTCACTGGTCACTAGTCACACTGGCAGTGGCACTCCTGCAGCAAAAGTGTGCACTGTTTAATTTTAATATAATATTATGTACTCCTGGCTCCTGCTATAACCTATAACTGGCACTGCAGTGCTCCCCAGTCTCCCCCACAATTATAAGCTGTGTGAGCAGTCAGATATATATATACATTGATGCAGCACACTGGGCTGAGCAGTGCACACAGATATGGTATGTGACTGAGTCACTGTGTGTATCGTTTTTTTCAGGCAGAGAACGGATATATTAAATAAAACAAACAACTGCACTGTCTGGTGGTCACTGTGGTCGTCAGTCACTAAACTCTGCACTCTCTTCTACAGTATCACAGCCTCAGGTCAATCTCTCTCTCTCTCTCTCAACCCTAATCTAAATGGAGAGGACGCCAGCCACGTCCTCTCCCTATCAATCTCAATGCACGTGTGAAAATCGCGGCGACGCGCGGCTCCTTATATAGAATCCGAGTCTCGCGAGAATCCGACAGCGTCATGATGACGTTCGGGCGCGCTCGGGTTAACCGAGCAAGGCGGGAAGATCCGAGTCTGCTCGGACCCGTGAAAAAAACATGAAGTTCGTGCGGGTTCGGATTCAGAGAAACCGAACCCGCTCATCTCTAGTATATATATATATATATATGTGTGTATATATTAGAGATGAGCGGGTTCGGTTCTCCAAGAACCGAACCCCCCAAACTCCACGTGATTTTCACACGGGTCCGAGGCAGGCTCGGTTCTTACCGCCTGACTCTGAAACCCGAACAAGGCAAAACGTCATCATCCCGCTATCGGATTCTCACGAGATTCGGATTCCATATAAAGAGCCGAGCGTCGCCGCCATTTTCACTCGTGCATTGCAGAGAGAGCAGAGAGGACGTGGATACGTTCTCTCAGTGGCAAATCTCAATATCAGTGCTCAGTATCAGTGCTAATTGCTGCTCAGTAATACAAGTACAGTGTCTCTCTTGTGCTGTATCTTGCTGCTCAGTGTCAATTCTCAGTAGTATCATCATCAGTGCTCAGTATCACTGCTCATTGTCTTGTGCTGCATTGTGGTGCTCAGTAATACTACAGTACATTACTAATATACTAGTCCAGTGTCTTGTGCTGCATCTTGCTGCTCAGTGTCAGTTCTTCTCAGTAGTATCATCATCAGTGCTCAGTATCACTGCTCATTGTCTTGTGCTGCATTGTGGTGCTCAGTAATACTACAGTACATTACTAATATACTAGTCCAGTGTCTTGTGCTGCATCTTGCTGCTCAGTGTCAGTTCTTCTCAGTAGTATCATCATCAGTGCTCAGTATCACTGCTCATTGTCTTGTGCTGCATTGTGGTGCTCAGTAATACTACAGTACATTACTTATATACTAGTCCAGTGTCTTGTGCTGCATCTTGCTGCTCAGTGTCAGTTCTCAGTATCCTCATCAGTGCTCAGTTTCACTGCTCATTGTCTTGTGCTGCATTGTGGTGCTCAGTAATACTTCAGTACATTATTAATATACTAGCCCAGTGTCTTGTGCTGCATCTTGCTGCTCAGTGTCAGTTCTTCTCAGTAGTATCATCATCAGTGCTCAGTATCACTGCTCATTGTCTTGTGCTGCATTGTGGTGCTCAGTAATACTACAGTACATTACTTATATACTAGTCCAGTGTCTTGTGCTGCATCTTGCTGCTGTAGGGTGCTGTGGTAGTGTCCTGTCACTGTGCATAGGTCATCATCATTCCAGTCACAGTGGTATCTGGTAACTATCTAGTGGTATCTAATTCCAGACATTACTGCCGTCTAATTCCAGATATATTACTGGCATATAATTCCACACATTAAAAAATGGACAACAAAAATTTGGAGGGTAAAATAGGGAAAGATCAAGATCCACTTCCACCTAGTGCTGAAGCTGCTGCCACTAGTCATGGCAGAGACGATGAAATGCCATCAACGTCGTCTGCCAAGGCCGATGCCCAATGTCATAGTAGAGAGCATGTAAAATCCAAAAAGCAAAAGTTCAGTAAAATTACACAAAAATCTAAATTAAAATCGTCTGAGGAGAAGCGTAAACTTGCCAATATGCCATTTACGACACGGAGTGGCAAAGAACGGCTGAGGCCCTCTCCTATGTTCCTCATGACTAGTGGTTCAGCTTCACATGACAATGGAAGCACTCATCCTCCCGCTAGAAAAATGAAAAGAGTTAAGCTGGCAAAAGCACAGCAAAGAATTGTGCGTTCTAAACCACAAATCCCCAAGGAGAGTTCAAATGTGTAGGCGGGTGCGATGCCTGACCTTCCCAACACTGGACGGGAAGAGGTGGCTCCTTCCACCATTTGCACGCCCCCTGCAAGTGATGGAAGGAGCACCCACAGTCCAGTTCCTGATATTCAAATTGAAGATATCACTGTTGAAGTACACCAGGATGAGGATATGGGAGTTGCTGGCACTAAGGAGGAAATTGACGAGGAGGATTCTGATGGTGAGGTGGTTTGTTTAAGTCAGGTACCCAGGGAGACATCTGTTGTCCGTGGGATGAATAAGGCCATTGACATGCCTGGTCAAAATACAAAAAAAAATCACCTCTTCGGTGTGGAATTATTTCAACAGAAATGCAGACAACAGGTGTCAAGCCGTGTGTTGCCTTTGTCAAGCTGTAATAAGTAGGGTTAAGGACGTTAACCACCTAGGAACATCCTCCCTTATACGTCACCTGGAGCACATTCATCAGACAGCGGAAGCAGTCTACTGACAACTAAATCCCTTCTTCCTCTTGTATCCAAGCTACTGCAAACCACACCACCAACTCCCTCAATGTAAATTTTCTCCATAGACAGGAATGCCAATAGTCCTGCAGGCCATGTCAGTGGCCAGTTTGATGAGTCCTCTCCTAACTGGGATTCCTCAGATGGATCCGTGAGTGTAACACCTACTGCTGCTGTTGCTGCTGGCGCTGCTGTTGTTGCTGCTGGGAGTCGATCGTCATCCCAGAGGGGAAGTCAGAAGACCACTTGTACTACTTCCAGTAAGCAATTGACTGTCCAACAGTCCTTGCGAGGAAGATGAAATATCACAGCAGTCATCCTGTTGCAAAGCGGATAACTCAGGCCTTGACAACTATGTTGGTGTTAGACGTGCGTCCGGTATCCACCGTTAGTTCACAGGGACTTAGAGAATTGCTTGAGGTAGTGTGTCTCCGGTACCAAATCCCATCTAGGTTACACTTCTCTAGGCAGGCGATACCGAGAATGTACAGAGACGTCAGAAAAAGTGTCCTCAGTGTCCTAAAAAATGCAGTTGTACCCAATGTCCACTTAACCACGGACATGTGGACAAGTGGAGCAGGGCAGACTAAGGACTATATGACTGTAACAGCCCACTGGGTAGATGTATTGACTCCCGCAGCAAAAACAGCGGCGGCACCAGTAGCAGCATCTCGCAAACGCCAACTCGTTCCTAGGCAGGCTATGCTTTGTATCACCACTTTCCATAAGAGGCACACAGCTGACAACCTCTTACGGAAACTGAGGAACATCATAGCAGATTGGCTTACCCCAATTGGACTCTCCTGGGGATTTGTGACATCGGACAACGTCACCAATATTGTGCGTGCATTACATGTGGGCAAATTCCAGCACGTCCCATGTTTTGCACATACAATGAATTTGGTGGTGCAGAATTTTGTAAAAAACGACAGGGGCATGCAGGAGAAGCTGTCGGTGGCCCGAAGAATTGCGGGCTACTTTCAGCACTCAGCCACCGTGTGCCGAAGACTGGAGCACCAGCAAACACTGCTGAACATGCCCCGCCATCAGCTGAAGCAAGAGGTGGTAAAGAGGTGGAATTCAACCCTCTATATGCTTCAGAGGATGGAGGAGCAGCAAAAGGCCATTCAAGCCTATACATCTGCCTACGATATAGGCAAAGGAGGGGGAATGCACCTGACTCAAGCGCAGTGGAGAATGATTTCCATGTTGTGCAAGGTTCTCCAACCCTTTGAACTTGCCACACATGAAGTCAGTTCAGACACTGCCAGCCTAAGTCAGGTAATTCCCCTCATCAGGCTTTTGCAGAAGCAGCTGGAGAGATTGAAGGAGGAGCTAAAATGGAGCGATTCCACTAGGCATGTGGGACTTGTGGATGGAGCCCTTCATTCGCTTAACCAGGATTCACGGGTGGTCAATCTGTTGAAATCAGAGCACTACATTTTGGTCACCGTGCTCGATCCTAGGTTTAAAGCCTACGTTGTATCTCTCTTTCTGGCAGACACAAGTCTGCAGATGTTCAAAGACCTACTGGTGAGACACTTGTCAAGTCAGGCGGAACGTGACCCGCTAACAGCTCCTCCTTCATTTTCTACCGCCACTGGAGCTGCCAGGAAAAAGATAAAATTTCCGAAATCACCCGCTGGCGGTGATGCAGGGCAGTCAGGAGCAAGTGCTGACATCTGGTCCGGACTGAAGGACCTGCCAACGATTACTGACATGTCGTCTACTGTCACTGCATATGATTCTGTCACCATTGAAAGAATGGTGGAGGATTATATGAGTGACAGAATCCAAGTAGGCACGTCAGACAGTCCGTACTTATACAGGCAGGAAAAAGAGGCAATTTGTAGGCCCTTGCACAAACTGGCTTTATTTTACCTAAGTTGCCCCCCCTCCAGTTTGTACTCCGAAAGAGTGTTTAGTGCAGCCGGTCACCTTGTCAGCCATCGGCGTACGAGGTTACTTCCACAAAATGTGGAGAAGATGATGTTCATCAAAATTAATTATAATCAATTCCCCCGTGGAGACATTCACCAGCAATTGCCTCCAGAAAGTACACAGGGACCTGAGATGGTGGATTCCAGTGGGGACGAATTAATACTCTGTGAGGAGGAGGGTGTACACAGTGAAAGGTGTGAGGAATCGGGAATGAGGATGAGGTCGACATCTTGCCTCTGTAGAGCCAGTTTGTGCAAGGAGAGATTGATTGCTTCTTTTTTGGTGGGGGCCCGAACCAACCAGTCATTTCGGCCACAGTCGTGTGGCAGACCCTGTCGCTGAAATAATGGGTTTGTTAAAGTGTGCATGTCCTGTTTGTACAACATAAGGGTGGGTGGGAGGGCTCAAGGACAATTCCATCTTACACCTCTTTTTTATTTATCTTTGCATCATGAGCTGTATGGGGACTATTTTTTTAATTGCCATCCTGTCTGACACTGCAGTGCCACTCCTAGATGGGCCAGGTGTTTGTGCCACCCACTTGGGTCGCTTAGCTTAGTTATCCAGCGACCTCGGTGCAAATTTTAGGACTAAAAATAATTTCTCCGGCTGGGTCCACAGGTTATCCGCAGGATAACACTGGGATATGCTTGAGCATCAGCGGATTGGCACCAAATCGATCACGAGCTTTGTGACCTCCCAGGATGCACCGGGCTCATCCATATAATCCTGCCCACCGACTTAGTCAAATCAGTTTTTTTTTTTGGTGCTGCAGGAGTTGGACCATGGTCACAGTCTGCTGTGTTTGGCAGCCCTAAGAGCTTTTTTTTATTTCTTTTTTAATGTCTTACACGCATATTGGAAAGAGTCGCTCCAACAACTCTCCGCCGGGTCGCAACAACGCTTACCCACGGTACAAGTGCTGTCTCGACAGGCGTCTGTGTCAGATGTTGCTAGCAGGTCCAGCAGACATGACCAGGCTGTGGCCGGAGCATGGGGAGAAGGTAAGGTATCGGTTCCACTTAGTGGGGGAATACGGACACAGCCGCACTGATTTGGGAGGACACTACCAAACAGTAGCTGGCGCGCCACCACCACAGGTGCTCTAGCGCTAGGCTTTAGGGATCAGAAGGCGCCAGGAATAGTTTGAGGCTACGATCCATAGGGTTGATGCCAGCAGTGGGGAGTCAGACGCTCTACTAGTCGCCCCTCCCCTCAGTTCATGACCAGTTTCCGAGCGTCTTCCGCCATGAACTAATTGCCTCACTTCCGAGGAAACTCGGTCGCAGCATGGCGCTGCGTTTGTATACACTAAAGTTTGACTGCTAAGAGACTGGGTAGCAGACAGAGCATCTGCATGCACTAACATTCACTGAGCGTCTGTGTCCGATAAAAATACTGGAGTGGCTGTGTACACTAGTAGCGTCTGGATCCACTCAGCGGTTTGCTAACGTATTGATCGATCCTGGAAGTGGGGTGAGTCTCCCTGTATCCCACTCTACAGAGTAAGGGTTATATACAGCACTAAAATTCTATCTACTATGTTAGTATGAATAGTTAAGTTTAGTGCCTATTGCATATGCGTTTTTGTACAATGGTGTAGTTTTCTCCGCAATTGCGTCTGAATATATTAAGATAACTGTATAATACAGAAAACAGTAAATATACGCCTACATACTTGAAATGTGTTTGTTGTTGATAATATGCTCATATGAGTAATAATATCATGTGGCTGACTGCTAGTGTAATTGCTGACTTTATATATGTTTGTCAGTGTTTTTTTTTTTCTGAACCTCAATGGGTTGGGGATCAGATTGATATAACTTTTTATGCAATATAAAGTATTTTCAGTCACAGATTGTGTAGAACTGTGGATGAGTTGATTATTTATCATGTCTAAGAGTGGCAAAGGTGACGAGGTTACTACAGTAACACCAACACTCAAAACATGTTTATCCTGCAAGGTGGGGTTAATAACTCAATCCTTGGGAAATAATGGATTGTGTGCCAATTGCTTTTCATTTCAGACGACTACTAGGCAGATCCCTGTTCAACAACAAATAGATCCACCCTGGGCCATATTTGCACAGACTCTATCCAGTATAGCTGACAGGTTGGCCCCTGCAGCTCCTATCGCAGGAATAGGTTACACGGTTAACCCTTACATGCAGCTCCCATCTTATGGTATAGACCCTACAGCTTCTACATGTCAACAAGCTGATAAACCGAAGGTAAATATATCATCCAATTTGCAAGCTACACAGGAGGATACTACAGATGATGACTCCATATACTCTACTTCACCTTATGAAGAACAAATAGAGGGCTTCAGATCAGAAAATATAGCTGAGTTAATTGGAGGAATGAAGGCTATGCTGTCTCTGGAAGATTCAGTTGAGCCTGTAGTAAAAACTAAAGCACCTGTGTTTAAACGTCCCAGAACAGTGAGGGTAGAATTTCCAGGGTCAGAGGAACTGACGGAAATTATGGAAGAACCTTGGGCTACACCCAATAAAAAATATAAAATCCCAATGAAATGGGATTCGTACTACCCTTTTCCACCTGGGGACTGTTTAAAAAGAGAAGTGCCTCCTAAAGTAGATACGCACGTCATTCGACTGTTGCGAAAATCCGTTTTACCTTTGCCTTCAACATCATTAAATGATGTCACAGACAGGAGAGTGGATTGTTTTTTGAAAAACATTTTTTCCCTGTCAGGGGCAGTCATAAGGCCGGCCATGGCCTCGGCCTGGATGGCAAAAGCAGTAGTTGAATGGGCTGAAGAATTAGAGAATGGTCTTTTAGCACCTACTAGGGAGCAGGAGTCTCATATAGCCCATATGAAACAGGCTGCACTATTTCTAGAAGAAGCAGCAATGGATGTGGGTACGATTGCTTCCAAAGCTTCAGCCTTAATGGTAGCTGCTCGCAGAGCAATTTGGCTACGTACATGGAAAGCTGATTCCGAATCCAAAAAGGTTCTGGAAGCTTTTCCTTTTGTTGGGAACATTCTTTTTGGTAAGGAATTGACAGAAATTCTGGAGTCAGAAGCTGAATTCAAGAAGGTTAAATTTCCTGCCAGTTATACTCCTAAACCTAGGGGTTCAGGTTTTAGGCCATTTCGGTGGCATGGTAAAACAAAAGGTAAGAATAAACCTAAGCAAACCCAGTATAATAAGTCTGGTAAAACGAGGAAGCAGTGGCCCACTAGAGGGCCAGCTTCCAAACCAGAACAGAAACCATCAGCCTGAGGGTGCGAGCCTCCACTTGGGGGACTCCAAGGTAGGGGGCTGTCTTCTTCAGTTTGCACACATATGGCAACAGTCGACAACAGACGCTTGGGTGCAAGAAGTGGTATCTCGGGGGTTATGTTTTCCCATTCAAAAAACAGCCTCCTCAAAGGTTTTTTTGTACCAGCCCGTCTCACATAGAGACGAGGGCCAGGGCACTGCAAGAAGCAGTTCACAAATTGCTTCAGTCAGGAGTAATCATCCCGGTACCTCCGGAACAATGGGAGAAGGGGTTTTACTCCAACCTATTCTTGGTCCAGAAATCAAATGGGTCATTTCGACCCATTCTCAATCTCAAAATGTTGAACAAATACATTTGGATACCGAGGTTCCATATGGAAACATTACATTCCATAATTTTGGCCATGGAACCAGGGGATTACATGGTATCTCTGGATATACAGGATGCTTACCTGCATGTGCCAATAGCATTGTCCCATCAGTGTTATCTCAGGTTCGCTATCCTCCAGCAACATTTTCAGTTCCAAGCCTTACCCTTTGGGTTGGCTACAGCCCCCAGAGTATTTACCAAGATTATGGTGGTTATGGCAGCTTATCTCCACAAACAGGGGATAAGAATTTTTCCATACCTCGACGATCTTTTAATCCTGGCACAGTCCCAGGAATTGCTTTTGAGCCATCTCCAATGGACAATAACTTGTCTACAAAAACATGGATGGCTCATAAATTGGGCAAAGTCGTCTCTAATTCCGTCACAATGGATGATTCACTTAGGGGCTGTTTTGGATTCAGGTCTGCAGAGGATTATTCTACCTGTGGGAAAAATATCCAAGGTGCAGTTGATGATTCAGGAATTGTTGCACAATCAAACAATATCAGTTCACACGGCTATGCAAGTGATGGGGTTGATGGTGTCGACATTCGACATGGTGGAATATGCATAATTCCACTCAAGACCTTTGCAACATCTGATCCTAACCAGATGGAATGGAGTACATCAGACAATAAAGAAACAAATGATGGTACTTCCCGTAAGTGTAAAAAGGTCGTTAGCCTGGTGGCTAGAGACATCCCATCTAGACAAGGGGAGACCCTTTTGGATATCAGATTGGGAGATCCTCACAACGGATGCCAGTCTTCAGGGCTGGGGAGCAGTGTCCGGGAAATTATGGTTCCAGGGCCAATGGACCAAAAAAAGAAAGTTGCCTGCCAATAAATTTGTTGGAACTACGAGCCATATAGATGGCACTGATTCAGGCAAAGGATATTCTGCAAGGAAAACCAGTCCAGATCCGCTCGGACAATGCAACGGCAGTAGCGTACCTCAACCATCAGGGAGGAACTCGCAGCCAAAGAGCAATGGAGGAGGTAAGTCACATACTAAAGTGGGCAGAACTCCATCTTCCAGCATTATCTGCAGTGTTTGTTCCAGGAGTCCTAAACTGGGAAGCAGACTTTCTCAGTCGGCACACCATTCAGGAAACCGAATGGGCTCTACACCCGGAGGTCTTTCAGACTCTAGTAGACAAGTGGGGGTTGCCAGAGATAGATCTCATGGCATCCCGTCTGAATCACAAAGTTCTGGTATACGGGTCAAGAACAAAAGACCGCAGAGCGACCTTGGTGGACGCACTGTCAGTGAAATGGGAATTTCATCTGGCATATCTGTTTCCTCCAATCTCCCTGCTACCCAGGGTGGTGAGGAAAATAAAGCAAGCAAAGGGTGCCGTGATTCTAATAGCTCCGGCTTGGCCAAGGAGGCATTGGTACATAGATCTGCAGAGGATGTTGTTGGATTCACCAATTCTGCTCCCTCAATGTCCAGATCTAGTAATGCAGGGTCCTTGTTGTCACAAGCATCTGGATCTGCTGTCTTTGACGGCATGGCTGTTGAAACCTCTATCCTAAGATCAAGAGGTTTTTCACAACAGGTAATTCAAACAATGCTTAGAGCAAGTAAACCTTCCTCTGCTCGCATTTATCATCGAATATGGCAAGCCTATATTCATTGGTGCAGTGAAAGAAATATGGATCCAAAATTTTTCAGAGTATTCAGAATGGGGAAGGAAAGGGACAGCAGCAGCAGCGCCTCCACCAATAACACAGCGCTCCCTCCTCCACCACCCTCCTCCACCTTCTCTCCTGCCTGGTATCATCATCTGCCAGAAGCTGCACGAGGAGCCTGAGCCAGCGGAGACTGTAAGTATAATTCTTTCTTTCTTTCTTTCTTTCTTTCTTTCTTTCTTTCTTTCTTTCTTTCTTTCTATTCTGTCTGCCTCAATGTGTAAAAAGGGGGTCACTGTCTGCCTCAATGTGTAAAAAGGGGGTCACTGTCTGCCTCAATGTGTAAAAAGGGGGTCGCTGTCTGCCGTTATGTGTAAAAAGGGGACGCTGTCTGCTGTAATGTGTAAAAAGGGAGGGGGGGCGCTGTCTGCCATACTGTGTAGAAAAGGGGACGCTGTCTGCCGTACTGTGTAAAAAGAGGACGCTGTCTGCCGTAATGTGTAAAAACTGGGACGCTGTCTCCCGTAATGTGTAAAAAGAGGACGCTGTCTGCCGTACTGTGTAAAAAGAGGACGCTGTCTGCCGTAATGTGTAAAAAATGGGACGCCGTCTCCCGTAATGTGTAAAAAGGGGACGCTGTCTGCCGTTATGTGTAACAAGGGGACGCTGTCAGCCGTAATGTGTAAAAAATGGGACGCTGTCTTCCGTAATGTGTAAAAAGGAGACGCTGTGGTACTATTTTGTGGCCACACCCCTTCCCCACAAAGCCATGCCCATATATTTTTTTTTGCGCACCTACGGCGTGCACTGCCCCTGTTTTACATGGAGGTGGTGGGCTCCAATGCCGTTTCTTGCATACAGTGACGGCACTGTTGCTAGGTATCCATTTCTCTGGCCCTGAGCAGGTCCCCCTCACCAGATCCTCTCCAGGGGTGAGGGTGTGGACTTGGATGGGATGGGGGGGGGGGGCCCAAAGCATTTTGTCGCACCTGGGCCCAATGCTCGCTAGTTCCGCCACTGCCTCCTGCAGTACCTTGGGATTTAAGTCTGGTTCTCAAAGCCCTTCAGGGGGCTCCGTTTGAACCACTTAAGAAAGTGGATCTTAAATGGTTGACAGCTAAAGTACTTTTTCTTCTGACTATGGCATCAGCTAGAAGAGAATCAGATTTAGGAGCTCTGTCATGTAAGTCTCCTTTTCTGATTTTTTATCCAGATAAAGCAGTTCTCAGAACTAAGTCTGGTTATCTTCCAAAGGTGGTCTCTAAGTTTCACCTTAATGAAGAAATTGTGGTCCCGGCTTTTCAGGTAGCAGGACTGTCTGCGGGAGAAGCGTCGCTGGATGTAGTCCGTGCATTAAGAATCTACGTAGATTGTACCAGTGCCATCAGAAAGACAGATTCTCTCTTCATTCTCTACAGATTTCATAAGAGGGGATGGCCTGCTACTAAACAGACGCTAGCAAGATGGCTTCGAATGACGATTTCAGAAGCATACTCTCGTGCTGATCTCCCTGTTCCGGCTAATATCTCTGCTCAGTCTACACATAAGGTAGGTCCTTCATGGGCAGCACAACATGGTGCTTCAGCAGAACAGATATGTAAGGCAGCCACATGGTCTTCCATTAACACATTCATTAGACATTATGCCTTGGATACCTTTGCCTCTCATGACGCTGAATTTGGGTGAAAGGTTCTCCTGTCCAATCAGGAGCGTCCCCACCACTAACAATTTGCTTTGGGAAATCCCAATGTTATCCTGTGGATAACCTGTGGACCCATCCGGAGAAATATACGTTATGGTAAGAATTTACCGTTGATAACGGTATTTCTCCTATGTCCACAGTTTTCCACAGGGATCCCACCCTGACGCACCTGATTTGAGAATCTTTAGACTCACTAACCTCTTCCCTCTTGCGTGGAAGGGTGTGCATGTGTGTTCTTCTCGCCTGAATAGAGTTCAACATAATGCTCCTGCCTAATTTCTTTGGAAACAACTGATTTGACTGAGTCGGTGGGCTGGATTATATGGAGGAGCCCGATGCATCCTGGGAGGCCACAAAGCTTGTGATCGATTTGGTGCCAATCCGCTGACGCTCAAGCATATCCCAATGTTATCCTGTGGAAACCTGTGGACATAGGAGAAATACCGTTATCAACGGTAAGTTCTTACCATAACGTATATATTGTGAAGTGTGAGGTGTTCAGAATAGACTAGAAATGAGTGGAAATTATGGTTATTGAGGTTAATAATACTATAGGATCAAAATGACCCCCAAATTCAATGATTTAAGCTGTTTTTGAGGGTTTTTTGGAAAAAAACCCACCCGAATCCAAAGCGCATCCGAATCCGACAAAAATCCGAAAGGGTGGTTTTGCCAAAACGCGTCCGAATCCAAAACACGACCGCGGAACCGAATCCAAAACCAAAACACGAAAAATGCCCGCTGCACATCTCTAATATAAATATATATATATATATATATATATATATATGTAAAAAATAGAAGTAATCAGCGCCTAATAATGCCCAGAAAATGACGGTGGGTACATAGAATGAAATTTAGTGAAACAAATGGGACAAGCACTTATCTCAGATAGGAATCTTCGGTCCTCAGACCAATATCATCACAGTAATATGCAAAAGAGAAAAAGAAACAACCAATAGTGTGTACCGTTTAAACCTATATGTACTTATAGCATTTTTCTACTTAGTGAGTGTTAATAGGAAACGCACCCAGAATATCACACTCCACAATAGTGTAGTAGAAAGATAATTTTTCACATTTAATTAAGTACATAAAATATATCCACGGTTTAAAACGAGCAGGTATCGCACGTACAAGAAACAAATGATATAAATGATATAGAAGCTTATCTGTCCATAAATATAGGGTCCAGGATATCTCCCTTCACATTTACTTTAGTACATAAATTAAACCACGGTTTAAAACGAGCAGGTATCACACGTACAAGAAACAATTGATATAAAAGCTTATCTGTCTATCAAAAGAGGATCCAGGGTAACTCCCGAAGCGTTTCGTCCCAATGCAAAAGACTTCATCAAGGGGATAATGTCCCAGAGGCATTTAGATGTATTTATACCTCTGGCACTTAAGATGGTGGAGACATGTGGAACAAACAACATGACCTCACCTCCTGTCATCAGCTGACAGGAAGTGATTAGCAATATGGAACAAACAACATGACCTCACTTCCTGTCATCAGCTGACAGGAAGTGATTAGCAATATGGAACAAACAACATGACCTCACTTCCTGTCAACAGCTGACAGGAAGTGATTAGCAATGTGAAACAAACAACATGACCACCTCCTGTCATCAGCTGACAGGAAGCGATTAGCAATATATACAAAAACTCTTTAATTCGTAATGGAGAGTAGAGAAAAATAGAAAATGGGGGTTATAGCTTAATTGCAAAATGTCAATCTACTGTTAAAATGCATTTGTGATATGTAATTGACGTCACTTCGGCCCCGGAAGCAGCGAATGTGTTAAAACCAATATAAGTTACCAAATTGTGTAAAGTTATAAATGCGGAGGGGGATGCTGAGTCGCTTCAGAATAACTTAGTTAAATTAGAAGCTTGGGCAGCGAAATGGAGAATGCGCTTCAATACAGACAGGTGTAAGGTAATGCACTGTGGTAACAAGAACAAAAATAACACCTACCTACTAAATGGGGTAAAATTAGGGGATTCTGTACTGGAAAAGGACTTAGGTGTCCTCATAGATAGCAAACTAAGCAGTAGTACCCAAAGTAGGACTGCAGCAAAGAAGGCTAATAAGATATTAGCATGCATAAAATGGGGAATTGACGCTAGGGACGAGAGTATTATACTCCCGTTATATAAATCACTTGTGAGGCCACACCTTGAATACTGTGTACAATTCTGGTCACCTTACTACAAAAAGGATATCCTGGAGCTAGAAAAGGTTCAAAGGCGGGCGACCAAACTAATTAAGGGTATGGAGACGCTGGAATACGAGGAAAGGCTTGCAAGACTAGGCATGTTTACACTGGAAAAGAGGAGATTAAGAGGGGACATGATCAACATTTACAAATATATAACGGGACAATATACAGATCTTGCGCAGGACCTGTTTTTGGTTAGATCAACACAGAGAACTCATGGACACTCGCTCAAGTTAGAGGAGAGGAGATTCCACACAATACGGCGTAAAGGCTTTTTTACGGTAAGGACGATACGTGTTGGGAATTTCCTGCCTGAGGGAGTTGTAATAATGGCCAACTCAGTCAACACCTTTAAGAATGGGTTAGATAAATTCCTAATGGATAAGGATATCCAGGGTTACGGGGCATAGTCACGCACTATGGTTATTATAAAAAAGAGGGGTTAATCGGAACGGCAGTCAGTAACTTCAGTCAAAATTTTATACAAAATAATCGTGCATAGGAGACCACAAATATGGTTGAACCCGATGGACAATTGTCTTTTTTCAACCTTAGATACTATTATGGCCCTCATTCCGAGTTGTTCGCTCGGTAAAAATCTTCGCATCGCAGCGATTTTCCGCTTAATGCGCATGCGCAATGTCCGCACTGCGACTGCGCCAAGTAAATTTGCTATGCACTTAGTAATTTTACTCACGGCTTTTTCATCGGTCTGGCGATCGTAATGTGATTGACAGGAAATGGGTGTTACTGGGCGGAAACAGGCCGTTTTATGGGCGTGTGGGAAAAAACGCTACCGTTTCCGGAAAAAACGCAGGAGTGGCCGGAGAAACGGAGGAGTGTCTGGGCGAACGCTGGGAGTGTTTGTGACGTCAAACCAGGAACGACAAGCACTGAACTGATCGCAGATGCCGAGTAAGTCTGAAGCTACTCTGAAACTGCTAAGTAGTTTGTAATCGCAATATTGCGAATACATCGTTCGCAATTTTAAGAAGCTAATATTCACTCCCAGTAGGCGGCGGCTTAGCGTGTGTAACTCTGCTAAAATCGCCTTGCGAGCGATCAACTCGGAATGAGGGCCTATGTTACTATGTTACTATTGTGCGACGCTGTCAGTGTAGTCAACCACAGTGTTTAATTATTATTTATATTTCTGATTCATTTGTGCGACACTGTAACCGCTGGTGTGTGATATAAAATAAATACTTCTACATATTTCTCTTACGTCCTAGAGGATGCTGGGGTCCATATTAGTACCATGGGGTATAGACGGGTCCACCAGGAGCCATTGTCACTTTAAGAGTTTTAGAGTGTGGGCTGGCTCCTCCCTCTATGCCCCTCCTACCAGACAGTTTAGAAAATGTGCCCGGAGGAGCCGGTCACAGCTAGGGGAGCTCCTAGAGCTTCTTTAGTTTTATTTTTTTCTAAGAGTTAGTTTAGGCACAGGGAGGCTGCTGGCAACAGCCTAACTGCTTAGTGGGACTAAGGGGGGAGTAGCATCTGCCCTAAAGGGGTCTGAGCCACTTTCTCCGCTGACAGGACACTAGGCTCCTGAGGGTGCTGATCGTTAGCCACTCCAGGAGACTGCTCACTCCCGCAGCATGCCGCCACCCACTTACAGAGCCAGAAGACTTCAGTCGCAAGTGAGTCACCGGCCCCCTTGGCAAGCGGGAAACTGGTGTGAAGATGGCGGAAACAGGGTAGGGAGCGCAGTACTAACTGTGCTCCGGGGCTCAGCGGTACATAGTGCGGCGCTGTGAGGGGTGCCCGGAGCCAGAGCCTATACCCTACACTGGCCAGCAAGCCTATCAGGGTCCCCGGATCACTGCCAGCAGACTTTCTTAGGCCAGTATAATAAAATGTAGAGCGGGAAACAGCGTCATGTTTGGGGGGCGGAGCTTCTCCTCAGAGTGGACCCAGCAGCGTTCAGTGCCATTTTCCTGCCTGCAGTTCCTGTACACAGATGCTGACAGGGAGAGCTGTCCATCCAAGCAACTCCAGCTGTCCTGTGCAGTATCAGGGAGTTGTTGAAGGGGGGGAGGCTGTGTAAAGTCTGTTTAGTCTATTAAGGTACACAGATAGCGCTGGTAGTTTTATTAGTTTTACCTCAGAAAGCTCTGTGTGTGGGTTGGCTCCAATCTCTGTGTCTCTCTGTGGCATACTTGGGGGGAATCTGTGTCTGACATGTCCCTGTGTGTGTGTGTTTAATATCTCCCATAGCCATGTCTAGGGACTCTGTGTCATATGCTGCAGAAGATGTTTCCTCTCAGGAGGGATCCATTCCATGTACACAGGATCGTAAAGCTTTGTCTCATATCTCTATTGTTGAGCCTGAGTTGTTGACTTCTATCAAAGGAATGATCTCTCAGATCTCTACTAGGGTAGCTAATACTGAGACCGAACTCAGGTGTTGAAGAAGTCTATGGCAGTTTGGTCAGGCTCTGTCCCTATTCCTGCAAAATCCCCTAGCATGTTCCCACAGAAACGTGAACTTGCCCAAATTATGCAAGATGACATGGATACCGATTCAGATACTGCAGACGGTGATGGGGATGTGCTGAGGGGGGCGGCATCCCTTGCTAAGGTTGTGCAGCTCATGATTGAGGCCATTAGAGATGTGTTAAATATTAATGATACGCCACCTGAGCAGGTTGAGGAGGCTTACTTCACTGACAATAAGAAAGCCTCGCTAACCTTCCCTGTGTCTAAAGAATTAAACGCTATATTTGAAAAATCCTGGAAAAAGCAGGAGAGAAAATTCCAGATCCCAAAAAGGGTTCTTTTTGCTGTTTCCTTTCCTGAAGAGGATAGGAAAGAACACATCTGTCTCCAGACTGTCTAAAAATGTGGTTTTACCTGTCCCTGGATCTACCGCGTTAAAAGAACTGGCTGATCGTAAGATTGACACTACACTCAAATCCATTTTCACTACTTCAGGAGTGGCGTTAAGGCCCACTATTGCCTGTGCATGGATTTATAAAGCCATAGTAAAGTGGTCAGGCACATTACTAGAGGATTTGGATACAATGGATAGAAGTGACATTGAATTGTTTTTACGTAACATACAGGATTCTGCGGGGTTCATGGTGGAATCCATGAAGGACCTGGGTACGCTGACTGCTCGGATATCTTCCATGTCAGTCTCAGCCTGCAGGGGACTATGGCTACGCCAATGGTCTGCAGACGCAGAATCCAGGAGAACCTATCCTACACAGGTCAGGCTCTATTTGGGGAAGCGTTGGATGCGTGGATTTCCATGGCAACCTTGGGTAAGTCACCTTTTCTTCCCTCTGCTACACCTTCTACGACGAAACCAGTTTCTTCAGCTGTGCCGCAGTCCTTTCGGACCGCTAAGGCAAAAAATTCCAAGCCTCCTACTACTTTCTTTAGAGGTGGTCATGCAAAATCCAAAAAGCCTGCACCCGCAGGCTCCCAGGACCATAGACCTGCTACTGGTTCCTCAAAATCCTCAGCATGATGGTGGACCGCAAAGCCTGGAGGACGGGCTGGTGGGTGCGAGACTCAGACGTTTCAGACACGTCTGGGTGTTGTCCGGCCTGGATCCCTGGGTACAGGATATTGTGTCCCAGGGATACAGACTGGAGTTTCAAGAACTCCCGCCTCACCGATTCTTCAAATCAGGCTTGCCAGCTTTGCTGACAGACAGGGCTATCCTACAGGAAGCCATCCTAAAATTGGAAAAGGCACAGGTCATTATCCCAGTTCCACCTCATATGCAAAACAAAGGTTATTATTCAAACCTTTTCGTGGTACCGAAACTGTATATATTTCGGTCAGACCAATTTTGGACTTGAAATCGCTGAACCCTCACCTGAGGGTGTACAGATTCAAAATGGAGTCTCTCAGAGCAGTGATTTCAGGTCTGAAGAAGGGAGAGTTTCAGGTATCCCTGGATATCAAGGAAGCGTACCTCCACATTCCGATTTGGCTGCCACACCAGGCTTATCTCATATTTGCACTGTTAGACAGTCACTATCAATTTCAGGCACTGCCATTCGGCCTCTCCACAGCACCGAGGGTGTTCACCAAGGTGATGGCAGAGATGATGGTTCTCCTTCGCAGACAGGGGTGAACATAATCCCATATCTGGACGATCTGCTGATAAAGGCATCATCCAGGGAGACGTTGTTGCAGTCCATTGTTCTCACGACTCATCTGCTCAGGGAACACGGTTGGATCCTGAACCTTCCAAAATCACATTTGGAGCCGAAAAGGAGGTTGTCTTTTCTGGGAATAATCCTCGACACGGAAGTGCAGAGGGTGTTTCTGCCAGAGGAAAATGCATTGGTGATTCAAACAATGGTCAGGGACGTCCTGAAGCCAGCCCAGGTATCGGTTCAGCAGTGCATTCGCCTTCTGGGGAAGATGGTTGCCTCTTACGAGGCTCTACAGTATGGAAGGTTTCATGCTCGGTCCTTCCAACTGGATCTCCTGGACAAGTGGAGTCTCATCTACACATGCACCAGAGAATATGTCTGTCACCGAAAGCCAGGATTTCACTCTTCTGATGGCTGCAAATGTCTTACCTTCTGGAGGGCCGCAGGTTCTGGATTCAGGACTGGGTCCTTCTAACCACGGATGCAAGTCTCCGGGGCTGGAGCACAGTCACTCAGGGGGAAACATTCCAAGGAAGGTGGTCAAGCCTGGAATCCAGCCTTCCAATAAACATTCTGCAACTAAGAGCCGTCTACAACGGTCTTCTCCAAGCGGCTCATCTTCTGCGAGATCAAGCCATTCAAGTGCAGTCAGACAATGTAACGACGGTGACCTACATAAACCGACAGGGCGGAACGAAGAGCAGAGCTGCAATGTCAGAGGTAACAAGAATAATCCTCTGGGCAGAAAAACACGCGTTGGTGCTGTCAGCAATCTTAATTCTGGGAGTAGACAACTGGGAAGCGGACTTCCTCAGCAGACACGATCTCCATCCAGGAGAGTGGGGACACCATCCAGAGGTGTTCACGGAGGTGACAGATCTTTGGGGGTACCTCAAATAGACATGATGGCCTCCCATCTCAACAAGAAGCTTTGGAGGTATTGTTCCAGGTCAAAGGACCCGCTAGCCGTGGCAGTGGACGCCCTGGTGTTTCCATGGGTGTTCCAGTCAGTGTATGTGTTTCCTCCACTTCCACTCATTCCAAGAGTTCTAAAACTCATAAGGAGAACAAGAGTTTAGGCAATCCTCATTGCTCTGGACTGGCCAAGAAGGGCTTGGTATGCGGATCTTCTGGGTCTTCTGCTGGAAGATCCGAGGCCTTTTCCTCTTCGGGAGGACCTACTGCAATAGGGGCCGTTCGCTTATCAAGACTTACCACAGCTACATTTGAGGCATGGAGGTTGAACGCCAGATATTAGCTCGGAAGGGCATTCTGAACAAGGTTATTCGTACCCTGATGCAGGCTAGGAAAGGAGTAACGTCTAAACATTACCATCACATATGGAAAAAGTATGCCTCTTGGTGTGAATCCAAGAAGTTTCCTACGGTGTAGTTTCAACTGGGACAGTTTCTCCTCATCCTGCAAGCAGGTGAGGATAAGGACATGAGGTTGGGATCCGTAAAGGTCCAGATTTCGGCCCTATCCATTTTCTTCCAGAATCAACTGGCTTCCCTCCCTGAGGTTCAGACTTTCTTGAAAGGGGTTCTGCACATCCAGCCTCCATTTGTGCCACCTACGGCACCCTGGGATCTTAACGTGGTGTTACAGTTCCTCCAATCGGATTGATTTGAACCTCTACCAGAGGTTGAGGTCAAGTTTCTCACGTGGAAGGCTGTCACGTTGTTGGCCTTAGCTTCTGCTAGATGTGTGTCTGAGTTGGGGGCTTTGTATAGTAAGAGCCCCTACTTGATCTTCCATGAAGATAGAGCTGAGCTCCGGACACGTCAGCAGTTTCTTCCTAAGGTTGTGTCGGCTTTTCATATCAATCAACCTATTGTGGTGCCAGTTGTTACTAACTCCTCAATTACTTCAAAGTCCTTGGATGTTGTAAGGGCTCTGAAAATCTATGTGAAGAGGACTGCTCGTCACAGAAAATCGGACTCTCTGTCCTGTATGATCCCAAGAAAATTGGGTGTCCTGCTTCTAAGCAGACGATCTCTCGCTGGATCAGGTTCACTATCCAGCATGTGTATTCTACGGCAGGTTTGCCGTGTCCAAAATCTGTTAAGACCCACTCTACTCATAAGGTGGGTTCTTCCTGGGCAGCTCCCCGGGGTGTCTCGGCTTTACAACTTTGTCGAGCGGCTACTTGGTCAGGGTCGAACACGTTTGCTAAATTCTACAAGTTCGATACTTTAGCCACTGAGGACCTACAGTTTGGTCAATCAGTTCTGCAGGAGCCTCCGCGCTCTCCATCCCGTTCTGGTAGCTTTAGTACATCCCCATGGTACTAATATGGACCCCAGCATCCTCTAGAACATATGAGAAAATAGGATTTTAATTACCTACCGGTAAATCCTTTTCTCGTAGCACGTAGAAGATGCTGGGTGCCTGCCCAGCGCTTCATTATCCTGCAGTGGTTATCTGGTTCAGTACGGCTTTGTTCTTAGTTAAGTACTGCCTTGTTACTTGGTTTAGTAATGTTCAGCTGTTGCTGAGTTCAAGCTAGTTTGCTTGGTTTGCCTTGTTGTGTGAGCTGGTGTGAATTTTGCCACTATCTGTGTATAATCCTTCTCTCAAAGATGTCCGTCTCCTCGGGCACAGTTTATAGACTGAGTCTGGTAGGAGGGGCATAGAGGGAGGAGCCAGCCCACACCCTCTAATTCTTAACGTGCCAATGGCTCCTGGTGGACCCATCTATACCCCATGGTAATAATAGGGACCCCAGCATCCTCTACGGACTACGAAAAAAGGATTTACTGGTAGGTAATTAAAATCATATTTTTTGACTCATTTGTGCGACACTGTAACCGCAGTGTGTGATAATAATATATATATTTTTATTTAAGTTAATATTTTGTGCTGTGTCATCCCTGTATACATCCAGGGACTGCAGCTGCTCCATCTATCTAGGGGTGTTCTGTCAGTTCACCCAAAATAAAATACATTTTGTGCTGTATCCTCCCAGAATACATCCAGGCGTGCTCCGTCCATTTCAGGGTGTGGTGTCTGTAGCTAATATTCTTATTCCAACTTATTGTCTTATTTTCATAACTCTTCATATAACCACATTCTAATAAATTCAAATGAATATTATTAATAATAATAATTATAAATTAGATAAATTAAAATTAAATGAATATAAATATACTCTCCACACTCATATAGTGAACTTTCTGCATATTGTGAATTTCCGATTATTTTAAACAAACATTTACAGTAAATGCAGCATTAATATATGTACTGAGGATGCAAGGCGCATCTTATTACCAAATATGATAAAAGTGCGCTGAGCGTCGCAACACTATGTCCCTTAAGAGAAAGCAAGCAGTCGCACACATTTGTATACTGAGGTGAAACGCTCAGAGGTATATATATATTTGATATTAAAAGGGGTATGCATACAAAAGAACATATGTACAGTATATCATTAGGTATAACACGTATATATATATGGTTACAGAGTTACAGTTACACAAGAAGCAGTTACAGTTACAAAATAATCAGTTACAGCCAATATACATACGCTTAGTTTCACTGGTCCCAGGCAGCCAGTCATCAGGTAGGAGACTTCTGATAAGTGTGTGTGTGTGTGTGTGTGTGTGTGTGTGTGTGTGTGTGTGTGATTGAGTGAGTGAGTGAGAGTGAATGTGTGAGTGTGTGTGTGTGAGAGTGAATGAGAATGTGTGTGTGAGAGTGAATGAGAATGTATCAGAAAGCTGCTTGCTTCTGGGTCCCTATTTTTATACAGTAAAATAATGGGTGTATACAACAGTGGGTTTCATCTTCTTCCATTGGTCCAGAGGCTAGACCTCTCAAGAACTCGACGGCTCATAGGTCAGTGTGAGGGCTTTTGTCCTATGTTGCAAACACATGTGTCTGCCCCCAGGGCCATGACTGTGAAGCCAGTTTCAAGTCTCAGAAAGTTCTTTGTATTCATACATTTGGTCATAACTAATCGATGCAATGTGCTACAATCTACCCATAGCTATCAAATTACTCCACACATTCTCCTGATCATTTTGACACTAAGCATGATATATTTAACTTGTTCTGTTCAAATAATACATATATATCTGATGTTACACTCTATTATATAAATACATTATAATGTCTGGTGCTTGACATGTTTTGTCTATGTGTAATTTATGTGTTGTATGAAATATGTGTTGAATAAATCTTTGTGGCTTGTCTGTGTGGATGCGTATGCTACCGTATATCCTGTGCACGCTGCGTGTATGCGCACAAACAGAGACCTCTCTGTTTGGAGTTTGTATGTGTGTGCGTATGTAATATTTTTGACTTCGACAGTCCACCCTTTGACAGTAAACAATAACTGTTATAACATGTCACACTAAACATAATTACAAAAAAAAAATCAAACAATAATTGGTGACCTAGACACACGTATGTATTCATTTTGCAAATCAGACATTGACTATAGTTGGGGAAGACAGGGAGGAGGACGGGACATCCTTTATATGCACCCGGCGGTCACGGGACCACTGGTTGGGTGTGGGACGACATTCAACCTATAGAGTATGCTGGGACAGTGCTATAGCTTATGATGTCTGACTTGAACAAACATTACATACATACTTGTACCTACGTCTTTGCACACTGATGTTTGGATTCAATAGTGGTTTTGCTGGGTAGAGGGAGAAAACACAAACAAATCGTGAAAGAGACATATAAGATTTTCATGGTTTACATTCCTATCATTCCCTGAACATTGTTTCCATTTCTGGATCGTATGCTAGGTCTGTTTCATCATTGAACAAGGGTTATTATTTCAGGTAGTGTCCTTCCTTGATAACATAAACCTTCGGAGTTCGGGTAGAGACACTCATAATCTTATCTTCCACATATATAATGAGCTCTTGATCTGCTATGTATGAATAAGCCATTGTCTGAGTCCTAATTTCCTGATTTCCTAATACTGGTGAGATTTAAACATACCAGGGATTTATCTATGGTACAGGTGGATCTTAAGACTAGGGGGTCTACTTTTATTATATTCCTTGTCCACCGCCCCCCCCCCCCCCCCCACTCTGTGTAATTCAAGTACCTCAGTTAACTCTACCTGCATTATTTTGTCTTAGAGGTACCTGTGAGCACATCCAACATTCCGTTTGGTTTAAGATTTTACCCACTAGTGAGTGGTAATCACTCAAGGGATGTTGGTCAAATGCTGCCTTATTGCTAGACTGACATCACTGGATACACTCATCTTTAATTATAGGACAATAGCCTATCACATTACCTCCGAACTCCATAACTACTAGACCTTTGATTTTCTCTGGCTTTAAACAAAGTGATAGGCTGATCCTGGGATCCTATAAAGAAACTCACTCCTTTCTGCAGAACCAGTTCCAGTCCCACACTCGACTTCTCATGAGACCTCACAAAAATAGAATGTCCTGGAAAAAAATGTTTGTCAAAAGAAAAAGTAAGATAGAACAAAACAAATCTTGCTTATAGCAAATCCATTACAACGACCGGTCCCTTTGCAATCCTTTAGTACGCTCAGGTAGTGTTCAACAGTGCCGCCTCTCAGTCTTCACGGAACAGATTCTCGGGTGATATTTCTGCAATTTCACTCCCTTTACGAGTTCCTTCCGGACTAACGACTTTCCTGCTATGGGAATCGTGGACCCAAGTCTCTCTCTCTCGGCTACTTTCACTGAAATCGTGCTGTCAACAAAACTTGGTACGGTCCTTTCCACCTGTCTATTAGTCAACCTGAGCGTAAGAATAATCACACAGTCTCTTGGTTCACAATCAAGACAGTTAGTAGTTGGCATATCAGGAATCAACAGTTTCAAGTTCTTTTGTTAAGTTCTCAAATGCTGGCTCATCTCGATAAGGTACTGTACTGTCACCTCATTGGTGTATTTCTGATAATGGTGTGGATCCATCATGACATGAGGTTGTCTTCCAAAAAAATAAAAAATTCAAAGAGGGTGATTCATTAAGTGGGGATCTGGGAGTGGTTCCGATGCTACATAACACTAGTGGCAGTGTCTATAACCACAATAGTCCAGTTTCAGCCATCACTTTGCTCCTAATCCTAAGGATATTATATCTACACACAAATTCCGGCACAATTGTCTTTGCGGTAAACACAGCAGTATTTGTGGCAGCAGGGAATGCCTCTACCCAGTTTGAGAAAACATCAGTGCACACCAATACATATTTAAAATTCCTACAGGGTGTTAACTGTACGAAGTCGATTTGTATTACCTGAAAAAGGACCTTCTGCAGCAGGAGTATGGGATGGCCCTGTTGGTACTACCTTACCAATGTTCTTCCTCATGCAAGTAAGACAGGTCATTGCTTTCCTACTTGCCTGGGAAGAGAACCCTGGTGCACGCCAGTAAGCTCTTACCAATTTGCACATACCTTCCTTACCCTAGGTGAGTCAGACCATGTGCCGCCTCAGCTAGGCTTGAGAGATACGCCCTGTGGGCCACTGGCTTATCTTGTCCATCTCTCCAGAGTCCTGAGGACTCCTGACCATACACCTTCACCTTCCAGACCTCCTTTTCCTGTAGGGAACACAAATTTGCATCTCAATTTAATTGTTGTGTGTTTGCAATGTAGAGTAAAAACATCTCTAGAGGGGAAAAAAATATCAGGTCTGCGTTCAGGTCTGTCACTTATGTCAGGTCTCGTAGTAAATGTCTGATTCAGATATTCCACACCATCATGCATATCAGTATCTATACAAAATTTCCCTTCACCAGTATTCTCATCCTCCACCCTTTGTGCTTTACAAGGCACATGCAGTAATATACTGGTGCCATCGTGCTGATGAGACATACCGGGTTCGGGCAGAACTTTGAAGGACCAATATAGCATGTGGTATATGAACTGTCAAATCATGCACCAGTACTACGTCCTAAGTATTTGACCCCTGTCCCACAAAACTGCAGTTTATCCCTTGAGACCTTGTGTCCTGTCTGGAAGAGATGAAATAGAAACTGTTTTGTATCTGCCAGGGACGACTCAAATGAATCAGCGCATAACAACAAGTCCTCAACATATTGTATCAGCACCGACCCATTCTCAGGCTGAAAGGACTGTAAACAGTCATGTAGGGCTTGGGAGAAAATACTCAGGCTGTCACTTGAAACCTTGGGAGAATTGGGTCCATGTATTGTACCCCCCGTTGTGAACACAAAGATGAAGAGGAAACAGTGAAGAAAACAGAATAGAGGTTGGTGACAGTAAAGTTTGTAGAGGTGGAGAGGATTTTATTAAAATGACAGCTGGATTGGGCACTACGGGGAATTGATTCTTAAATACTTGGTCTACCCCCCTTAAAGCTTGTGCTTGCTGTGTCACTACTGGGACTACCTCAGCCATCAATTCAGTGTCCTGTACATCCTAAGTACATAGGGAGCCCGGTATCTGTGAGATAATTTGCTCTACCTGTGATGGACATGAATCTAGAACAGTGGAATGCAACATTAGTCTTTGAGGAGTATCTAACATACCTTGTACTTCCTGAGCGGGAGTACATTATATGTATTTCACATTTCAATTTACACAACAAAATCTCTGTTGATTAAGTTAGTCAGGGGCCACTGCTGCTAGGAAAAAAAGAAAAAAGTTTAGCATCATAGAGGCCCAATCGTAAGTTCAGCAGGTTTTGTCAAAGGGTAGTGTTGCACTTCTCTCGTTACGCCCATTTGCCGAATTAGTGTTTACCTGTGATCTTTCTTACTATGTATGTACTTGAATGGTTCCATACTTACTAGTTCCACTGGTCTCAGCCACTTCCCCTGCAGGCTATAGCTCCTCTTTTACCGGTTGGATATTACTCCTCTGAGTGCATGAGGAATGGCTGAAACCAGTCGGGTCACCATCTCCTCCTAAATAAAACATTTGACATTTATTAGTACATATATAGGTTACATTCATAATTTTCATTTTTTTTTTCTATAGTTTGTATACTGGCTGTAACTGCTTCCACATCTACATATGGTGTACTTGCTTTCTCTTTTTACTTACTTCTCCTCATTGTTGCTATGAGTTCAAACAGTTATTATGTTTTCGTTCTTGTCTTATATGACTTTGGTTAAACATACTACCTGCAATACCTTAGGATCAAAACCACCAATACCTGGAAATTATGCCCTATCATCAAAAGTCATTTGTACCCATTCATCACAAAAAGCCTCTGCATCTGGACCATATTTCCTACACATTATATAACCAGTGGACCCTTTCGGCCCCTGACGCTGGCTGGCGAACGTTTCTCGCTTGTGCATTTGGCTCCCATTGTGGACTTTTTAAACACAAACACCAAATGGACAATGCAAGCAAACGATGAAAGTTCTCCAAGTTCTTTCACCAACTCCTTCTCCACTGGAAAGTACGACGGTCCACTCCATTAGTGACTGCCGCGTACCCAGTGAGGATCCCTACCAGACCCCTCAGCACTGGAAGTATGACGTATTAACAACAATAAATCAATACCCCACCTTTTTCAGTGGAGGTTACATGCCTGCACTTTTTTCGTTTCTATCCACTGGAATTTTCTTGGGTGAGAAACAACTTATCGATCACCCTATCCAATGAATGTTCACCTAGGAATATTTCCTGAGAGAGTCAGCGAAAATTCCTTCTCTTTACACAAATGACGTCTGCGTATGCTAACACAGCATGTATGACGCAATTGTGCAAAATGACGCAAATTGTATCACATTGCACCACGTATCACATACACATAAGTGCGGTCCAATCGCACAGCTTATAGATACTTGTTATCTATACGCCCTACGATCACGGGAGTCGAATTCACAAGCTGCGTTCCACAGCCAGAGCATAACACCAAAATCACGCTCCTCCGCACGTTTTACTTTTAAAAACACACACACTACGTGCCTCAATACCAATAAATACGTAAGGTCACTAGCCTCCACGCCACTAAGCCTCTGCTTACTCAGTGTCTCACCGACGAGATCCCGCTTTGTCCTAGGGTTCAATGCACTCACACTTACTTTTCAACACCCCACACTTTTAGATTTTCTGTACAGAAAAAAAAGTAATTTACCAGTGATTGATAACCCCCCAAAGGTATTACACTTCAAATCATTATAGCTATTGACTATAATTTAAATGCTATGATTCAGATTGGATAGCTATCTAGCAGAACCTACAATGATATAATTATACATGTATTCATATAATAATAGTAATATGACATACTGTATATACATACACATTATTTTACTCTCATGAAACCCCCACACAGCACATGTATTTATACACACATACTGAATGAATGTATTTTCCACAGAGCCTCTGATTTGCATCTCAACAGATGTTCACATGCTTGCTGTTCCAGAGTGGTTGAACAAGTTCATTAACATTTCAATTGCCTATCTTGTAGCAAGCAGAGGGTTATTTTACACACTCAGTATTTTCCAAGTCTAAAACAAATCCTGGAGAAAAAAAAAAAACCTCTCTCACCTGTCTGTATTTTCTTACATCAAATATTTATCTCACTATTACTCTCACTAGGCCCAATTGAAGCACTATTTATAAATGACTATGGCATGGGTTAGTTAAATTCATTGGTAGCTTTTAAATTGTGTTGTATTTGTACATATATATATATATTGTTTATTTGTGACAAAGGAAACAGATTGCTTAAAAAACTGAAAGTCAGCTGTTAGCTAAGTGGATAGGAAGTGACCTTATGTTATGTGGCTTTTAAGACTAATGCAGACTGTACCTTACACTAGACCCAAAATGGCCACTCCTCCTCCCCCTTCCAAACCATGTGCTTGGACAAAATGGTGTCCATACCATGCGGCCAGAATATAAACACTCTATCCTTTGTCATAAATAAATCACAAATTATACAAGCACCGGCGGAAGTCGCCCTAATAGACAATTCCCACTGAATGGTAACAAAGATTTCCACACGCTGCTTTTTTAGCGCGAACAAAGCTTTGCTACTTCAGGCCTATGTTAGCAGTATGCGAATAGGACGCAGCATGCTAACACAGCTATATCCATACTATGCATCAACTTTTAAATGCCCTTTAAATTTACTTAACAGATAAACAATCCAATCTGAATCAAACACAATATGACTTATTGAACCTTGTTTAGCAACAATAAAAAGTACGCTATAGCATTTCTAATATTGTGCGTTTTTGTCACACTCACAGGCAACATAGAAATATATTGTCCCTTGATTCATATCAGCGCCTTACTGATAACGAAAAAAAGTATGCGGTTCAGCAGCATCTAGATGCATCCATCCTTAGCTGGTATGCCACAGCGTGTCTGTACAGCGCATCACTAAGTACGTGATATCGCAGACATAGCCCCCAACTGTAAATTTCCGATTATTTTAAACAAACATTTAAATGCCAGCGTTAATATATGTACTGCAGACGCAGGGCGCATCTTATTACCATATATGATAAAAGTGCGCCGAACGTCGCAACACTATGGGGGTCATTCCGAGTTGATCGCAGCCAGCAACTTTTTGCTGCTGCTGCGATCAACTAATCCCCGCCTATGGGGGAGTGTATTTTAGCATAGCAGGGTTGCGACCGCTTGTGCAGCCCTGCTATGCTTAAAATTTTTCCTGCAAAACAAGACCAGCCCTGCAGCTACTTACCCAGTGCGACGGATTCAGCGATGAAGATCCCGGTCCTGACATCAGACATCCGCCCTCCGCTCGCCTGGACACGCCTGTGTTCTTCTTACCAGTCCCCGAAAACAGCCTCCAATGGTTTGTATCCACCCCGGACCGTCTCTCCGCTGTCAATCTTCTTTCCGTCCAGCGCTGTTTCTTTTCTTCCTGCTAGGCGCTCCGTTGCCTGGCAACATCTGTCGCCGGGCAACGGCGCGCGTGTGCAATACGCACACCGCGCATGCGCAGTTCTGACCCGTTTGCACCGCAGTGAACAACCGCTGCGTCCTAACGGGTCAGAATGACCTCCTATGTCCCTTAAGAGAAAGCAAGCAGTCGCACACATTTGTATACTGAGCTCCAATGCTCAGAGGTATATATATATATATTTGATATTAAAAGGGGTATGCATACAAAATAACATATGTACAGTATATCATTAGGTATAACATGTATATATATGGTTACAGCGTTACAATTACACAAGAAGCAGTTACAAAAGAATCAGTTACAGCCAATATACATACGCATAGTTTCACTGGTCCCAGGCAGCCAGTCATCAGGTAGGAGACTTCTGATAAGCGTGTATGTGTGTGAGTGAGAGTGAATGTGTTAGTGAGTGTGTGTGACAGTGAATGAGAATGTGTGTGTGTGAGAGTGAATGAGAATGTATCAGAAAGCTGCTTGCTTCTGGGTCCCTGTTTTTATACAATAAAATAATGGGTGTATACAATAGTGGGTTTCATCTTATTCCATTGGTCCAGAGGCTAGACCTCTCAAGAACTCGACGGCTCATAGGTCAGTGTGAGGGCTTTTGTCCTATGTTGCAAACACATGTGTCTGCCCCCAGGGCCATGACTGTGAAGCCAGTTTCAAGTCTCAGAAAGTTCTTTGTATTCATAGATTTGGTCATAACTAATCGTTGCAATGTGCTACAATCTACCCATAGCTATCAAATTACTCCACACATTCTCCTGATCATTTTGACACTAAGCATGATATATTTAACTTGTTCTGTTCCAATAATACATATATATCTGATGTTACACTCTATTATATAAATACATTATAATGTCTGGTGCTTGACATGTTTTGTCTATGTGTAATTTATGTGTTGTATGAAATATGTGTTGAATATATCTTTGGGGCTTGTCTGTGTGGATGCGTATGCTACCATGCACGCTGCGTGTATGCGCACAAACAGAGACCTCACTGGAGTTTGTATGTGTGTGCGTATGTAATATTTTTGACTTCGACAATATCATATATATCTTGGAGGAAATGAAGAATTTGATTCTAAATAAATTAAATTAAATTTGTTTAATAAAATAAATTTAAATTTAAATAAATTAAATGTTTAATATTGTCTTTTTTATTCTCCTTTGCCTTAATCATCTTTTTCTGAACTAAAATCTTGAGCCTTGCCTAATGCATCTTTTTTTATATACCATATATACTCAAGTATAAGTTGACCCGAATATAAGCCGAGGCACCTAATTTTACCACAAAAACCTGGGAAAACTTATTGACTCGAGTATAAGCCTAGGGTGGGAAATGCAGCTCTAGCCGTACACAGCCCTCACACTGCCAGATATGCCCCCACAGTGCCAGATATGCCCTCATACTGCCAGAAATGCCCTCACACTGCCATACATGCCCCCACAGTGCCAGATATGCTCTCATACTGCCAGATTTGCATGCCCCCTCAGTGCCAGATATGCCCTCACACTGCCAGATATGTCCCCACAGTGCCAGATATGCCCTCATACTGCCAGATATGCATGCCCCCTCAGTGTCAGATATGCCCTCACACTGCCAGATATGCCCCCACAGTGCCAGATATGCATGCCCCCTCAGTGTCAGATATGCCCTCACACTGCCAGATATGCCCCCACAGTGCCAGATATGCATGCCCCCTCAGTGTCAGATATGCCCTCACACTACCAGATATGCCCCCACAGTGCCAGATATGCCCCCACAGTGCCAGATATGCCCTCATTCTATCAGATATGCATGCATCTTCAGTGCCACATATGCCCCCCAAGTGCCAAATATGCTCCCCCAGTGCCTGCTATAACTTACCATCCGCCACTCCAGCGTTGTCTTGTGAAGGAGGGACACGGAGGGCACAGCGCGCGCCTCTCCTGTGTCCCTCCTGCATCTCCGGCTGCCGCGGCGGGTCAGTTAAATGAAGTGCCAGTTCATGATCCAATCAGAGCTCATGAACTGGTACTTCCTTTAATAGACCCGCCGCTGCCGCCGGAGATGCAGGAGGGACACAGGAGAGGCGCGCGCTATGCCCTCCGTGTCCCTCCTTCCCACTGCACTTCACTGCCAGCACTGACTCGAGTATAAGCCGAGGGGGCTTTTTCAGCACAAACAAAAGTGCTGAAAAAGTCGGCTTATACACGAGTATATACGGTACATTATTTTTTAAATTATTTTGTCCTCCCTGTATATGCTTCCAAGGGCTGCTCTGCTGCTCCGTCCAGCTACCTCAGTGCAACCTTTTGGCCGAAACTGGATAAAAACAATATTGTGAGCTGTGAGGTGTTCAGAATAGTCTGGAAATAAGTAGAAATGAATGTTATTGAATGAAATAATACTGTAGGAACAAAAACAAATTCTGTTATTTTAGTTGTTTTTGATGATTTTTTTTGAAAAAATCCAGATCCAAAACTAAAACCCACAAGGGTGGTTTTGGCAAAACCAATCCAGATCCAAAACACGAAGGAGATCCAGATCCAAAACACAAAACCCGGAAAATGGCCCAGTGCACACCCTATTTTCAGTTTATAGAACTTTACAACTTGATTGCATTTGTGCAATTGTATGGAGCTTTTTTATTTATTCACATCCAGTTTTAGGTATTTATTGGTTTACAAAGCAGATGCTAGAGAGAAAAATAACAGAACAATCAAACAGTTATATATTGTCTTAATTTGATACATTGTAATTGTCTTAATTTGATACATTGTAAAAAACTTCCTGTTCATTACAGAAAACAGAATTCAAACTGAGAAACCAGAAATGTTTGTTATTTAAGATGGAATATACTTGTTTTACACGCTGGAAGGCATTGAATAAAATGTATGCTTTACTTGTCTTACTGATATCTGGTGAACCATTTGTGGCTGCTCGTTTTTCCCACTACACGTGTCTTAGCTAATATCATTGAGAGCTGGGACTATCGCCTAGTAACTCTCACTCACCATAGTACCTTATAGTATGTGAAAGATGCAGTTAAACTAATACCAGTCACCAGGGACATAGCTTTAATATTATGGGCCCCATAGCAACATCTGAAGGGGCCCCTGTCCCAATGCTTCTAGAGAGTCACCTCTCCACAGCTCTTAATTTTATGCCCCCAAATAGTGCCCTATTTCAAATTATGAACCATAGTAGGATATTAGTAAATGTTATGCCTCATAATAGTGCCCTAGTTTATTTTATGCCCCATAGTAGTGTCATAGAGCCTAATTCAGACCTGATCGCTGTGCTGCAATTTAGTCTGTCCTGCGATCATCCGCCCAGGGGAAGTGAAAATTTGCCCCGCGTAAGTGTGCAATTGCATGTATCGCTGTGCGAAAAATCCCCTCAGTCAGTGGACAGCTGAAAAACCGTTCGCATCACACTCACCATCGAATGTTTTCCCAATCTGTGCAGCATGTGCAGTCTGTGCGTAGCTCAATACTTACTGCTCCAGTGCGAAGAAATCAGGCTGATCGGAGCCGGAGCTGACGTTACACACCCTCCCTGAAAACACTTGGAAACGCCTGCATTTTTCCTGACACTCTCAGTAAATGGGCAGTTACTGCCCACAAACGTCCTCTTCCTGTCAATCACCTTGCGAACTGCCATGCGATCGAAATTTTCGCACCATCCTGACACTGTTTGGTGACGTGCATGCGCATTGCTGTGCATACGTATGCGCAGTATTTCGAAAATCACCCAGTGTGTGAAAATTCACAGCAACAATCAGGTCTGAATCGGGACCATAGTTCACATTATGTCGCATTGTAGGGCTGCCAGTACACATTATGCCACACAGTACCCCCAATTCACATTATGATATACAGTGTCCCCAGTTCATATGATGACACATTACAGTGCTACCAGTTAATATTATGTAACACTATAATGTCCTCCAGTTAATTTCATACCACATTACAATGAGCAGGACCAGGGACATAACTAGATATATTGCAGCCCTCAAGGCAAACATTTATATGGCATCTATGTATCTAAGGGATTCAGTATTAAATACCTACAATCAAAATCCCAACTATTAAAATACCGACAACAATTGACCGACAGTCAAAATTCCGACAAGGTCAAAATCCTGACATTTAAAATACAGACAAGGTCAAAATACCGACATTTAAAATGTCGGCGGGTCAAAAAGTCGACAAAAGCTTTTCCAATTTTGTTGTTGTGTATGTCGACATAGGTCGACATGGGCACTTTATAAGTGTACCGCGTCCCCTCGCATGGCGAGCGCACGGCATGGTGCCTCGCTGTGCTCGGCACACTATTATGTTCCCCCTCCAGGGGGGTCATTCCGACCTGTTCGCACGCAGCGGTTCGTCGCTGTGGTGCGAATGGATCAGAACTGCGCATGCGCGGCAGGCACAATGCGCACGCGCGTCCTTATCTGGTGACGGCCGGGCAGCGGCTAGAACAAAGAAGAAAGTGATCGCTAGCGTGATTGCAAGAAGATTGACAGCAAGGAGGCGTTCCTGGGCGTCTACTCACCGTTTTCCAGGCGTGGAGATCCGAACTCAGGCGTGTCCAGGCGTTTGGAGTGCGGATGTCTGACGTCAATCCCGGGACCTTTGTCGCTGGATCCGTCGCACAGGGTAAGTAGGTCTGACCCTGGTCTTGTTTTGCAGGAAACTTTTTTAGCATAGCAGGGCTGCACAAGCGATCGCAGCCCTGTTATGCTAAAATACACTCCCCCATAGGCGGAGATTAGTTGATCACACCAGCAGCAAAAAGTTGCTTGTGCGATCAACTCGGAATGAGGGCCCAGGTCCACTGGGATGGTAACGTATGAACAAGTCTGTTTCAATGAAAAAATCATGAAAAACTCATGTTTACTTTTTGACCTGTTGACATTTTAAATGTTGGTATTTTGACCTTGTCGGTATTTTGACAGTCGGTCAATGGTTGTTGGTATTTTGACCGTTGGGATTTTGATTGTAGGTAAATTGGCTGCATCCTGTATCTAAGAGAATGGTAAAAAATGTATGTAACACATGTAACTTGAACAGGAAAGGTGGGCCCCTCTCAGCTCTTGGCCCCATAGCAGCTGAACTCCCTGCACCTATGGTAGCTACACCCTTGTATATAACACATGTAACTGTGACAGGGAAAGTGGGCACCTCTCAGCTCTGGGCCCGATAGCAGCTGCACTCCCTGCACCTATGGTAGCTATGCCCTTGCCAGTCAGCCAACACTAGCCACTTAATATTAAGGAGCAGCACTATCCAATTTAAGAACATTTGTGACAAATAGGACAACATAGATAACATATTTAACAATCTTTCCATATTCTACATTCATGTTATATTATAAACACAAAACAGGCAATAAATAATAACAGTAACTGGAGACTTCTCAGTGTCTTTTAAGTGTTTGTTCTCCTGTTTTGAAACAAACAGGAACTTTGCCTGAATCCAAGACATTCTACAATTAGCATAATTTTAATGAAAGGATGTGGTTGGTTCATTGTAACTGACTTCATCTTTCTTAATCAGAAGAATAACATTTACAACAAATCCCTGCAGATAGCTTGGGTGACTATCTGATCCTTGTCATATAAATCTATGAGTCATTATGACACCATAATTTAGCAGCTTGCCGGAGTCCAGGTGAGCTATATACAGATTGTACTTAATAGTAGCCCTCCAATCCTACAGACACGGCCACCAAGGTGCCCAACGGGGACCCATCCCATTTCTGACAGCTGAGCCGCCACGTTGGACAAGTAGAGAAAAGAGACTGTGCGCTTGGCCGGAGAGAGAGGCTGCTACGGAAGCAGTCAGTCCTCTTTCTCCCTGCGTGATGTGTGGTAGGGAGTGATCGCAATCGACCCCCCCCCCATCTCTGCCCCTCTGACCAGCAACTGGCACCCCCTCCCTGTGCCGCAATAATTTCATTAGCATTAAACACACAGTCTGTTTACAGCAGGCATTCGGAATTGTGCTGGCATTCTGACTCAGAATCAGACCCATTGGCCTCAAGACAGGTTGTATATAATGATTTTTTGTGGGCATACTTCCATCCCCTAAACATTCTGGAAAATGGCAAACTCTCCAGAAATCAGACAAGTTCAGCACCACTGGTTGCTACAAAAACAATTATTTTGATACAGGTCCCCAGTGCTTTGAGGATTTAAAGGCTTTGATCTTTATAGATAGTTCTTTCTCACTATAATTGTCCTTTATAGTACCCTACTTTTTAAACCATAGAGGTTGGTGTTGTAATACAGACAGTCAGAATTCTGATGATTCGCAGTGAGTATTTTAACCCTAACCCTACCACTAACCCTTAAACACACCTTCTGCAGCCTAACCCTAACCACCCCCTACTGCAGCCTAAGGGAGGGTACACATCAGAGTGACAGGCAATCTTACCAATGGTTGGGACGGCCAACCAGAAGATATTGTGTGTGACCCATGCAAACACACAATCGGGCATACACACTGCACAATTTGTCAATCCAAACCATCCCCTCCTGCTGCCTAACCCTAACCATCCCCCACCCCTCTGCAGTCTCCCCCTAACCCTCCCCCTAGTGCCTAAAACTAACCCTAACCCTTTAATACTCACCTTGGGCGTCCACCAACATTCCAGTGTTGGGATTGTGACTGTGAGGGCCCCAACTGCCAAGATCCTGACTACATCCCATATTATCAGCACAGAATTGCATTAAAATGTTTTAATTCTATTATGTCACAATCTTTATAGTAGCACCCTCACTGGAATAACAGTTTTTGCATGTGTTCTAAACTAACATTCTAAAGAGAGCTAGATGATCAGGTGTAGGATCATGACATGCCCCCGAAATGCTTGTGACACTCCTGCGTTTGCGTGGACATCCCCACAAAATGCTTCCTGCCTGTCACTCACTTTGCAAATTAATCCTCATTGTGATCGCTGTAGCAAGACCATTGCTTGCCGCACATGCACACTTGTACAATATCAGAAATACTGTATGCATGTGGAGTAGCGTCCATCTCTGAATCAATCCCTCTATATTTTGCATTTTCTGTTTTCATTTCTGCATTTGTAGGCATTTTTTAGCTCATAATAAAAATCTTCAAACTCACAAAACTGATACATTTAATAAATATATAAATATATATATATATATATATATATATATATATAGAAGAGTATAACCAAATTGCGCTATCATAAACCGCCTTAGACACAGTAGTCCTTGGAGGAATCGGACGCAAATCTCTAAAACAAGTCCTCTTGCCAGATGAGAACCGATGGTTAAACAATGATAGTAGTAGTACGGAGAGCGCTCAAATAGATGTCTCTTTACAGTATTTCTAGGATATTCCTTCAATTTTTGGATTAACCACGGAGAGATGTAATTGTCTGAAAGAAACCCTCTCACCAAAAATCACCCAAACAATGACGTCACTCGTTAATCCGTAATTTCCAGATATTTATTAAAAAATCTTTAACATCTTTAAAAGTGTTGTTATATGTCTCTTACATTAGTCTTAACAGTCGTGGGGATGATCTTAATGGGACTTGCTGCCCACCCCAGAGCAAGGACAGCACTGAGGACACTAGCATATGCACACAGCTAAAAAATAAGGAAAGTTTTTTAAAGAACTTTCAGGAGTTTTCTGCACGTTAATTACAAGGAAACTGGAAGTCCTTTGTATGGACCTTTTTCATCAAATATAAGACACTAACATTTAGAGTTTAGGTGTGCTTTTATGGACATATTTCCAATTTTACAAATCCAAAGTTAGGACATCGCTCTTATTTCAAAACACCCCTGAGGAAGTCTGTATAGACGAAACGCGTTGGATGATTGTCTTAACGTAGTGGGTGGACAGGCTGCCTAGAAGCTCCTCCCCGGCTGGGGTGGCAGCAAGTCCCATTAAGATCATCCCCACGACTGTTAAGACTAATGTAAGAGACATATACCAACACTTTTAAAGATGTTAAAGATTTTTTAATAAATATCTGAAAATTACGGATTAACGAGTGACGCCATAGTTTAGGTGATTTTTGGTGAGAGGGTTTCTTTCAGACAATGACATCTCTCTGTGGTTAATCCAAAAATTGAAGGAATATCCTAGAAACACTGTAAAGAGACATCTATTTGAGCGCTCTCCATACTACTACTATCAATATATATATATATATATATATTTATATATATTCCCCTTATACTCATGATTAAGTTAGTTCTAAATGAGGCTAAAGCAAGCATTATTTTAGTAGAGAAATGTTGATAAAAAGGCGTTGTTGCAAAAGTAGAAGTAAATAACATTTTGATGTTAATTTGTTTTTGTTTCCATCTTGACATTTTTCAGTTTTATGTGCCAACCTGCCTAATTACTGTAGGTACAACATAGTGTCCTGTCATTCAGCAATGTCATGGTGTTATTTCCAAAGGGCATAAAGTGAATTTGCACCTTCAAAATGCGCTTAGCAGATTACTAGGCACACTTGCACATATAAGGAATAATGCTGGTCCATACTATTGTTAAAGAAGCAATGACCTTTGCAATGAATAGGGATCTATTGTTGTACTTTTTGGCAAGACTACTTCCAATATTTAAAAGCATTACGTGGCAGTGTGGCTATGGTAGAAGAAGAGGGTGTAGTTTGCTATAACACTGTAGTAGGGAAGCCAACTTCCTTAAAAAGAGGTTAAAGTTGGAATTCATGGATCCCCTCCCCCAAAAAAGGGCACAATATCTGTCCCAGAGTGGGCAGCAAGGTCTGGATAAAAAAAAAGCTCCTTTAAGTAATCCAATGTACTGTAATGCTTATTCTCTGAAAGTCCTGGAACTAACAAGGAAAGGGAAGAGTCATAGGAGCATGTAGAGACTGTGGCCAAACCTACCTCGTATTTAGCTGCTAGGAAATCTAGTGCCAGAGTGAGAGGAGAACATGCTCTGGATTCACGTATGTAGCCCTCTAGGTACAAATTTGTTAATTATAGTGCACCATCTGTATCTTCTCCTGGGTCTCAAAGAGGCATTAAGCCCACAGAAGATGCTGATAGTTTAAGGGAAATCATCAGTTTAGCAATATCTCCATCCACATGCACTGTAGCAATGTTTGGATGAGGACTGGAGTACCTTGAAAGCTGTTCCTGGTAAAGCCTATGGAAATTTGGGGTCCCTTGCATATTTGGCTAATCAAGCGAAAGAGGTTATGGGGAATCAGACCAGAGAAAGGTTAGGCACTGGGCCTGATTCAGAGGTGGATGCAGTGCATGCATCCGAATCACACCGTGCATGCAGTGCCAGATTAAACCCTGTGGAGTCCCCTAGGCAGTCCAAATCTCAGGCTCCCCCTTGCAAAATATTTCCTAATACATTTTTAATTTTACCAACCAACAGTCTACGATCTGGAAACTGTAATGTGAATCTGATGTATTTGGTTTATGTACTTGTAGTCATTAATGGTATATTGGCCCTCATTCCGAGTTGTTCGCTCGGTATTTTTCATCGCATCGCAGTGAAAATCCGCTTAGTACGCATGCGCAATGTTCGCACTGCGACTGCGCCAAGTAACTTTACTATGAAGAAAGTATTTTTACTCACGGCTTTTTCTTCGCTCCGGCGATCGTAATGTGATTGACAGGAAATGGGTGTTACTGGGCGGATACACGGCGTTTCAGGGGCGTGTGGCTGAAAACGCTACCGTTTCCGGAAAAAACGCAGGAGTGGCCGGGGAAACGGTGGGAGTGCCTGGGCGAACGCTGGGTGTGTTTGTGACGTCAACCAGGAAAGACAAGCACTGAAATGATCGCACAGGCAGAGTAAGTCTGGAGCTACTCTGAAACTGCTAACTCGTTTGTAATCGCAATATTGCGCGTACGTCGGTCGCAATTTTAAGAAGCTAAGATTCACTCCCAGTAGGCGGCGGCTTAGCGTGTGTAACTCTGCTACATTCGCCTTGCGAGCGAACAACTCGGAATGAGGGCCATTATTATTATTACTACTACAGCATTTTCACTGTAGAGTCTTTAATGTAAAGTTTTTATTTCGTTGAGTTGATTCATTTTTCTATCTTTTGGAAACAATTTAAGAAAGAGTGATTGTCATTTTCTTTCATGATCAAATCAAACTTATTTTAATCTGTTGTCACGGGGCCCCTAAAAGGCGGGGTCCAATAGGATGGTGCATACTAGGGGGAATATTTACTAAGATTCGTGTTTCTGCCGAATTGGTGGGAGTTTAAACTCAAATTTTATTGGATGTATTTTTCTGCAACTTTTTAAAATCATTTTCGGCAATTTACTAACCTGCCGAGTTTTCGGTTTTCATATTTTCCGATGTTGATGTTATTCGTATTGTCAGGCAGTATTTACGGGAGTGATTAGTAAAACACTGCCGGACATAACACAATGAAGCCAAGCCGGATCAGTGAGATCCGTGCAGGGCTTCATTGTGTACAGTATGAAAAGAGTTAAAACAGTCAAAAGTGTAAAAAAAAAAAGGCGTGGGTCCCCCCTCCTAAGCATAACCAGCCTCGGGCTCTTTGAGGCAGTTCTGGTTTTTTAAATACTGGGGGAAAAATTGACAGGGGTCCCTCCTTATTTAGACAAGCAGCACCCGGCTCTTGGGCTGGCCCTGGTTCCAAAAATAATGTGTCTTGTTTTTATGTTGCTATATCTTTTGTTGTAGAACTACAGGTACCAGCGGGCCCGTTATTTCCCCGCATGCTGGTACTTGTGGTTCTCCAAGTACCAGCAAGTGGGGAGGCTTGCTGGGACTTGTAGTTCTACAACAAAAGACAATATTCTTTTTTACAGACAAAAAGGCTATCAGCCCCCCATCCACCGCCCAGGGATGGGGGGGGGACAGCCTCTGGCTTCACTCCTGGCCCTTGGGTGCCTGGAGGGGGGTGACCCCTTGATTTAGGGTACCCCGGCCAGGGGTGATTAGTTGGGGGTGTAATGCCACGGCCACAGGGACCAGTATAAAAGTGTCCCCCCGGCTGTGGCATTATTTTCTCGGCTAGTGGAGTCCGGTGCTGGTTTTTAAAATACAGGGGACACCTACGTCTTTTGTCCCCCGTATTTTTGGAAACAGGACCAGCCCAAGAGCCCGGTGCTGGTTGTCTAAATACGGGGGACCCCTGTCAATTTTCCCCCGGTATTTAAACAACCAGGACCAGCTCAAAGAGCCCGAATATGGTTATGCTTAGGAGGGGGGACCCCACACAATTTTTTGGGGGGATTTTTAACAATTTCAGACCCCTTTCCACAGATAAGCATGCACAGATCTCACTGATCCATACATGACTATCTGAACATGCCAGCAAAAAGCAGGTCTATTTGAAAGCTCCTTTTTTTTTAACGAATTCTATGCTTTCCCGGCAGTGTTTAGCTTTTGTCGGTAGTGATTGAGAATACAAATTCTTAGTAAATTACTGAGTTGTGTCAAATAACAACCGTGTTTGACCGATGGTCTATTAATTCATATTTGTGAACTCTGCCGGGAAAAACAATTCGAATAGCCCCAACACTGCCAAGATTTCTGTTTAGTAAATTCCCGTGATCACACTTAGAAGAAAAATAAAAACTCAAATTAAATCGGGACCTTAGTAAATATACCCCTAGGTCTATTTGGCAATACAGCACTGCATGCATTTATCCCAGTTGTGCACAGAGACGCAGCACAGAATCAGATGCAGGAGGCGCATCTAATGGCGTGAGTATGGCTGTGCTTAAAGATACATAGCTACTCACACAGGAAGTCATAGTCGCATGGCGAAAATAAAAATGCACTAGCCATAGGACTGGTGCAAGTTTTGATGGTGTGCCACCGATGTGCATCTAAAGACGCACTGAATGGAAAAGATGCTACAAATGGGTGTCTCAGCTCTTTAAAAATCGAAGGCTGCATTAACATAAAGATGCGAGTTCAGCATATAACGCAGCTGCGGCCACATCTGCATTCACTTCAGAATCAGGCCCACTTTGTCTAATTTGATATTGCGAAGGGTCCTAAACAGCATGCCTGGAGGGGGGAAGGCGTACTGAAGATTGGCATCTGTCCATGGGAAGGACAAAGCGTCTTTCTGGAATGCTCCTTGGATCCAAATCCTTGACATAGTCCTGCTTTCCATTCCACTCTGTCCTTGTTAAGGCATTGCTGCGATAAGCAATTTAGCTCCCCAGGAAAATATACCACCAAGAGGAGCTCTGATCTTTGGACTGCCTAATTACATATTTCTGTAGCTTCTTGGCAGAGAAGAAGAGACAGGTGCCTCCTATGGTATGAGACTACAGTACTTTCCTGTTTCCCAGATAGAACTGAACTTAAATATCCCAGAGATTACTGGGAACCAGAGATAAGAGGGTTAGTTTGGCTGCCTCCAGTTAAAGGAGACTGGTATGACAACTAGCTTCCTCTTATAACTTACAATACTGAGTGATTTCCAGGATGTCTGGGGAATGGCAATTTAGGGAGTTCAATTTGTTATCTACTGATATTTAATGAAAGAGTAAACTGGATTCTAACTAAAAATAATGCCTTTGGAGGTAAGTGCACAATAGACTGATGTCTGCATAGAAGGGGCACGTGTTGCAAACCTGGACCTTAAGACTCTCATTTTCACTAGGAATTTGGTCAAATCCCAAAATTTGTTGAAGAAATTGTAAACCGAATGACAGGACCTCTGTCCATTTCGTTGGTGGAACTGCCACAGAGAAATAAAGAGAATATATCAGAAAACGTATTATTGTCTGGTAATACCAATACTGATTTGAGGTGATTTATATCAAAACTGAGATATTATCAGCTCTCAATGAGAGAGTTACATCTCTCAGCCTTAGATGACCCTCACTAATAGATCATCTAGATAGATTAGACAATGGACTACCTTCTGTTATATGTGGGCTACTAATGCTTTCTTAAGGCCGATAAATGTGTAAGGGGTGTTGGAATGCCAGAAAACCATAATTGTCCATTGAAAAGAGTGTCTTTCCATAATAATTTCAAAAACCTTATGTGATTCTGATGGACCTGAATTGAGTTGAACATCTGTTTAAGGCAATAACTGTATTGGGTGAGAAGGAATGAAAACTCTGCCATATTCTCTATTTTGAATTTCATTTTTTATCTTACAGGTATGTGCAGATTTAGAGATTTGACGTTTAGAGCAGGCCTGTACGAGGTGACCTGCTTCATTACTGGAAAAAGGTGACTGGTCCAACCTCCCTTGGGCAACATGTAAGCAGAGACAGACAGCAGCCTTAACCTGGGCTGTCTGGTGTTCATTATGCTAAGTGATGAGGACATGGTAAGGGCCCTACGAGCCCAGTGTGCGACTGCGTTTGTTGCCCAAGTTGGCATCACTTGCAACACAACAGCAGCCATAGCTAAGGCATTAGAGCAATTTTACTCTCAACTTTATAACCTACAAGACCCAAATGGGAAGGGGGTACATCTATGAAGGAAGACATCTATTAGTGAATATCTTAGAGAAGTCGAATTGCCAACACTTTCAGCTGACAAGTTAGAGTCTCTGGAAACTCCCTTTACTTCCGAGGAACTGGAGGAGGTAATTAAATCAACCCCTAACGGTAAGAGCCCTGGTCCTGATGGGTTCTCTATTGCATATTACAAGATGTTTGGAGAGGTTCTTTCCCCTCTAATGCTCCGTGCCTTTAACCAGACCTCAGACCAGTTCCCCTTTTCTCCACAATCACTCTTGACTCATATCTCAGTCATCCCCAAGGAGGGTAAGGACCTGTCTCAGTGCTCCAGTTACAGGCCCACCTCCCTGTTGAACATCGATGTGAAGATATACTCTAAATTGATAGCCAACAGCATGAAAGTGCTTCTCTCAAACTTAATTAATTCAGCCCAAGTGTGATTTGTCCCAGGTCGTAAGGAAAAGGATAATACCACCAAAATACTGGATTTTATCCATATTGCCTCTACCTAAGCCCCAGACTATTCTTCTATCAACTGGTGCGGAAAAGGCATTTGACAGGGTGGGCTTGTACTTCCTAATGGGAATTCTGGAGCATTTGGGCTTGGGTTGGGTAGTTTCCAGAGAATAAGAACACTTTATTCTACTCCCTCTGCCCGAGTTCAGGTTAATGAAGAGCTCTCTGACCCAATCCCAATCTCGAATGGCACATACCAGGGCTGCCCATTATCGCCTTTGATTTTTGTCCTCTGTATGGAGGCCCTGGCGATGGCCAGTAGACAAAATACTAATATAGTTGGGATGACCATAGGCGATAGGGAATATAAACTTGCCATCTTTGCGGATGATTTATTAACTGTAGTATCCAACCACTTGACTTCTATCCCTGATATTGCTGAGTTTAGATGCTTTGGAGCCCTCTCCAACTTTAGTAAATCTATCTAAGTCTGTGGCTCTAAACCTCTCGCTGGACCAGACAAGTTTGCAGGTGCTCCAGTCCACCTCTCCTCCCTTCTCTTGCCGCCCTACACAACTTAAGTCTCTTGGAGTTATCCTGGATAGGGATCTCTCAAAAACTTTTTCCACCAATTTTTTGCCTCTCTTGACCAAAATCCATTCAGATCTCACTGTGCGGGGTGCTAAGATAATTTCATGGTTGGGACAAATTGGAGTTATCAAAAATGAATGTCCTCCCTAGGATTCTTTGCCTCCTCCAGACGCTGCCTATTTTCATTCCCCAAGCCTGGTTTGTTGCTCTCCATTGACAGATCAGAGATTACATTTGGGCCGGCCGCAGACCTAGGTTTAAACATGAAATATTATATTAGGAAGCACCAAGGTGGCTTCCAATTACCAAATTTCCTTTCTTATTATCACGTGGTGCTTCTTACTAGAGTCTTGGAGTGAATTAGCGTCTCTTCCTTCACTTCACCAGGATCTCTCGTGGCTATCAACATTTCCTTCCACCTCACACCCTCTAATTGGACCTATAATAATCTGTTGATGATGCCTACGTTCCCAGCCCCTTCTCTCCCCTGCTCCCTTGCCACTTGTACCTTTATTTTGAAATCCTGCTTTCCTCCCTGGTAATGCTCCAGTGTCGGTCCAGCTGTGGCATCATAGAGGTATCTACAGGGTTGATCAGCTGTAAAATACATCTGCTACTTTAAGCTTTCTTGCAATTCAAGCCAAATGGAACCTCCCAGATAGGGAGATATGGCGATACTTACAACTTAAGCATTTCCTACTGGAATTACGCACCCACGGTAATTATAGACATGCAACTACCCCATTTGAAAACTTGTGCCTCTCCCAAGCATACCTGAGTCATGCTCTTTCTACTTTATACAAACTGATAATTGACCAGGCCTTTCCCTCAGAGCCAAAATTTATTAGGGACTGGGAATCTGACCTCAACAGTTTGATTGGGGAGGGTGACTGGCCAGAAATATTTAGTAACACATTCTCCTCTTCTGCAAACATCCTGGTGATGGAAACACATTATAAGGTGCTCTCTTGCCGGTATCATTATAATAATCTGATGGCTAAAATGTATCTTGGAATACCCAACACCTGTTGGAGATGTATGGCAGGAGTCGGTACTCTCCTACATATATGGTGGGACTGTTCACTGTGGCAAGTATCATCCTTCAGGAACAGTTACCTTTCTGTCCCAGCTACTGGCTGTTAAAATTACTACGTAGACCAAATCTCAATATAAAAAGACAATTTTACGCCATATTCTTAGTGCTTCGAAGGCGGTTATTCCAGTACATTGGAAGTCCACTGTCATTCCTACCATGTCAGAGTGGTATGCTTGCGTTGATCATTATATGGTCATGGATGACCTAGCCTCTTCCCTTGCCTCCAGGAATCAAGCCTTTACTGCTACTTGGTATACGTGGTTGATCTATAAAGAATCGGATCACTACAGTTCCTTGCAGTAAGACTATAACAAGACTTCGGTGAGCGCTTTACTTAGACTCCTGTAATAACTAAGTGTTTTGTGCTGTGGGACTCTTTCTTTCTTTCTTTCTTTCTTTCTTTCTTTCTTTCTTTCTTTCTTTCTTTCTTTCTTTCTTTCTTTCTTTCTTTCTTTCTTCTTCCTTTTCTCCACTCTTACTTGTCTGATCTTCTTTTTTCCTTTATATGTATTTATTGATAACAAACTACTGTATAGATCAGTGCGCTCGTCTTGGATTCGACAATTGTGTATATCACTTATTTTAAAAATAAGTTCAAAGCATAATCTTGCTAATAGTGCCCTGGTGAAATCCACATGGAAGAGAAACACAGGGAGGGGGTTGAAAGTTTTCGGGCTACTTAGTCCTTTCTGAACACCTTCCACTCTTCAGGGTGGCTGCTCAGTTCTTCAGAGTACCATATGGTGTATGGCAATAATTCTGTAAAAGAGGTAGGGAGAAGAACAAGCGCCTTATGGTATAGTAAGTTTTTTTCGGGTGCGTTTCGACACACAGAGAATGGTGGTTGCGTACCAGATAATAACTTTGGTAAGAGCCTATCACTCTCCACTTGGGCTATTTCTCACCATCTTACAGGTGCATCTAAGGTGATAGAATTAGCAGCAATCAAAGTAGCAGCATGTCAACGTTCAGCTGAATGTGTCAGCAACATGTGGACTGATTAGATCATAGGTGCATATACGCGGGCTGCTGGGTGAACTCATGCTGTGATGCTGTCTATCTTGACAAAGGTCTAAGTGAACCGAAACGTTGACATGCTGCTACTTTGATTGCTGCTAATTCTATCACCTGAGATGCAACTGTAAGATGGTGAGAAACAGCCCAAGTGGAGAGTGATAGGCTCTTACCAAAGTTATTATCTGATACGCAAACACCATTCTCTGTGTGTCGAAACGCACCTGAAAAAAACTTACTACACCATAAGGCGCTTGTTCTTCTCCCTCCCTCTTTTACAATATATTTATTGATGTTTGCTACATAAGATCTCCCCTGTCCTGAGCATCAGGACTGTAACATTATCACCGGCCCACATAAAAAAAAAAGGGGGTTTAATTTTTTCCGTTGTATTGGTGGGCCTAGAAATTCGGCCTCATGAATCCGGCAGGTTTAGGGCCAAACCCCAGTCAGCTTTTGGTTAACCAAATACAGGAATTAACTCAGATGGTTCAGGACCTTACTCTTTGGGTGAGATCGCAGGAAGATCTTTTGCGAGCCTCCCAGAGTATGGTTCCAGAACCAAAGATGCATTTACCTGACCGTTTTTCGGGTAACCGAAAGGATTTTTTTAATTTTAAGGAAGCTTGTAAGCTTTATTTTCGTTTAAGGCCCCTTTCCTCTGGTACTGAGTCTCAGCGGGTCGGAATTGTGATGTCTCTACTTCAGGGTGATCCACAGACCTGGGCGTTTGGGCTAAGAGCGGATGATGCTGCTTTGTTATCAGTAGACACCTTTTTTAAATCCTTAGGCCTCTTATATGACGACCCAGATAGAGAAGCATCAGCTGAGAGTCACCTGCGTGCCCTTAAGCAAGGAAAAAATCCTGCAGAGGTGTATTGTACCGAATTTCGCCGTTGGTCGAATGACTGTGGCTGGAATGACCCGGCCCTGCGCAGTCAGTTTCGCCTCGGTCTGTCGGAAGTGATTAAAGACAGTCTCCTTCAGTACCCCGCTCCTGAGACTCTAGACAAACTCATGGAGCTCGCTATTAAAATTGATCGTCGTCTCCGAGAGCGGAGGGCTGAAAGAGGAACAACTTTTAGGCCTAATCCATGTGTATATACTTTTCCTGAGGACGTCGAGGAGCCCATGCAAATGGGTCTCTCCCGGCTGTCCCCAGAAGAAAGAACCAGAAGGTTAAGTTCTGGTCTTTTTTTGTATTGTGGTGGTAAGGGACACGTAACTGCCCGAACAAGCCGGGAAACCTTCTGACCAAGTGAATTGTAAGGGGGTTCACTTGGGTCTGCAGTTAATCTCCTCTAATAATTCTCTATTAGTTCCAGTAAAGATTTCCTTTGGCAGCCTCAGTTCGTTGGTGTCGGCCTTCGTCGACAGTGGAGCTGCAGGAAATTTTATGGATTTAGCTTGGGCTAAGGCTTTAGGCGATCCACTGATACCCTTAGATAGACGTATCACCATGCACGGCTTGGATGGGGGTCCGCTTTCCAATGGGGTTATTACTCACCGCACACCTCCAGTATTGCTGACAGTGGGGGCCCTACATTCAGAAGAAATAGAATTTTACCTTACACATTGTCCGGCAGTTCCAGTAGTTTTGGGTCACCCCTGGCTTGCCTTTCATAATCCCACCATAGATTGGCGGTCTGGGAAGATTTCCCAATGGGGTCCTTTTTGTGTTAAGGAGTGTATTTCCCATCCTGTCCGGGTTGCGGCAGTTACCCCAGAACTTATTCCTCTGGAATATCAGGATTTTGCTGATGTGTTCTCCAAGGGTAATGCGGACGTTCTGCCTCCCCATCGGTCCTATGACTGCGCTATAGATTTAGTTCCCGGGGCCACTTTACCTAAGGGGAGATTATATGCCCTCTCTGGGCCAGAAACCACGGCTATGGATAATTATATCCAGGAGAGCCTGAAAAAAGGCTTCATTAGGCCTTCGAAATCTCCTTTGAGTGCAGGATTCTATTTTGTTGAGAAAAAAGATGGGTCGCTCAGACCATGTATTGATTTTCGGGCTCTGAATAAAATTTCTGTTAAAAACACCTACCCTTTGCCTTTGATTTCAGTACTTTTTGATCAGTTACGCTCTGCCGTTATCTTCTCAAAAATCGATCTTAGAGGATCTTACAATCTTATCCGAATAAGATCTGGGGATGAGTGGAAGACGGCTTTCAGCACACAGTCGGGTCATTATGAATACCTGGTGATGCCCTTTGGGCTGTCAAATGCTCCTGCGGTATTTCAAGACCTCATCAATGATGTTCTTCGTGACTTTCTTGGAAAGTTTGTTGTCATTTATGTAGACGACATTTTGATTTATTCTTAATCTATGGAACAACATATTACCCATGTGCGTCTGGTTCTTCAAAAACTACGGGAGAATCATTTATACGCAAAACTAGAGAAATGTGATTTTCACATCACGGAAGTGTCCTTCTTGGGGTATATTATTTCTCCCCAGGGATTTTTCATGGAACCGAAAAAACTCCAGGCCATCCTTAATTGGGCGCAACCCACAAATTTAAAAGCAATTCAGCGCTTTTTAGGGTTTGCAAACTATTATAGGCGGTTCATTCATACCTTTTCTGATTTGGTCGCTCCTATAGTAGCATTGACTAAAAAAGGAGCGGACCCTTCCAATTGGTCGCCTGCAGCCTTTCGGGCCTTAAAGCAGGCCTTTGTCTCGGCTCCTGTTCTCAGGCACCCTAACCCAGAGCTCCCCTTTATAGTCGAGGTAGATGCCTCAGAGGTTGGAGTGGGGGCTATCCTATCTCAGGAAGATCCGGAGTCTCAGGAATTACACCCTTGTGCCTTCATGTCCAGGAAATTATCCTCCGCAGAATCCATCTATGACGTTGGTAATCGAGAATTGCTGGCATTTAAATGGGCTTTCGAGGAGTGGAGGCATTGGCTGGAGGGAGCTAGGCATACTATTACAGTGTTTACTGACCATAAGAACCTGCAATATATTGAGTCAGCTAAACGGCTTAATGCTCGGCAGGCACGTTGGGCATTGTTTTTTACTCGTTTCAGGTTTATTATCACCTTCAGGCCCCGTTCCAAAAATACTAAAGCTGATGCCCTGTCACGTTGTTTTCTTCCAGTTCACAATAACCATCCTGCTACTACCCCCATAGTTCCATCATCTGTCATCCGGGCAGGCCTCACACAGGATTTATTTACTCAGTTAGTCCAGCTTCAACAGCAGGCTCCTAAACCGACTCCTGCTGATCGTCTCTCTTTGTCCCTGAATTTCTGAGAGGCACTGTTTTAGCTGAGTTTCATGACAACAAAGTCTCTGATCATCCAGGTATCACTAAGACCTTGGAGTTAGTCTCTCGCTCGGTGTGGTGGCCTAGTCTTTCTAAAGATGTAAGGGAATTTGTCCATTCCTGTCAGGTTTGTGCACGGCATAAGGTTCCTCGTTCATTGCCGATCGGGCAACTCGTACCTTTAGCCGTTCCTCTCAGGCCATGGTCACATATATCCATGGATTTCGTGGTGGACCTTCCTCTTTCAGCCGGATTTTGAGTCATTTGGGTGGTAGTAGATCGTTTTAGTAAGATGGCTCATTTCATTGCTCTTCCCCGATTACCCTCTGCTCAAGGATTAGCAGTCTTGTTTCTCCGTCATGTGTTCAGGTTCCATGGGTTGCCCAGGGATATTGTCTCTGATCGGGGTCCGCAATTCATTGCTCGTTTCTGGAAACGTTTTTGTGCCTCATTAAATATGAAACTCTCTTTAACATCTGGGTACCATCCACAATCTAACGGACAAACTGAACGAGTTAACCAGTCATTAAAACAGTATTTACGGTTGTATTCGGTCAAACTCCAGAATGATTGGTCTGAATTTCTTCCGTTAGCCGAATTTGCTTATAATAACTCTTGTCATTCTTCCACCAAGGAGTCCCCATTCTTTTCAGTCTTTGGCTTTCATCCTAGAGTCAACTCTTTTTTTCCTCATTCTCCAGTCTCCTCGTTGACCTTAACCTCCCATCTCAGAACAATTTGGAAAAAGGTGCACCTTGCCTTGAGAAAAGCTGCCTTCCGAGAAAAGAAATTTTCTGATAGGCTCCGACGTCCTTGCACTTTTAAGGTAGGAGATAAGGTATGGTTGTCAACTCGCAACATCAAGCTCCGGCAACCTTCGGCTAGATTGGGACCCAAATTTATTGGACCATTCCTTATCAATAAGAATGTCAACCCAGTTGCTTTTCGGCTACGCTTGCCGAGATCTCTCAAAATTGGCAATACTTTTCACTGTTCTCTTTTGAAACAGTATTTTTCTTCCAGGAGATTTCCTCGGAGGACTTCCCAGGGTAGATCTCCGGTGGATGTTCAGGGGCAACAAGAGTTCTTGGTGGAGAAGGTTTTAGATTCTAAGCTTTCTCAGGGTCGGCTCTATTTTTTTGGTCCACTGGAAAGGTTATGGCCCTGAAGAAAGATCTTGGGTGTTGGATAAAGATTTACATGCTCCCAAGCTGAAGAGGATTTTCTTTCAGGAGTTTCCTCAGAAACCTGGCTCTAGGGGTTCTTTAACCCCTCCTCAAGGGGGGGGGGGTACTGTTAGGCGCGGCGGTCTTCGGCCGTGCCCTGACTGAGCAGCGGTCATGGCCGCCGCGCCTCTCTCCTTCCCTGTCCCCCGCACGGCGCCTAGCAACACCAGGACGCCATGCGCACGATAGCCACCGGGTCCCTGGCAACGCAGGACGCCGTGCGTGCAGGGCCGCCAAGTGCAAAGCAACGGGGACGCCACAGGTGGGCCGCGTTCCCCGTTGCTAAGAATAGTTAATTAGGTTGCTCGTGCAGCAGGGCAGCTGCACGGCAACTAGTAATTAGGGTCTGGGGGCTGGTCCTGCTGGCCCTCCTGTTATTGGCCAGCAGGGCCTTTTTATGTGAGCCAGCACACTGCAGCCCCGCCGGTGATAGCTTCTTGTATGCTGTTCCTGCCTTGCAGAACTCTGTTCCTGTCAGCCGTGTTTGGTGGATCTTGCTCCCTGCCCTTTGGTACTTTGGAGGTCCGAAGCCGGTCCTGGGAATCCTTCTAGCCCTTGCGAACCTGTCTGTCATCTGGGGTTCTCGCCCGGTTTCGTGAGTAGCGGCTTCTGCCGCGTGTTGCGGCCTATGCCGCTTAGTGTTTACTTTACTGTGAATTGGTGCATTTGCGGAGGTTTCCGCTTTTACTGTCCTCCCCGGAACTCGGCGGTGCCGTGTAGGGAGGTGGACAGTGGTTTCTTTGTAGTTCATTTCCTTTGGCGGCGTGCCGCACATACGTTTAGTTTTTAGGTAGTTTATAGCCCCTAGCGTGGTTGTTTCAGTTAGAGGTCTCCTTGTTATTACCCTGTCTCAGTTCACGCCTTGTCTCTCTTTAAGACCTGAGGGGGCATCGGAGTTGGGCAGACCTAATCCGCCCTTCAAACGCGGCTGCCGTGGGCCCAAGAAACCATAGTCGTTCAGGCGTGAATTGATAACACGGGTAAGACAACGGAGGTAGGGTGCTAGGGGCTATTTCCTTCCCATTTCCCAATCCCAGCATTCCGTCTTGGTGCTCAGAACTCACTACATAAGATCTCCCCTGTCCTGAGCATCAGGACCGTAAGAGGATGCTGGGGTTCTATTCAGTACCATGGGGTATAGACGGGTCCACTAGAAGCCATGGGCACTTTAAGAGTTTAATAGTGTGGGCTAGCTCCTCCCTCTTTGCCTCTCCTACCAGAGTCAGTCTATAAACTGTGCCTGAGGAGACGGACATAATTTGAGAGAAGGAAATACACAGATAGTGGTGAGATTCACACCAGCTCACACACAACAAAAGGAAAGCCAAGCTAACCAACTTGAAATGATTCAGCAACGACTGAACCAACAATACTTAATACCCGAAGATGTAGACCTTGGCAAAAGAGAACACAATCCAGCAGTGACAGTGATTTTAGAGTACCCGATTCTAATGATCCGTGCAGGCACGCGTCTATCCCTTTAGGGCAGTGATCCACAGAAGCCATACATTCTCAAAATACACTCCCACCCATCGGGGGTGGATGGGTGGGGTGGGGGGGGGGGGGGCAGAATAAGAGGACCAAGAAAAATTACCCTGAACAAAAGGAAAACTTAATCTTTAATTTGTCTCAGAGAATACTGACTCCGATTGAGTCTTAAGTTTTGAATATGGGACTCAATTTTGTACCAACCAACAATCACAATGAGTTTAATTGGAAATTGAATCTCCATAAATTTTCTAGACATTTGAGAATGAAAGCATTTTCAGCATTCAAGTCATCAGGAGGAGACTAATATCTTCAGTCCTTTTTTGAACTCTGCATCTAGATCTAACTTTGATCCCATTTCAACAAATTTGTCTTTGAAATCTTTTAACAGACTTCTGGATGATTCAGTTTCTTGATATGGGGCCACTCCATGCCCTGTGCATCCTAATCTTTCTAAGATGGAATTTAGGGCTCTAAAGGACTTAGAATCCTACACTGATATAACAATTAGGCCCGCCGATAAAGGCGGTGCCTTGGTTATCCAAGATCTGGTCAAATACAGATCTGAAATAACAAGACAACTGGGTGATCAAGATGTATACAGGAAACTGAGCCAGGATCCGACTTGTGGATATCAGAAAGAATTATTTGGTATTTTGGATGCAGCACAGAGGGAGAATAAGCTTCCTCCTAAAGTCGTGAAAGCCTCGTGTGTACAGTGTCCGGTGGTGCCGATACTGTACACACTACCAAAAATCCATAAAAGTCCATGTGACCCGCCGGGCAGGCCCATTATTTCGGCCCGTGGTTCGTTGCTGCAACTTGTTTCACAATTCTTGGACAGCATATTACAACCGTTGCTATGCAAACAAAGAACCTTTCTTAAAGATACCATGTCCTTTTTGATTAAACTGTTGGACATAGGGAATATACCCGCTGGAACGTTGCTGTGTTGTTTAGACGGATGCAGCCTGTATACATCTATTCCCCATGATGGTGGTATTCTAGCTATGAAGTCTTTTCTTGTACAAAATCTTCCCACCTCCTCCATAGACCATGGACTTTTTTGACTCTTCTGGAACTTACTTTGAGAAGAAATTATATTTTATTTAATAGTTCTTTTTTTTCTTCAATTAAGAGGGTGTGCCATGGGATCTCCCATGGACCCCTCTTATGCCAATGAATATATGTTTTTTCAGGAGACGCATATGTTTTTCAGTGATGTAAACATTAGCAAACATATTATGTTTTTTACTCGTTATATAGACAACGTATTTCTGTTGTGGACAGGTGGTGAACAGAGTTTTCTTAATTTAATGTCTGATATCAATAAATATGACTCTCCCATTAAGTTTACTTTCAGCAGTAGCAACAGTGGGGGTAATTCTCTGGATGTTAAAATGACAGTAATTGATGGTAAAATTGTGACAAGTGTCTTTTCTAAACAAACCAATAGGAATACATCCTTGAGGGCTTCTAGTCATCATCCCCCTGCTTTAAAGAAGGGCCTCCCATTGTCCCAGATGATGCGAGTTGCTCGCATCACCAGTGATCCATCATTGCTGTCTGAAGCATTGGACCAACAAGTGGTTAAATTCTCTGAGAGAGGTTATAACTCGGCTAGTTTGGGAGAACTAAAAATGAGAGTTTTGAACATGGCTAGATCTGAGTTACTTAACCCAGTTAAACGTAGATCTAAGAACATCATTCCCTTGGTAAGTGAATTCTCCACGGCTAGTTCTATTATATGTAGGGCAACTTCTGCTCTTTGGCCTATTGTCAGTACTGCTAGGGACCTTCCCATTTTCAGTAAGGTTAGACCTATTGCTGCATATAAACGAGGTATTAACCTTTGTGATAGATTGGTGCATGCTGATATTTCAGGTTGGGGTATACCAAAACCACCTAACACGTACACTAAACCTCCGGGGTGCTACAGGTGCAATAACTGCAGTACTTGTAATTATATGATTTCATGCAAACAATTTAAGCACCCTCATTGTGAGAAGGTTTACGATATCAGATTTGTGTTGACATGCAATACCCGCATGTGGTATACATAATAGTGTGCCCTTGTGGGTTATACTACATTGGCCAAACAACTCGCAAATTTAAGGAGCGCATGAATGCTCATAGATCTGCTATTATCATGACACTCAGGGGTAAAGAAATTGATCAGCCAGTATCACGGCATTTTAAGGATGCTGGACACGCTCTGGAAGCATTATAATATTATATGATTGACCATGTACCCAATTCCCTACATAGAGGTGATCGGGCTAATAAAATCCTTATCAAGGAATCCCAGTGGATTATAAAGTTAGGTACTAACAAACCTTCGGGATTGAATGATAAAATAAATTAGAACAGCTTAGTTTGAAAATAATGTCTTTACATTTTTTTTTATAGATGTACGTGGTTCTATTTCTCCTAATGTCAGTGATTCGTCCTGTGTTTTATGTATATGGTGTTTTTTGTGGATTTGTATTTGTGTTTAATTTCTTTTTATGTGTTCTGTATCTCGTAGCCGCTGTCCCTGAAGTCCGTGTACTGTCGGGAGCCCTGTCTAACCATCTGGAATGCAGGAAGCTGGCCGGTGGAGCGCACACGGAACTGTTCTTATGGTTACGGCGGCCGCATCACCGGATGTGCGTCAGGGGAGACTTCCGGTGGACCGGACTCCGGCGGGCGGCGGTGAGCGCGAAGTGCAGGAGCTCTGGAGGTATTTATGTGGGTAAGTCTGTTTGTTTGGTTGCTGTAGAATTTTGTATTGTCCTGATGACGGAGCTGAGGCTCCGAAAACGTTTGACTTGAATACAATTACTTGTGCATTTATTCAGTCTTCGAGTGCCTGCATCTTTTGGAGTGGATATATATATATATATATATATATATATATATATATATATATATATCTGCCATAAACCTTTAAAGTAACAACTGTAAAATCATGATTTTTTAAAAATCTGTGGAGATTTTTTTATCTCTAAGATTTGATAAATCTCCCCCTGTATGTGGTACCACACACACTTGTGAAAGTGATAAATAGGATTTCTTTTTTTACTGTCCTAAATCAATTTTACAGTCTCAGCCTTGTCTGACTTGTAGTTTTCAATGAGCATTTCAAAATGGTTACTTTTCCTTATATCACAAGACAGGCCAGAACTAGCGAGCGGTGGGCCCAGGTGCAACAAAATGCTTTGCCCCCCCCCTTCTCATCCCGTCCAAGTCCACCCACTCACCCCCAACTCCAAATTAGGGATTCTTTGCATCCTCCCGTATAATATATATATATATATATATATATACATACATATATATATTAGAGATGTGCACCGGACATTTTTTTGTTTTTTTTGTTTTTGTTTTGGATTCGGTACCGCTGCCGTGTTTTGGATTCAGACGCGTTTTGGCAAAAGCTCCCTGAAATTTTTTTGTCGGATTCGGATGTGTTTTGGATTCGGGTGTTTTTGTTCAAAAAACCCTCAAAAACAGCTTAAATCATAGAATTTGGGGGTAATTTTGATCCTATAGTATTATTAACCTCAATAACCACAATTTCCACTCATTTCCAGTCTATTCTGAACTCGTTACAATATTGTTTTTAGGCCTAAAAGTTGCACCAAGGTCGCTGGATGACTAAGCAAAGCGACCCAAGTGGGCGGCACAAACACCTGGCCCATCTAGGAGTGGCAGTACAGTGTCAGACAGGATGGCACTTAAAAAAATTGGCCCTAAACAGCACATGATGCACAGAAAAGAGAAAAAGAGGTGCACTGTGGTCGCTGGACGGCTAAGCTAAGCGACACAAACACCTCAATATCACAGGAATTATTCGTTCTAATCAATGGTATTATTGGTCCAAATCACTGGAAGAAAATGACAAAATCACTGGAATTATTAATTCTAATCAGTGGTATTATTGGTACAAATCACTGGAAGAAAATGACAAAATCACTGGAATTATTCGTAAACATTTGTAGAAAGTCGCTGCTTTCTGATTACAGAAATGCTCAGATATTCCTGCGAATCCACAATCCCTTCCCAGAGGAAAAAGAAATTGAGAAACCGTTGTTTGAGAACGTTTGTTCTCTTTCCCTTACAAAGGAACAAACCACTTTCCAAGAAGACTGACGTTTTTGGGATTATGGAGACATAATGTTTTTGGATATAAATCCTAAAGCAGGTGGTGTATTAGAGCAAAAGAGTGCAAGAGACCAGCCATGCAGTTTCTGAAATATTATGACAAAATGTTACTGTATTTCATAAGCACTCATTCCTAACTCTGCTAAGTACTGTTTGGTATACTGTATCTGGCTTCCATGAGGTAGTTGTCCATTATTTCAGCTTCCATTGACCTTTTTGAAAGCGTTAGAAGTTATCGATTCTTTTTTTTCTCTCTCCTATTTTTAATTTTCTCCTGCATGGCCCAGTAAAATGTTGCAATGTTAAGTATTGACTTGTGCCTTCTGGGGGGTCCACTTCTTCACCAAACCCAGCCAAATCTCATCCTAACCCTCTGTTCCACGTTCTCTATGTACCCCATCTGTGTCACCCATGTCTGTCTACCCCTCCCCTTTAGATTGTAAGCTCTCACGAGCAGGGCCCTCTTCCCTCATGTGCTTATCCTCTGTCTTACTTTAATAATCTTCAACTGTACCACATCCAGCAGTCTTCTGCCACCTGATACTTATTCCAGTGTCATCCGCTGATGTAACTATGTTTATTTACCCTGTACTTGTCCTATACTGTCATCAACTGTAAATTGCTGTTTTCCTGTTTGATTATTTATGTACTCTGTAATTGGGCGCTGCGGAACCCTTGTGGCACCTTATAAATAAAGGATAATAATAATAATAATATAGGGTGTATAATCCCCAGGTGTATCTCACACATCACACAGTACAGTATATAGGGTGTATAATCCCCAGGTTTATCTCACACATCGCTCAGTACAGATTACAGGATGTATAATCACCAGGTGTATAACACACATCGCACAGTACAGTATATAGGATGTATAATCCCCAGGTGTATCTCACACATCGCTCAGTACAGTATATAGGGTGTACAATCCCCAGGTGTATCTCACACATCACACAGTACAGTATATAGGGTGTATAATCCCCAGGTGTATCTCACACATCGCTCAGTACAGATTACAGGATGTATAATCACCAGGTGTATAACACACATCGCACAGTACAGTATATAGGGTGTATAATCCCCAGGTGTATCTCACACATCGCTCAGTACAGTATAAAGGGTGCATAATCACCAGGTGTATCACAAACGTTGCACAGTACAGTATACAGGGTGTATAATCCCCAGGTGTATCTCACACATCGCTCAGTACAGTATACAGGGTGTATAATCACCAGGTGTATCACAAACGTTGCACAGTACAGTATACAGGGTGTATAATCCCCAGGTGTATTTCACACATCGCTCAGTACAGATTACAGGATGTATAAAATCACCAGGTGTATAACACACATCGCACAGTACAGTATACATACTGGTCACAACAATGCAGCAGATATTGAGCACTGATCAGGATACTAGAAGTGACACAGAGCTGCAAGATACAGCAATGGCCTACTGTACTCTACTATATGTATACTGCTGGTCACCAAAATGCTGCACTGTTCTACTATATACTGCTTAAAATAATGCAGCACAGAGATAGTATACTTGACACAGAGCTGCAAGATACAGCAATGGCCTACTGTACTGTACTATATGTATACTGCTGGTCACCAAAATGCTGCACTGTCCTACTATATACTGCTCACAATAATGCAGCACAGAGATAGTATACTTGACACAGAGCTGCAAGATACAGCAATGGCCTACTGTACTGTACTACTATAATTATATACTGGTGGTCCCCAGTCCCCACAATGTAGCACACTGGGCACAGATATTTGCAGCACACTGAGCACAGATATTGAGCGTTTTCAGGCAGAGAACGTAGATATTTTCAGCACACTGAGCAAAGATATTTGCAGCACACTGAGCACAAATATTTGCAGCACACTGAGCACAGATTACGGAGCTTTTCAGGGAGAGAACGCAGCCACGTCCTCTCCGTTCAATCTCCAATGCACGAGTGAAAATGGCGGCGACACGCGGCTCTTTATATAGAATACGAATCTCGCGAGAATCCGACAGCGGGATGATGACGTTCGAGCGCGTTCGGGTTAACCGAGCAAGGCGGGAAGATCCGAGGCTGCCTCGGAACCGTGTAAAATAGGTGAAGTTCGGGGGGGTTCGGATCTCGGAGAACCGAACCCGCTCATATCTAATATATATATATATATATATATATATATATATATATATATATAGAGAGAGAGAGAGAGAGAAAAGGGAGAGAGAAGTTGTGAACCGGCACTCCCTCCTTAATGTGAAAGTCTGCTCCGGTACCCTCAAAAACGAATGGTGTATGTAACAAAGAAGAAGCGGCACTCAGAGGCTGTTAGACATCCAAAGTGTATTTCACACTGATAGAACCAACATTTCAGGGTGCTTACGTCCCCTTTGTCAAGGTGAACTGTTCACCTTGACAAAGGGGACGTAAGCACCCCGAAACGTTGGTTCTATCAGTGTGAAATACACTTTCGATGTCTAACAGCCTCTGAGTGCCGCTTCTTCTTTGTTACATATATATATATATATATATATATATATATAAAATTTAAAAAAGGGATTGCTGGCTACACAGGGTGTGTGTGTGTGTGTGTGTGTGTGTGTGTGTGTGTATATATATATATTCACATATACAATATTCAGCGGTAATCAGGGATGCAAAGTATTACGGTGCACAGTAGTCTCAATTATTCAAATTATGGTGCACAGTAGCGCCACTACACCAGATAGAGTCCTTTTTACAAATTGCGAAGACATGGTCCACCTTTTAAACATTACGGCAGACAGCGTCCCCTTTTTATGCATTACGGCAGACAGTCCCCCTTTTTTACACATTACGGCAGACAATTCCCCTTTTTACACATTACGGCAGACAGCGTCCTCTTTTTATGCATTACGGCAGTCCCCCTTTTTTACACATTACGGCAGACAATTCCCCTTTTTACACATTACGGCAGACAGCGTCCTCTTTTTATGCATTACGGCAGTCCCCCTTTTTTACACATTACGGCAGACAATTCCCCTTTTTACACATTACGGCAGACAGTGTCCCCTTTTTACACATTACGGCAGACAATTCCCCTTTTTACACATTACGGCAGACAGTGTCCCCTTTTTACACATTACAGCGGAGTCTCCTTTTTACACTTTTACGGCAGACAGCATCCCCTTTTTACACATTACGGCAGACAGCGTCCCCTTTTTACACATTACGGTAGACAGCGTCCCCTTTTTTACACATTACGGCAGACAGCGTCCCCTTTTACACATTACGGCAGACAGAATAGATAGATAGACAGACATTCCGACAGACAGAAAGAACAGGTGAAACTGTCTCTGCTGGCTCAGGCAGTCAGGCTCCTTGGTGCAGCTTCTGGCAGATCCGGGGCCAGGGAGAAGGAAGAGGAGGGAGGTGGAGGAGGGATCCACAGCAGCGCAATGTAATTAGTGGAGGCGCCACTGCAGCTGTCCCTCTCCTTCCACATAGGATGGCCGCTGCTGCTGTGTTGAGGGAAGCGCATACCAGCATTCATAGCAGCGGCGGCCAGCCTATGTGGAAGGAGAGGGACAACTGCATCGGCGCCTCCACCAATTACATTGCGCTGCTGCGGCTCCCTCCTCCACCTCCTTCCTCCTCCTTCTCCTCATGTCTGCGTCCCTGCACTCTCCTCTTCGGCGGACCGCCCGCAGCACACAGCAGCAGGCAGCATATAATGAATCAGTTTGACTCATTACATGCCGCTGGCTTTGGGCTTCTTCACAGTGGTGGGCCTAGTGCAAGGCACCGCTTGCAGTGGTGGTATTTCCGCCACTGTCGCAAGAACACAATGGAAATGCTTTATTTAAATTTTGTGTTGTTTGTATCATTATTATTTAAAAATGTAATAAATAAGCATGCAAAAGAAGTATAGTTTACAAATTAAATACTCTTCTCTGTATTTTGATAAACAAAGAACATTAAATAAGAACAGACAGCAAGAACTACCTCTAATTATCAGAATAAGAACATTTAAACCCCTTTCACACAGAAAATGAAATTACTAAGTGAAGCAGTTCTACCCGGTAATTTGGCGAAAAACACAGGTCTTTTTTCTGTGTGAGAGGGTCAACCCGGGTTGAAATTCCCGGGACTTCGACCCAGGAATTTACCAGGGTTGGAGACCCGGGAATTGCAACCCGAGTTGACCCTATCACACAGGTAAAATACCCGTTTTGATCTGCAAATCACCGGGTAGAAATTCTTGACCCGGTAATTTGCTTATCTGTGTAAAAGGGGGGGCCAGGCAGAGACCGGCAAAACGACCTGACACTGAAATGCCGGATAATTGCTGGGATTTCCATCTGAAAAGGGTATTACTGCACAGTTGGTCAATGCTGAACACTAGCAACATTTCCTATTGATAAAAACATAGCGCAGTGCCTAGAACTATAGACAGCTGGAAAATATGCTAATAGATTTTTTATTTTTATTATAAATATAGAACCTAAATATCGCTTTAAGTAAAGTTATCAGAACCAAAGAAAGCCTGCATTAGAGATCCAGAACTATAAGAGATATAAAATATACAATTAGTTGCATGATTTCCTGAAATGATCTAATATTGGAAGGTAAGCTGGATTGATAGCTTTAGTGGCAGTGGCCATAGTTATTTTAGTATGCCACAGCAAGCTGTTTTTCAAGTTTACAGTACAGGATATGTAATATGTCACTACCTGCTTGGGGCAAGCTTGTATTAGCATCACAACCACAGTAAACACTGGACCACAAAACAAGCTCTTGAAAAACATATGTGTAAAATAAATGGCTTTAGCATTGTCTCTGTATATAGGCCCTCATTCCGAGTTGTTCGCTCGTTCTTTTTCATCGCATCGCAGTGAAAATCCGCTTAGTACGCATGCGCAAAGTTCGCACTGCGACTGCGCCAAGTAACTTTACTATGAAGAAAGTATTTTTACTCACGGCTTTTTCTTCGCTCCGGCGATCGTAATGTGATTGACAGGAAATGGGTGTTACTGGGCGGAAACACGGCGTTTCAGGGGCGTGTGGCTGAAAACGCTACCGTTTCCGGAAAAAACGCAGGAGTGGCCGGAGAAACGGTGGGAGTGCCTGGGCGAACGCTGGGTGTGTTTGTGACGTCAACCAGGAACGACAAGCACTGAAATGATCGCACAGGCAGAGTAAGTCTGGAGCTACTCAGAAACTGCTAAGTAGTTAGTAATCGCAATATTGCGAATACATCGTTCGCAATTTTAAGAAGCTAAGATTCACTCCCAGTAGGCGGCGGCTTAGCGTGTGTAACTCTGCTAAATTCGCCTTGCGACCGATCAACTCGGAATGAGGGCCTTACTGTATTACACTATATTATATGTCTCTAAATAATACAGTAATTGGAGAGTTACATAGCAGTATCTCTATCACTACAGATAAGTCACTTTTAAAATTTGTGTAGAGATTAGCAACAGAGTTATAGAGGAAGGATGGAAAGACAGAATGTCTGCCTATTCATATCGTTAGGAACAAGGACCTAAACTGCTTGAATTAAATGTTCTGTTCCTGCCATGTGTTGACAATTTACTAAGTAAAATGGCAAGGTCCATTGCTAAGGCAGACATAATGGAGCCTACTTTGTGCAGCAGTTCCAAATTACAACCAAAGAACTTCACAAACATTCCAAACTGAAAAAAAAAAAAAAAAAAATGTTTAAAATACTTTAGACTGTAACAAATGCACTAAATAATTTAGTGATTGTTTTTCATGTCGTCCTGCAACCAATTTTTCATTTCCTTAGTTAATATTCTGTTGTGTGATTTGTTTTTGAAAAGATGCCTATATTTACAGAATGTATGTTAATTACAACACAGGAAGAGGAAAACCGGATATACATATATGTACATGGACGATTTCTGGATCTGCAGCCTTAGGGCTCAAGGCATTTAAGGAAGTATTGCTGGCTGTCCAATTAATGAAAGTGAGTAACCCTCTTGTCGCTAGTCTGACCAGACCCACTGATAAATCAGAGAAACATTTATACAGTACAAGCTGCATCTATGAATCTTCATACTGTCTCCCTGCTCTAGTTAATCCAGAGCTTCACATATCATGATTGGCTACATAGTGGCATAGTGGCCTTGCCCATCCCAAGTCAAATTTGATTACAAATGGACAAGCAGAACATGGTTAGCTTGAGTAAACTATGCTTACCACTCGGAGCGCAGTTCTAGCCACAGCAGAACAATGCTTGTTGTGAAAGTCCCACCCACTGTTGGCTGATGTCATTTATTTGAGAATATCATGAGGGGATGTCCAGGGATGCTCAGAGTGCATTGATGCTGTGTGGGCTGAGGAAGCCAGGAACACACCACCCCATCTGTACTGTAGCTCTGCACTAGAAATTGTTTTCTGACAAAATTTAAAGGTAACCTGTCAGCTCCTATGAGTTTATTGGCCCGATTCAGAGTTGATTGCAGCAGCAAATATGTTAGCAGTTGGGCAAAACCATGTGCACTGCGGGGGGTGGGGGGGGGGGGAGCAGATATAACATGCGCAGAGAGAGTTAGATTTGGGTGGGTTATATTATTTCTGTGCAGGATAAATACTGGCTGCTTTATTTTTACACTGCAATTTAGATTTCATTTTGAATACACCCCACCCAAATCTAACTCTCTCTGCACATGTTATATCTGCCCCCCCTGCGCTGCACTTGGTTTTGCCCAACTGCTAAGTGTTGCGATAGCTGCAGCCAGATTGATAGGCTGCAGGTATTTGGGGACGGAGCTGTTTTAAAATGGAGGCAAGTCGCCTCCGCAGCCAGCAACTGTATCATCGGACACAAATTCACTGGCTTCAGGTCAGATTCTGAGACATATTAGGATTGCACAGATGTACGATAGCCCACGCAATTGCGATCCAATGCTGCATGTTTGGACGCAGGCAGCAAATCTGAGAGCACGGCAATGGGCATAATTTTACAAAAGACCGCTGCTGTGGCATTAGCATAAATTCTCAGATCTGCTATGACCAAGACACAGGCAGCATTGACCTGGATTATAATTTACCATTTCAATGTATTTATTTATTTATTTATTTATTGTTGGGATGGGAGCATATTGCTGCTGCACTGACAGGTTTGATATAAACTGTCCCAGTATACACTGATCTGGTGGATGGCTTTTCAGAGTGTCAAGAATACCATGAAGTATAGGGCCTAAATCAGACCTGATCATAGCAGCAAATTTGTTAGCAGATGGGCAAAACCATGGGGGTCATTCAGACCTGATCGCTCGCTAGCGTTTTTTGCAGCACTGCGATCAGGTCAGAACTGCACATGCGTATGCACCGCAATGCACAGGCGTGTCGCACAGGTACTAAGCGGATCGTTGCTGTGTGATGGGTTTTAAGAAGAATCCATTCGCACAGCCGATCGCAAGGAGATTGACAGGAAGAAGGCGTTTGTGGGTGGCAACTGACCGTTTTCTGGGAGTGGTTGGAATAATGCAGGCGTGTCCAAGCGTTTGCAGGGCGGGTGTCTAACATAATTTCCGGCCCCGGACAGGCTGAAGTGATCGCAGCGGCTGAGTAAGTTCTGGGCAACTCAGAAACTGCACAAAGTTTTTTTGTACTGCTCGGCTGCACATGCGATCGCACACTTGCACAGATAAATATACTACCCGGTGGGCGGCGACTATGCGAACGCAGGACTGCAAAAACCAGCTAGCGAGCGATCAGGTCTGAATGACCCCCCATGTGCACTGCAGGTGGGGCAGATATAATATTTGCAGAGAGGGTTAGATTTGGGTGGGTTATATTGTTTCTGTGCAGGGTAAATAATGGCTGCTTTATTTTTACACTGCAATTTAGATTTCAGTTTGAACACACCCCACCCAAATCTAAAGGCCAGTACACACTGGCAGATGTGGGGAGAGATGTGTGTTGAGCGAACCGCTCAGCACACATCTCTCCCCCCGTCCAGTACAGAGCGATGTGTGCTGAGCATGCGGGGGGAGTGGGGGGGAGGGGGCGCTCATTTCACCCAGCGGGTGAAGTGAACGACCTGCTAGATTGGCCTGCATGCAGGCCAATCTAGCGCGGGGCTAAGCATCGCTATTGCTGTGAAGGGTACACACTGATAGATCATTGCTTAAAATCTAAGCAATCTAGCCAGATTGCTTAGATTTTAAGCAGCAATCGCTCTGTGAGTACCCCCCTTTACTCTCTCTGCACATTTTATATCTCCCCCCCCCCCCTGCAGTGCACATGGTTTTGCCCAACTTCTAACAAATTTGCTGCTGCGATCAACCCCGGACCTATTTTGTTTAATTGTTCCATATTTTAGACATGCTTATGCTTTATGCCATCTCTCCATGAGCAAACCTAGGGAATTGTTGCTGGAAATGATGTGTGTGTGCAGGTGTTGATATTACAGAGTTATATAGGCACACACCAGCAGATAACTCAAACTATGAACTACCCAGTTACTTAACCAATGGTGTTGGTTTATTGACAGCAGGTTTCGTCGTACTCACTGTTACACATGTACAGTGGTGAGGTAGTGTAGCTTGAGCAGAGTGGGGTTTCAAACCGCTCACCAGCTGGTGTAATCTGCAAACAGGTAGCAGCAATGCAGGGATGCTGGAACAGCTTTATATGCAGGTATTCACATGTTTTTCATAGGTGCTAAGCAGGAGTCTTCGGTCTCCCACCAAGCAGAATTTGCAATCCTTTCTGATTAGAGTTCTAGGGCTGCAGAGGGTCCACCAGTCAAAGCATTTTGATGACAAATAATTTGTTTTTCTATTAAGAAAAGGCCCTTACATTGAGTGGAGTCCAGGGATGGGGTCCGAGAGCTCATTTTGACAGTTCTGTTGGGCCAACACATCAAGGCATATTCAAGGTACTGCTTAAGCCAAAATCGCATTGTAGTCATGCATACCTTCCTGCACAGCACTGCTTGTATTCTCTGCCAATCCCTGAGGTCACAGAGGCGTGTGCTAAGCTCTTATTTTTAGTCCCAAAAAGGGGCATGGCCTCTTGACAAGGGTCGTGGAAATGGAAGTCAATGTGAACAAAATTACTTCTCAAATTAGCGCTTCTTTAAATCCTGCAGCCGTGATTATCCACAGGTGTACACCACACCAAACAAGATCACATATATTATAGCACAGTGGTAAGCTCAGCGCTGGATTGTGAATCTAATGTAATGGATCACCTTCTACGCAACAATCTAAGTCTGTGCGGGTTTTAGTGATAGACTCCCAAGGGTTTCCTAGAGCTCTTCATATGGTCAATTGAAAACACACAATTGAACCCCCTTGGTTCGTGCACCGTGCTGACCTCTCTCCCCTTGCTTGAGGCTGCTGCCGATCCATCTCACCCAGGACACCGGGAAGTCCTGTCCGTGAGTGCAGCCTCCGCCAGGGGAGGGTACGTGCGCATCGCTGCCAGCATACTGCTATATTTTATTTAGGAATAACCCATGATGGGTATTGTTATGTTTTAAAATAAATTACTTCTTTTAAAAACAACCTCCGTTTTCAACTTTACATGTGCCATATCTATAGATGAGAACCAACGGGGTTGACACACAAGGAAATACGAATTAAGTAAGGATATCCATGAGACACGGAGGGTGTTGGACTGCCAGCGTTGCGGTCAAAAGGATCAAGTGGTAGATAGAAGAGAGATCCTGCTGCACAGAAAGATACTTTTAAATGCACGAACCAAGGGGGTTCAATTGTAAGTGTGTTTTCAATTGACCATATGAAGTGCACTCGGAAACCCTTGGGAGTCTATCACTAAAGCCCGCACAGACTTAGATTGTTGCGTAGAAGGTGATCCATTACATTAGATTCACAATCCAGCACTGAGCTTACCACTTGTGCTATAATTAGAGCTGTACGGCTGGGACTTTTCGTGTTTTGTGTTTTGGTTTTAGTTTTAATTCCACTTTCGTGTTTTGGTTTTGGCCTGGTTTTGCCAAAACCACCCTTTCATGTTTTAGTTTTGGATCTGGATGATTTTTGAAAAAACATAAAAACAGCTAAAATTACAGAATTTGGGGGTAATTTTGCTCCAACGGTATTATTAACCTCAATAACATTCATTTCCACTCATTTCCTGGCAATTCTGAACACCTCACAATATTGTTTTTAGGCCTAAAAGTTGCACCGAGGTGGCTGTATGACTAAGCTAAGCGACATAAGTGTGCGGCACAAACACCTGGCCCATCTAGGAATGGCACTGCAGTTGCAGACAAGATGGCACCATTCAAAAACTAGTCCCCAAACAGCACATGATGCAAAGAAGAAAAAGAGGTGTAATTAGGTAGCTGGATGGCCAAGCTAAGCGACACAAGTGTGCGGTGCAAACACCTGGCCCATGTAGGATCTAGGAGTGGCACTGCAGTGGCAGACAGGATGGCACTTTTCAAAAACTAGGCCCCAAACAGCACTTCATGCAATGATGTAGAAGAGGTGCAATAAGGTAGCTGTATGACTAAACCAAGTGACACAAACAATTGGCCCATCTAGGAGTGGCACTGCAGTGGCAGACAGGAGGGCAGATATAAAAAAAAAGGCCCCAAACAGCACATGATGCAAAGAAGATAAAAAGGTGCACCGAGGTTGCTGTATGACTAAGCTAAACGACACAACCACATGGCCCATCTAGTAGTGTCACGCAGGTGCTAAATGTCGAGAGTGGGCCGCAATTGTTCGGTCCACTGACAGCATCTCCAGCACGCCCCTGTCATTTTTTTACAATTCTGCAATTGGTGGACTTATGCAGCAGTACCCCAGGACTAATATAGCAGTACCCATGGAATTATACGGCAGTGTCAGACAGGATGGCACTTTTCAAAAACTAGGCCCCAAGCAGCACCTCATACAAAGATGTCGAAGAGGTAGCTTTATGACTAAGCCAACTGACAAACAATTCCCACTGGAATTATAGGTCCAAATCAGTGGAATTATATGTTCAAATCACTGGAATTAAATGGCAGTACCACTGGACATATATGGAAGTATCAGACAGGATGGCACTTTAAAAAAATAGTCCCCAAACAGCACATGATAATGAGAAGAAAAAGAGGTGCAAGATGGAATTGTCCTTGGGCCCTCCCACCCACCCTTATGTTGTATAAACAGGAGATGCACACTTTAACAAACCAATAATTTCAGCAACAGGGTCTGCCACATGACTGTGGCTGAAATGACTGGTTTGTTAGGGCACCCACCAAAAAAAAGAAGCAATCAATCTCTCCTTGCACAAACTGGCTCTACAGAGGCAAGATGTCGACCTCATCCTCCGATTCCTCACCCCTTTCACTGTGTACTTCCTCCTCCTCACAGAATATTAATTTGTCCCCACTGGAATCCACCATCACAGGTCCCTGTAAACTTTCTGGAGGCAATTGCTGGTAAAGGTCTTCCCAGAGGAATTTATAATTAATTTTGATGAACATAATCTTCTCCACATTTTGTGGAAGTAACCTCCTACGCCGATCGCTGACAAGGTTACCGGCTGCACTAAACACTCTTTCGGAGTACAAACTGGAGGGGGGGCAACTTAGGTAAAATAAAGCCAGTTTGTGCAAGGGCCTCTAAATTGCCTCTTTTTCTTGCCATTATACATACTGACTGTCTGACATGCCTACTTGGATGCTGTCATTCATATAATCATCCAACATTCTTTCAATGGTGACAGAATAATATGCAGTGACAGTAGACATGTCAGTAATCGTTGGCAGGTCCTTCAGTCCAGACCAGATGTCAGCACCCGCTCCTGACTGCCCTGCATCACCTCCAGCGGGTGGGCTAGGAAATCTAAAACCTTGACAATTTACTCACCAGCAGGTCTTTGCACCTCTGCAGACTTGTGTCTGCCGGAAAGAGAGATACAACGTAGGCTTTAAACCTAGGATCGAGCACGGTGGTCAAAATTTAGTGCTCTGATTTCAATAGATTGACCACCCTTGAATCCTGGCAAAGCAAATGAAGGGCTCCATCCACAAGTCCCAAATACTTTGCGTAATCGCTCCGTCTTAGCTCCTCCTTTAATTTCTCCAGCTGCTTCTGCAAAAGCCTGATGAGGGGAATGACCTGACTCAAGCTGGCAGTGTCTGAACTGACTTCACGTGTGGCAAGTTCAAAGGGTTGGAGAACCTTGCACAAGACAGAAATCATTCTCCACTGCGCTTGAGTCAGGTGAATTCCCCCTCCTTTGCCTATATCGTAGGTGGCTGCATAGGCTTGAATGGCCTTTTACTGCTCCTCCATCCTCTGAAGCATATAGAGGGTTGAATTCCACCTCGGTACCACCTCTTGCTTCAGTTGATGGCAGGGCAGGTTCAGGAGAGTTTGCTGTCGCTCCAGTCTTCGGCACTCGGTGGCAGAATGTCGAAAGTGGCCCGCAATTTTTCGCCCACCGACAGCATCTCCTGTACACCCCTGTCATTTTTCAAAAAATTCTGCATCAGCAAATTAATTGTATGTGCAAAACATGGGACGTGCTGGAATTTGCCCAGATGTAATGCACGCACAATATTGGTGGCGTTGTCCGATATCACAAATCCCCAGGAGAGTCTAATTGGGGTAATCCATTCTGAGATGATGTCCCTCAGTTTCTGTAAGAGGTTGTCAGCGGTGTGCCTCTTACAGAAAGCTGTGATACATAGTGTAGCCTGCCTAGGAACGAGTTGGCGTTTGCGAGATGCAGCTACTGTTGCCGCTGCTGTTGTTGCTGCAGGAGGCCATACATCTACCCAGTGGGCTGTCACAGTCATATAGTCCTTAGTCTGCCCTGTTCCACTTGTCCACATGTCCGTGGTTAAATGGACAGTGGATATAACCGCATTTTGTAGGACACTGGTGACTATTTTTCTGTACATTCTCTGTATCGCCTGCCTAGTGAAGTGGAACCTAGATGGGATTTGGTACCGGGGACACAATACCTCCATCAATTGTCTAAATCCCACTGAACTAATGGCGAATACCGGACACACGTCTAACACCAACATAAGTGTCAAGGCATCAGTTATCCGCTTTGCAACAGGATGACTGCTGTCATATTTCATCTTCCTCACAAAGGACTGTTGGACAGTCAATTGCTTACTGGAAGTAGTACAAGTGGTCTTCCGACTTCCCCTCTTGGATGACGATTGACTCCCAGCAGCAACAACAGCAGTGGAAGCAACAGCAGGCGTACCACTCAAGGATCCTCCGGAGGAATCCCGGTTAGGAGAGGACTCCTCAGTCTTGACAGTGACATGGCCTGCAGGACTACTGACGTTCCTGACTGAGGAGGAAGTTGACGTTGAGGGAGTTGGTGGTGTGGCTTGCAGGAGCTTGGGTACAGGAGGAAGAAGGGATTTAGGTGTCAGTGGACTGCTTACGCTCTTACCCAAAGTTTCACAACTTGACACTGACTTATGATGAATGTGCTGCAGGTGACGTATAAGGGAGGATGTTCCTAGGTGGTTAATATCCTTACCCCTACTTATTACAGATTGACAGAGGCAACAGATGGCTTGACACCTGTTGTCCGGATTTGTGGAGAAATAATTCCACACCGAAGAGGTGGATTTTTTGTAGTTTGCCCTGGCATCACAATGGGCTTCTTCAGCCCACAGACAACAGGTGTCTCCCCCGGTGCCTGACTTAAACAAAACACATCACCATCAGAATCCTCATCATCAATTTCCTCCGCAGCGCCAGCATCACCCATATCCTCATCCTGGTGTACTTCAACAGTGACATCTTCAATATCAGGAACTGGACTGTGAGAGCTCCATCCAGCACTTGCAGGGGGCGTACAAATGGTGGAAGGAGCCACCTCTTCCCGTCCAGTGTTGGGAAGGTCAGGCATCGCAACCGCCGACACACTTGGACTCTCCTTGGGGATTTGTGATACCATCTCAGAATGCACAGTTCTTTTCTCTTCTTTTTCCAGCTTAACTCTTTTAATTTTTCTAGTGGGAGGATGAGGGCTTCCATCATCATGCGAAGCTGAACCACCAGTCATGAACATAGGCCAGGGCCTCAGCCGTTCCTTGCCACTCAGTGTCGTAAATGGCATATTGGCACGTTTACGTTTCTCCTCAGACCATTTAAATGTATTTTTTTAGGTCTTTATACTGAACTTTGGCTTTTTGGATTTTACATGCCCTCTACTATCACATTGGGCATCGGCCTTGGCAGACGACGTTGTTGGCATTTCATTGTCTATGTCATGGCTAGTGGCAGCAGCTTCAGCACTAGGAGGAAGTGGTTCTTGATCTTTCCCTATTTTATCCTCCAAATTGTTGTTCTCCATTATGTTTTTTGGAGTTATATAAAACAATATGTGGCACAGGAATGACTGATGGCTGATGGCCAGGACACTACCACTGGTCTGATAAAGCACAACACAGCAACACTGTAAGGGACTTGTTGTTGTTGTTGTTAATATAATATGGCAGCAGTGGACATATACAGTAGCAGCAGCATATACCACTGTGACTGCCTGGTCACTGGAATGACTGATGGCCAGAACACTACCACTGGTCTGATGCAACACAACACAGCAACACTGTAAGGGACTTGTTGTTGTTATTATTATTATTATTATTATTATTATACGGCAGCAGTGGACATATAGCAGCAGCGTATACCACTGTGACTGCCTGTTCACTGGAATGACTGATAGCTAGGACACTACCACTAGTCTGATGCAGCACAACACAGCAACAATGGACATATGGCAGCAAGTGGACACAAACACTGTGACTGGACAAATACAGCACAAGACACTTCCACAGAGTACACTGAGGACGGAGACGCGTCCTCTCTCTACACTCTCCAATGCCGGAGTGAAAATGGTGGGGACGCGCGGCTCCTTATATGGAGTCCAAATCCCGCAAATATCCGACAGCGGGATGATGACGTTTTGCCTCGTTCTAGTTTCCGAGTCAGGTGGGAAAACCCGAGCCTGGCTCGGAACCGGACTCGAATGGAGAAGTTCTGTAGGGTTCGGTTCTCTGAGAACCGAACCTGCTCATCTCTAACTATAATATATGTGGAAATGGAAATGCCTTACTGCAAACTTTTTTTTTTAAGTATTGTGTAGCAGTGGCAGAATGAATAATGTGGTGATATATTTGCTTAGGTGTGAGTTTTTTTTAGAAGTGGAGATGTTGCCCATAGCAACCAATTAGATTATAGTAACTAGAAGAAACTAGATAAATGTTAATGGAATCTGATTGGTTGCTATGGGCAACATCTCAACTTCTATAAAAGCACACCTTAGTAAATATACCGCAGTATGACTGATATCTCACTGTCAGTGACATGGCTGCAGGAGCTGCAACAGTCCTAAATGTGGCTGGGCTACTGCATAGCATCTCTACCTGCTATAGATCTTATGTGTTTGAACAAGCCGGCTTTAGGTCACTTGCAGTCACCTGTTATTAAGTAGATTCCCACAGAGTAATGACAACAAGACAGTTGTACTTTGAAAGTTCACTAAGAGAAAAATAAAAGTAATTAATCAAAGTACTTTTAGTGCCTCCTGTGTATAGTGATCAGTGTGTAACTGATGTGTGATATCAGTGTGATCTCCATTAAGTGATTAGTGTATATAAAATGTGTGCCATGACTTAACAAGGGTGGAAAAAGTAGGGTACTGTATGTGCCCTGAGTACCACTGTGTAGGGGCACTGTGACAGAAGCGTAGGTTGGGCTGGCCCAAGAAATCCCAGGTTGTCTCCTGCATAGGTGCCTCACAATCTGAATCCGGTGCCGGCCCATAGCAGGAACCCAGCATCTAAAGACGCACCAAGCGTGATTATTGCATTTAAGGATACACAAAGTGGGTGTCCCAGTTCTTGCATGTTCAGACGCATGCTTGTACACCAGGGAAATGGCTTTTATTAGCAATAGATGTTAATGTAGTTAATGCTGCATGTGACTCTGAATCAGCCCTGTTATTTTACTTTTAGCCACTTTGTTTATAGAATTCGGAGTCATTTGACAAATCTACTGTAAGTGTCAGTGGGTGGCTGTGTCATGAGTCATCATCAAGAGAATCTTCCCAGAAAGTACGGTTTTATCCAGTTGACAGCCATGTGTAATCAATTTGGTACCCACCCTCCCCTCTCTAGGTTTCCAGGTGCATTTGGATGCTTGTGTCATACAGAGTGTTCCTTTCTTACCTTCTTTGTACAGTGATTTTAGATTTAACTAGTATTTTGACCTGACATTTACTGGGTCACTAGCTACTGTGGCCTCCATATAACCTCATTCCCTCCGTGTCTCTCTGACCAAATCCTTCAAAGTTCTTTCCAGCCTTAAGCCCCCCTCCCCCTTGTGTTTCCCAAGCATCTTGCCACCCATGTCTCTCCAGTCTTATTCCTCCTGTGATTCTTTTATCTCGGTCCCCCCTCACCCCTGCCTCTCTCATATGTCCCCCAACCCCCATTTCCTTCTCTCTCTGATTTCTGCTCACTTCCCCCTGTAGGATAGGAGGACGTGTGGCGGACAACATGGGTCTCTGTGCTTGGGAGGGCACTGGTAATGGTGGTGGTGGTGGTGTATTTCATTCATTCATTGAAAAAAGTATTTATTCAAATAAAGCATATTTTAGTGATATTAATCCATTATTACTGTCTAGTTCATATATATATATATATATATATATATATATATATACACATACATATAAAACTCAATTATTTGCATGAATATTATTAATTATTAATTGGGGAGTATTTAAATTATTATTATTAGTATTATTAATTATTAATGAATTATTTGCTTATTTTTGGTGAAAAATACGTTTTCACAACTATAAATCCTAAGCTGTTAGCATGCTTTCAGTGGCGCACCCAGGGGGGGTTTCCGAGTACCCAGAAACCCCCCTCCACTAAAAAAAAAAAAAAAAATTTTTTTTTTTTTTTGCTGCATGAGTATTATTAATGACTGTCTAGCGTCCTCTGCAGCCTGCTTTCTTCCTGGTGGCACTTGCAAGTGCAATAAAAATTTACTTTCTTTTAATTCTAGTACATATATATATATCCATGTGCATACATATATACACATGTATATACATACATACATACATATAAACACACACACACATATGATATATATATACATCTGTATATATATATGTGCACTGTATGTGTGTGTACATATATATATATATATATATGCATGTTTAATTACCCAAAATGCCTACACCAATCCTGTATTATGCTTTCTGTGTGCTTAAGGTTTTCTTTTATGTCTGTGTGGCTTATCTATTGCTGTATTACTTAAATCCTCTGTATCATGTGTATTATTTTTGATGTCTGTAAAGCGCCTTGAGTTCTGTTGGAGGAAGAGCGCTATATAAATAAAATTATTATTATTATTATTAATATGCTATGTATATGTGTATGTGTGTATATATATATATATATATATATGTATATATATATATGTGTGTGTAGATATATGTATATATATATATATATATATATATATATATATACACAGACACACACACACAGACACACTAGTTTTACGGACCCAGCATATACTGGGTCATCTCAGGCCCCACCCCCGTGATTGGCTCCGCCCAGTTCTGGAAACCCCCCCATGCAAATCCTGCGTTTGCCACTGCGCTTTGTCACATAAAATTTAGCAAAGCCTTGGAGAGTGATAAAGTGGAGAGAGAGAAACTACCAATCAACCAGCTACTAACTGTTATTTTTAAAACAGAGCCTGTAACATGGGCATTAGGAGCTGATTGGCTGGTATTTCATCTGTCTTCAAATCATAACTCTACAAGGCTTAGTACATCTCCCTTTAAATTATTTATCTTGTTATGAATGTGGAACTTGATACATTGTGATTGATTTTTTAGCAAAAGTCATATGAATGCTGAAGGGAATGTGAATATACAATTATATTAACTAGCTGGGATGGTGAGATAAATACTTAATATAGAGATGATTTTGACCATTGATGATCTGCAATTATTGATGGTCTATGGAAAGCAGTTTTGCTATGGATGGTGCAGCATCAATGGTGATGTCCAATGTTGAGATAACATTGAAGCAAAGTGTCTGATGGCTGAGGTCTGTGCATGTGCAGCACTTCGTAATCGATGGCTAGCCATCAGCTGTTTCCACAAATGGTTTAAAACCATGAATCATTGATGGTAAAGCCATCAATGGCCATCACTAAGGAGGAAGGAGGCCAGTTAGCCGTGCAGTGACTCCAGGGAGAGGAGGGACACTTACATCAGCTCCACCCCTGCTGCTGTCACCACAGGCTCCACCAAACAGTGCAGCCTGGGTTCGAGAGAGGAGGTGCCTGTACACAGCGCTGATGCAGCATGAAGACTGGCGTCTGGGGCAGGACATCCCGCCGGCGATGCCTGGAGCTGGACACCAAGCTGTGGAAATAGCTACTGACGGAGGCTTACTCTGCCCAGAGGTACACAGGGGGGGATCCGAAGCCTGGGTTTTTACTAGTGATGTGCACCGGAAATTTTTCGGGTTTTGTGTTTTGGTTTTGGGTTCGGTTCCGCGGCCGTGTTTTGGGTTCGGACGCGTTTTGGCAAAACCTCACCGAAATTTTTTTGTCGGATTCGGGTGTGTTTTGGATTCGGGTGTTTTTTTCAAAAAACCCTAAAAAACAGCTTAAATCATAGAATTTGGGGGTCATTTTGATCCCATAGTATTATTAACCTCAATAACCATAATTTCCACTCATTTTCAGTCTATTCTGAACACCTCACATCTCACAATATTATTTTTAGTCCTAAAATTTGCACCGAGGTCGCTGGATGGCTAAGCTAAGCGACCCAAGTGGCCGACACAAACACCTGGCCCATCTAGGAGTGGCACTGCAGTGTCAGACAGGATGGCCCTTCAAAAAAATACTCCCCAAACAGCACATGACGCAAAGAAAAAAAGAGGCGCAATGAGGTAGCTGTGTGACTAAGATAAGCGACCCAAGTGGCCGACACAAACATCTGGCCCATCTAGGAGTGGCACTGCAGTGTCACGCAGGATGGCCATTCAAAAAAATACTCCCCAAACAGCACATGACGCAAAGAAAAAAAGAGGCGCAATGAGGTAGCTGTGTGACTAAGCTAAGCGACCCTAGTGGCCGACACAAACACCTGGCCCATCTAGGAGTGGCACTGCAGTGTCACGCAGGATGGCCCTTCAAAAAAATACTCCCCAAACAGCACATGATGCAAAGAAAAAAAGCGGCGCAATGAGGTAGCTGTGTGACTAAGATAAGCGACCCAAGTGGCCGACACAAACATCTGGCCCATCTAGGAGTGGTACTGCAGTGTCACGCAGGATGGCCCTTCAAAAAAATACTCCCCAAACAGCACATGATGCAAAGAAAAAAAGAGGCGCAATGAGGTAGCTGTGTGACTTAAATAAGCGACCCAAGTGGCCGACACAAACATCTGGCCCATCTAGGAGTGGCACTGCAGTGTCACGCAGGATGGCCCTTCAAAAAAATACTCCCCAAACAGCACATGATGCAAAGAAAAATGAAAGAAAAAAGAGGTGCAAGATGGAATTGTCCTTGGGCCCTCCCACCCACCCTTATGTTGTATAAACAGGACATGCACACTTTAACGAACCCATCATTTCAGTGACAGGGTCTGCCCACACGACTGTGACTGAAATGACTGGTTGGTTTGGGCCCCCACCAAAAAAGAAGCAATCAATCTCTCCTTGCACAAACTGGCTCTACAGAGGCAAGATGTCCACCTCCTCCTCATCGTCCGATTCATCACCCCTTTCACTGTGTACATCCCCCTCCTCACAGATTATTAATTCGTCCCCACTGGAATAAACCATCTCAGGTCCCCGTGTACTTTCTGGAGGCAATTGCTGCTGGTGAATGTCTCCACGGAGGAATTGATTATAATTCATTTTAATGAACATCATCTTCTCCACATTTTCTGGAAGTAACCTCGTACGCCGATTGCTGACAAGGTGAGCGGCTGCACTAAACACTCTTTCGGAGTACACACTGGAGGGAGGGCAACTTAGGTAGAATAAAGCCAGTTTGTGCAAGGGCCTCCAAATTGCCTCTTTTTCCTGCCAGTATACGTACGGACTGTCTGACGTGCCTACTTGGATGCGGTCACTCATATAATCCTCCTCCATTCTTTCAATGGTGAGAGAATCATATGCAGTGACAGTAGACGACATGTCAGTAATCGTTGGCAGGTCCTTCAGTCCGGACCAGATGTCAGCACTCGCTCCAGACTGCCCTGCATCACCGCCAGCGGGTGGGCTCGGAATTCTTAGCCTTTTCCTCGCACCCCCAGTTGCGGGAGAATGTGAAGGAGGAGCTGTTGACGGGTCACGTTCCGCTTGACTTGACAATTTTCTCACCAGCAGGTCTTTGAACCCCTGCAGACTTGTGTCTGCCGGAAAGAGAGATACAACGTAGGTTTTAAATCTAGGATCGAGCACGGTGGCCAAAATGTAGTGCTCTGATTTCAACAGATTGACCACCCGTGAATCCTGGTTAAGCGAATGAAGGGCTCCATCCACAAGTCCCACATGCCTAGCGGAATCGCTCTGTTTTAGCTCCTCCTTCAATGTCTCCAGCTTCTTCTGCAAAAGCCTGATGAGGGGAATGACCTGACTCAGGCTGGCAGTGTCTGAACTGACTTCACGTGTGGCAAGTTCAAAGGGTTGCAGAACCTTGCACAACGTTGAAATCATTCTCCACTGCGCTTGAGACAGGTGCATTCCACCTCCTTTGCCTATATCGTGGCCAGATGTATAAGCTTGAATGGCCTTTTGTTGCTCCTCCATCCTCTGAAGCATATAGAGGGTTGAATTCCACCTCGTTACCACCTCCTGCTTCAGATGATGGCAGGGCAGGTTCAGGTATTTTTGGTGGTGCTCCAGTCTTCTGTACGCGGTGCCTGAACGCCGAAAGCATCTCTTGCACGCCCCTGTCGTTTTTTAAATAATTCTGCACCACCAAATTCAAGGTATGTTGAAAACATGGGACGTGCAGGAATTTGCCCAGATGTAATGCACGCACAATATTGCTGGCGTTGTCCGATGTCACAAATCCCCAGGAGAGTCCAATTGGGGTAAGCCATTCTGCGATGATCTTCCTCAGTTGCCGTAAGAGGTTTTCAGCTGTGTGCGTATTCTGGAAAGCGGTGATACAAAGCGTAGCCTGCCTAGGAACGATTTGGCATTTGCGAGATGCTGCTACTGGTGCCGCCGCTGCTGTTCTTGCAGCGGGAGGCAATACATCTACCCAGTGGGCTCTCACAGTCATATAGTCCTGAGTCTGCCCTGCTCCACTTGTCCACATGTCCGTGGTTAAGTGGACATTGGGTACAACTGCATTTTTTAGGACACTGGTGAGTCTTTTTCTGAGGTCTGTGTACATTTTCGGTATCGCCTGCCTAGAGAAATGGAACCTAGATGGTATTTGGTACCGGGGACACAGTACCTCAATCAAGGCTATAGTTGGCTCTGAATTAACGATGGATACCGGAACCACGTTTCTCACCGCCCAGGCTGCCAAGGCCTCAGTTATCCGCTTTGCAGCAGGATGACTGCTGTGATATTTCATCTTCCTCGCAAAGGACTGTTGGACATTCAATTGCTTACTGGAAGTAGTACAAGTGGTCTTCCGACTTCCCTTCTGGGATGACGATCGACTCCCAGCAGCAACAACAGCAGCGCCAGCAGCAGTAGGCGTTACACTCAAGGATGCATCGGAGGAATCCCAGGCAGGAGAGGACTCGTCAGACTTGCCAGTGACATGGTCTGCAGGACTATTGGCTTTCCTGGGTAAGGAGGAAATTGACACTGAGGGAGTTGGTGGTGTGGTTTGCAGGAGCTTGGTTACAAGAGGAAGGGATTTACTGGTCAGTGGACTGCTTCCGCTGTCGCCCAAAGTTTTTGAACTTGTCACTGACTTATGATGAATGCGCTGCAGGTGACGTATAAGGGAGGATGTTCCGAGGTGGTTAACGTCCTTACCCCTACTTATTACAGCTTGACAAAGGCAACACATGGCTTGACACCTGTTGTCCGCATTTGTGTTGAAATAATTCCACACCGAAGAGCTGATTTTTTTTGTATTTTGACCAGGCATGTCAATGGCCATATCCCTCCCACGGACAACAGGCGTCTCCCCGGGTGCCTGACTTAAACAAACCACCTCACCATCAGAATCCTCCTTGTCAATTTCCTCCCCAGCGCCAGCAACACCCATATCCTCATCCTGGTGTACTTCAACACTGACATCTTCAATTTGACTATCAGGAACTGGACTGCGGGTGCTCCTTCCAGCACTTGCAGGGGGCGTGCAAATGGTGGAAGGTGCAAGCTCTTCCCGTCCAGTGTTGGGAAGGTCAGGCATCGCAACCAACACAATTGGACTCTCCTTGGGGATTTGTGATTTCGAAGAACGCTCAGTTCTTTGCTGTGCTTTTGCCAGCTTAAGTCTTTTCTTTTTTCTAGTGAGAGGATGAGTGCTTCCATCCTCATGTGAAGCTGAACCACTAGCCATGAACATAGGCCAGGGCCTCAGCCGTTCCTTGCCACTCCGTGTCGTAAATGGCATATTGGCAAGTTTACGCTTCTCCTCAGACGCTTTTAATTTAGATTTTTGGGTCATTTTACTGATCTTTTGTGTTTTGGATTTTACATGCTCTGTACTATGACATTGGGCATCGGCCTTGGCAGACGACGTTGATGGCATTTCATCGTCTCGGCCATGACTAGTGGCAGCAGCTTCAGCACGAGGTGGAAGTGGCTCTTGATCTTTCCCTATATTTTAACCTTCACATTTTTGTTCTTCATATTTTAATGCGCACAACTAAAAGGCACCACAGGTATACAATGTAGATGGATGGATAGTATACTTATGGACGACGAGTGACGACACAGAGGTAGGTACAGCAGTGGCCTACCGTACTGCTATATACAGTATAATGGACCTGGTGGACACTGTCAGCAGACTGCTAAACTAGTACTACTAGTATAAAGAAAAAAAGCCACCACAGGTATATAATGTAGATGGATGGATGGATAGTATACTTATTATTATTAATGGATGACGAGTGACTGACGACACAGAGGTAGGTGCAGCAGTGGCCTACCGTACTGCTATATACAGTATAATGGACCTGGTGGACACTGTCAGCAGACTGCTAAACTAGTACTATTAGTAAAAAAAAAAGCCACCACAGGTATACAATGTAGATGGATGGTAGTATACTTATGGACGACGAGTGACGACACAGAGGTAGGTACAGCAGTGGCCTACCGTACTGCTATATACAGTATAATGGACCTGGTGGACACTGTCAGCAGACTGCTAAACTAGTACTACTAGTATAAAGAAAAAAAGCCACCACAGGTATACAATGTAGATGGATGGATGGATAGTACACTTATTATTATTAATGGATGACGAGTGACTGACGACACAGAGGTAGGTACAGCAGTGGCCTACCGTACTGCTATATACAGTATAATGGACCTGGTGGACACTGTCAGCAGACTGCTAAATTAGTACTACTAGTATAAAAAAAAAAGCCACCACAGGTATACAATGTAGATGGATGGTAGTATACTTATGGACGACGAGTGACGACACAGAGGTAGGTACAGCAGTGGCCTACCGTACTGCTATATACAGTATAATGGACCTGGTGGACACTGTCAGCAGACTGCTAAACTAGTACTACTAGTATAAAAAAAAAGCCACCACAGGTATACAATGCAGATGGATGGATAGTATACTTATGGATGAGTGACTGACGACACAGAGGTAGGTACAGCAGTGGCCTACCGTACTGCTATATACAGTATAATGGACCTGGTGGACACTGTCAGCAGACTGCTAAACTAGTACTACTAGTATAAAAAAAAAAAGCCACCACAGGTATACAATGTAGATGGATGGTAGTATACTTATGGACGACGAGTGACGACACAGAGGTAGGTACAGCAGTGGCCTACCGTACTGCTATATACAGTATAATGGACCTGGTGGACACTGTCAGCAGACTGCTAAACTAGTACTACTAGTATAAAGAAAAAAAGCCACCACAGGTATACAATGTAGATGGATGGATAGTATACTTATTATTATTAATGGATGACGAGTGACTGACGACACAGAGGTCGGTACAGCAGTCGCCTACCGTACTGCTATATACAGTATAATGGACCTGGTGGACACTGTCAGCAGACTGCTAAACTAGTACTACTAGTATATAAAAAAAAGCCACCACAGGTATACAATGTAGATGGATGGTAGTTTACTTATGGACGACGAGTGACGACACAGAGGTAGGTACAGCAGTGGCCTACCGTACTGCTATATACAGTATAATGGACCTGGTGGACACTGTCAGCAGACTGCTAAACTAGTATAAAAAAAGCCACCACAGGAGTGTTTTTCAGGCAGACAAACGTATACTGGTGGTCACTGTCAGCAAAACTGTGCACTGTACTCCTGCTATAGCTGCTCCCCAGTCCCCACAATTAAGCAGTGTGAGCACTCAGCACAGATATATCATGCAGCACACTGAGCACAGATATGGTATGGAGCGTTTTTTTCAGGCAGAGAACGGATAAAAAAAAACTGGTGGTCACTATCAGCAAAACTCTGCACTCTACTCCGAGTCCTAACAGCTGCTCCCCAATCCTCCCCACAATTAGTAATAAAACAAGCAATCAACTGTCTCTTCTTCTACAATTATAAACGGAGAGGACGCCAGCCACGTCCTCTCCCTATCAATCTCAATGCACGTGTGAAAATGGCGGCGACGCACGGCTGCTTATATAGAATCCGAATCTCGCGAGAATCTGATAGCGGGATGATGACGTTCGGGCGCGCTCGGGTTAGCCGAGCAAGGCGGGAGGATCCGAGTCTGCTCGGACCCGTGTAAAAAAGGTAAAGCTCGGGTGGGTTCGGTTTCTCGGAAACCGAACCCGCTCATCACTAGTTTTTACCAAATTTTCCCTTTAGTACATCCTGCCCTATATTTATTAAGAGGTGACAAACCCTGAGAATTTCAGAATTGTTTCATCTTCGCACTTTTGCAGCCTTTACAAATCATGGCCATCAGGGAATGTTAATAAATAGGCCCCTTTGAGCTGTTTTGTAGAGGGTGCTTGATTGTTAGAGAGAGACTGGAGGGTTTATACTAATATTAGAATTATTTAAATGATTCATATTTATAATTGTACGTACCTCACACTGCGCATACGGTTTACAACTGAATGGTTTAATCTTTCTTACTGTATGTACTAATAAAGAACCTGTATCCCTCACTATTAACAATTACTAAAATAAATAAAAATACAATTTGATTATCATTTATTTAGCCCAATCTTAAAATCTGTGTGGTGGAAATGGTTCTCAGATCCACACTTGGGATGACTGTAATGCATTATGTCATTCTGTTTTCTTTCTTTTGTGCTTGTGGCATGGGGGTGATTCATCAAACTCTTCTTGGGTTCACTAGGGCTGTCATGCGCATAATTTCCAGCTACATAAACCTAGTCGGGCTTGATGAGTCACACCCACAGATGTTTAATGCTAATATTGGTCCTGGAGACGCTAACAACAACTATAATGAACCAACAAGAAAGCCATTCATAATGGAATAGTCACCAACTGCTTTGACAACACTAAACCATGCCGTTACATATAGTATAGACACATCATTAAAGGCAGGAAATGTATTTGGAAGTATGATTCTTCACGTACATAATACAAGTTCATAGAGTACCCAGAAAAGTGTTGCTAGGCAACAAACGTGCATGCATCTAACTAATATATATATATATATATATATAGTTCTTGGTTACGGACCGGCACTCCTCCTAATGAACGCTTGTGTCCCCGGTGCCTTCTGGTAATAAATGTGCAATTTCCCAATGAAGAAGACAGCGGCACTCAGGGTTTTGTAAAGGTGCAAAAAATGTATTCAAAACATGATTAGGCTTATTTATTCATGTTTTGAATACATTTTTTGCACCTTTACAAAACCCTGAGTGCCGCTGTCTTCTTCATTGGGAAATTATATATATATATATATATATATATATATATTAGCTGTTCTAGCCGTTCTTCGCAATGGAGTTTCCGATTTTCACGGATGTAAATATAAATGTGTTAAAAATTTGGTAAATCTATACAGATGGAAATTTGAGATGTCTTAATGTAAGTAAATATTAATCCATGGTTCTTACATTACCCAAGGAGCACCTGTAGCAGATAGATAGATAGATAGATGGATAAATGCTGTATTACTATTCTATGTATATTAATACTCCTTTGGGTTTTTTACACTAACAAATGGGATTGAAATCACACGTCATGGCCTCCGGGTAACCTAGGCACAAATGCAACAACCCTGGCAGTTGAAGCACTGAAGTACTGTTGCCATTAGGTTAACTCCTTGATAATATTACATCAGAGCACAGAGGTCACCCTTAACACCCCCCTCCCTCTGCCTCCCCTCCCTCCTCTCGGCCACAAGGCACTACCTGCTGCTGGGTCCTGCCACTACCCATACCCAGTTCAGTGACAGGGAGAAGCCCTCGCCTCTGGTGTCGCCAGCATGTTGATTGTCTCTGGCATTCCCTGTCACACAGGCCGGTTGTCGGATGGCTGCTAATGCAGGTCATATCTCCGTCCCACTCCAGGCCCTGGCGCCCCATGCTCTCTGCTAGAGACCTTGGGTGACCAGGGAGACAGAAAAGGCATCTCATCCTCTAATCCCCAGCCCTATCCGCTGTCAGTGACAGTGGTGTCCCCAGCAACCAGCAGTTCAGAGTGGCAGAGGAGTGAGGAGGCCTGAGTGGGGGGGGGGGGGGAATCATCAGCAGAGCGTCGAGGACGGCATGAGAGTTTCACCTGGCGGGTGTAATAGGGTCACCATCAGGTGGGTGAAGAGGCCAGGAAGGGAGTCATACGGTGACCAAAAGTTAGCGCTTATGACCTACTAATAACAATTTTAAAACAGGGGGTGCTCCAAATAACTGCCTTGCCCTGGGTGAGAAAAATTCTAGCTGATGGGGCTGAACTTGGACTGAAACGACATTGGGAGTGTCACTATTCATCTCAGCAAGCCCGAAAACTATGGATTTTGTACGTGTCATCCCCTTTCCACCCCCACCCCTTGGGGTGCTAGGGGTGTCTCACCCCCACAGTATTTTTTCCAGATTGTAAGTCATATGTGTTCCAAGTTTGTTGTAAATTGCTCCAGCCATTCCAGAGTTATGCTGGAACATACATACACACCTATACACCTACATCCTCTTTTATATATATATATATATATATATATATATATATATATACAGTATATATTTACATATACATATGTTGTGTCTATATTGCTCCGCCAGATCCTTGTGCTTGTAATGCAGTGTGATCATCATCATTAGTCACACATAGTATTTTAAGAAAGGGAAAACTTTTCTTCTCACCTACTACAACCAACTTTTAACAACAATATGAGAAAAAATACAGCAGCGGCCACCCTGGCGGGTGATGTCATTTACGGGGCTGTAAAAGGATGTGCACAGTGGCTGCATTTTTCAAGAGCTCATGTAAATATTCACTGTGGTTTGTGTGTCTCCTCTGAAAGGAACATGTTATGCACTGATGTTTTCACAATGAGACTTTCACAGCTGTCACAGTTTACTATCCCTGACATCATTTGGATAACACTCTACCTGACATCATCCTATCAGTTTAAGAAAATAGAGTAATAGATTTATGAAAAAAATAAGAATTGCTATAAAGTTACTATTATGTGTACATATATAGCTGACCTGTCACCACTGTGAGGAAAGGGAAAGACATGGGGGGTCATTCCGAGTTGTTCGCTCGGTAAATTTCTTCGCATCGCAGCGATTTTCCGCATAGTGCGCATGCGCAATGTCCGCACTGCGACTGCGCCAAGTAAATTTGCTATGCAGTTAGGAATTTTACTCACGGTTTTTTCTTCGTTCTGGTGATCGTAATGTGATTGACAGGAAGTGGGTGTTTCTGGGCGGAAACTGGCCGTTTTATGGGTGTGTGTGAAAAAACGCTACCGTTTCTGGGAAAAACGCGGGAGTGGCTGGAGAAACGGAGGAGTGTCTGGGCGAACGCTGGGTGTGTTTGTGACGTCAAACTAGGAACGACAAGCACTGAACTGATCGCAGATGCCGAGTAAGTCTCGAGTTACTCAGAAACTGCACAGAGATGTCTTATCGCAATATTGCGAATCTTTCGTTCGCAATTTTAAGAAGCTAAGATTCACTCCCAGTAGGCGGCGGCTTAGCGTGTGCAAAGCTGCTAAAAGCAGCTTGCGAGCGAACAACTCGGAATGACCACCATGGTCAACTATTTTATACTGTAGACCTTCGTCCTGAAGTGTATTGCCACAGGCAGGTCCATACCTTTCCTTCCATGACTACACTGATTGCTGACTGATGGGAGGGTTTCCTTTGCTGGCATTATGAATGTTGGCAATCTGCATGTCGAAATAGCTTTTTAGCTCATTTAGTGGTCTTTTTATTAACATCATTTTTACTAAAATAATGTGAAAAAGGGTGTTTTCTGTTTTCACACCCTTTTCACATTATTTTAGTATCATCTGAATGTATTAAAGGGCATTTGGAGCAGTTTTCATGAAAAACTGCTCCAACCCCTTTAATTCACTTTTTTTTAGTAAGCCACATCGCATTCCGCATACTTATAATGGGAAATGTGATGTGGCCAAGTTTACTAAAAAAAACTGTGAAAAAATACCGCAGTGTGCCCTGTGATAATCTCACCAGTTCAGGCTGGCGAGATCACAGGGCAGCACTGCGATCTGCACCCTTTTGCCCAGCTTTCTCTGCCCCTGAGCAGGACCCAGCTCCAGAGATCAGCTATGTGTGTCCGATGTACACACAAGCTGATCAAAGCGTAAAAAGAAAAAAAAAGTAAAAAAAAACCCAAAACCCATACTCGCCTGTCCAGGGAGCCGGTGTCCGCTGCTCCGCTGAGCGCTGCCGGGCGCTGGGTCCCCCATATGCTGCAATGTAACACCGTACAGTACAGTGACACTGCAAAGCGGCAGCGCACTTTACATCACCGGGGGTCACCGCAGTGCACAGGATCCAGCACCTGGCAGCCCAGCAGGAGCAGCGCGGGCCAGCTTCCTGGACTGGTAAATATATTGACCTGCTGAAGGGGGGGGGTCCGTGGCGCGTGGGGGTAGTCATGACAGGGGTCGACCGTGCGGCAGCGGTAGCGGTGATGTCGGTGGGGCGGCGCATGCGCATTAGGACATTGGGGTATTTCTTACGGAAAATACATGCGATAATTGATACATCCCTGCGATATAATCAATTATCGCAGTGCGAATTGGGGCAATTTTATCACCTGTCACCTGTGGATGGTGATAAATAGGCCCCTTAATCTTTCTCCCTATACAAGCCACAGCCTAACCCTATAACCAGTCCCAGCCACCTTGGAGCGTACTGTATAAAATCTCTTTACAGTTGCACTAGTTTTATGCTAAATACTTATTACAGTAACTCAAATAGTCTGCATAATAATTGATATAAAACATGTTCTTCTTTCAGTTGCTGTGTTTAGTTAGGTTTGCAAGAGAAAAAGAGGAAATTTTCTAATGTGATGCACTATAATTTGTTTCTAAAATGTAACATTTATTGTTATTTAATTTTGAATCAATATAAGCAAATATAAAATTTGGAAGGGCATCAGGTTACACAAAAGTGAATTAAAACTAAACTCTATTATATATAATTCCCAGAGGTAACCCACACAAACTGTACACAGTATAAATACTGTATTATACTACATCACATGGCACACTGACGGCTGGGATGCTGCTGTCTGTATACTGACGGCAGGCATTCCCACAACCAGTAATGCATACTAATCCCGCATCACATATTACTCAGTGAGATGAGAATTGCTACGTGCACTAATTCTCGTCTCACTGAGTAAGTGAGGTACGCAGCGGCTAGATATCATATCTACACTTTTTCGTATGAAAAAACGAAGTTGCTATGTAAAGATACCCTGATATGTTTCAACTTGCTCCTCACTATGTAAGTGAGGTACGCAAGTGATTGGGCAGCATCATTATACAGCCATTATAACTATAAGATAACATCAGATATGGTCTTTAGAATTCATTTATGCATTTGAATAGTAAAAAAATGTCACTATAAGAAATATAATACACATCATCATTTGAGACATTCCTACACACGTTTTCTTACCTTTTATTATTTCCTCCATGGATCTCTGAGCATATCCAAATATCCAGAGAAGAGATCACATCTGGGAAGAAAGACCCTCAGTAATAGAGCTAAGTATACCTCTGGGTCTCTCTTTTCGTAATCTTTCTCCTCACAGACACAGTAGCGCCATCTTCTTCACAACCTTCACACTTTTCACTTGCAGTGGTCTGACAGCTACCGTTGGTAGGTGATTTTAAACCTGTATTGTCCGACAACGTGTATTAAAACTTTTTAAACAGACTCATTCACTATAGCGCACGCCCTCCGCCTTTACTTGTGTTAGATACTATACCTGGCTGTGGATCTGGGATTATAGAGGGAAGCAGCCTACCCAAATTGTTTGAGTGCCTACAGACTGGCAGTGGAATATCCTTAATTGGGAACCACATGCAATTTTGGAGGATATTAATCCAGTCTGGGACTCATAGTTCCACTTGAGACTTTGAAAGTGGGCATATTGTTGAAACTTGCACACTGACAATTTGTTTATATATATATATATATATATATATATATATATATATATATCGGCATCCACTTCAAAAAGAGAGGCAATACAATTTAGAGCCTGTATGATTTTAACAAACTCATCTCTTGTCAATGTTTCTAAAATAGTTACAGCCAAACGTTGGAGTGCAGAGCCCACCGCTGAGATTATGGGGCATCCAGGTGATTCTTCCATGCAGAGCCGGCCTTAGCTATAGTCAGGCTAGGTATTTGCCTAGGGCATCCAAGCATGTCTAGGGGCATCCAAGAATGTCCCTGCAGTATCTCATGCTGGGAGGGACAGTCTGCAAACTATCTGTTACTTTCTAAATATATTCAATCAGTACTTGTATACACTACTGTTTACATTTGTCAAATAGAATGCACACTGTATCTTGAACTCCCTCCGACATGCTTGAATGCCCCTGACGTGTGAGACCTTAGACAGCAGAAGCCCAGTAACTGCAATTCCTGGACCTGTGACATTTTCACTGACTATATAAGGTTATTAGTTTACTGGATTGCTCCTTATGATACCACATGTGTATTGTGGAAGACTGCTCCACATAAATCTGACATCACCTATACTGATTATGCACATGGGGGAGGGGGACCCTGCTATCCTGTGTCCCTTATCCCTGTGCAAACCCCAGGTGTCTGCAGTGATATAACATGGGCAGTGTTCTCCCCACACTTTATTTCTCAGTCAGTCCATGCCATAAAAAATTCCCTTGCCATCCAGCACTGTAACGTTTTCAGTAAGTTGCGTTGCGCTATTTCTATCTGAAACGTCAGTGCAGCGTGACTTTCAGATGCGTCAGACTGGAGAGCAGAGCATATTGCTCCCACAGTATAAAATAAAGGGCATGCAGTTGCCGGGAGTAACAGACACACTGAACAGTAAAGCGAATGGACAGTTGCTACATGTTTGATACTGGTCTTTTTGTATAACCAGCAAGTATGGCAGTATCTGGACTTTGCTGCCATCTGTGTCCAACCAGCAAGCTAAAATAAAGGATGAGGCTTGCAAAGGACGGCATACCCTGTGAGGTCACATCCCTTGTACTCACTCATTCTGCCACCCCCATCTCACAAAACGCAGTCATGGATCTAGGGAGCTGCATGGGCGTACACACTGACTGCAAACACACCAGCAAGCGAAAGTAAGTTGAAAAAAAAAAAAGCTACTACATTACTAATGTGGGGCATATGTGTAAGGTGAATTGCTGTGTGGAATTATGTGTATTATGGGCATTACTAATGTAGGCATATGTGTAAGGTGAATTGCTGTGTGGAATTATGTGTATTATGGGCATTACTAATGTAGGCATATGTGTAAGGTGAATTACTGTGTGGAATTATGTGTATTATGGGCATTACTAATGTGGTTCATATGTGTAAGGTGCATTATTGTGTGGAATTTTGTGTATTATGGGAATTACTGTGGGTCATTATGCCGGGTTGAACTGGCCCACAGGGACATAGGGTAACCCCCAAAGGGCCCCACTGCCTGAGTGTTGCTGGGTCAGATGCAGAACTAGCAGCAGTGCTAGGGGACACCAGCCAAAATTTTGCATAGGGCATCAAATTGGCTAGGGCCGGCTCTGCTTCCATGGATTTGTATTCTTTAGGTAACAAATATATCAATGGACAAATTGGATGATCTCTAGCAAGAAATTCCAATGTGTCATATCCTCAGAACACTGTTCTGTTTTTATCAAAGTTAAAAACTGTAAAAGATGCACAGAAAAATTGTATGTTTGTGACTGTATTCTTGCCCATACTCAAGATGCGGCAAGCCCTGCACCAGTATCACATGGGCCCGGCAGGACCATAGCAGGGTCATAATTAGCCATGTGCCTGCCCCTTTCCAGAAACAGGAAGAAGAGGAGTCACATGAGTATCCTTTTAGTCTCAGCAGCTCTGCAATGGCTCCACAGGCTGCCATTCCAGTCACCTTGATAGACTTATGCAGGTGCCAGGGGGCAGCGTTGGTGCTGTACCCTTGGCCCTGTGAACTAGGAGGTGCCATCACTCACACACCCGTAGTTATGGCCCTGGCACCTGGTTTATGCCATGCATATGTTAGATCCATATAAGATACCAAGAAGTGGAGCACTGTCCAAATAACAAACACCAAGTGCAAAAATATTATTATCAAAAAATAACTTTATAGTTAATCAGACACAAATAAAACAATTCATAATTCACAAACATTAAAAAAGGAAGTCTTTCAATTATTTTGACAATAAAATAGTAGTATGTTAAATCTCTTAGTCCAGAGATGTTTCTGAAGTTCCCATCAGTTATAAAATTCCAATAATTAGCCCCAGCACTGTTAGGAGATTAGTATTTCATTTGCTGTTAGTATAAAGCAGAGGTCATAAAGCACATCCACTTATTGGTTAGTACTGTAGGTCACACTGTAATACAAAGTCTTCTTATAAGCACAGTGAAGGTCTAATGTCAAAGCTACAGGTAAAATGCACTCTTTAATCCCAGCTGCTAAACAGCTCTGAACCTCTCTTATGAAGGTCGTAGCTGTATGTCTCATGTATTTGACAAGTTCACAAGCTGTGGGTCTGCCCTTAATGGGATTACCGCACACCAATAGACAGTATAGGTGGCAGTGTCCTGCAGGCAGTGCAGCCACCAGGGCTGGCCCGAGTTTAATTTATTCGGTAACAAATATAGATTTTGGTGCCCTTTGATGGGATTAGCTTTATAAAGGGACAGCCAGCGTCACAAAAAGGGGTGTGGTCTCACAAGGAAAGGGTGTGACCACTCAATAGTACCCCAAAGGGTACAGGGAGATAGTGGATGACAGCGAGAAAGTTACTATGGAGACAGGGGTAACAGAGAGATAGTGGTTTACAGGGAGATAATGGGTGAATGGGGAGGCAGAGGCGACATGGAGATAGGCTTTCTTGGATGCCCCAAATTCATAGGGGTGTAGGAAAGTTAGGCTAGCAATGTTCCTGTGATGCTAAATATGAAGTCCGCTAACTTCTATTCATGCATAGGTATGTAGCGTCACCCGGGTAAATCCCTGTCCCATGTAGTGCTGCAGGTGAAGGGGCAGGTATCTACTTTATAGAATACCTGTCAGTAGGAGAATCCGGTTGAGGTTCAATGTTGCTAATGTAGTCAGCGGGAGTGTTAGGTCTGGGATGCGGGCTGCAACCGTGTGCAGGATTCCTTTCTCTGTGCCTGTTAAAATCACACTTCAGGGTCCTGCTGTGTTAAGGCTGGCTTGCAATGTTTTTTCCTGGCTGTCGTGTTGTTCATATAAATATAATAGCAGGGAGGCAAAGAGAGAAAGATGGAAAGCCAGAGCTGTACATACAAAGTAACACTTCCACAAAGAGAGGTAAAAAAAAAAAAGAACAAACATACATAAACAGGAGAAAGATGGAGAGAAAAAGGCACTGAGGGAGGAACGGGGGAAACACTGAAATGGAAAGAGTAGAGGAACAACATAGTTGGAGGGCAGCGTGGATGGCAAAGATGGAAGGAAAGAGAGGCTGGTGCAGAAAGAGCAAGGGCAGAGGGGATGGAGCAGACAGGGCAAGGGCAGAAAGGTTGGCAAAGACAGGGCAAGTGCAGTGGTTGGGGCAGACAGGAAGGACAGACAGGCTGCCACAGTAGGGGACAGGCAGAGAGGCTAGTGCAGACAGGAAAAGAGCAAAATAGCTAGTATAGGCTTGAGAAGAACAGACGAGGATTAACATAGGTGGTCACTACAGAGGATGGGCATAAAACACTGGTGCAGATAGGGGATGAGCATAGAGGCTGGCACCAAGGAAGGGAAGAAAGACTGGCACAGATAACAAGTAGAAAGCTGATGCATAGAAGATGGGAATGGAAGAGAGGCTGGCGCAAACAGTGGATGACCAGAAAAGCTGGCAAAGAAGGGCTTGCATAGACAAAGGATTAGCAGAAAGGCTGGTGTAGAAGAATGGAAGAAAGGTTGGTGCAGACAGAGGATGGGCAGAGGGGCTAGCACACAAGAAGGAAAAAGAGACTGGTGCAGACATAACGAGCAGAAAAGTTGGTGCAGACAGGATGTGCATCACAGTCAAATGAAAAATATGCTTCCAGGTTTAAAGCGTACCTGTCAACTAACTTATGACTTTTAAAGACGAGGCAGTCACCAACACAGCTCCTAAATTGGGAAGCCGCCAATTTACCGGCTGTGGGGTTCCCAGCGTTCAGGAGACCGAAGTCGGAATTCCAACAGCCGGTGAAATACTGACAGCCGGAAGTGAAATTAGCCACCGTGCCTGATGCGGGGAAGGGAGGGTTATGCTGCGAGGAAGGGAGGGTTACGGTTAGGCTGTGGGGAGTGGGCTTAAGTTTAGGCATCATTGGGGAGGGTTATAGATAGGCTGAGGGAGAAGGGGGGTTAGGGTTAGCCTGTGGGAGGGCAGGGTTAGGGTTTGGGGGGATACTGAGTATTAGGTTGACGGTGTAAGTCTAATGACTGCCGGCATTCCAAACACTGGTATCCAGCATCACACCCCTTCCTTCTTGTGTATGAATTAAAGTAACAAACAAAATTATATACTGTATAAGTAAAGCAATGAAGAAAACACCTAAGAGGTTCAGAGATATGTCCGCAATCAGAAGTGGCTAGTTAGTGCTGACAATCATCATCATTAGTATATATGTGCAACAGTTTTCAGGTATCCGCAAGTGATTTGGCTACTGTCAGGTGTACAGGTTGCTTTATCAGTCAATCCCTTACTGGCATTCCATGGGATGTGAGAGCCAACCTAACAGTGTATAGTCAACAAATATAAGATTAAGTACTAGTGCTGAACTGCACTGACCCTCTGATAAATGTAAATTGACCAACCTCCCAACACCATTGAACCTTCTCTTTGGTTTAATTCAACTTCTTTCATATTGGCCCTAAAAATGCATCTTCTTCATCTCTATTCTAATTTATTTTCTCTATCCACCTCATGAGTAGGGTTACCACATCACCCCTTTAATTCTGGACACATATTAATTACACAGGTTCTGTGGCTGGCTGGCTGCCTTCAATACTCCATTTCACCTGGTTTTAATTAGCCACAGAACCTGTGTAATTAATATGTGTCCAGAATTAAAGGGATGAGGTGGTAACCCTACTCATGAGAGCTCTATTCTGCATTGCTCCACAAAACTAGGTGCACTCCTTCCACCAACCTCCTCCATGCTTTCTCTGCTGTATGAACCTAAATGTATTTCAGTTCTGCACTTTAAAAAACCCTTCATGTTTAGTGCTGTTTATTTAAAAAGATTAGCTATTATCAAGCTGGATATATATACTGTACACTAACACCTCATTAGGCATAACAACACTTTATGCCTCATTTAAATCTAATACATTATATCTCCTGCACTGAGAGAGATGAATGCCATAAGAAATACCACAATACCTCCTGTAAATGTCAGCTTGGGAAGTTTGGCATAAGAGTTCTCCTGTTTTTTTTTATTTTTATTTTAAGAAGCAATCATTTACACGGCAATACCAGGTTGATTTTGCCATGTGAATGATTGCCACTTTAAAAAAAACAGGAGAACGCTCACAAAATCTCTCACTTCCTGGTTCTCACACCCTATTACACCCCCCCCCCCCCCTCCCAGAATCTCAGTGTTTCCACTCTGTTCCTCCCTCTTCTGAGAAAGTTCAAGTTCCAACTGGAAAAGCATCCTATACTTTCTCAACAAGGGCCTAAAATGGTTTACCCTCCAATTAGGTGTTGTTTGGATGTCAATTCTTGCTCAGGAACTTTCTAATTAAGAATATGTTAGCCCACATGCCTCAGCCTTCCTATAGACTTAGCAATAAACAATTAGGAAACATCGCAGCTTTAAGAATGTGTTAAACAATTAGACATTTTATTCCAATCCAAGAAAAACACCAATAAAGCCACAGGGCTCTTCTATATGACTATACATACTCCTATATACACACACACACAGGAATATAGAACAGGGATCTATATCACAATCAATACATATCTTAACCACAAACAAACAACTTACACAATTTTCTATAGAGGTTATCAGTCTCCTTCTTAATAAGAAGCCAATGGTATGTCAGATACAAGCAAATGTCCAACATGTACCAATTCAACAATGTATATGTATAACTGCCTCTGTATTTGCCTACCAATATAAAAATGTCAAAAATGTGCACATTTAATTGTACTCTACACACTCAACCTGGAATGAGCCATCCTTGGAAACGTACACTGACAAAGACACGGTGAACTAGAAGCTGGAAAAACTTACAGACTTTATTTTGCCAATGGCTGAACAAAATATATTTTGCAACAATGAATACATCCTCCTCCTTGTCAGTGTTTACAGTGAAATAATCCGCTATTTAATATCATGGACTCAGTGGCAAACGCAGGATTTCTAGAGGGGGGTTTCCAAATGCATTCCACAATATACCACTTTGCAGAACATTGGTGCAAGTGCGGGAGTCTGGGAGAGCAGTAGAGGAACCTAGTAACGACCCTGGATATTAATGTAAACATTGTTTTTTTTATACACTGGATACTGCATGGAATACAGTATTAATATTTAACCCACTATAGATGTTCTATAGTATAGGCTGTATCAAACATATTTAAATAATAAATAAAAACACAAACATACAGCAATAGAATCAGTTTTGCCCTTTCTAATCACACATTCTCCCACCTCATGGTACGGCTCCTGTCTATTCTTCCTGGTAGCTACTCTCTGGTCCAGTGCATTGATTGAGGACTCAGATCCAAACACACAGCAAACTTGGTAAAGGAAGCTGCTAGCAGTATTTCTGTTCTGTCCCTTAAACTGCATGTTGTAGTGGCAGCTCTGGTAATCGTATTATATGTCATTGATAATTTGAGCCACTTGCCAAGAGGAGGGGGGGTTTCCAGGCAACCGGAAACCCCCCCCCCCCCCGCTGCGTTTGCCTATGGGACTGGTTGGAAGCTGCATATATAAAGTACATAAGGCTAACATATTATTTTACATTTTGCAGAATTTTATTGAGACCTTCCTTCAATTACAAAGGAACCAAAATGCTTATTGATGATTAATCAGTACAAGTATAAGTGGATATATTATTTTTCTCTTTTTAATTTCTACAACAGTTCTACCTACCCCAGTTTTTCCCCTTCCACTCCCCATTTCTACCCCCCAAATGTTTCCCTAATTCTTCCATGGTGTTATTTCGGATATCATTATATAATATATGTGTAGAGTGTAGAATATTAGTAATATTAAACTAAATTCATTGAAAACTGTATTTTATACGTGCGATCGAAACAGCTACTGTACCTTTTATTTTTTTTCTCCCTTGTTTAAACAGCGTTAACTAATATCTTGGCTACAATGTAAATAGATTTTACAACCTACATAAATATAGTCTATCACTTTGTTTCCCTTCCTCTGCCTACATTTTAACAACTATTTAGTGTTAATGTGTTAAAAATAAGATTCTAAACTTATTTTATTGTGTTCCATTTTAGTATGTCTACATGTTCTAATTTGTTTCATCCAGCAGTAACAGAATAATCATCCTCAAAATGCTTAATGCTTCCTGAGACTGTATTTTCTCCCCTGAATACGGAAGTACTCATAATCTCACCTCTTAAATAACATTGTAGGTTTTCCCAGACAGTAGTAAAGAGAGGGTCGGAGTCACTACTAATTTCATAAAGTATCTGTAGAAGCATTAATTGTATCTTGATTTATTATTCACTTAACAAGGATCCTGTTAATTATGAAGGAAGTATGCATGCAGTTAAACCCAATAGACTAGTAGATGGCCAAAGGGTGAATTTGTGTATAGATTTTTACTTGCCTTTATTTAGGTTGGATTAAGTTTTACACTTATTTTGTTGCATTTTTGGATATATGCCCTGATGCAGATGCATTTTTCCTCTTCTTTTTAGATGCACAGTATAGAACAAATGTTTTTTTTAGTCAACTTTGAATTTAACAAACTATATATATATATATATATATATATATATATATATATATATATATGTACATAAATGTTTAATTCACTATAGTACACACAACATACAGTATATTGTGCTCATATGAAGTCTACAGTAACTAATCACAGGACACTGCAGAGGTCTATTTTTATTTATTTATTTTTGGTAGGTGAGGGCTGTGATCCAAAGCACTGACAGCAGAGGGGGGTGATGCCTTTAAAAAACTGAATTGTCCCCTTTAATACCCTTTTTCTGTTTTAAGCACCCCATAAATGTGTTTCCCTTGCTGATTGTGTAAGGATGTCTGTATCGCGATTGGCAGAATATTTCCTTCATTAAAGATACACCATCACATTCCATTCACTTCTAGGACTAGCTGTGATGACACCATAACACACCACTCATGGAAATAAAGAAAACGTGAATTTCATTCTATTTGTTTGTAAGAAAGGAAATGCTCCAGCTGCCATTGATCAGAAAACAATGTACAGGACAGAGACAGATTTAAGGTGGCTAAAATAAGATTTTACTCACCGGTAAATCTATTTCTCGTAGTCCATAGTGGATGCTGGGGACTCCGTAAGGACCATGGGGAATAGACGGGCTCCGCAGGAGACTGGGCACTCTAAAGAAAGATTTAGTACTACCTGGTGTGCACTGGCTCCTCCCTTTATGACCCTCCTCCAGACCTCAGTTAAGGAAACTGTGCCCGGAAGAGCTGACATTACAAGGAAAGGATTTTGGAATCCAGGGTAAAACTCATACCAGCCACACCAATCACACCGTATAACTCGTGATAAACTTACCCAGTTAACAGTATGAACAACAACAAGCATCACTCAACTGATGCCACATAACATAACCCTTTAGTAAGCAATAACTATATACACGTATTGCAGAAAGTCCGCACTTGGGACGGGCGCCCAGCATCCACTACGGACTACAAGAAATAGATTTACCGGTGAGTAAAATCTTATTTTCTCTAACGTCCTAGTGGATGCTGGGGACTCCGTAAGGACCATGGGGATTATACCAAAGCTCCCAAACGGGCTGGAGAGTGTGGATGACTCTGCAGCACCGAATGGGCAAACTCAAGGTCCTCCTCAGCCAGGGTATCAAACTTGTAGAACTTTGCAAATGTGTTTGAACCCGACCAAGTAGCAGCTCGGCAAAGCTGTAATGCCGAGACCCCTCGGGCAGCCGCCCAAGAAGAGCCCACCTTTCTTGTGGAATGGGCTTTTACTGATTTTGGATGCGGCAATCCAGCCGGGATCCGGACTGAAAGTCGACAGTAACTAGGTCGACAATGTCTAGGTCGACCACTATTGGTCGACAGTAACTAGGTCGACAGGGTCAAAAGGTCGACATGTTCTAGGTCGACAGGTCAGAAGGTCGACATGAGTTTTTCACAATTTTTTTCTTTTTTTTGAACCTTTTCATACTTAACGATCCACGTGGACTACGATTGGAACGGTAATCTGTGCCGAGCGAAGCGGTAGCGGAGCGAAGGCACCATGCCCGAAGCATGGCGAGCGAAGCGAGCCATGCGAGGGGACGCGGTGCACTAATTGGGGTTCCCGGTCACTCTACGAAGAAAACGACACCAAAATAACATTAAAAACTCATGTCGACCTTTTGACCTGTCGACCTAGAACATGTCGACCTTTTGACCCTGTCGACCTTTTGACCCTGTCGACCTAGTTACTGTCGACCAATAGTGGTCGACCTAGACATTGTCGACCTAGTTACTGTCGACTTTCAATACCACACCCAATCCAGCCGCAGAATGAGCCTGCTGAATCGTGCCACAGATCCAGCGAGCAATAGTTTGCTTTGAAGCAGGAGCACCCAGCTTGTTGGATGCATACAGGACAAACAGCGAGTCAGTCTTCCTGACTCCCGCCGTTCTGGTCACATAGATCTTCAAAGCCCGGACTACGTCAAGCAACTTGGAATCCTCCAAGTCACCAGTAGCCGCAGGCACCACAATAGGTTGGTTCAAATGAAAGGATGACACCACCTTTGGCAGAAATTGCGGACGAGTCCGCAATTCTGCCCTATTCATAAGGAAAACCAGATAGGGGCTTTTACATGACAAAGCCGCCAATTCTGACACACGCCTAGCCGAAGCTAAGGCCAACAACATGACCACTTTCCACGTGAGATACTTTAGCTCCACGGTCTTAAGTGGCTCACACCAGTGGGATTTCAGGAAACTCAACACCACGTTAAGATCCCAAGGTGCCACTGGTGGCACAAAAGGGGGCTGAATATGCAGCACTCCCTTAACAAACGTCTGAACCTCAGGCAGTGAAGCCAGTTCTTTTTGGAAGAAAATGGATAGGGCCGAAATCTGGACCTTTATGGACCCTAATTTTAGGCCCATAGTCACTCCTGACTGTAGGAAGTACAGGAATCGACCGAGCTGGAATTCCTCTGTAGGGGCCTTCCTGGCCTCACACCAAGCAACATATTTTCGCCATATATGGTGATAATGCTTTGCTGTCACGTCCTTCCTAGCCTTTATCAGCGTAGGAATAACTTCATCCGGAATGCCTTTTTCTGCTAGGATCCGGCGTTCAACCGCCATGCCGTTAAACGCAGCTGCGGTAAGTCTTGGAACAGACAGGGCCCCTGCTGTGACAGGTCCTGTCTGAGAGGCAGAGGCCACGGGTCCTCTGTGAGCATTTCTTGCAATTCCGGGTACCAAGTCCTTCTTGGCCAAACCGGAACAATGAGTATTGTTCTCACTCCTCTTTTTCTTACGATTCTCAGCACCTTTGGTACGAGAGGAAGAGGAGGAAACACATAGACCGACTGGAACACCCACGGTGTTACTAGTGCGTCCACAGCTATCGCCTGAGGGTCCCTTGACCTGGCGCAATACCTTTTTAGCTTTTTGTTGAGACGGGACGCCATCATGTCCACCTGTGGCAGTTCCCATCGATTTGCAATCTGCGTGAAGACTTCTTGATGAAGTCCCCACTCTCCCGGGTTGAGGTCGTGCCTGCTGAGGAAGTCTGCTTCCCAGTTGTCCACTCCCGGAATGAACACTGCTGACAGTGCTAGTACGTGATTCTCCGCCCAACGAAGAATCCTGGTGGCTTCTGCCATTGCCACCCTGCTTCTTGTGCCGCCCTGGCGGTTTACATGGGCCACTGCAGTGATGTTGTCTGACTGAATCAGCACTGGTTGGTTTCGAAGCAGAGGCTCCGCTTGACTCAGGGCGTTGTATATGTCCCTTAGTTCCAGGATATTGATGTGCAGACAAGTCTCCTGACTTGACCATAGCCCCTGGAAGTTTCTTCCTTGAGTGACTGCCCCCCATCCTCGGAGGCTTGCATCCGTGGTCACCAGGACCCAGTCCTTTATGCCGAACCTGCGGCCCTCGAGGAGGTGAGCACTTTGCAGCCACCACAGAAGAGACACCCTTGCCCTGGGGGACAGGGTGATCAGCCGATGCATCTGAAGATGCGATCCGGACCACTTGTCCAACAGATCCCACTGAAAGATCCTCGCATGGAACCTGCCGAAGGGAATGGCTTCGTATGACACCACCATCTTTCCCAGGACTCGCGTGCAGTGATGCACCGATACCTGTTTTGGTTTTAGGAGGCCTCTGACCAGAGTCACGAGCTCCTGAGCCTTCTCCTCCGGGAGAAACACCTTTTTCTGGTGTGTGTCCAGAATCATGCCCAGGAAGGGCAGACGCGTCGTAGGAATCAGCTGCGACTTTGGAATATTCAGAATCCAGCCGTGCTGTTGCAACACTTCCTGAGAGAGTGCTACGCTGATCAGCAACCACTCCCTGGACCTCGCCTTTATGAGGAGATCGTCCAAGTATGGGATAATTGTAACCCCTTGCTTCCGAAGGAGCACCATCATTTCCGCCATCACTTTGGTAAATATTCTCGGTGCCGTGGACAGGCCAAACGGCAATGTCTGGAATTGGTAATGACAGTCCTGTACCACAAACCTGAGGTACTCCTGATGAGGTGGATAAATGGGGACATGCAAGTACGCATCCTTGATGTCCAGAGACACCATAAAATCCCCCTCTTCCAGGCTTGCAATGACCGCTCTGAGCGATTCCATTTTGAACTTGAATCTTTTCAGATAAATGTTCTGGGACTTTAAATTCAATATGGGTCTGACCGAACCGTCCGGTTTCGGTACCACAAACATTGTGGAATAGTATCCCCTTCCCTGTTGAAGGAGGGTAACCTTTACCACCACCTGCTGGAGATATAACTTGTGAATTGCCGCTAACACTACTTCCCGTTCCATGGGGGAAGCTGGCAGGGCCGATTTGAGGTAACGGTGAGGAGGCATCACTTCGAATTCCAGCTTGTATCCCTGAGACACAATATGTATAGCCCAGGGATCCACCTGTGAGCGAACCCACTGGTGTGGTGGATTTATTGGAAGCCGGGGAGGACTTCTGTTCCTGGGAACTAGCTGTATGGTGCAGCTTCTTTCCTCTTTCCTCTACCCCTGCCTCTGGCAAGAAAGGACGCACCTCTGACCTTCTTGCTTCTTTGTGATCGAAAGGACTGCATTTGGTAATACGGTGCTTTCTTAGGCTGTGAGGGAATATATGGCAAAAAAATTGACTTCCCAGCCGTAGCTGTGGAAACTAGGTCCGAGAGACCGTCCCCAAACAATTCCTCATCCTTACAAGGCAACACCTCCATGTGTTTTTTAGAGTCGGCATCACCTGTCCATTGCCGAGTCCATAAGACCCTTCTGGCAGAAATAGACATTGCGTTTATTCTAGAGCCCAGCAGGCAAATGTCCCTCTGGGCATCCCGCATATATAGGACAGCGTCTTTGATATGTCCTAGGGTCAGTAAAATAGTCTCCCTGTCCAGGGTATCTAACTCCTCAGAGTATCTGTCCATGCTGCTACAGCACTACACATCCAGGCCGCAGCAATTGCTGGCCTCAGAAGAGTACCAGAATGTGTATAAACAGACTTCAGGATACCTTCCTGCTTCCTATCCGCAGGATCCTTTAGGGCGGCCGTATCCTGTGACGGCAGGGCCACCTTCTTAGATAAGCGCGTCAACGCTTTGTCTACCCTAGGGGAGGATTCCCAGCGTAACCTATCCGTTGGCGGGAAAGGATACGCCATAAGTAATCTTTTGGAAATCAGTACTTTCCTATCAGGGGAATCCCACGCTTTTTCACATAACGCATTTAATTCATGTGAAGGGGGAAAAGTCACTTCTTGCTTTTTCTCCCCAAACATATAAACCCGCTTGTCAGGGACAGGGTTTTCCTCCGATATGTGCAATACATCCTTCATTGCTATAATCATGTATCGGATGGCTTTAGTCATTTTAGGCTGCAACTTTGCCTCATCGTCATCGACACTGGAGTCAGAATCCGTGTCGACATCTGTGTCAACCAACTGGGATAGTGGGCGCTTTTGAGACCCTGACGGCCTCTGAGCTGAAGAATCAGACACGGGTTGAGACCCTGACTGAATATCTAACCTTTTATGCAAGGAGCTTACGTTATCATTTAACACCTTCCACATATCCATCCAATCAGGTGTCGACGCCGTCGGCGGCGACACCACATTCACTTGCACTTGTTCTGCCTCCACGTAACCGTCCTCGTCAAACATGTCGACACAAACGTACCGACACACCGCACACACACAGGGAATGCTCTAATTGAGGACAGGACCCCACAAGGCCTTTTGGGTAGACAGAGAGAGAGTATGCCAGCACACACCCCAGCGCTATATAACCCAGGGATTACACAGTAACTTAGTGTTTACCCAGTAGCTGCTGTTTATGTTAATTTGCGCCTAAATTTATGTGCCCCCCCCTCTCTTTTTACCCTTTTTCTACCTTGATACTGCAGGGGAGAGCCTGGGGACCTTCCTCTCAGCGGAGCTGTGAAGAGAAAATGGCGCTGGTTAGTGCTGAAGAAGAAGGCCCCGCCCCCTCAGTGGCGGGCTTCTGTCCCGGGTCTGTGTAATAAAATGGCGGGGGCTCGTACATATATACAGTGCCCAGCTGTATATATGTGTCTTTTTGCCAAGAGGTATCCTAAATGCTGCCCAGGGCGCCCCCCCCCCTGCGCCCTGCACCCTACAGTGACCGGAGTGTGTGGGTAGTGTGGGCGCAATGGCGCACAGCTGCAGTGCTGTGCGCTACCTCATGTGAAGACAGGAGTCTTCTGCCGCCGATTTCGATGTCTTCTTGCTTCTGCCGGCTTCTGACTTCTGGCTCTGCGAGGGGGACGGCGGCGCGGCTCCGGGAACGGACGACCAAGGTTAAGATCCTGTGTTCGAACCCTCTGGAGCTAATGGTGTCCAGTAGCCTAAGAAGCGCAACCTAGCCGCAGTTAGTAGGTTTGCTTCTCTCCCCTCAGTCCCACGTAGCAGAGAGTCTGCTGCCAGCAGAAGCTCTCTGAAAATAAAAAAACCTAACTAAAATACTTTCTTATTAGCAAGCTCAGGAGAGCTCACTAAAAGCACCCAGCTCTGGCCGGGCACAGATTCTAACTGAGGTCTGGAGGAGGGGCATAGAGGGAGGAGCCAGTGCACACCAGGTAGTACTAAATCTTTCTTTAGAGTGCCCAGTCTCCTGCGGAGCCCGTCTATTCCCCATGGTCCTTACGGAGTCCCCAGCATCCACTAAGACGTTAGAGAAATAAGAGATTTTTTTTTTTAATTTGTACTTGTTACTTTTCTTTATTTAAATGGAATCTGCAAGTAGAAGACCTGGAGCCTAACTCAGACCTGTTCGCAGCATCAAATTTGTTAGCAGTTTGGCAAAACCATGGGGGTCATTCCGAGTTGTTCGCTCGCAAAGCGATTTTAGCAGAGTTGCTCACGCTAAGCCGCCGCCTACTGGGAGTGAATCTTAGCATCTTAAAAATGCGAACGATGTATTCGCAATATTGCGATTACACACCTCGTAGCAGTTTCTGAGTAGCTTCAGACTTACTCGGCATCTGCGATCAGTTCAGTGCTTGTCGTTCCTGGTTTGACGTCACAAACACTCCCAGCGTTCGCCCAGACACTCCTCCGTTTCTCCGGCCACTCCTGCGTTTTTTCCGGAAACGGTAGCGTTTTTTCCCACACGCCCATAAAACGGCCTGTTTCCGCCTAGTAACACCCATTTCCTGTCAATCACATTGCGATCGCCAGACCGATGAAAAAGCCGTGAGTAAAATTACTAAGTGCATAGCAAATTTACTTGGCGCAGTCGCAGTGCGGACATTGCGCATGCGCATTAAGCGGAAAATCGCTGCGATGCGAAGATTTTTACCGAGCGAACAACTCGGAATGAGGGCCCATGTGCACTGCAGGTGGGGCAGATATAACATGTGCAAAATGAGCTATACGATCAGTGAATGGTGGTGTATGTACGATTGTCAGCAGCGACTTGGAAAGGGAATGCCAATCCCTGAAGATAAAACTATATAGAACAAATACCAAGTTGCGCTCAACAATCAAATGTAAAAAACATTTATTTTTTTATATTTTTATGAAAAATTGTAATTGAAACAACAAATCTCCCGGGAGTATAATTATAACAATTCAACATAGCATTAAATCTATAAAATACATTATCCCTATATCAAAATAAGTTGTGATTAAGGAATTTTTCTTTTTACTAGATATGAATTAATATTATTCTAAAACTTTTTACTAAGTATGAATTAATGTTATTCTAAAGCATGTGACCCCGGAGGTGTCGTTTTAAATGTAATAACAAAAATAATGATTGATAGTTGTTTGGAATGGATTAAGGGTCTATATGCAAATGCATGTAACTCACTTGATCCATGAAAATCCCGAACAGTCCTGAATACGTATAACCAAGTGTCAGTTCCAGTGGTCCTAGATTAAAAGGGGACCCTTAAAAAATATTGTGGTGCTCAAATGAATGGTGATGATAGACAGATGAACTGTGTGTAAAACCTCAGGCCGCTGTAATGGTGATAGCAGGGAGAGCCCGGAGTGATGTTGGTGCGGTCAGCCCCTGACCCCTGCACGGGGAATGGAGAGCGGTGCCTGCAATAGCCGCTGGGCTAGGATGGAATGCAGCCGTGCAGAAGTGCCTTTTTTTGCCTCATCGCTGCACAGCTAGCGATCAACTCGGAATGACCCCCTAAATGCAGAAGTCTGGGAATCCCTAAACATGGGGGAGAATCTAAGCCATGCGATGCAGTTCACACTATATGTCACAAAATGGATAGGTGTATGAGGAGACATCTGTATGTGCAGTGCAGGAAGTTTTTCAGGTAGGAATGGCAGGAGATTAAAATGACAGGTGATTATTGTGATATAAGTGTCATTGGTAAGAGACATTGCTATTCCTTTGCTAGTTAGATCCTCTTTGAGATAAAGAATTATGCCTAATAGACATTTTTACCCCAGGAATACCCCCCCAGTAACTGTATATCCATTTCCGACTCATTGACATACTGTGGCACAGCAAGTTGTAACAAGAGCTCCAACAATAACTATTAGTGTAGATACTTGTAGCTTGGTGAGGGAAAATTAGAAGTAAGTAGCTAAAATTACTGAAACTTACTGTCTTGCTTCTTTTTGTGATTACCTTGTAGAATGTAATGCACAGCACCTGATTTGATTTGACTGATTCTAATAATTGTTTGTGATTCTTATAACTTGGATTTCGCAAATTGGATGACTTTTTGTGGTGTAACTGTAGAGAAATCTTGTTTTTCTTATACAAACGTCTTCTTTTTTGTAATTCCTCACATCTGATTCATATCAATCTCTCCTACCTCACAGTACTATGAGACAAGGTATGGGGAAAAATACTTAAAGGGGAAAAGTCAATCACATAGCCACCCAACACCTGTGATACCTCTCTCAACCACTTAGACATACCCTGCCAACCCCTGTGATGTTACAAAACCATGGGTGTTCCTGAGTGTTGACATGGAGGTCCCCTGAATTGATCACAAGTAAGGTCATCGCATGATTGTGTTATGGGCATGTCGCTGGGCATGTCAATGCAGCATTCTCAGATATGGTACTTTATCCATAGAGGCCATGTTTTGCCAATATTGAAAAGAAGACACTTTATTGCCATAGGCTGGTGCAAGTGTTGATGGTGAGAGTATTTGCACATTACCACAGCCAGAAAAGAAATCACAATAGCAGATGCATCTGCGACCACCTCTGAATAAGGCCCTATGTTTTTGACAGATTGAAAAGTATTCATATCATTTAACAGTAAAATTTTGCTGACGTGCCACAAAAATGACAAACCATAAAATGCATAGGGCCTTATTCAGATTGGTATGCTCTTGCACAGCCAAAAGGAAGCGGCTGTGCAATACCATAGAGCAAATATGCTAATGCAGTCTTGTGTAAATAGACGACTCCTGCTTGCTTCTGTGACTCGCTGCTGCATCTCAAGACACACTATTGACTCACTCAGTATGACCATCAGTCATCTGAGTAAGCTTCAGTAACCACAGCCGAGCAGGGCCAGATTAAACCTTGGGGGCAGGGGTGTAGCGAGGGTGGCTCCAGTGGAGTGCGAGCTCTGAGCACCCAAAAAGTTAGAGGGCATGCTGCCACCCGCCACCCCCCCTTCCCACGGGCCACTGTACTTTCAGCCACAGAGCAGGAGGAGGAGAAGCAGAGGGGGGCGCACACTGACTCAGAGACTTGGCAACAGCGGGAGACACTGATAGTCGGCACATGCTGGAGCTCTGCCCATCCTCTGTATATGTCTTACTGTCTGCTGCAGCACCTCTTTCTGCCCCGGCTTCTGCAGAACCTCTCTCTGCCATGGCTGCTGTAGCACCTCCCTCTGCCCCAGCTGTTGCAGTACTTCTCTCTACATTGATGCTGCAGCACCTCTCTCTGCCCCAGCTGCCGCTGCAGCATCTCTCTCTGCAGCAGTTGCTGCAGCAGTACCTCTTTCTGTCCCGGCTGCTGCAGCACCTCTCTCTGCCTTGGCTGCTTAAACACTACTTTCTACATTGATACCGCAGCCCCTCTGTCTGCCCCAGCTGCTAATGTAGCAGCTCTCTCTGCATTAGAAGATGCAGCACCTCGCTCTGCCCTGCAGGGTGCTGCAGCACCTCTCTCTGCCCCTCAGGCAATTCTGGGACATTATTTTCATTGAAGCATCGCCTGATTATCAGGTCTGGGATGGCAGTTCTAGGCATTGGGAGATTATAAGATCTGGGGAGGTCAGTATTAGGGCATTATTTTCATTCAGATTGGGGGTGTGGGTGTTTGTCAGGTCTGTGGGGGGGGGGTCACATTTGGGGCTTTATTTTCATGAAGGAATTGGGGGTTGTGAGGTCAGGTCAGTTGGGGCATATACAGTACAGTGTTTTAAATTTATTTGAATGAACCAAGTAAATAGTTAACTACAGCTACAACCATAGTGACTCCACAATGGTGTAATGTGTATAAGGGACTCAACCATAGTGTATCATGTATAAGGGGCTCTACTGTGTGGCGTAATGTGTATAAGGGGTAGTACTGTGTGTTGCAATGTGAATAATGGACGCTATTCTGTAGTGTAATGTGAATTGGTACTATTCTGTGACCACGCACCTTCCAGTGAAGCCGTATTTATTATTACCAGTTATTTATATAGCGCTCATATATTCCGCAGCGCTTTACAGAGATTTTTTTGCCATTCACATCATTCCCTGTGTTATGATTCCAGCACTCTGGTCTGAGGAGATCTTTTTGCGAGGACCGGAGCACTGGAACGAAATGCTGGGGAAGGGAGCGGGAATGGAAAATAGCCCCTTGCGCCCTAACTCCGTTGTCTCACCCGTGCTGTCGGAAATCCCCTGCGAGACTATGGTTGCTTGAGCCCATGGCAGCCGCGTTTGAAGGGCGGATTATGTCTGCCCAACTCCGATGCCCCCCCAGGTCTTAATGAGAGACAAAGGGAAATCCGAGACAGGGTGATAACAAGGGGCCCTCTGACTAAACAACAAGGCCAGGGGCTACAAGCTAACTTAAAACTAGAATATGTGCGGAAACACCGCCAGGGAAAAGGACAACCAAAATATCCACTTGTCCACTTCTCCTACCCAGCACCGCCGAGTTCCAGAGAGGACTTGTGGAAGCGGAACCCTCCGCAAATGCTCCAAAAACAGAATATATAAAGATAAAGCGGCGGAGCCGCAACACACGGCAGAGCCGCAACTCACGGAACACCACTCGATATACAAAGGTGATCAGTCAGGACAACTGGGGACCAAACGACTTCCTGGGATGAGATGACAACTCCTGAATACAGGACTTCTGAGGACAGGAATGACCGGATACAGCAGGACTGGAACAGACTCTCAGCAAACCAAGGCAGCATGCAGGAAGCTATTACCGGCGTCTGTGAGAAGTACTGGGAAGGTATTTAACAGGGAGTCCTCCAATCAGCTGCTTAGAGCCTGATTGGGAATAAATGCCGTGCAGCTGCCTTGCTGCACGGCCAGAGGACAAGTGTGTGTGCTTGTTAATTAGGCCCTACAACGGGGAATGCGGTCCGCCCGTGGCGTCCCCGTTGCTAGGGTCCGTGCGGCTCAGCGCGCCCGGCGTCCAGCATTGCTAGGGAGCCGGCGGCTGAACGCGCACGGCGTCCCTAGTTGCTAGGCGCCGGGCCGCGCGGACATGCGGACCCCAGCGCCTAACAGTACCCCCCCCTTGAGGAGGGGTCAAGGAACCCCTAAAGCCAGGCTTCTGAGGAAATTCCAGAAAAAATGCCCTCTTGAGCCTAGGGGCATGAAGATCCTTATCTAGGGCCCAAGACCTTTCCTCCAGACCATAGCCTTTCCAGTTAACTAAAAAATAAAGCCGACCCCGGGACAATTTGGAATCAAGAACTTTCTCTACCAAGAACTCCTGTTGTCCCTGTACATCCACTGGAGATCTACCCTGAGAGATCCTCCGAGGAAATCTACTGGAAGAAACGTATTGTTTCAACAGAGAACAATGAAACGTATTTCCAATCTTGAGAGATCTTGGTAAACATAGCCGAAAGGCAACTGGGTTGACTCTTTTAATAATAGGAAATGGTCCAATAAATTTGGGTCCCAGTCTAGCCGAGGATTGTCGAAGCCTGATGTTGCGAGTTGACAACCACACCTTGTCTCCCACCTTAAAAGTGCAAGGATGTCGGAGCCTGTCAGAAAATTTCTTTTCTCGAAAGGCCGCTTTTCTGAGAGCAAGGTGCACTTTTTTCCAAATTGCTCTGAGATGGGAGGTCAATGCCAGCGAGGAGACTGGAGAATGATGAAAAAAAGAATTAGCTCTGGGGTGAAAACCAAAAACTGAAAAGAATGGAGACTCTTTAGTGGAGGAATGACAGGAATTATTGTAAGCAAATTCAGCCAAAGGAAGAAACTTGGACCAATCATTCTGGAGTTTGGCTGAATACAAGCGCAGATATTGTTTTAATGACTGGTTAACTCGTTCGGTTTGCCCGTTGGATTGTGGGTGATAACCGGATGTTAATGACAGTTTCATCTTTAATGAAGCACAAAAACATCTCCAGAATTGTGCGATGAATTGTGGACCCCGATCAGAAACAATATCAGTGGGTAACCCATGAAGCCTAAACACATGGCGGAGGAACAAAACTGCCAACCCTTGAGCAGAAGGCAATCGGGGAAGAGCAATAAAATGAGCCATTTTACTAAAACGGTCCACTACCACCCATATGACTCGGAATCCGGCTGAAAGGGGAAGGTCAACCACAAAATCCATGGAAATATGAGACCATGGCCTGAGAGGGACACTTAAGGGCATAAGTTGCCCGATAGGCAAGGAACGGGGAACCTTATGCTGTGCACAAACCTGACATGAAAAAACAAATTCCCTAACGTCTTTAGACATACTAGGCCACCATACTGAGCGAGAGACTAACTCCAATGTCTTAGTGATTCCCGGATGCCCTGAAACCTTGTTGTCATGGAATTCAGTTAAAACAGTAGCTCTCAAAAATTCAGGAACGTAAAGACGACCAGCAGGAGTAAATCTAGGAGCTTGGTGTTGAAGCTGGTTTAACTGGGTAAATAAATCCTGTGTGAGGCCTGCCCGGATGACCGAAGATGGAAGTATTGGGGTAACAACAGGATTGTTATTGTGAACCGGAAGAAAACTACGGGACAGGGCATCAGCTTTAGTATTCTTGGAACCAGGCCTGAAAGTGATTATAAATTTGAAATGAGTAAAAAATAATGCCCAACGTGCCTGCCGGGCATTAAGCCGTTTAGCTGATTCAATGTATTGCAGGTTCTTATGGTCAGTCAATACCGAAATAGTATGCTTTGCTCCTTCCAGCCAATGCCTCCACTCCTCAAAAGCCCACTTTACCGCCAGTAACTCCCGATTACCAACGTCATAATTGGATTCAGCGGAGGAGAACTTTCTGGACATAAAGGCACAAGGATGTAAGTCCAAAGACACCGGATCCTTTTGAGAAAGGACAGCCCCCACTCCAACCTCTGAGGCATCAACCTCCACAACAAAGGGCAATTCCGGATTAGGATGTCTGAGGACTGGAGCTGAGACAAAGGCTTGTTTCAGAGCCCGGAAGGACAACTCAGCTTCATGCGACCAGTTGGTAGGATCCGCTCCTTTCAGAGCCACAATGGGAGCAACCAGGTCAGAAAAAGAATGAATGAACCTCCTATAATAATTCGCAAACCCTAAAAAGCGCTGAATTGCTTTTAAATTGGTGGGTTGCGCCCAATTAAGGATGGCCTGAAGCTTGTTAGGTTCCATGGAAAATCCCTGAGGGGAAATTATGTACCCTAAAAAAGATACTTTCGTGACGTGAAATTCACACTTCTCCAGCTTGGCATATAAATGATTCTCACATAACTTTTGAAGAACCAGACGCACCTGGGTGATATGTTGTTCCATCGATTCAGAAAAACTCAAGATGTCATCTAAATAAACGACCACAAATTTCCCTAGGAAGTCACGGAGCACATCGTTAATGAGGTCTTGAAAAACTGCTGGAGCATTAGACAGGCCGAACGGCATCACCAGGTATTCGTAGTGACCCGACTGAGTACTGAAAGCCGTCTTCCACTCATCTCCAGATTTAATTCGGATGAGGTTGTAAGCTCCTCTCAGGTCAATTTTAGAAAAAATCACAGCAGAACGTAACTGATCAAAGAGTACAGAAATCAACGGCAAAGGATAGGTGTTTTTGACTGAGATTTTATTCAAGGCTCTAAAATCTATGCGTGGTCTAAGCGAGCCATCCTTTTTCTCCACAAAGAAAAAAACAGCACTTAAAGGGGATTTTGATGGTCTAATAAAACCTTTCTGTAAGCTCTCCTGAACATAGTCATTCATAGCCGAAGTTTCTGGCCCGGACAATGCATATAATCTCCCCTTTGGCAATGCGGCACCAGGGATTAGCTCAATAGCACAATCATAAGGCCGATGGGGAGGCAGAATGTCCGCATTGCCTTTGGAGAATACATCGGCAAACTCCTGGTATTCCACAGGAATGAGTTCTGGAATTATAGCTGCTACTCTAACTGGAAACGAAATACATTCCTTAGCACAAAAAGTACCCCATTGTGAAATCTCCCCGGACCGCCAATCAATGGTGGGATTATGAAAGGCCATCCAAGGGTGACCCAGAACAACTGGAACTGCTGGGCAATGTGTTAGATAGAACTCGATCTTTTCGGAATGTAAAGCTCCTACTGTAAGTACTACGGGAGGTGTACGGTGAGTAATAACCCCATTGGAAAGCGGACCCCCATCTAAGCCATGCATGGTGATACACCTACCCAATGGTAACTGAGGAATGCCTAAGGCCTTAGCCCAAGTTAAATCCATAAAGTTTCCTGCAGCTCCACTGTCAACAAAAGCCGACACCAAAGAACTGAGGCTGCCAAAGGAAACCTTAACTGGGACTAAAAGAGAGTTATTCGAGGAGATAAGCTGCAGACCTAGGTGAACCCCCTCACAATTCACCTGGTCAAAGCGTTTCCCGACTTGTTCGGACAGTTACGAGCAAAATGTCCCTTACCACCACAGTACAAACAAAGACCGGAATTTTGCCTTCTGGCCCTTTCCTCAGGAGACAGCCGGGAGAGACCCATCTGCATGGGCTCCTCTACGTCTTCTGGAATGGAATAAACACAAGGACTTGACCTTACAGGTGTTCCTCTTTCAGCCCTCCGCTCTCTGAGACGACGATCAATCTTAATAGAAAGCTCCATGAGTTTATCGAGAGTCTCAGGAGCGGGGTACTGGAGGAGACTGTCTTTAATAGACTCTGATAAGCCGAGGCAAAACTGACTGCGCAGGGCTGGGTCATTCCAGCCACAGTCGTTCGACCAACGGCGAAACTCAGTACAATAAACCTCTGCAGGATTTCTTCCTTGTTTGAGAGCGCGCAGCTGACTTTCAGCGGACGCCTTTCTATCTGGGTCATCATACAAAAGCCCTAAGACTTAAAGAAAGCGTCTACTGACAACAACGCAGGATCCTCTGCCCTTAAACCGAACGCCCAGGTCTGAGGATCCCCCTGGAGTAAAGAAATAATAATCCCAACCCGCTGAGATTCAGAACCAGAGGAAGTAGGTCTTAAACGGAAATAAAGTTTACAGGATTCTTTAAAACTAAAAAATTATTTTCTATCGCCAGAACAACGGTCAGGCAAATGTATCTTTGGTTCAGGGACTACCTTTGGGGAGGCTCGCAAAAGATCTTCCTGCGACCTCACCCGAAGAGAAAGATCCTGAACCATCTGAGTAAGTTCTTGAATTTGATTGACTAAGAGCTTGCCAGGGTTTGGCCCTAAACCTGTCGGATTCATGAGGCCAAAAAATTTAAACAAAAACTGAATGAGAGGAAAAAATTAAAGCCCTGTTTAATTTTAATTTTTTGGTATGGCCGGTAATAATGTTATGATTCCAGCACTCTGGTCTGAGGAGATCTTTTTGCGAGGACCGGAGCACTGGAACAAAATGCTGGGGAAGGGAGCGGGAATGGAAAATAGCCCCTGGCGCCCTAACTCCGTTGTCTCACCCGTGCTGTCGGAAATCCCCTGCGAGACTATGGTTGCTTGAGCCCATGGCAGCCGCGTTTGAAGGGCGGATTATGTCTGCCCAACTCCGATGCCCCCCCAGGTCTTAATGAGAGACAAAGGGAAATCCGACACAGGGTGATAACAAGGGGCCCTCTGACTAAACAACAAGGCCAGGGGCTACAAGCTAACTTAAAACTAGAATATGTGCGGAAACACCGCCAGGGAAAAGGACAACCAAAATATCCACTTGTCCACTTCTCCTACCCAGCACCCCCGAGTTCCAGAGAGGACTTGTGGAAGCGGAACCCTCCGCAAATGCTCCAAAAACAGAATATATAAAGATAAAGCGGCTGAGCCGCAACACACGGCAGAGCCGCAACTCACGGAACACCACTCGATATACAAAGGTGATCAGTCAGGACAACTGGGGACCAAACGACTTCCTGGGATGAGATGACAACTCCCGAATACAGGACTTCTGAGGACAGGAATGACCGGATACAGCAGGACTGGAACAGACTCTCAGCAAACCAAGGCAGCATGCAGGAAGCTATTACCGGCGTCTGTCAGAAGTACTGGGAAGGTATTTAACAGGGAGTCCTCCAATCAGCTGCTTAGAGCCTGATTGGGAATAAATGCCGTGCAGCTGCCTTGCTGCACGGCCAGAGGACAAGTGTGTGTGCTTGTTAATTAGGCCCTGCAACGGGGAACGCGGTCCGCCCGTGGCGTCCCCGTTGCTAGGGTCCGTGCGGCTCAGCGCGCCCGGCGTCCAGCGTTGCTAGGGAGCCGGCGGCTGAACGCGCACGGCGTCCCTAGTTGCTAGGCGCCGGGCCGCGTGGACATGCGGACCCCGGCGCCTAACACCCTGCCCCAGTGAGCTTACAATCTATATACCCTACCACACATACACACACACAAGAGGGTTAATTCTTGTCGGGAGCCAATTAACCTACCAGTATGTTTTTGGATTGTGGAAGGAAACCTAAGTACCTGGAGGAAACTCATGCAAGCACAGGGATAATATACAAACTTCACACAGTTAGGCCCCCAATTCAGTACAGGGGAGGGGGGGACCAAAACATACCCTTGCTCCTGGCACCATGGCACCTACCTACACCTCTGCTTGGGGGTGCCAGGGAAACTAAGACAGGGGGTCCCCGGTGGAAGGGGGGGGGGGCAGGGGTATATTAGATTGTGCATACATCCCAACATGGCCCATTCCAGGAGGGACAAAATGCGTTTGACCTGGATTTCCTTCTTAACCACTTGCCTGGCATGGTTGCATCAGATGCGACCATGCCTGCAAGTGCTCTATATGACCAGGATGCGACAAGTCAGATAAAGAGTGTTAGCAGCGGCAGGGAAGGGAAACTTCCCTCCGATGCTGCTGTCAGAGGGACCAGAAGGTCCCTCTGCCTCCCTGCACTCTCCCCCTGTGTCTGCCATGCTGCTGATCATTGCTGATCGGTCAGCACGACAGGACCCCCCTCCAGCGTCTGCAAACAATGGCAGCCGCTGGGGAGTGTAAATTAACCCTCCCAAGCCACCCCCAGACACCCCCCTCCCCCCATACCTGGAGGCTGTCCACGCTTTCAAAATGAAAGCTGCAATGTTTCCGATGTTCCGATGGTCACAATGTTCACGATCAATGTTTCGATGTTTGGGGGGAAAATAAACATGTAAAAAAATATTTTTTGCTTTTTTTTTTTTTTACTAAAATAATTTTTGATAGGGTTTAATTCATGTTCTTCACCTAATTCACTCATAAAAAACCCTGAAAATTTCAGAGCATTTTTTGGCAAAATAAATAGTTAAGTGGTTAATATATGATTGGCGTCACCTGTGTTGAAATATTTAATTGATATGAAAGGTATTTCAACACAGGTGATTGCAATCATAATTTAAGAAGGAAGTCCAGGTATAGAGCAATTTATCTCTCCTGGAACGGGTCATGGTGGGAGGTGTGGAATGTATATATTAAATTAAAACCAATGGTATATATTATATTTAAACTAATAGTTTAATAATGCTTGGGTACTGTTTATAGCGCCACCTAATTGAGAGATACCTATTTTATAAAAAAATTCTTATAGTGGAACAAAGACAACCTTAAAAAATACACATAGAAAATAAAATCTATAATTTATTTGTCTCATGCAAGTCTCAGTAGTCTCTGTACTACTTACACACTGGGACAGAACTAAGGAGTCACTCTCTCTAGACCCTCATTAGATAACAGGTTACACAGGAACCAGGCACCAAGGCTGGGAGGAGGAGAAGCTGGGATCTCTGTGTCATTTACAGTTCTCTCCACCCTCCTATCTCTCTTGCCTGGGCACCCCCCTTAATCTGGCTATGCAGCCAAGGTCAGTAAATCTACATCCCTAGTTTCAGACACTGACCTCTGTACTCACTCAAAATGAAGGCGACACCTGAGGAATGGACCTGGTCACCGCCTCTTCCCCGCCCCCAAATGCCCTCAGCCTGTCAATCAGGTTGGGGCTTAAGGGGCACTGCATATGAGGATGCAGGACCCGTTCAGCACATAAGCAGAACGGGTCCTACACACGTGCAGTGTCCACGCCATTGGACTTGTATTCTAACCATCAGGTTAGCCAACAAGTCTGATTTAGGCACATAATCCTAATCACATGACACTTATAGATGTATTTGCAGCACATACAACACTGCATGTTTGTGTTTAAAAAATAAATAAAAAATCTACATTCAAACTATATAAACGTTTAACAAATGGAGATCCTTTTTCATAATTTACGTTAATCAATCTAATCTAATATCCAAGTTATACCTTTTGTAACAACAACAAGAATCCTGACTGTAATACATTATAATGACTGTGTATTTTCAAAAGCCAATTATGCTGTCAAATCCTTTTGGAAATAGGTTGTTTTCTGTCCTACTCCTTGCAATTGCATCTTAAAATGGGATAGATTGGAATTGTAATATACCTTTTGAAGATTAGCTAAATGGCACATTCAGTAACATGTAACCTCAGAACACTATTGTAGCAGATTACGTTACATATTAAAGGCCAGGAATACTTTATCTTGTCAGCTGAAAAAATAATGATTGGCCTCTTTCCAATACCAGCTCTCTTTAAGCCTTGACAAGAGGAATTACAAGATAAATTATGACTTTTGTAGCTAAAAGGAATTAACATGCTTCCTAGTCCCTTTAGTTTTAAGGTACCTTTGCCATGGTTAGTTAGTTTTTGTCTACATGGGAAAGTTCTATTGTACTTCTGACTGCAAAGGTGAAGTCACATTAGGATTATAGTGGTTTATGGCTCTGGGGCATATTTATCACAATTTGCATCTTGGATGCTGATGGAATGTAATAAATGTACCCACTTTCGCAATGCAATAACTGAATACATCACATGGAAGTATTTGGGATGTACAGATGGTGTAATGGTTAGGATTTCTGCCTCACATTACTGAGGTCATGGGTTTGATTCCTACCACAGCCCGAACTGTGAAGAGTTTGCTTGCATGGAGTTCCTCCCACACTCCAAAAATGGAATAAATATGTATTCCTGGCATACAGGATGCCGGCTGTCAGTATCCCAACAGCGGCATAACACCCGCCAGAATGCCGGCAGCAGGGTGGGTGGCATGAGTGCGAATAGCCCTTGTGAGCCGGTATTTCGGCTGGCGGAATTCCAGCATCGGTATCCTGACTGCCAGGATCCCGACAGCTGGCAAATTGATTACCTCCCTCCAAAAATATACTGGTAGGTTAACTGGCTCCCAACAAAATGAACCCTAGTAGGAATGTGTCTGTGTGTACATGTGATAGGGAATATAGAGTTTAAGCTCCACTGGTGCAGGGACTGATGCAGAGACGCTTTAAGAGATTAGGGGGCCCGTGTGCAGGCTCCGATCAGACCCCTTCCTGTCCGGCGGTGCAGTGTGCCAGAGTCTACTGCGCATGCACAGGTCTCCAGGAAAATGGCGCCCGTGCTGAGTTCTCAACGACATCTCTATTGTGCATGTGCGAATCACCCGAAAATGGCCATGCAGCCTTTTCTCCAGTAATTTCTGCAGCTTTTCTGCAGAGCGGTAAGTATAATGATATGGGTGCAGGGTGTAGTGTATGTAGGGGCCCCCTGGACCCCCCCTTCCCCAGTGGACTGATGTGAATGGCTAAATATTCTCTCTGTAGAACAGAATATCTGTGCACTAAATAAATACTGGCAATAAATTATTATATCATGTAGGGACAGAGTTTGAGAGAAAGCTCAATTTCGGTGAACCCACTTAGCACACTTCTCAGGTTATTTTTCATGAAAAGTATCCTAATCATGTGAGTAGGCATGCACCACCAACGTCGGCATACCCCCCTCAGTGTGCAAACTCCCCCTGCCCCTTTACCGTCGGTCTGTGATCCACTCAGTGGCGTATCTAATATCTATAATGGGTGCAGTGTGTGTGGTGCACTGCACCCATTTCTTCTATACTTACCTTTCTGGTGTCCATGCGTAGGCCCTTCCTCTCCCGTCACTGTAGCTGGCAGCAGTACTGTTAGGGCTCTATCTGGCACAGCGGCAAAGTCTACAGCGCATGCGCAGGTCTCTGAAAAAATGTCCGCTGTGCCATTTTTTTGGGAGACTTGTGCATGCGCTGTAGACTCTGGCACTGTGCCAGAGTCTCTAGTGCTCAGACAGAGCGCTAACAGAGCTGCTACGGGATGGAAGAAGAGGAGGCCCACACCCTCCTCTCTAGATACACCCCTGGATCCACTGTCACCAATGGTGCTGTTAAGTGAGATGCTGGCTTCAGAGCATAATTTTACTGCACTGGGGATCTCAGCAGGAGCACAACGATCAGATGACCAGCTGTCAGCACCGGTTCCTGTGTTATTTTTTCTAAGCTTTTCTTTTTTTTCCACAGTGATCAGCCTGTGTGTTTATCAGACACACATAGCTGATCACAAGGACTGGATATGAGCTCCGCCATCACTGACAATAGGCAGAGAAGGCTGTGCAAGTAGTCGAGGAACCAGAAGGAAGCCCTATTAACACTGTCTGGAGTTAGCATTACTATCACAAGTCTCTACTATTACATTTTAGTTTGAGTGAATTTGAACAGATCGCTTTTCCCATTACAAATATGGGAAATACGATCTGGTTTCGAAAAAAAATATGAAATTAAAGGCTTGCAGGAGAATTTTGTGAATTGTCCTCCAAATACTCTTGTACATTCAGGTGATACTAAAATAATATCAAAAGAGTGTGAAAACACCCTTTATTACATTATTTTAGTAAAACGCTAGAAATATACCCATAAAGAGAATATTAAACAAATGAGTTCTAAATTATTCACTTTTTGAGGTGTTCATCTACAGTATATGCTGTTATCCATAGATGAAGAAATGTATTGCCCCATTTTGCAGATTGCTGTAAATCATGTTTCATTACCACAATGTCATTGGCAGCTGTTTTAGCTTTGGAGCTTCCACTTGTAGGTGATGATGGTGTACAGTATGTACCCCTCACTGTTATTGGCTGACTATAATACATACATTCGGTATCCTCCTCTTCAGTTGTCTTAGCTAAAGCATAATTCACACAGGTAATGTGTAGACCTCTGAGGGAGACACAGACTCATGCTTAGACATACAAATACATTGCATGGGCAAACATATGTGGACACCGTTTCTAATTATTAGTGTGTTTGGTCATTTCAGCTACATTCATGGCTAGCAGTTGCATAAAACCAAGCATACAGCCATGCAAGCTGTAGTGCTCAGTGACTTACAACTTGGTACTTATTCTTAACCTTTATTTCTATAGCGGCACAAGGAATTTGCAGCGCCCAATTACAGAGTACATAAACAAATAAGCAAAACATGAAAACAGTGACTTACAGTTCAAGACAATATAGGACACAAGTACAGAGTATATTAACATAGCTGCATCAGCGGACAACACTGAAATAAGCATCAGGGTGGCAGAAAACTGAAGTATTTGGTGCCATCAAAGGGAGTATGGAGTAGAAGATATTTTAAGTAAGAGAAGAAAATTCACATAAGGGAAGAGGGCCATGCTCATGAGAGATTACAATCTAAAGGAGAGGGGCAGATAGACAGGGGTGACTCAGATGGAGTAGACAGTGAGCGTGGGCTTAGGATGACAGTTTGCTGGGTTTGGTGAGGAAGTGGGTCTTGGGAGCTTGTTTAAAGTTTTATAGAGAGGTGGAAGCTGAGGGGGAGAGGTAGAGAATTCCAGAGAAAGGGAGCATCACATGGAAAAGGTAGGAGTGGGAGGTGGTAATCCGTAGGCATTGGAGGCGGCATGCATTAGCGAAGCGAAGAGGATGGGTGAGAGTGTAAAGGATAAGTAATTTTGTCACATTTCTGCCCGGCTAGAGCTGTCCAAGTCAACTGCAAGTGTTCTTATTGTGAAGTGGAATCTACTAGTAGCAACAACAGTTCTGCTGCAAAGTGAAAGGATAGAAAAGCTCACTGGACACTGCAGGAACAGCTGAAGTGTGCATTTTGTAAATGTCTGTTCATTGCAACTGAAGTTTTTTCAATCTGCCTCTGAAAGCAATGTCAGCACAAGAAATGTTTGTCTGGATCTTAATGGATTGGATATCCATGACCAAGTAGCCGCACACAAGTTTCAGATCTCTGTACTGTACAATGCCAAACGTCATCTGGAGTGGTGTATACCACACCACCACTGGATTCAGTGTAAGCAGTGGAGCAAATAGGTTGCCTGACACGAGGAATCATGTTTCTGTTGGGGATGATGTGTGCACAGATGTTATTGTTTGTAGAGTTATATATTATAAGCACACACCAGCAGATGACTCAAACTATGAACAGCCCAATTACAGTACTTAACTACTGGTGCTAGTTTATTGAAGTATGACAAGTACAGCCCTACTCACTGTTGAATACACATTGGTTCTCATGGATTGACACTTCAGCGTAGTTTTATTCTATAAAGCTCACCCTCTAGTGTATGCTGCTTGTAGGTAGTAATGTAGGATGCTGGAACAGCTTAATCTTACAGGTCTCCCTGGAGATTTGTGTTTCCATCATGTTACTTCTCATACATTACCTCTGTACTAAGGATCTATCCGATGGCTGCAGCACATGTTCAGTAACATATCAAATTGTAGGACAGACTGGCCTGGGCAGAGCTGGATTAAGGGGGGTGGGAGGGGCTTGGGGTAAGTACCCGGGCCCCCCTTTTTAAAAGCCCCCCCGATGCCCCGCCACCCGCAACAGATCGGATCTCTGATCGTATCTGCTGTAATGTGCTCCTGGCTCCCCAGTGCCTGCCAGACGGCCGTGGCGGCACCACAGGCTGCGAAGGCAGCTGGGAGATGGCTGTCCCGTGTCAAGTAGTAGCTCTACAAATATGTCTCTACGCGCTAATAATTGTTAATAAATAACCAGAAAAATACCCCAAAAATCTTAATTAATAATCAGCTGCAAACTCTTCGATAAAGCTCCAGTCCGAGCAAAACGCATCAGAGGATAGCGGTGATGGGGAAACCACCATTGAGGATACGTTTGTACGGTCACTAGCTCACCACTTGTCAGTGACAGCACTCCATTGGGCGGATACTGGAAGACGCAGCGGCAATCAGACTGTGGAGGACGGAGACGTCCGGTGCCTCCTAGCCGACTACTTCACAATACATTACTGACCCGCTGTGGGAGAAGCTGTTCCATTCATTTATTCAGTGGACTGTGGTGAGCCCGTTATCATCCTCACAAGTGGCTAGATTGAGCATACATACACACATTGGTGTGATAATTAAGACTGGCTCAAATTACTATACAGCAGCAAACGTATGAACACTATTTGGCACTTGTGAAAACCTGCATCGGGACAATATCTAACCTCCGTGTGGGGTTAAAGGACGTAAGGTTCCAGTTTATATACGTCTCACTATCCACAAGTTAATATGTGGTTATTTTCTAACAGTGCACTGTTATGATTATAGATAACTGATCCACCTCTATCAGTAGTTATTTTTTATAGAATTGTTACACATATGTGTTTTAGCATTTAGAGGAATGTGTGCAGTAGAATAGGATGCTAATTGATTGAGTACTGTTCATGTTTTAATGGTATATTAAATGTGTGGGGTAATTGACATTGATAGTGCATACTTTCCATATTAAAAAATAAAAAATAATATTATTTTAAGACATGTGTCTGCACTTATCTCATTTCAGCCAGTAAACTATGTATAATAGCGCAAAGTGAATAAGTGTATTTTGTCCCGGCTCAAGGCTCCCCTCTGCATTATCCAAACGCTGGCGCTAGTGCCGCAGCCGCACAGGGCTGCTGAGCCTGGGCAGCGATAGCAGCTGTCCAATAGCGGGTTGGGTTGTAAGGGGCTACAGGCGGAACAGCTGAGCGATGGCTGGGCGCGCAGGCTGCAGGGAACTATGAGGAGGCTTGTGGAGTGAGCAGCCTGACAGCAAAGCGGAAAAAAGTAAGGCTGGCTGTACTTAAAGTTTAGGTTCTGGATTATTTTATGTGTATATATTAGAGATGTGCGACGGGCATTTTTTTGTGTTTTGGTTTTGGATCTCGATCCCCGCTCGTGTTTTGGATCTGGATTGGTTTTGCCAAAACCACCCTTTCGAGTTTTGGTTTTGGATCTGGATGATTTTTAAAAAAAGCTACCCACATAAACAGCAAAAATCACAGAATTTGGGGGTAATTTTGATCCTACGGTATTATTAACCTAAATAACATTCATTTCCATTCATTTCCAGGCTATCTGAACACCTCACAATAATGTTTTAGGCCAAAAGGTTGCACCGAGGTTGCTGGATGACTAAGCTAAATTTCACATGTGGGCGGCACAAACACCTGGCCCATCTAGGAGTGGCACTGCAGTGTCAAACAAGATGGCACTTTTAAAAACTAGGCCCCAAAGAGCACATCATTCAAAGAAAAAAAGAGTTGCACCGAGGTCGCTGGATGACTAAACTAAGTGACACAAGTGGGCAACACAAACACCTAGCCCATCTAGGAGTGGCACTGCAGTGTCAGACAGGATGGCACTTTTAAAAACTAGGCCCCAAATAGCACATAATGCAAAGAAAAAAATTAGGTGCAACGAGGTAGCTGGATGACTAAGCTACGTGACACAAGTGGGCGGCACAAACACGTGGCCCATCTAGGAGTAGCACTGCAGTGTCAGACAGGATGGCAGTTTTAAAATAAAGGCCCCAAAGAGCACATAATGCAAAGAAAAAAAAGATGTGCAACGAGGTTGCTGGATGACTAAGCTAAGCGACACAAGTGGACGGCACAAACACCTGGACCATCTAGGAGTGGCACTGCAGTGGCAGACAGGATGGCAGTTTTAAAAACAAGGCCCCAAAGAGCACATAATGCAAAGAAAAAAAAGAGGTGCAAGATGGAATTGTCTTTGGGCCCTCCCATCCACCCTTATGATGGATTAACAGAACATGCACACTTTACCAAACCAATCATTTCAGCGACAGGGTCTGAAACACTACTGTGGCTGAAATGATTGCTTTGTTTGGGCCCCCACCAAAAAAGAAGCAATTAATCTCTCCTTGCACAAACTGGCTCTACAATGGCAAGATGTCATCCTCATCCTCAGATCCCCTCACCCCTTCAGTGTTTACAGCCTCATCCTCACAGAGAAATAATATTCAAACAAAACCATATAATTTAGGTGTCAGTGGACTGCTTATGATATTAGCCAAAGTTTCTGAACTTGACAATGACTTATGATGAATGTGCTGCAGGTGATGTATAAGGGAGGATGTTCCTAGGTGGTTATCGTCCTTAACCCTACTTATTATTGACAAAGGCAACAGATGGCTTGACACCTGTTGTCCGGATTTGTGGAGAAATAATTCCACACTGACGAGGTGACTGTTTTGGTATTTTGGCCAGGCATGACAATGGGATTTTTCCTCCCATGGCCAACAACTGTCTCCACTGGTGCCTTATACAAACCACATCACCATCAGAATCCTCATTGTCAACTTCCTACACAGCGCCAGCTACACCCATATCCTCTTTATCCTGGTGTACTTCTACAGTGACATCCTCAATCACAATATCAGTAACTGGACTGGCAGTGCTCCTGCCAGCACTTGCAGGTGGCGTGCAAATGGTGGTAGAAGCCTACTCTTCCCATACAGTGTTGTGAAGGTCAGGCCTAGACATCACAACCGCAGACAATGCCAGCACCCCTGTATTTTCACAACACCCCTGTAATTTTACAGCATACAAGACAGGGTCAGTGTACATTACTTTTCACTGCACCCTAGAACAATTACAGCATACAAGACAAGGCCAATGTACATTGATTTTCACCGCACCCTATATTTTACAGCATACAGAAGTGTGTTTTTATTTTTTAACAACTGCACCCCTGATTTTTTAAAGCATACAGGGTCAGTGTAATGTTATTTGAACAGCAACACCCCTATATTTTCCAGCATACAGCAGTGTGCTTTTCATTTTTAACAACTGCACCCCTGAATCTTTACAACATACAGGCCCAGTGTAATGTTATGTGAACAGCAACACCCCTATATTTTACTTTTTATATTACTTTTAATTTTTAACATTTGCATTCCTGAATTTTTACAACAGATAGGGACAGCAGCACCACTATATTTTCCAGTACACAGCAGTGTGCTTTTAATTTTTATCAACTGCACCTCTGAATTTTTACAACATACAGGGCCAGCACCCCTATATTTTAAAGCATACAGGAGCAGTGTGCTTTTAATTTTTAACATCTCCACCTCTGAATTTTTACAACATACATAGCCAGCAGCACAACTATATTTTACAGCATGCAAGGCCAGTGCAATATTATTTGAACAGCAACACCCCTATATTTTACAGCATACAGCAGTGTGCTTTTAATTTTTAACAACTGCACCCCTGAATTTTTACAACATACAGGCCCAGTGTAATGTTATGTGAACAGCAACACCTCTATATTTTACAACATACAAGAGCAGTGTGCTTTTAATTTCTAACTGCACCTCTGACTTTTTACAACATACAGGGCCAGCAGCAACCCTATATTTTACAGCATGCCGCAGTGTGCTCTTAATTTTTAATGGGACCCCTGAATTTTTACAACATACAGGGCCAGCAGCACCCCAATATTTTACAGCAAAGAGGAGCATTGTGCTTTTAATTTTTAACAACTGCGCCTCTGAATTTTTACAACATACAGGGCCAGCAGTGCTCCTATATTTTAAAGCATACAGGAGCAGTGTGCTTTTCATTTTTAACATCTGCACCCCTGAATTTTTACAACATATAGGGTCAGCAGCACCACTATATTTTCCAGTACACAGCAGTGTGCTTTTAATTTTTAACAACTGCACCTCTGAATTTTGACAACATTCAGGGCCAGCAGCACCCCTATATTTTACAGAATACAGCAGTGTGCTTTTAATTTTTAACAACTGCCTCTCTGACTTTTTACAACATACTGTACAGGGTCAGTGTAATGTTATTTGAACAGCAACACCCCTATATTTTACAGCATACATGGGTAGTGTGCTTTTAATTTTTAACAACAGCACCTCTGAATTTTTACAACATACAGGGCAAGCAGCACCCCTATATTTTACAGCATACAGCAGTGTGCTTTTAATTTTTAACTGTACCCCTGAATTTTTACAATTGAATTGAATTTTTACAACATACAGGGTCAGCAGCACCCCTAGATATTCCAGCATACAGGAGGGCAGCAGGGCCAGTTCTACACCTTTTGGCACCCAGGGTGAAAGTTTCCACTGGCTCCCCCTCCCTACTAGGTAAAACAGTGTGCGCCGAAGGCACACGGCAAAAATAGGGGCGTGGCTTCATAGGTGAGGGGCGTGGCCACAGTTATGCCCCCTGTAGCTGTGCCCCCTGTAGCTATGACCCAGTAGTTGTGTCCCCTGTAGCTGTGCCCCTAGTATATTTGCCCCAAGTAGTTGTGCCCCCGGTAGCTGTGCCCCTGTAGCTATGCCCTCAGTAGATTTGCCCAGGGATGTTTTTTTGTATGGGCTCAATGGGCACTTGCTTAAGGGCCCCAGGAGTATAAGGGCACTAGGCTGATAGCTGAGGGTCCCCTCTTTCCAGGGGTAACATATTTTAGTAAATCGGCCCTGGGGAACCGGAGATACTGTATCTGACTCCAAATCAGTGGTCCCCATCCAAGCCTGTTCATTGTTCTTCCCAGCCAGATATCTCAAGCTCTGTCTGACTTAGAGTAGGGTATACTCAAAAAGACGGGACTCTCCCCTTTTGGTGGACACTTGCCGCTTGTCTCTACTATGCCCAGAACCAGAGATATCAGCCTTCAAGTAGCTGGTCCCTGTTCCTGCTCCAAACACCTAATTTGCAGTTTTACATTTTCATTAGTGGATTGTTGTGGCTCCTGAACTTTGATCCCCAAGTCCCCAGTACCTCCTGAAAGGTGGGACTCTCTAGTGTTTTATCCCATTGACAGCTAAGAAATCAATTTTCAGGAACTTGAGATATCTGCAGTCAAGCAAGCTGCCCTCCCACCAGAAAATGATGAATATTAAGCCCACTCCACTATCCACCCCTCCCCTACATATTAAACACCCCCTACCACCCTGGAAGTCATGAAATAGGGCTCCTTCATTCAGCCCAATGCCCCCTTCCACAATTTAGTGTTCTCCCTCCCACTCCATCTGTGCAGTAAAGAAGTAATTAGCAGAAATTACTGCTCCAGGTCCTACATGCTGAGCGGAAGATAGAACACCCCCTACCACCTGCGGGACATCAAAGCTGCCGCTGATAGCACCCCAACCCCTACCGCTGGAGGATGGGTAGGGGGCCCAGTGCATTGCTGTGCCCAGGGGCCTACACTGCTGTAAAGATGGCCCTGGATTTGCCCCAGTAGTTGTGCCCCCTGTAGTTGTGCCCTGTCGCTATGCCCCCTGTAGCTGTGCACCCAGTAGATATGCCCCCTGTAGCTATGCCCCAAGTAGATTTGCCCCAGTAGCTGTGCCCCCTGTAGTTGTGCCCCATGTAGCTGTGCCCCCAGTAGATTTGCCCCAAGTACTTGTGCCCCCAGTAGATTTGCCCCAGTAGTTGTGCCCCCAGTAGATTTTCTCCAGTAGTTGTGCTCCCTGTCGTTGTGCCCCCTGTAGCTGTGCCCCCAGTAGTTGTGTCCTCTGTTGCTGTGCCCCCTAGTAGCCGCTTACAAACACAAAAAAAAATACTTACCAGCCCCGCTCCTGCTCCCAACCGCTGCTGCTCCGTCTCTGGCCGCCCGCTCCTCTCTATGGGAGAGACATCATGACGTCTCTCCCATAGCAGCACCGCACAGACACTAGAGGCCGCAGCGCCACAGGCGTAGGCACTGCTTGCCCATGCCAAGAACTGCTCCTGGAGGACAGTGACCCTGCACTCTGTACAAAACAGTGACAGCCAGGACAGCAACACTCATGTACAGCTGCAGCACATAAAACAGCAATGACAGCCAGGACAGCACCTCTAACACAGCACAGGTAAACCACAGTGACTGCAGCAGCACCCCTACAGAGCACACAATAACCCCACTCGACGCCACCATCCACAGAGAGAGACAGAGGCCTGTTTCCCTCACTCTCCAAGTAGGGAGTGAAAATGGCAGCAACGTACGGCTGTTTATATGGAATCCAAAACCCGCGAGATTCCGATAGCTGGATGATGACGTTTTGCCTCGTTCTGGACTTCCCGCCAGACTCGAATCTTGGCTCAGGGCCAGTAGCGGATCTTGCCATGGGCAAGCAGGACTTTTGCCCGGGGCGCCGCCTTCCGGAGGGCGCCGCACCATGGCAAGATTCGCTGCTGCTGTGCCCCCCGCTGCCTCTGCCTGCTGTCCCGCTGCCCACTGTGAAGCTTCGTGGGCTGCCCACTGTGAAGGGAAACTAGACGCTACGCGTCTAGTTTCCCTTCATGGAGAGGACCTTTACTGTAATGATGTGCGGTGCGCGTTGACTTCATTGCGCACCGCACAGCAAAGGTCCTCTCCACGAAGGAGAGGACCTTTGCTGTGTGGTGCGCGATGACATCATCGCACACCGCACATCATTTCAGCGGCACTACTACTGTACAGGGGTCATAACTGACCACATCCCCTGTATGAAGCCACGCCCCCTATTGCCGCCCTGAACCGGCCCTGCTCAGGGCATGAAGTTCGGGGGGTTTCGGTTCTCAGGGAATATATATACATATATATTTGAGATGTATGGCGGGCACTTTTCATGTTTTGTGTTTTGGTTTTGGATCTGGATCCACGCTCGTGTTTTGGATCTGAATTGGTTTTGCCAAAACCACCCTTTCAGGTTTTGGTTTTGTATTTGGATGATATTTGAAAAAAAAACACAAAAACAGCTAAAATCACAGAATTTGGGGATAATTTTGATCCTACGGTATTACTGTATTAACTTCAATAACATTCATTTCCACTCATTTACAGTCTATTCTGAAACCTTTCACCTCACAATATTGTTTTTAGGCCAAAAGGTTGCACCGAGGTAGCTGGATGAGTTTGCTAAGCGACACATGTGTGTCAAAAACACCTGGCCCATCTAGGAGTGGCACTGCAGTGTCAGACAGCACTTTTAAAAACTAGGCACCGGTTCCGGGACTTATGGAGTGAGACGCTTGCTGCAGGAGCTCCGTCCCGCCGCCCGTCGCAGTAAACTTTTAAAGGCTATTACAGCCTCCACGTCCCCCGGACCACCCTCAACAGGACCCGCGGTCAGCATGGACCGCTATGTGACCCCCGTAGCCGCGGCTCCCCAGGCTCCCGCCGGCGCTAACACGAGGCTGGAGAAATGCTGCGAGGGCAGCAACATGGCGCCTGGTGCCAGCCCTGAAGTAACCTCTCCTGCCTCCAAGAAGGCCGCGGCGGAGGGGACTGATATCACAGGATCACAGGTATGCCGCGATCCTAAAGCCCCTGTAACGTATGGGGATGTAGTGGCAGCAATAAAAGCCACCATGGCCCCCCTGTTATCACAGGCTGTTACTGACATAACTACACAGCTGCAGCTCCTACAGCAGAGAGTCTCTCACACTGAATCCCAGCTGCAAGCAGCTACACATGACATAGAGGGGCTGCATCACTCAGTGAAATCTCTTACTACAGAGAACTATCAAATCTGGAATAAGATAGATGATATTGAAAATCGTTCAAGAAGAAATAATATCAGATTGGTGGGATTGCCGGAATCACTTAAAAGCACAGCGCTGGCTCATTTTGTACGTGTCACCCTGCCTGCAATTGTGGGCATAGAACGGGACTGTAGCGACCTAGTAATTGAGAGGGTTCATCGAGTAGGTCCTGTCCCCACCCCCAACAGACCGCGTCCATGTGTGACTCTGTTTCGTTGTCTGAACTACCTTCATAAACTGGCATTCTGGTCCGCATCCCGCAAAGTGAAAGATATCCAATGGGAGGGTAATAAGCTTTTCATATTCCAGGATTATTCGGTGGAATTGACCCGGGCCCGTAAAGCTTTTTCCCCTATTTGCACTCAACTTGTCTCAGAGGGTCGCAAGTTTGGCCTACTCTACCCCGCACGCTTACGCATTTATGAGGGTACCTCCCACAAAGACTTTCTGTCGCCTGCTGACGCTGTGGCCTATCTCCGTAATATCTCCAGAGAAGACAACACAGATATTACTGATCTCCCCTCAGCGGCTACTTGATCATATTTCACAGGTTCTCCCCCTGCGATCTCATCATTCCTTCCACATGGACTGTCTTGGTTCTTTTTGTTATTGCAGAGACTGCTCCCTTACACTACAGTGGCCGCTGCTGCCCCGTATTTGATGCTGCTTAGATATATCTTTGATATGTTTTCATATATAAATGTATTCTACAATTGCTCACCATGTTCTCCATGCATGCTGGGGGCTACCCCACTATCATGGACTTCCGTGGTTATGTTTGCTTATTCACAACTTTTTACATAGGTTTTCTACTATATTCTGCTCACTGCATCTCGCCTATGATATGTTGTTCTCCAGAGTATACTGTTATCCTGTTTATTTTTGAGGGTTTCCGGGTAGGTATTGTTAACTACATTGTGGTGGTGGGGAGGGGCTCCTCCTTTCCTGTTGGTGTCCGCCACTCAACACCCGTGTGCGGGACCGCTATCATTGGCACTCACCCATGCTCGTTGGCCGGAGGTCGCTGGCCATTGGTGTATTAGCTGTTCTTAATATGATACTTCTCTGATTGTACGGCCTGTTATTCACTATTGCTTCCTCTTTCTCTTTTTCTCCTTTTGTTTTGTCTCTTCCTTCCTCCCTCTCTCCCACCCCCCCTCCAACAGGATGTGATTATGCTAACGCCTCTTGTGAAGATAGTAAAGAATGCATCCATTTTGCCTTTTCCTCTGAATTATGCCTGATCTGACGGTGGGCTCTTGGAATGTTGGAGGTTTTAATTCCCCAGCAAAGAGACGAAAAGTGCTCTTCTATCTTAGTAAACAACGGGTAGACCTGGCATTCCTTTAGGAAACACACCTGACTCCAGAGGAGACGGAAAAATTAAATGCTTTAAACTGGCGGGTATTGGGTTTTAGGTCTTTCAATTCTAAGGCCCGAGGGGTTGTTATATTGATCAAACGTTCTATCCCCACAGAAGTCCTATCCACTGTCGTTGACCCTGATGGTCGTTATGTGATAATATCTGCTAAGATCAATGGTAGAATTTATTCAATGTGTAATCTATATGCACCTAACGTTTACACTAAGAATTTTATTCAGTCCATACTTGCTAAACTGACTCCCCTCCTCACAGGCCCCTTGATCCTCTGCTGGGATTTAAATCTTATCTCTTCCTCCTATTTAGATAGATCTCATTTGCCAGCACGACCTCTTTCCTTGCCCAAATTGGGGGTCCCCCTACTGGCTGAAAGACTGCAGGTGGTGGATATTTGGAGAGCCCTACATCCCACGGAGAAGGAATACACCTGCCTCTCTGAGGCCCATCATACACTATCTAGGATAGACTATATTTTACTATCACATTCTCTCATACCGCATGTATCAGACTCTCAAATTGAGGCAATCTCCCTATCGGATCATGCCCTAGTCACTGCGACCCTTCACTTTCCAGACATTTCCTCCTCTCCTAAACTGTGGAGATTCCCCTCATATCTCGCACACTCCCTGAAATTTCAACAAAGACTAGAATCTTCTTGGGAATCTTTTAAAACTAATAATGCATCCCATTTGGAGGAAGACCCTATACTGTTCTGGATGACCGCTAAGTCGGTCCTCCGGGGTGATATTATATCTTATGTCTCAGCCACTAACAAGAAATATGCCTCTCAGTATCTTGAGTTTCAGAGACCCCTGTCGACAGCCTATCAGCAATACAAATCTCTTCCCACTCCACACAATCATCTTATATACATGGAGGCCAAAACGCATTTTGATGAATTCATGTCTTCCATGGGTAATAGATTCTCGTTTTCAGTGAATTATAGGTTTTATAAGTTTGGCAATAGAACTGGAAAATTGTTAACGGCACTTATCACTGGTTCCCACCATCCCATGGTTACTCACCGCTTACGTACCTCCACTGGCACATTAACTGCTAATAATCAGGAGATCTCTGATGCAATTAAATCCTTTTACGAGGACTTGTATTCCTCTTCCTCACGCTCCTCTCCTGCCACATCTCCCACACCTTTGCCATGGCCCAATGAGTTTTGGGACAACCTTCCTGTCCCTCAACTTCATTCCTCCATGGTCCAATCATTGCTCGATCCTATTTCGTTAGAAGAAGTCCAGAGTGTCATTGGTCAATTTGGTAGGGACAAAGCACCAGGCCCTGATGGCTTTAGTGCCGATTTTTATAAAATCCTATTACCCTGAATGGGGGACACCCTGGTGTCTGTCCTGAATGCGATATTGTCTTCTGACACTCTTCCCAGACATTTTAATACTGCTATCCTCAAAGTCCTTCCCAAACCTGGTAGAGACCTGTCTCAACCGGGATCGTATCGTCTGATCTCGCTGTTAAATCTTGATTACAAGCTACTCACTAAAATATTGGCAAACAGAGTTAAATTATTGCTCCCCCATATCATACATAAGGATCAAACGGGATTCATCTGGGGTAGACACTCGGAGATTAACGTGCGGAGAGTATTGACTGCCATTTATGCTTCTTCTCTCTCTTCTTTATCCACCCTTTCCTCTCTTCCAGTTATCATCTCCCTTGACGCTGAAAAGGCGTTCAACATGGTGGATTGGGACCATCTTTTCTCTACTCTCCTACACTTTGGTTTTCCTGCCGATTTTGTGAATCTTCTGAAACTTCTTTACACAGTTCCACAAACGCAGATATCCTGTAATGGGGTACTCTCCTCATCTTTTGAGATTCAGCGCGGTACCAGGAAGGGCTGCCCCTTATCACCCCTACTATTTGCAATAGCACTGGAGCCCTTGGCTATAGCCTTACGCCAATCGAGCGTGTTTAAGGGAATTAAAATTGAAGATATTGACCTCCGTCTTGCTCTGTTTGCCGATGATATGCTATTATTTGTTTCAGATCCGTTGACCTCCATCCTGGAGATCCTTGGATTGATACAAGCATTCGGAATTAGGGCGGGATATAGGATTAATGTGGCTAAGTCGGAACTTTTATCCTTAGGTCCCTCTACCCGTACCATTTCCAGTATCCTCCCATCTCTTTCTTTTACAATTGCCCACACGAAGATTACCTATCTAGGGATCCAAATACCAGCGAATCTCTCCAGACTATATTAGGAAAACTACACTCCTGCCCTGGCACGTGTAACCTCATTGCTGGATAGTTGGAAACTGTTACCTCTGTCTCTGTTGGGGAGAATTGCTGTTTTACAAAGCATAGTCTTTCCAAAATGATTTTATCTTATGCAGATGCTTCCGGTCCGCCTTACGAACCATGACATTCAATACTTACGGAAGATTATGTCGAAATTCTTATGGACGGGAAAAAAAGCGTTTATTGCTTTAGATAAATTGATGGCCCCTAAGTCTGCAGGTGGCTTTGGTGTTCCTGATTATATGTCCTACTCAATGGTGACTTTATTCCGATGTGCTGCTGACTGGCTGTTTGACAGGGAACTCTATACAGACTCTGCTCTGGATGAGGCCTTATTTATTCCCTACTCTCCAGGGGCATTGCTCCTGTCTAAAACCCTCCCTGATCCCGACTCATATCCTTAACAACCCCCTTTTTCATGATATTTATTACAACTGGCACTCCTTACATAAGAAATTTAAATGTAACCCTGAGGTGTCCATATGCACTCCACTATGGGGTAATCCCGCCTTTCCCCCATCTCTCATTAACTCCAATTACCGGCTCTGGAAAGAGAAGGGTCTATCTAACTCCTCCAAAGTGTTTGACCCGGGGGGGCTCTATGTACTCATTGTCATTACTTCGAGAGAAATTCGACCTGCCTCACTCTCATCTTTTCATGTATCTTCAGACCCGACATTACTTAGACTCAATCACACATTTGCGCACTATACCACGTGACACCCCCCTTCTTCTCACCCATTGTTAGTCTTGCTTAATATCCATAGGGATGGCCCAACCTCCATTAGACAGATCTATACCATCCTGACATCTAGTACAGCAGACGGTAGATGGGATAAGCTACTTACCCAATGGCGTAAAGATATACCTAGCCTGACTAGTCATCATCAACTTAGTGATCATTACGTTTCTACCATAAAAGCTCTGGCTTCGCCTTACTTACAGGAGGTCCACCTCCGTACTTTGCAGAGAGCCTATATCTCCCCAATTCAACATGCTAGATTCAATCCCACGTAAACGGGAGAATGCCCTAAATGTCATATTCGTACAGCCTCCTTCTACCATATGTTTTGGGAGTGTGGTCTGATCCGGCGTTTCTGGCACAAATTAATGGCCTACATTAATCAACTGTTACATATACGTGTATCAGCAACACCTCTTTCTTGTTTATGTGCAAATTTTTCTGAATGGAATTTATAGCCTGGGAAACAGCGAATTATACAGTTTCTCACTATTTTAGTAACAGTCTCAAAATTATTCTATCCCACTGGTTATCGTCCTCTTCCCCTACATTAGTAGAAGTTCATGGTAAGTTATTGCAGATATTATATTATGACAGGAAATCGTCTCAAGTCAATATAGAGTTGGGTGTTAAATCTTTTTACAAAAAGTGGGGCCTTTACATTGATTCACGGGATCGGACCACACAGACCCAAATACTTAAGGTGTTTGAACATACTGAATGGTTCCTCCACAGGAAGATACTGGAAGAGTCCATATCATGAAAACCATTGTCCTTACCTTATGATAAGCTCTAGGGTTGAGATCTTATGCTCTTCGACCTGATATTGATGTATCAATTGCTATCTTTCCTCGCTTTTATTGATAAGAACATCCTGACCCTCCTTCCGTATTTACCCTTATGTGTATCCCTATCCCCCTCTTTCTCTCTATAACTCTCCTTTCTCCTCCTTCCTCTTTTCTTATTGATAAGTGTTTTATATAATGTTTCTAATGTTATATTTCAGGGAGTGACTTCTTGAGGGTTACTTCAGTTCACTTACGTACATGTGTCATGAGAATATGTATACCTTATCCTACTTCCATAGTCATATATCTTCGAGAGTAGTTCTTTTTTGCTTCATTCCCATGATTTTATAGCTAATTCTTGGAGTACTAGATATACCAATTTTTTCATATCATTGACAGTTATATGACTCCAGTGCATGATGTAATTACTGGTGCATCACGTCTGCTCCACTACTCCGAAGATGTAGCATGTTCACCTCCTGATATAAGATTGGTGTAAACACCTTTGTTGTTTCTCTACTTTATTCATCAGATACCTGCTATTTGCTTATGTTTGGCATTGTATTCCATGAAAATCATAATAAACAGATTAAAAAAAAAAAAAAATAGGCTCCAAACAGCTCATCATGCAAAGATGAAAAAGAGGTGCAATGAGATAGATGGATGACTTTGCTAAGCGGCACAAACACCTGGCCCCTTTAGGGGAGGCACTGCAGTGTCAGACAGGATGGCACTTTTAAAAACTGGGCCACAGACAGCTCATCATGCAAAGAAGCAAAAGAGGTGCAATGAGGTAGCTGGATGACTTTGCTAAGCGACATAAGTGTGCGACACAAAACCTGTCACATCTAGGAGTGGCACTGCAGTGTCAGACAGGATGGCACTTTTAAAAACTAGGCCCCAAACAACTCATCATGCAAAGAAGAAAAAGAGGTGCAATGAGGTACAGTCGCTTGGTGACTTTGCTAAGCGACACAAGTGTGCGGTACAAACACCTGGCTCATCTAGGAGTGGCACGCATTGGCTGAATGTCGAAAGTGGCCCGCAATTTCTGGGCCACCGACAGCATCTCCTGCACGCCCCTGTAATTTAAAAAAAAATTCAGCACCACTAAATTACTTGTATGTGCAACACATGGGACGTGCTGGAATCTGCCCAAATGTAATGCATGCACAATATTGGTAGACTTATACGGCAGCTTACACTGGACTTATACGGCTGCACCCCTAGACTGGACTTATACGGCAGTGCCACTGGACTTATACGGCAAAACCCCTGGACTAATATGACAGTACCCCTAGACTAATACGGTAGTACCCCTGGACTTATACGGCAGTACTCCTGGACTTATACGGCAGTACCACTGGAATTATACGGCTGTACTTATATGGACTGGACTTATACGGCAGTAGCACTGGACTTATATGGCAGTACCCCTGAACTTATACAGCAGTACCCCTGGACTTAAACGACAGTACCACTGGACTTATACAGCTGCACCACTGGACTGGACTTAAACGGCAGTACCACAAAAAAATAGCCCATTTAGGAGTGGCACGCAGTGGCTGAATGTCGAAAGTGGCCCGCAATTTCTTGGGCAACTGACAGCATCTCCTGCACGCTCCTGTAATTTTTAAAAAAATTCTGCACCACTAAATTAATTGTATGTGCAAAACATGGGACATCCTGGAATCTGCCCAGATGTATTACACGCACAAGGGGCCTAATTCTGAGTTGATCGCAGCAGCAAATTTATTAGCAGTTGGGCAAAACCATGTGCACTGCAAGGGGGACACATATAACATGTGCAGAGAGAGTTAGATTTGGGTGGGGTGTATTCAAACTGAAATCTAAATTGCAGTGTAAAAATAAAGCAGCCAGTATTTACTCCGCACAGAAATGAAATAACCCACCCAAATCTAACTCTCTCTGCAAATGTTATATCTGCCCCCCCTGTAGTGCACATGGTTTTGCCGAATTGTTAACAAACTTGCTGCTGCGATCAACTCAGAATTGCCCCCAATATTGGTAGACTTATACGGCAGTACCCCTAGACTTATACGGCAGTACCCCTGGAATTATACGGCAGTACCACTGGACTTATATGGCAGTACCACTGGACTTTTACGGCATTACCACTGGACTTTTACGGCAGTACCACTGGACCTATATGGCTGCACCACTGGACTGGACTTAAACGGCAGTACCACAAAAACCTGGCCCATCTAGGAGTGGCACGCAGTGGCTGAATGTCAAAAGTGGCCCGCAATTTCTTGGGCCACCGACAGCATCTCCTGCATGCTCCTGTAATTTTTCAAAAAATTCTGCACCACTAAATTAATTGTATGTGCAAAACATGGGACATCCTGGAATCTGCCCAGATGTAATGCACGCACAATATTGGTAGACTTTTACGGCAGTACCACTGAACTGTACCTATACGCCAGCTTACACTGGACTTATACGGCTGCACCACTAAACCTCGACTTATACAGCAGTACCCCTGGACTTATACGGCAGTACCCCTGGACTTTTATGGCAGTACCACTGGACTTTTACAGCAGTACCAGTGGATTTATACAGCTGCACCACTGGACTGTACTTATACGGCAGTTTACACTGGACTTATATGGCTGCACCACTAAACTGGACTTATACAGCAGTACCACTGGACTTATACGGCAGTACCACTGGATTTATATGGCAGTACCCCTGAACGTATACAGCAGTACCCCTGGACTTAAACGACAGTACCACTGGACTTATACAGCTGCACCACTGGACTGGACTTAAACGGCAGTACCACAAAAACCTGGCCCATCTAGGAGTGGCATGCAGTGGCTGAATGTCGAAAGTGGCCCGCAATTTCTTGGACAACCGACAGCATCTCCTGCATGCTCCTGTAATTTTTCAAAAAATTCTGCACCACTAAATTAATTGTATGTGCAAAACATGGGACATCCTGGAATCTGCCCAGATGTATTACACGCACAAGGGGCCTAATTCTGAGTTGATCGCAGCAGCAAATTTATTAGCAGTTGGGCAAAACCATGTGCACTGCAAGGGGGACACATATAACATGTGCAGAGAGAGTTAGATTTGGGTGGGGTGTATTCAAACTGAAATCTAAATTGCAGTGTAAAAATAAAGCAGCCAGTATTTACTCCGCACAGAAACTAAATAACCCACCCAAATCTAACTCTCTCTGCAAATGTTATATCTGCCCCCCCTGCAGTGCACATGGTTTTGCCGAATTGTTAACAAACTTGCTGCTGCGATCAACTCAGAATTGCCCCCAATATTGGTAGACTTATACGGCAGTACCCCTAGACTTATACGGCAGTACCCCTGGACTTATACGGCAGTACCCCTGGACTTATATGGCAGTACCACTGAACTTTCACGGCAGTACCACTGGACTTATATGGCTGCACCACTGGACTGGACTTAAACTGCAGTACCACAAACACCTGGCCCATCTAGGAGTGGCATGCAGTGGCTGAATGTCGAAAGTGGCCCGCAATTTCTTGGGCCACCGACAGTATCTCCTGCACGCTCCTGTAATTTTTCAAAAAATTCTGCACCACTAAATTAATTGTATGTGCAAAACATGGGACATCCTGGAATCTGCCCAGATGTAATGCACGCACAATATTAGTAGACTTTTACGGCAGTACCCCTGGACTTTTACGGCAGTACCACTGGACTTTTACGGCAGTACCACTGAACTGTACTTATACGCCAGCTTACACTGGACTTATACGGCTGCACCACTAAACTGGACTTATACAGCAGTACCCCTGGACTTATACGGCAGTACCCCTGGACTTTTACGGCAGTACCGCTGGACTTTTACGGCAGTACCAGTGGACTTATACAGCTGCACCACTGGACTGTACTTATACGGCAGTTTACACTGAACTTATATGGCTGTACCACTAAACTGGACTTATACAGCAGTACCACTGGACTTATACTGCAGTACCACTGGACTTATACGGCAGTACCCCTGAACTTATATGACAGTACCACTGGACTTATATGGCAGTACCCTTGGACTTATATGGCAGTACCACTGTACTTATATGGCTGTATTTATGTGGACTGGACATATACGGCAGTACCACTGGACTTATATGGCTGCACCACTGGACTGGACTTATACGGCAATACCACTGGATTTATACGGCAGTACCACTGGACTTATACGGCAGTACCCCATAACTTATACAGCAGTACCCCTGGACTTATTCGACAGTACCACTGGACTTATACGGCTGCGCCACTGGACTAGACATATACGGCAGTACCACTGGACTTGTACGGCATTACCCCTGGACTTATACGGCATTACTCCAGGACTTATACGGCTTTACCCCTGGACTTATACGGCAGTACCACTGGACTGGACTTACACAGCAGTACCATTGGACTTATATGGTTGCACCACTGGACTGGACTTATACAGCAGTACCACTGGACTTATATGGCAGTAGCACTGCACTTATACGGCAGTACCACAGGATTTATATGGCTGCACCACTGGACTGGACTTATACGGCAGTACCACTGAACTTATACGGCAGTACGCAGAAACAGAAATAACCAATCGAATTGGAAGGGGTGCTCAAGCTGTGGCTCCAATTAATAGGTGTTTAGCAGCTGTCTAGATAGGCTAGTCACACCTATATCATCATACAAACAAGAATAACCAAAAAATAAGACAGCGCTGACTGAGATGGATTGTTAAAAATTACAGTGTTATTTAATGATTAAAATTACAATAAAATAGCAAATAAAAATAAATAAATAATCTCACTGCACTGATGAGCTCATAGTCACCATACATATGATGTTGTTCACTTGCCGCTCGGTCAAATGTCCTTATAGGATCCGCACATTCAAATGTCCCTTATCCTGGGGTTGTAGCACAATCCCCGGGCCGAAGGATTTGTAATAACAACGCTGGAGGAATAACTGTCCCAGTAGTGTGGCAATACAACAGGAAGGTCCTCACCAGTAATGCGTGGTCGTCATAGTATTCGGTCCTTGTTAGTGGATATGGGTGCAAATAGCGCTATTTTGCGGAGTCCTTAGAGGTCCAAGCGGTGGTAGATATCCAGTGAAGGTGACACAGGCTCACACCTGACGCGTTTCACAGCTAACTGCTGCTTTATCAAAGGTGACTGTGGTCTTTACTGGCAGTGTATTTGTACCTAAGTTAATTACTCTATTCATTACAGCTGATTAGACAATCCATCTCATAACATGTATGTAAAATATTAAAAACATCATTATATGTGGATAGACTCGAGGCAATATAAGAAGTACAGTATAATCCTTAAACCATAATACTTTATTAGTTTAAAAACTGTATTTTAATTCAGTCCGCTGGTGCTGGAACGCACGCGGACTGCCGGACTTCCGGCTAATGACCCGCATTCGTTACTATGGAGACGGATCTTCTCCAATTGCGGATCTCGGACATGATTATGTTCCGGTCCGTGACGTACACGGGTTGCCGTGGAGATAGAGTCCGTCTCCCCTCCAATTATAAAGTGAGTGTAAGGTCACGTGACCGGCGCTCCATGGAGCGCATAGTGTATTAGATTATTTCTAGTCTGTGACCCGCATAGGTTGCTATGGAGAGAGTATCCTCCATCTTCCGATCGTATTGCGTCCACACTGTCACATGATCGGCACCAGTGGAACGCATAATATACCAAGAAGCCCATTCATATTAATCTTATTGGTAACTTAATTCAATTTAGATCAATTACAAGTCAATTATATTAACAGAAACAGAAGAGGTTTTATTTGGTAAAATGTAAAGAGAACAATCCTATCTGGCTGATAGCATTATGTAATTATATAGATTTATCTATTTCCATCATTATTACAAGTGTGGGAAATTATATTATCAGTCCTCCAATGATTTATCCATTAACATAAACAGAGTACAGATACTTCATACACTGGTCAAGTGAATATCTATACATAATAATATTAAAGCATATCGGTATACAGACATATCACGAAGAACATATCTAATTACCAATTAGTGTGTAGTTTCTAGAGGGCATAGGGCAGATAGTACTTATATCAATTATATTTAGAGAGAAACTCATAGGTTATAACGATAGATTATATTCTGTCTATGAAACCTGTTGATATATCGGTTGTAATTATTAACACTGAGAGAACATGGGATGTGAATAAGGGAGGGGTGGAAAGAGAAGATGATGGAGAAGAACCAAGGGGTTGGTTACATATCGGGCAGATATCTATGGTTTAAATCACACAGTTGAGTTCTACCGATTCGTTTAAACCTGCCGGAAAAATGCTATTCATTTTAAGCATCCAGAATACTTCTTGTTTACAGAGGGTCTTATATCGATCTCCCCCTCTTATCGTCTTGCTAATAAATTCTAAGCCTGTCACCCTCAGACATTTGGGGTTTCCTTTATGGAAATCCGCATAGTGTTTTGATACACTGTGTGTTAGCACTTTTTTCAGGATATTCCTGCGGTGTTCAAGGAATCTTACTTTTAAGGGACGTGTAGTCCTACCAATGTATTTTAAATTACAACCGCAGGTCAACATATAGATTACATAAGATGTCAACATATAGATTACATAAGATGTATTACAGTTCATATATGTTTTTATTTCGTATGGTTTCTCTTCCCCATCTGTGTTAACCATTATAGTACGGTCAGCTGTAAAATTGCAGGTTAGGCATCTATTCCTACCACATTTGAAGAACCCTTTGGTTTTATTTCCCAACTGTGTAAGCCAATCGGTGCTTTCTGTATTTCTTTTAGGGTTATTCTTCTCCTCAATTATTTTAAGGTGGCTGGGGGCCAGTATATTTTTAAGAGATTTATTTTTTCGAAAGATAAAGTTTGGTGCTTTCGGAAGAATATTTACTAATATATTATCTTGTTTTGGTATATTGTATTTTTTCAATATAATTTCTCTTACTTCTGCATGACAGTTGTTGTAAGTTGAAATGAATGATATATCTGAGGACAAGTTCTCCTCTCTAATATTTTTATTTTTAGAATTATCTTTAGATGGATTTAGGAGTTGGTCTCTTTCGATATTTTTAACTTCGTTCAATGCTTTTTCTAATATATGACTTGGGTACCCTCTGTCTGTGAAGGAATTTATCATAGTTTTTGCTTGAGAGTCAAAGGAGGTCATGGTAGAACAGTTTCTTCTAATACGTAATAGATGACTCTTGGGAATACCTTTTTTCCATGATGAGTGGTGTGCACTATTAAAGTGTAGGTAGGCACTAGTGCCAGTCTCTTTTACATAGTTACATGTAACTATTTCATTATTTATCACTTCTAATGAAACATCTAGAAAATTAATATGGGAAGTGTTAAAGGAGTGAGTGAAGGTGAGGTTATATAAATTCTTATTCAGATGTGTGACAAATGAAAGTGCTGATGCATAATCCCCATCCCAAATAATAAATAAATCATCTATATATCGCCCATAGAGGACCAGGTGCGCGCCGAACCCGCCACCCTACACGAGCTGGTCTTCGACCTCGCCCATGTAGAGATTTGCGTAGCTCGGCGCGAACCTGGTCCCCATGGCTGTGCCAGTCTGAGGGTGACAGGCTTAGAATTTATTAGCAAGACGATAAGAGGGGGAGATCGATATAAGACCCTCTGTAAACAAGAAGTATTCTGGATGCTTAAAATGAATAGCATTTTTCTGGCAGGTTTAAACGAATCGGTAGAACTCAACTGTGTGATTTAAACCATAGATATCTGCCCGATATGTAACCAACCCCTTGGTTCTTCTCCATCATCTTCTCTTTCCACCCCTCCCTTATTCACATCCCATGTTCTCTCAGTGTTAATAATTACAACCGATATATCAACAGGTTTCATCGACAGAATCTAATCTATCGTTATAACCTATGAGTTTCTCTCTAAATATAATTGATATAAGTACTATCTGCCCTATGCCCTCTAGAAACTACACACTAATTGGTAATTAGATATGTTCTTCGTGATATGTCTGTATACCGATATGCTTTAATATTATTATGTATAGATATTCACTTGACCAGTGTATGAAGTATCTGCACTCTGTTTATGTTAATGACTAAATCATTGGAGGACTGATAATATAATTTCCCACACTTGTAATAATGATGGAAATAGATAAATCTATATAATTACATAATGCTATCAGCCAGATAGGATTGTTCTCTTTACATTTTACCAAATAAAACCTCTTCTGTTTCTGTTAATATAATTGACTTGTAATTGATCTAAATTGCATTAAGTTACCAATAAGATTAATATGAATGGGCTTCTTGGTATATTATGCGTTCCACTGGTGCCGATCACGTGACAGTGTGGACGCAATACGATCGGAAGAGGGAGGATACTCTCTCCATAGCAACCTATGCAGGTCACGGACTAGAAATAATCTAATACACTATGCGCTCCACGGAGCGCCGGTCACGTGACCTTACACTCACTTTATAATTGGAGGGGAAACGGACTCTATCTCCATGGCAACCCGTGTACGTCACAGACCGGAACATAATCATGTCCGAGATCTGCAATTGGAGAAGATCCGTCTCCATAGTAACGAATGCGGGTCATTAGCCGGAAGTCCGGCAGTCCGCGTGCGTTCCAGCACCAGCGGACTGAATTAAAATACAGTTTTTAAACTAATAAAGTATTATAGCTTATGGATTATACTGTACTTCTTATATTGCCTCGAGTCTATCCACATATAATGATGTTTTTAATATTTTACATACATGTTATGAGATGGATTGTCTAATCAGCTGTAATGAATAGAGTAATTAACTTAGGTACAAATACACTGCCAGTAAAGACCACAGTCACCTTTGATAAAGCAGCAGTTAGCTGTGAAACGCGTCAGGTGTGAGCCTGTGTCACCTTCACTGGATATCTACCACCGCTTGGACCTCTAAGGACTCCGCAAAATAGCGCTATTTGCACCCATATCCACTAACAAGGACCGAATACTATGACTACCACGCATTACTGGTGAGGACCTTCCTGTTGTATTGCCACACTACTGGGACAGTTATTCCTCCAGCGTTGTTATTACAAATCCTTCGGCCCGGGGATTGTGCTACAACCCCAGGATAAGGGACATTTGAATGTGCGGATCCTATAAGGACATTTGACCGAGCGGCAAGTGAACAACATCATATGTATGGTGACTATGAGCTCATCAGTGCAGTGAGATTATTTATTTATTTTTATTTGCTATTTTATTGTAATTTTAATCATTAAATAACACTGTAATTTTTGACAATCCATCTCAGTCAGCGCTGTCTTATTTTTTGGTTATACGTCAGTACCCCTGGAATTATACGGCAGTACCCCTGGATTTATACGGCAGTACCACTGGACTTAAATGGCTGCACCACTGGACTGGACTTATACGGCAGTACCACTGGATTTATATGGCAGTACCTCTGAACTTATACGGCTGCACCACTGGACTAGACTTATACGGCAGTACCCCTGGACTTATACGGCAGTACCCCTGAACTTATACGGCTGCACCACTGGACTGGACTTATACGGCATTAGCACTGGACTTATATAGCAGTAGCACTGGATGTATATGGTAGTACCACTGTACTTATACGGCAGTATCCCTGAACTTATACGGCGCTATCACTCGACAAATACGGCAGCACCACTGGACTTATGGCAGCACAGGACACGACCACTGAACTTATGGCAGCACAGGACACCACCACTGGACTGATGAAGCACAACACAGCACCACTGCACTGGACTTATACAGCAGCACCTCTGGACATATGGCAGCACAGGACACCACCACTGGACTGATGGAGCACAGGACACCACCACTGGACTAGACTTATACAGCAGCACTCGTCTTATGGCAGCACAGGACACCACCACTGTGACTGGACTGATGCAGCACAAGACACCATCACTGGACTAATGCAGCACAAGACAGCACTGGAATGACACAATAGAGCAGGTCGCCAAGCGCCATGCCACTTTCCTGCACAGACATTGAGGAGAAACGTCCTGTCGCTACACTCTCCAGGACTGGAGTGAAAATGACAGTGACGCGCGGCTCCTTATATGGAATCCATAACCCATGAGAATTCGACAGTGGGATGATAAAATTTTGCCCCATTCTGGTTTCCGAGCCTGGCGGAAAGTCCCGAGCTGGACTTGTATTCAGGCTTAAATGTGTATAGTGCTCCGGTGCCCTCCAACAGCGTGTGTACATAAGAAGAAAGAATGGTCGCACTCGGAGGCAGCGTGGATTAAAAACTACATGGTTTAATTACTCATAAGGCTGACGTTTCCGGGCCAATCCTGCCCCTTTGTTAAGGTGAGGTGTTGTTACCTGTACCTCACCTTGACAAAGGGGCAGGATTGGCCCAGAAATGTTGCCATTATGAGTAATTAAACCACGTAGTTTTTCATCCACGCCACCTCCAAGTGCGGCCATTCTTTCTTCTTATGTGTACGTATACAGAAATATATGACCAGGAGACCTGCCTATTGTCTTTTCTATGTCTGAGTGCTGCAGCAGTGTGAGTTTGTGTTGGTAACACTGCTTTTACAGCAGTGTGATATTGAGGGCTCCAGAGCTTATTTCACTTACAATACATGCAGGGTTGAGTGCCGGAATTCTGCTATGTGTGTATATATATATATATATATATATATATATATATATATATATACCGGTCGGGGCGTGGTGTGCTGACGCGATCTTCACTTTGTGTCTCTTCCTTTCCGTCTCCTGCACCCCCCAGCTCCCGGCTCTGGTGTGCTGTCGGCTAGTGATAAGCTGCATGCTGTCAAGGACCTCCAGCGGGCACAGGCGGTAAATTGGATGCCAAACCGAGATGATGTTTTATGTATATACCGTGTGGTTTTAAGCCCACAGAGCTATTGTTATAGGTACTAGCATTGTATTTTATTTGGCTCTGTGTATTTAAATAAAAAAGACGTTTTCATGCACGATAGAGTGCCCTCTTGTTCATCTTTTCATACAGATCCATAATTCCTGGTGGGTTCAGGGAGAAAGGAGGAGCAGCAGATTGCCATTAAAGATCTTTCGTGTTGGAAATATATTTTATGACAAAGGACTGTCTGTGGAGTTCAAAAAGAACTGTTTCTTGTTGCCAGCATACAACAGATGTTGGCTGCTAAATGATTAAGCGCATGGTGTATTTTATCTTTTGATATATATATATATATATAGATAGGGAAAGAAGGCGGCACTCAAACAGACGTCTTATGCAGGTAACAACGTGGTCAGTTTAAACTGACCATGTTGTTACTTGCATAAGACGTCTGTTTGAGTGCCGCCTACTTTCCCTATCTGTATCCAGAGGTATTTGCCTCCAGGAGGGCACCGTAGCATCTATTTTAGTTAAGAGGGAGTGCCGGGCACACACTACTTATATATATATATATATATTTTAGATCTTAGGGCCCCCCTGTCTTAAGTACCCTAGGCCCCCTGAATCCTTAATTCAGCTCTGGGCCTGGGTCCTATGGCCAACATGTATGCATTGTGCAGGAGCGGACTGCTTTCTAACAGCTTCACCAGCTGGGAGTCTGATGGATATAGCTGGTTTTTGCAGATACCAGGAGAATGCTTACTGCCCAAATGCATACTAGCAGTTTAGGTTTAATTGTCTAGAGCTGTTTTTCATGGTTTGGCATGGGTCCCTTCCTTCAGTGAAGGAAAGTCTTGCTTCTACATCTTACAAAGATATTATAGATCATTCTGCACATTTTGGTATGGAAGATCTTAAGTGGCCTGCAAAGAGCTCACTTCTCAAACCCTCTCCTTTCCCATAAATTAGAACACAGACTTCGGGCCAGGCCTTATTCTCTAATACCAGTGCCTGATATTTGTAATACTCTTGTGACTAATGGATGAAAATCCCCACAGCCATGTTAGATAATCTGGTGCAAACCCTTCCCAGAAGTTTGGAGGCTGTTCTAACATCAAAGAGGGACCATCTCCATATTATTGCCCATGGTTTTGAAATTAGATGTTCAATAAGTGCACATTGGTTTTATGTACAGTGACACATTTGTTTTGGTCATGTAGTTTATTTTTGCATTTTGTTTTCAGCAAGAAGTGAAACCGGTCTTGATGTAGCTATCTGTTGTTCTATTTACGTACACATAGTAATCTTGAGATAAATAAAATATCTAATGCTACTTCAGTGTTATCAATGCCTTCCAAACATGCTCTGTAACTTTCCTTTATGACTCCACTTAACTGGCGCGATCAGATGTGACCACTGCCAGATGGGCTTTCTCTAATATCCCATCCCATTCCAATGTGCCTTCCTAATTCATCCTCTGGCATTTTATATGAAAATCAGTTCTGCACAATATGGAAAAAATAGCACAAAAGCAGATGCAACTGCGTCCACCTTTGAAGGGGAGGGGGCTATTGGTAGAAACATCATAGGCTTTTATTTACCTTCTAACATATATTTATATACAGGTATTAGGGATGAGCGGGTTTGGTTCCCTGGGAACCGAACCAACCCAAAATTCCCGATTTGAGCCAGGATCCAAGTTCGGCTTGGGACTTCCCGCCTTACTCAGATCCCAAAACAAGGCAAAATATCATCAGATTGTGTCGGATTCTCGCAGGTTTTGGATTCTATATAAATCCCCGGTGATCGGAGCCATCTGCACTCGAGCACTCGAGAGTGTGCTGGATGGACGTGTCCATCTCAGTATTGGGTGGCATGGCATGGGGCGGGTGCTCTGTCTGCTGTAACTGAAAAAGGGGTGCTCTCTCTGTCTGCTGTATCTGAAAAAGGGGTGCTCTCTCTGTCTGCTGTATCTGAAAAAGGGGTGCTCTCTCTCTCTTTGCTGTATATGAAAAAGGGGTGCTCTCTCTGTCTGCTGTATCTTAAAAAGGGGTGCTCTCTTACTGCTGTATCTTAAAGGGGTGATTTGTCCACCCATTCAGGGACTCTGCCTCAGTGTAAAATTAAAATAATAAAAGCTAAAAACAAAAAGCCTAAAATTATTTTAAAATTTTGTTTTTGTTTTGTGCTGTACCCCAGTGTACTGTACAATTTTTATTTTATTTTCATATGTACTGTGACACTGCTAGTCAGACTGCAGTATATTATTTCCTACTCACACATGCTGTTGGTGAAGTCAACCACAGTGTGTAATTATTATTATTATTATTACACATATTTCTGACTCATTTGTGTGACACTGTCGGTGAAGTCAACTGCAGTGTGTAATTATTATACATATTTCTGACTCACTTGCGCAACGCTGTCGGTGAAGTCAACCGTGGTGTGTAATAACTCTATATATATTTCTGACTCATTTGTGCAATGGTGACAGTGAAGGTCAACTGCAGTATGTAATTATTATACATAATTCTGACTTATTAGTGCAACGCAAGTGGTGAAGTCAACAGCAGTGTGCAATTATTATATATATTTCTCTGACGTCCTAAGTGGATGCTGGGACTCCGTAAGGACCATGGGGATTAGCGGCTCCGCAGGAGACTGGGCACAACTAAAGAAAGCTTTAGGACTACCTGGTGTGCACTGGCTCCTCCCACTAAGACCCTCCTCCAGACCTCAGTTAGATTCTTGTGCCCGGCTGAGCTGGATGCACACTAGGGGCTCTCCTGAGCTCCTAGAAAGAAAGTATATTTAGGTTTTCTATTTTACAGTGAGATCTGCTGGCAACAGACTCACTGCAGCGAGGGACTAAGGGGAGAAGAAGCGAACCTACCTAACAGGTGGTAGTTTGGGCTTCTTAGGCTACTGGACACCATTAGCTCCAGAGGGATCGACCGCAGGACCCGACCTTGGTGTTCGTTCCCGGAGCCGCGCCGCCGTCCCCCTTACAGAGCCAGAAGCATGAAGAGTCCGGAAAATCGGCGGCAGAAGACTTTGGTCTTCACCAAGGTAGCGCACAGCACTGCAGCTGTGCGCCATTGCTCCTCATGTACACCTCACACTCCGGTCACTGATGGGTGCAGGGCGCTGGGGGGGGGGGCGCCCTGAGGGCAATATATGACACCTTGGCTGGCAAATCTACATCATATATAGTCCTAGAGGCTATATAGATGTAAAATTACCCCTGCCAGTATTCCAGAAAAAGCGGGAGAAAGTCAGTTGAAAAAGGGGCGGGGCTTCTCCCTCAGCACACTGGCGCCATTTTCTCTTCACAGTGCAGCTGGAAGACAGCTCCCCAGGCTCTCCCCTGTAGTTTTCAGGCTCAAAGGGTTAAAAAGAGAGGGGGGCACTAAATTTAGGCGCAATATATGTATACAAGCAGCTATTTGGGGAAAAATCACTCAGTTATAGGGTTAATCCCTGCATTATATAGCGCTCTGGTGTGTGCTGGCATACTCTCTCTCTGTCTCCCCAAAGGACTTTGTGGGGTCCTGTCCTCAGTCAGAGCATTCCCTGTGTGTGTGCGGTGTGTCGGTACGGCTGTGTCGACATGTTGGATGAGGAAGGTTAAGTGGAGGCGGAGCAGAGGCCGATAAATGGGATGTTGCCCCCTGTGGGGCCGACACCAGAGTGGATTGATAGGTGGAAGGTATTAACCGACAGTGTCAACTCCTTACATAGAAGGCTGGATGACGTAACAGCTGTGGGACAGCCGGCTTCTCAGCCCGCGCCTGCCCAGGCGTCTCAAAGGCCATCAGGGGCTCAAAAAAATGCCCGTTACCTCAGATGGCAGACACAGATGTCGACACGGAGTCTGACTCCAGTGGCGACGAGGTTGAGACATATACACAATCCACTAGGAACATCCGTTACATGATCTCGGCAATGAAAAATGTGTTACGCATTTTCTGACATGAACCCAAGTACCACATAAAAGGGGTTTTATTTTTGGGGAGAAAAAGCAGCCAGTGTTTTGTTCCCCCATCAGATGAATGAATGAAGTGTGTAAAGAAGCGTGGTTTCCCACGATAAGAAACTGGTAATTTCTAAAAAGTTACTGATGGCGTCCCCTTTCCCGCCAGAGGATAGGTCACGTTGGGAGCTATCCCTTAGGGTGGATAAGGAGCTCACACGTTTGTCAAAAGGTGGCACTGCCGTCTTAGGATACGGCCACCTTGAAGGAACTTGCTGATAAAAAGCAGGAGGCGATCCTGAAGTCTGTATTTACACACTCAGGTTATATACTGAGACCTGCAATTGCCTCAGCATAAATAGGGCTGCTGCAGCGTGGTCTGATACCCTGTCAGATAATATTAATACGCTAAGACAGGGATAATATTTTGCTAACATTGAGCATATTTAAGACGTTGTCTTATATATAAAGGATGCACAGAGGGATATTTGCCGGCTGGTATCCAGAATTAATGCAATGTCCATTCTGCCAGGAGGGTATTAGAAACCCGGCAGTGGACTGGTGATGCTGCCTGTAAAAGGCACATGGAGATTCTGCCTTATAAGGGTGAGGAATTGTTTGGGGATGGTCTCTGGGACCTCGTATCCACAGCAACAGCTGGGAAGAAATTTTTTTACCTCAGGTTTCCTCACAGCCTAAGAAAGCACCGTATTTTCAGGAACAGTCCTTTCGGCTTCAGAAAAGCAAGCGGGTCAAAGGCGCTTCCTTTCTGCACAGAGACAAGGGAAGAAGGAAAAAAGCTGCACCAGCAGCCAGTTCCCAGGATCAAAAATCTTCCCCCGCTTCCTCTGAGTCCACCGCATGACGCTGGGGCTCCACAGGTGGAGACAGGTGCGGTAGGGGCGCGTCTCGGGAACTTCAGGGTCCAGTGGGCTTGCCCACAGGTGGATCTCTAGGTTCTGCAAATAGTATCACAGGGATACAGGCTGGAGTTCGAGGCGACTCCCCCTCGCCGTTACCTCACATCAGCCTTGCCGGCTGCCCTCGGAGAAAGGTAGTACTGGCGGCAATTCACAAGCTGTACTTCCAGCAGGTGAAAGCAAGGTACCCCTCCTTCAACAAGGCCGGGGTTACTATTCCAAAATGTTGTGGTACCGAAACCAGATGGTTCGGTGAGACCCATTCTAAAATTGAAAGCCTTCAACACTTATATACGAAGGTTCAAGTTCAAAATGGAATCGCTCAGGGCGATTATTGCAAGCCTGGAGAATTTCATGGTATCACTGGACATCAAGGATGATTACCTGCATGTCCCTATTTACCCTCTTCACCAGGAGTACCTCAATATTGTGGTACAGGATTGTCATTACCAATTCCAGACGTTGCCGTTGGTCTGTCCCCGGCACCGAGGTATTTACCAAGGTAATGGCCGAAATAATTATCCCGTACTTGGACGATCTCCTTATAAAGGTGAGGTCCAGGGAGCAGTTGTTTGTCGGAGTAGCACTATCTCGGGAAGTGCTACAACAGCACGGCTGGATTCTGAATATTCCAAAGTCGCAGCTGGTTCCTACGACGCGTCTACTGTTCCTGGGTATGGTTCTGGACACAGAACAGGATAAAAAGGGTTTCTCCCGGAGGAGAAGTCCAAGGAGTTGTTGTCTCTAGACAGAGACCTCCTAATACGTATACAGGTGTCGGTGCATCAATGCACGCGAGCCCTGGGAAAGATGGTAGATTCCATTCGCCAGGTCCCATGCAAGGATTTTCCAGTGGGATCTATTGGACAAGTGGTCCGGGTCGCATCTTCAGATGCATCGGCGGATAACCCTGTCTCCAAGGGTCAGGGTGTCGCTGTTGTGGTGGCTGCAGAGTGCTCATCTTCTAGGGGGCCGCAGATTCGGCATACAGGACTGGGTCCTGGTGACCACGGATGCCAGCCTTCAAGGCTGGGGGGCAGTCACACAGGGAAGGAACTTCCAAGGCTATGGAAAAGTCAGGAGACTTCCCTACACATAAATATTCTGGAACTGAGGGTCATTTACAATGCCCTAAGTCAGGCTAGACCCCTGCTTCAACACCGGCCGGTGCTGATCCAGTCAGACAACATCACGGCGGTCGCTCATGTAAACCGACAGGGCGGCACAAGAAGCAGGATGGCGATGGCAGAAGCCCCAAGGATTCTCCGATGGGCGGAAAATCATGTGTTAGCACTGTCAGCAGTGTTCATTCCCGGAGTGGACAACTAAGAAACCTCCACCCGGGAGAGTGGGGACTTCATCCAGAAGTCTTCCAAATGATTGTACACCGTTGGGAAAGGCCACAGGTGGACATGATGGCGTCCCGCCTCAACTAAAAGTTACAAAGATATTGCGCCAGGTCAAGGACCCTCAGGCGATAGCTGTGGACGCTCTGGTAACACCGTGGGTGTATCAGTCGGTGTATGTGTTCCCTTTTCTGCCTCTCTTACCCAGGGTAATGAGAATAATAAGAAGGAGAGGAGTAAGAACTATACTCATTGTTCCAGGTTGGCCAAGAAGAGCTTGGTAACCAGAACTCCAAGAAATGATCTCAGAGGACCCATGGCCTCTGCCGCTCAGACAGGACCTGCTGCAGCAGGGGGCCTGTCTGTTCCTAGACGTACCGCGGCTGCGTTGACGGCATGGTGGTTGAACGCCGTATCCTGAAGGAAAAGGGAATTCCGGAGGAAGTTATCCCTATGCTATTTGAAGCTAGGAAAGAAGTGAACGCAAACCATTATCACCACATATGGCGGAAATATGTTGCGTACTGTGAGGCCAGGAAGGCCCCAAAGGAGAAATTTCAGCTAGGTCGATTTCTGCACTTCCTACAGTCAGAAGTGACTATGGGCCTAAAATTGGGTTCCATTAAGGTCCAGATTTCGGTTCTATCGATTTTCTTCCAAAATTGAACTGGCTTCACTGCCTGAAGTTCAGACTTTTGTTAAGGGAGTGCTGCATAGTCAGCCCCCGTTTGTGCCTCCAGTGGCACCGTGGGATCTCAAAGTGGTGTTGGATTTCCTGAAGTCGCATTGGGTTGAGCCACTTAAATCTGTGGAGCTATAATACCTCACGTGGAAAGTGGTCATTCTGTGGGCCTTGGCGTTGGCCAGGCGTGTATCAGAATTGGCGGCTTTGTCATACAAAAGCCCTTATCTGTATTTTATATGGATAAGGCGGAATTGAGGACTCGTTCCCAATTCCTTCCTAAGGTGGTATAATTTTTTAATGTGAACCAACCTATTGTGGTGCCTGCGGCTACTTGGGACTTGGAAGATTCCAAGTTACTGGATGTAGTCAGGGCCCTGAAAAGTATATGTTTCCAGGACAGCTGGAGTCAGGAAAACTGACTCGCTATTTCTCCTGTATGCACCCAACAAGCTGGGTGCTCCTGCTTCTAAGCAGACGATTGCTCGCTGGATCTGTAGCACGATTCAACTTGCACATTCTGCAGCTGGACTGCCGCACCCTAATTCTGTAAAAGCCCATTCCACGAGAAAAGTGGGCTCTTCTTGGGCGGCTGCCGAGGGTTCTCAGCTTTACAACTTTGCCGAGCTGTTACTTGGTCGGGTTAAAACATTTTTGTAAAAGTCTACAGGTTTGATACCCTGGCTGAGGAGGACCTAGAGTTTGCTCATTCGGTGCTGCAGAGTCATCCGCACTCTCCCGACCCGTTTGGGAGCTTTGGTATAATCCCCATGGTCCTTACGGAGTCCCAGCATCCACTTAGGACGTCAGAGAAAATAAGATTTTACTCACCGGTAAATCTATTTCTCGTAGTCCGTAGTGGATGCTGGGCGCCCATCCCAAGTGCGGATTGTCTGCAATACTTGTTTATAGTTATTGCCTAACTTAAGGGTTATTGTTGAGCCATCTGTTGAGAGGCTCTGTTATATTTCATACTGTTAACTGGGTATAGTATCACGAGTTATACGGTGTGATTGGTGTGGCTGGTATGAGTCTTACCCGGGATTCAAAATCCTTCCTTATTGTGTCAGCTCTTAGTCACATGACAGTGACTATTCACCACCTGACCCAGAGCTGTCCAATCCTTTGCCAGCCTGAGACTCTCTGAATCACCTGACACTGTTCATCAATCACCAAGGACCAGGAAGTATAAGTCAGCAGATTTGAGTTAGAAACTCTGCCAGTTCCTTTTGTCACACACAGCTCTGTGTGAGCTTCGAAGCTGAGCTCCCTAAAGGTAACACTTGTACTTCGGTTCCTATAAAACTCTGCTCCTTTGCTACCCAGTCTGGATTTACAGTTGTGTTACCATTGATATCCAGTATTTCTACAGTTTCATCTTAAAGTCACAGTTGCAGTATTCCATAGTCTCATCTTAAAGCCACAGCTGCAGTATTCTACAGTTTCATCTTAAAGTCAAAGTTGCAGTATTCCACAGTCTCATCTTAAAGCCACAGCTGCAGTATTCTACAGTTTCATCTTAAAGTCACAGCCGCAGTGTTCTTCAGCCTCGTCCTAAAGTCACAGCCACAGTCATCATTCTACTTTCAGTTGCGTTTCCAGTTATATCCGGTACGAGCCCGAGTCCTCCAGTCGCCCGCACAGACTTCACTAACACCGGGTTCACTAAAACCACAGTCCTGATAAGGAGGACATTATACAAATTGTTGATTTGTGTGTGGAAGTGGGACAGGATGAGGGGGATATGTGTGTACTATCTGACAGCGAGGATGTTGATGATGGTGCTGTTTGTGTAAGTCATCCTCTGGTGGCTGCAGTTGTTGACCATGATAAAAAGAAAGCCATTGCGATGCCTGGTTATAAGACCAAAAAAGCCACCTCTTGGGTGTAGGATAATTTTTACCCCAATCCTGACAATGTTTATGAAAGCATCTGCTCCATTTGTGAGGCCAAATTTAGTAGAGGTAGGAACGTTAGCCATCTAGCACCTCCTCCATGTTACATCATTTTTAGCAAAGACATAAAATTTATTGTACAAGATTATAATATAATTAACACCTCATCATCAACATCCTCAGAGTAATTACTTAGCGAAGGGAGGCCTTCTAAAAATTTGCTTTGTGGGGGCCCAAACAAACCAAACATTTCAGCCATGAGTGACTGTCCCTGTCCCTGAAATGATTGGTTTGTTAAACTGTGCATGTCCTGTTTAATATATACAACATAAGAGTGGGTGGGAGGGCCCAAGAACAATTCCATTTTGCACCTTATTTCTTTGCGTTATGTGCTCTTTAGAGCATTTTTTGGGCATAGTTTATAAAACTGCCATCCTGCCTGCCACTGCAGTGCTACTCCTAGATATGCCATGTGTTTGTGCCACCTACTTCTGTCACTTAGCTTAGTCATCCAGCGACCTCAGTGCAATCCTTTGGTCTAAACTGGATAAAAACAATATTGTCAGCTGTGAGGTGTCCAAAATAGACTGGAAATGAGTGGAAATGAGTGTTATTGAGGTTAATAATACAGCAGGAACAAAAACAACCCCATATTTTGTGATTTTAGCTATTTTTATGATTTTCTTCCAAAAAATACAGATCCAAAACCTGCAAATACGGATCCAAAACATGAAGGAGATACAGATCCAAAAAACAGAAAAACAGCCCGGCGCTCAGCCCTAATGTATAATATATATATATATATATATATATATACATTAGGGCTGAGCGCCGGGTTTTTGGATCTGTATCCAGCACAGTAAGGTACAGTTGGGTGTCTGTCAATTTCAAGTAGATACAAAGAGGGATATGTGCTTGATGGACAAATTATTTCTAGGTGGCCAGGGGCAAATAATGGATGATGGTGATAATGATGATGGTGTCTAGCATTCTAGCAATTGCTGGTGATTGGTTGTTTACATATATAAACAAATGTACATGTTTAAGAAAATCTTGTTTTATTACTACGAAACATGGAACTGTTTCTGCTGTACTAGGGAGGGTTTCACGGTTTTATAGATGCCTAATTCCAAATATCTTAGTTACATATAAAATAAATGGTTATTGCCACAAGTGGGGCTGGGGACTCACAAAATAGACATGGACTACCACCCCCCCCTTCCACAGGCAGAGGATCTAAGATTGTAGCCAGTGATAGTAGCCAGCTATGGTAGCTGGTCATAGGACCGAAGCTGGTGGTAAGAGCAGGCAGCGGGTGTATGACTGCAGCTGGCTGTAGGAGCCAGCGGTGGTGGCAGAACCGAAGCTGGTGGTAGGAGCAGGCAGCGGGTGTAGGACTGTAGCCAGTGTATGAGCCAGCAGAGGTTCAGTCTGAGGGTCCGGATCCAGGACTACAGTCCCCCCAGATGGCGGCCCTGTATGCTACTGTTGCTGACTTATAACTATGATTGATTTGCATAAGGTCTCAATTGCAGTCTTTTAAATGCATGCAAATTGCTCTTGTGATCTGGGGTACAATTGCCGCTAACTCTCCATCAGCCCCATTACAAGTAAAAACAAGAGAGGGCTTAACACACATTAGTTTATAGTTGACAAGCAAAAATAAAATTGCAGTAAACACACAATGGACGGGATGTACTAAGCGGAAAATATGGTAAACCCCGTGTTTACTGCATTTTCCTGATGTACTATCCCCCGCCCGGCAGGTGAGCGCATCGGCGGGGTTCGCCAGCTTTTGCTAGCGATAACCCATAGAAGCCTATGGGCTTCTCTCTGTGGCGCTGTGTGAGGGATCCGAGCGGATCCCTCCCATCATTCCCCGCAGCTGGCCCTGTCACCCCGCGCATGCTGAGACTGACTCCCGGGGCCGAATCCCGGAAGTCAGGCTGCCGCTGCGCATCGCGGAGGACAGCTCTTATTGAAACAGCTGTCCTCCGCAATGCTGATCGCATATGTAAGTATATATGCGATCAGCATCGTGGCGCAGGGCGACGATGGGCGGCAATGTTTGACAATTGCAGGGATAGGAAGACATTCATTGTATCAACTCTCTCTGCACATGTTATATCTGCCACACCTGCAGTGCGCATGGTTTTGCCCAACTGCTAACAAAGTTCCTGCTGCTATCAACTCTGAATTACCCCCAAGGTGTGCAGCTACAGCACTTATCAGTGAGGGATCCTTATGCAGTTTTACTCTGTGCGGGAGAAGGGATGTTAGAGAAAAGTTAGATATTGGGTGGCATAAGCTTTTAAACAGTTTCTTTAAAACACATAAAATTACAAATTGTTGAAAAAAGCAGTAAAATATACTATTGAGGCAAATTCATCCATTTATGTTGCCTAAAGAATAACAATTGATGTTTGTGTAATTATGGTAACAGTTTAGAGCGTATATATGTCAAATGCCCTTGTTATAAAAGCTAGACAACAGATTATGTCATTAAATGATTTTGCTAAGAGGCAAAAACATATTCATCTGAATTCCTAAAGGAGAAACATGTTGTTTTACTTCACAAAATTATCTGTGTCTCCTTCTTAAATAATCATCCCTTTTTACTTTGAAGTTTTCATTCATTACCTGTGTTAAGTCAACAAAGGCAACAAGACTAAGGCAGGCCTCCATTTTTCTGCTGCCTAATTAGACGTAATTACTTTATTTTATCCCAAGGTTCATACGTGTACTTGTAACATTGCCTTGTAATAATTGAAATTGCATGCATGGTCAAGGGACTGTTCGACGCCAGAAAGGAGACGTTCCTGCTGTCACTCCCTACTGCAGCCTCTAAGTGAAAAATACAGAGACCTAGTCATCCTGCAAAGTGCTTATTAACTGCACTGCACTCTGTCAGTGGACAGGATGTGTACTGACCCACTGCTGATCCTCAGTAAGACTCAAATCCAAGACGGTACTGTAATTGGCTTGAGTCGTACAGGTCCTAAGAGGCAGCAATTGTCGACTTAGTGGTAAATCTTATAGAAAGGGTGACCTCTCCATAGCATATTGATTTCTCTTCTCAATAATTATGAAAAAAGATCAAAAGCAATGTTACCTCTCATTATCTCTTTTGAAGGATTTAAAGAATGAATGTGTCACTGAAGATTAGAAAACAACAGAAAAAAACAACTTGGGCTTTGTGACAGGGCACTGAAAATAAAGATGACCAGAAAGTCTGTTTTGTGGGGTTTGTTTTTTTCCCTACATACTCAAGAAACAGTTAATGGAGGAAGGTTAATTACAAGTCTGCTTCAGCTAATGAACTAACAGAGTTCTCCTTATCCATAATCGGCTCTAACTGAATTTTGACTCTGACTTTAGTGATTAATCAAATGGTAAATCTGGTCTCACTGCTGTTAATAATAGGGCTTTCCTTGAGTTCTTTGTTGACCAGTCAAACAAAAGCATCTTCACTGAGTGTCAGAACCTTCCCTTTTGTTGGTGGTGCCAGCAGGTCTACAACAGTGGCAGTTAAGGTTAATGTGAGATGTTAAGTCTCAGACTGCAATGAAGTTTAAAGGAAAGAAATATCCACTTCTTTAAAAGATGTAGACAATTTGAGAGAGTCTGGGAAGAAAATAGCAAGGAAGTGCATGTAAAGTGGATGTGACAAGTACAAAGGAGCAATTCTTGTTAATTGTATCAAAATTTCTTTAATCAAGTAGGAAACTAAAAACCTGTCTTAACAGTAGATTTCCTTGCTCATGCCTGGCTACTGTCTTAATAAGCTATACCATTAACTTATATTCAGCTCCTGCTTCTGTAATTATCATTTGTCTTTTGCAATGAGTTGTTCTGTGGAATGAGATAACCTGAACTACTATGATCTGAATGTATTGTTAAAACATACATAAAATAAGTATGATCCACTGAAGGTATAACTAATGTTTTCAAAAACAATTGCTAAATTGGCCAGATATTCTTGTGAATAAAAAAGAGTTGGGCTTTCCAAGCTAGAATAATACCAGTTTTTCAGGGGCACCGTTGCACAGCAGCCTGTGAGGTCACTAGACTTAGAGGTCACTAATGTTATTAGAATCAAACTAGGTCACTGGTCTTTATGTTGAAACATACATTTAAATGCCTTTTTAATCTGATGCTTTATTCATACTACACCCACTTACATCTCGCCCCCTCACTATCCCGACGGATGGCATGCCGACCAACAGGGACTAATATGGAACTTGTAGCGAGCGCCCAGTACCACTTTTCTAAAATGTAATTAAAAAGCTGACCATGGAGAAATCCTTCATCTTATGTAAATAATGCTTCCAGCATAGCCAGCAATTGCGTGAAATCATTATGGGGCACTTACTAATGCTGCATTCAGATCGCAAATGCCGGATCCTACCCGGTAAGAGAAACGTGTCCTTACCGGGTGGGATCCGGCATTTGCGCTCCTCTGCTGGCTTTCCGACCCGGCAATATACCGGGTCGGGTGCCATAGCAGCGGGGGGTGCAGCAGCAGCAGGAGCGGGGGTGGAGGCGGCGCTGGGAGATGAGCTCATCTCCTGTGCCGCCTCTCCCTATGCTGTGAATGGGAGCCGTGTCGCATCGGAACGGCTCCCATTCACACTGCACCTGACCCAGTATTCAACCCGGTAATAACCCTTCTTTTTTACCGGGTTGAATTACCGGGTCAGGCGACCCGCTAATTCTGCAAAGGAGCTTTCACATCGCACACTGACCCGTTTCGACACGGCAATATGCCGTGTCGATACAGGGTTTTTAGTGCGATGTGAAAGGGGTAAGGAACAAAAAGCTGAACCCTATCACATCAGCACTAAGTTGATACAGTACACCCAGGACATTGGGAGGTGGAGGGTTTAGTTATTGTAGCACCACTCTGTCGACTCTCTATATACACATGTCGTAAGCCATAGTACATCGCTGCCATAAAGATGTCTGTTAGCAAAATGATATGGGGCAGCATTATACATCTCCCCCTGTTGTTATAATATGTACAATGTATTCATCTTTATCACTGGCTTTTTATCACTTATGTATTATTATGAGTACCACAAACACATTTCTTATCACAGTGCTTTACAATACTCACATACCATTGGGCTAACACTTTCCATAAATTCAATAATTTGATTTTATTAGCCTTGGAAGTGCAGTCCTTTGTACCCTATCTCAAACTGATCCTCACTAGGGATGGCCATTGGTGGGATAACTATTGATTGTGCCATTGGCGGCTACCATCGATGATATAACCACAGGGAAACCATCAATGTTTTCACGCACCAATGGTCATCCCTGCTCTAGGTTAGCCAATCAGAAATGAGGGGAGGAGTATAACAGGTGCATTGTGAGGTGGAGCTAGGCTTTTTGAACCAGCATGAAGAAAAAAGAAAACCTTGGGGTGGGGGAGGGGGGGGGATCTGTACCATTGATTGTGGAGAAACAATGGTTCTCAACCATTGATGGCAAAACTTTTACATCTGTTGTCAACTTCGATATTTTGCAAACATCAATGGCAGGATGGCCATCCCTATTCCTCACTAATTTTGAGCTCCAAAACTCTCCGGGACTGGATATTCTTATCTATTTCCCTGTTGTGTTTTTGTTTAGAATTTCTATAAATATATCTGAATATGAAAATTATATATGTATAAATGTGCCTATACTGCAGTATAAATGCCAGTATGTTTGTGTGCAGTGATTGTAATTGGATTACAAATTAAAACAATATTTTATTACTGTGGAAAAACAAGCAAGCATCATGTCATTTTTCATGATAGTTTGACCGCAGTGGGCACAGATTAATTAACTCAAGTGCATATGGTTCATTGAACATTTAAGGAAAACTTAAGTGAAAACAGATATAGGTTTCCTTATCAATGTTAGCTACTTGTTAGGGTCAGGGTAGGCAGTAAACGCTCTGCACATAGTAATTGGCACAGTGTTCTTTGGGTTTAAAAATCTAATGACACTTCTACCAGGGGACTAAGCAAGGGTCACAGCGTCTAACAAGGAGATTGCTGAGAAACTAACCATATAGCAGTACACAAGACAAAGCCAGATCCAAGAACAAGGGAAAGGGTCACAGGCAGCAGTAATGCAATGTTGAGGACCAGGGCAAGATAATTGTGAGAAGATAAGAGGTTAAAATCCAAGAATCACTCAGTGCCATGCTTATTTGTTTTGCTCAGGAGAAAAGCCTGTTGTACAGACCAGTACAGAATAGTTGCATTCAATAATGCTGGCTATTTAAATCCTGCAGCCAGAGACACCAGCAATGTTCTGTTTTGAAAAGCCACTTCTAGTAAATAATCCAGAAGACAGACATCTTCCTAGATTGGCCACAGGAGAAACAGATGTAAGCAATGATGCAGTATGATTCTACAAAGCACTCAGAGCAACTACACCAGAGAACTGGAGAACCAGCAGTTGATATGTAAGCACAGCGAATGGACTGAGACACTAAGGCAGAAGTATATAACAGTATTTGCACTAAATGCATGGAAGAGGAATCAGTGTATATGTATCAATTTTCTAGCAAGTAAATGGGACCCGGTCAGGAACCCGGTGTTTGGGATCCCGGCAGTCTAAATACCGACAATGGAATAGCGCCACTGCTCAGAATACCGACGCCGGGATCCCGACAAGGTTCGCAATGTTGGCGCTGGGATCCCAAGCAAAATATTCCGGACTGTTGAGAGGTAAGCTGCGGGGGGTGGGGTGGTGGTGTGTGTTTCGGGTGGAGGATAGGTGAGGGAGGGTTATGGTTAGGTTCCATCTCCTTAGCCTAACCTTGGTTAGAGTTAGGCTAAGAAGGGGGGGGAGGGTTAGGGTTAGGGAGTAGGGGTAGCACCCTTACCTAGTAGGTGTCGGGATCTTGAGCATCATGATACCACTGTCAGTATTCTGACTGCTGGCATCCCAAGTGCCGGGATCCCAGTACCATCCCAAATAGATGAGAGGGAAGAAACTGAGATGCATGCAAGTCCATTTATGCAGATGAATCTTGGGATTTTCCACAGTGTGCATGCCTCCTAGTTGTCTCTCCAGCACCATCCACACTGCGCCTCCAGTATCCAGTATCATCTGCCCTGTGCCTCTCCAGCACCATCCACCCTGCACCTATCCAGCACCATCCACCCTGCACCTCTCCAGCACCATCCGCCCTAGGCGTCTCCAGCACCATCCACCCTGTGCTTCTCCAGCACCATCCACCCTGTGCTTCTCCAGCACATCCTTCCAGCACCATGCGTCCTGTGCCTCTCCAACACTATCCACATTGTGCCTCTCCAGCACCGTTCATCCTGCACCTCTACAGCACCATCCTCCCTGTACCTCTCAAGCACCATCCACCCTATGCCTCTCCAGCACCATCCACCCTGTGCCTCTCCAGCACCATCCATCCTGTGATTCTCAAACCCCATCCCTCCAGCACCATCCATCCTGTGCCTCTCCAGCACTGTCCCCCCTGCGCCTCTCCAGCACCATCCACCCTGCACCTCTCCAGCTATCCCCCCACCATTTCTGCATCTCAGCCCCTGCGTCACTCTTGTTCACCTGCTGCATTTGCTCAGCTCTTGCCCCATATTTCTGTCCACTGCTCCCTGATACCTTTCAAGCCGCCTCTTACCTTTTTGCCTGCAGCAAAAGCCGCCTCTTACCTTTTTTTCCTTGTGGCCCCTGCTCCTCTTTGCAGCAACAAAAAGTCCAAGCTTTATTTACTAATCAATTGGCATTGAAATTGTAATAACATTAACAATCACATTTCAAGTATGACTGTGAAAGTGTGCACCCAGCTTAACTTTGCAGTTTGGAAGGAGCATGATGCACTGTAGGTGGGATAGAATTTAAATGTGCAGAGAATATAAATTGCAGTGTAAAATATGTTTTTTAACCTCTTGCAGTGCAACATGGTTTGTTCAGGTGTAAATTTACTTGCTTTTCTTTACTTATAGGCCCTCATTCCGAGTTGTTCGCTCGTTATTTTCCTTCGCATCGGTGCGATTTTCCGCTAACTGCGCATGCGCAATGTTCGCACTGCGGCTGCGCCAAGTAAATTTGCTAAGAAGTTTGGTATTTTACTCACGGCATTACAAGGTTTTTTCTTCGCTCTGGTGATCGTAGTGTGATTGACAGGAAGTGGGTGTTTCTGGGCGGAAACTGGCCGTTTTATGGGAGTCTGGGAAAAACGCGGGAGTGGCTGGAAAAACGCAGGAGTGCCTGGGCGAATGCTGGGTGTGTTTGTGACGTCAAGCCAGGAACGAAACTGACTGAACTGATCGCAGTGGCAGAGTAAGTGTCGAGCTACTCAGAAACTGCTAAGAAATTTCTATTCGCAGTTTTGCGAATCTTTCGTTCGCAATTCTGCTAAGCTAAGATTCACTCCCAGAGGGCGGTGGCTTAGCGTGTGCACTGCTGCGAAAAGCGGCTAGCGAGCGAACAACTCGGAATGAGGGCCATAGGTCAGAAATAGCCGCAAAGTCGCGGAAGTTTGGAGACCGTCTCCGAACTTCCAGTCGCACGGACCGCGGACACCGGCACCCAGCTCTCAGGCTCAGCGTCCCCCCTCTGATGCAGGAAAGCGCTTCCACTCTATTACACTGCCCACCAATGAATGGAGGCACGGTGGAACGGACCTCTATAGCAGCAAGGTAACCACCAGCTGTGCTGGTGGCATCAGAGGTTTTTGTGATATTTATGAGGGTTATTTAAACATCTATGTCAGATTCACTGGCAGCGTCTGCTGAATTAGGGGGATAAGAGATTAAGGGGTACATTTACTAAGCAGTGATAAGAGCGGAGAAGTGAGCTAGTGGAGATATTTCCCCATCAACCAATCAGCAGCTCTGTATCATTTTAAAGTATGCAAATTATAGAACCTCTCTTCACTCAAAAGAGTGGGTGTACCCCGCGCTTGACAGAGCTGGTTCTCCTAAGCAGCTGTAGAAACCTTAGACAGTCACTCCAAATTGAACATAAAACACAATAGTACTAGAAGTACCAATACAGCGCTGAGAATAATTGTTGCAGACAGGTGGAAAGGATTAATCAACAATTTAATATAAATTAAAATTAGAAAATGGGTATAATAATGTCTGAATGACAATTAATACACATCGAAAGCAGGTAAAAAGCCATGGCTCATTTAGGACAGCCAAATAGAATCAGCAACAGGACAGGGATTTTCTAATATCCAGTGGTTGGTGGACCTCAATTTTCCTTTTACCATAAAGGATGTATATCTCTCCACAAATAGTTACCAATCCTGGAGGTACACTTGCAGACTTCCCTGATGATTTCTCAGCAAATGAGGATGGCAGCACATCAGTTGAGGGAAGTGGATTAGTCCTCCATTAGCAGTAGGATGGTTGTGGAAAAATGGTTCCAAGCTTCTTTAAAGGTCCACCGTCCAAATGATCCTGGATGGTCTATGTCCCAGTGTCCAACAGGTAAGTCTTACGCGTTTCGCTGTCTTCAGGGGGCAGCTTTATCAAAGGTAAGTGCTCTCTGTAAAAATCATCCCTTATATAGGGCATAAATTGGTTAATCCACATCACCTGTCTGCAATACCAATTACATAAGAATTCATTCAAAACATAATTAAAAAACCTAATTCTAATGAAGGAGGCAAACCTATTATTAGTCCTTATTTTTAATATTAAAAATGAGAGTTTATAACAATATATCATTGTGTAATATCTAGAGATGAGCGGGTTCGGTTTCTCTGAATCCGAACCCGCCCGAACTTCATGGTTTTTTTCACGGGTCCGAGCAGACTCGGATCCTCCCGCCTTGCTCGGTTAACCCGAGCGCGCCCGAACGTCATCATGACGCTGTCGGATTCTCGCGAGACTCGGATTCTATATAAGGAGCCGCGCGTCGCCGCCATTTTCACACGTGCATTGAGATTGATAGGGAGAGGACGTGGCTGGCGTCCTCTCCATTTAGATTATAAGAGAGAGAGATTTACTGGAGCTTAGGACTAGGAGGAGTACTGTAGAAGTGTAGAGAGTGCAGAGAGTTTACTAGTGAGTGACCACCAGACAGTGCAGTTTATTTAATATATCCGTTCTCTGCCTGAAAAAAGCGATACACACAGTGACTCAGTCACATACCATATCTGTGTGCACTGCTCAGGCTCAGCCCAGTGTGCTGCATCATCTATATATATTATATATCTGTCTGACTGCTCAGCTCACACAGCTTATAATTGTGGGGGAGACTGGGGAGCACTGCAGTGCCAGTTATAGGTTATAGCAGGAGCCAGGAGTACATAATATTATATAGTGAGTGACCACCAGACAGTGCAGTTTATTTAATATATCCGTTCTCTGCCTGAAAAAAGCGATACACACAGTGACTCAGTCACATACCATATCTGTGTGCACTGCTCAGGCTCAGCCCAGTGTGCTGCATCATCTATATATATTATATATCTGTCTGACTGCTCAGCTCACACAGCTTATAATTGTGGGGGAGACTGGGGAGCACTGCAGTGCCAGTTATAGGTTATAGCAGGAGCCAGGAGTACATAATATTATATTAAAATTAAACAGTGCACACTTTTGCTGCAGGAGTGCCACTGCCAGTGTGACTGACCAGTGACCTGACCACACTGACCACCAGTATAGTTAGTAGTATACTTATATTGTGATTGCCTGAAAAAGTTAAACACTCGTCGTGTGACTTCACTTGTGTGTTGTTGTTTTTTTTATTCTATAAAAATAAAACTCATTCTGCTGACAGACAGTGTCCAGCAGGTCCGTCATTATATAATATATAATATATACCTGTCCGGCTGCAGTAGTGATATATATATATTTTTTATATCATTTATCATCCAGTCGCAGCAGACACAGTACGGTAGTTCACGGCTGTGGCTACCTCTGTGTCTGCACTCGGCAGGCAGTCCGTCCATAATTGTATACCACCTAACCGTGGTTTTTTTTTCTTCTTTATACATACATACTACTACGACATCTCTTTATCAACCAGTCTATATTAGCAGCAGACACAGTACAGTACGGTAGTTCACGGCTGTGGCTACCTCTGTGTCTGCACTCGGCAGGCAGTCCGTCCATAATTGTATACCACCTAACCGTGGTTTTTTTTTCTTTCTTCTTTATACATACATAGTTACATAGACATCTCTTTATCAACCAGTCTATATTAGCAGCAGACACAGTACAGTACGGTAGTTCACGGCTGTGGCTACCTCTGTGTCTGCACTCGGCAGGCAGTCCGTCCATAATTGTATACCACCTAACCGTGGTTTTTTTTTCTTTCTTCTTTATACATACATAGTTACATAGACATCTCTTTATCAACCAGTCTATATTAGCAGCAGACACAGTACAGTACGGTAGTTCACGGCTGTGGCTACCTCTGTGTCTGCACTCGGCAGGCAGTCCGTCCATAATTGTATACCACCTAACCGTGGTTTTTTTTTCTTTCTTCTTTATACATACATAGTTACATAGACATCTCTTTATCAACCAGTCTATATTAGCAGCAGACACAGTACAGTACGGTAGTTCACGGCTGTGGCTACCTCTGTGTCTGCACTCGGCAGGCAGTCCATAATTGTATACTAGTATCCATCTCCATTGTTTACCTGAGGTGCCTTTTAGTTGTGCCTATTAAAATATGGAGAACAAAAATGTTGAGGTTCCAAAATTAGGGAAAGATCAAGATCCACTTCCACCTCGTGCTGAAGCTGCTGCCACTAGTCATGGCCGAGACGATGAAATGCCAGCAACGTCGTCTGCCAAGGCCGATGCCCAATGTCATAGTACAGAGCATGTCAAATCCAAAACACCAAATATCAGAAAAAAAAGGACTCCAAAACCTAAAATAAAATTGTCGGAGGAGAAGCGTAAACTTGCCAATATGCCATTTACGACACGGAGTGGCAAGGAACGGCTGAGGCCCTGGCCTATGTTCATGGCTAGTGGTTCAGCTTCACATGAGGATGGAAGCACTCAGCCTCTCGCTAGAAAAATGAAAAGACTCAAGCTGGCAAAAGCAGCACAGCAAAGAACTGTGCATTCTTCGAAATCCCAAATCCACAAGGAGAGTCCAATTGTGTCGGTTGCGATGCCTGACCTTCCCAACACTGGACGTGAAGATAATCTGTGAGGAGGGGGATGTACACGGTGATATATCGGAGGGTGATGATGAGGTGGACATCTTGCCTCTGTAGAGCCAGTTTGTGCAAGGAGAGATTAATTGCTTCTTTTTTGGGGGGGGTCCAAACCAACCCGTCATATCAGTCACAGTCGTGTGGCAGACCCTGTCACTGAAATGATGGGTTGGTTAAAGTGTGCATGTCCTGTTTTGTTTATACAACATAAGGGTGGGTGGGAGGGCCCAAGGACAATTCCATCTTGCACCTCTTTTTTCTTTTCTTTTTCTTTGCATCATGTGCTGATTGGGGAGGGTTTTTTGGAAGGGACATCCTGCGTGACACTGCAGTGCCACTCCTAAATGGGCCCGGTGTTTGTGTCGGCCACTAGGGTCGCTAATCTTACTCACACAGTCAGCTACCTCATTGCGCCTCTTTTTTTCTTTGCGTCATGTGCTGTTTGGGGAGGGTTTTTTGGAAGGGACATCCTGCGTGACACTGCAGTGCCACTCCTAGATGGGCCCGGTGTTTGTGTCGGCCACTAGGGTCGCTAATCTTACTCACACAGCTACCTCATTGCGCCTCTTTTTTTCTTTGCGTCATGTGCTGTTTGGGGAGGGTTTTTTGGAAGGGACATCCTGCGTGACACTGCAGTGCCACTCCTAGATGGGCCCGGTGTTTGTGTCGGCCACTAGGGTCGCTAATCTTACTCACACAGCTACCTCATTGCGCCTCTTTTTTTCTTTGCGTCATGTGCTGTTTGGGGAGGGTTTTTTGGAAGGGCCATCCTGCGTGACACTGCAGTGCCACTCCTAGATGGGCCCGGTGTTTGTGTCGGCCACTAGGGTCGCTAATCTTACTCACACAGCTACCTCATTGCGCCTCTTTTTTTCTTTGCGTCATGTGCTGTTTGGGGAGGGTTTTTTGGAAGGGACATCCTGCGTGACACTGCAGTGCCACTCCTAGATGGGCCCGGTGTTTGTGTCGGCCACTAGGGTCGCTTATCTTACTCACACAGCGACCTCGGTGCAAATTTTAGGACTAAAAATAATATTGTGAGGTGTGAGGTATTCAGAATAGACTGAAAATGAGTGTAAATTATGGTTTTTGAGGTTAATAATACTTTGGGATCAAAATGACCCCCAAATTCTATGATTTAAGCTGTTTTTTAGTGTTTTTTGAAAAAAACACCCGAATCCAAAACACACCCGAATCCGACAAAAAAAATTCGGTGAGGTTTTGCCAAAACGCGTTCGAACACAAAACACGGCCGCGGAACCGAACCCAAAACCAAAACACAAAACCCGAAAAATTTCAGGCGCTCATCTCTAGTAATATCATATATTCTAAATTAAGTATCTGTACTATACAATGTAGGAGGATAGATATATATAACAATCCATTGGACTTCACTGTCCTCATTTCCATTTGAGCTCTAGTGACTATTCATTGTGCGGTCACGTGGGATAGCTGTCATACATCACGTGACCCGCACCACCAATCAGACTAAGATAGACAGAACTCTGGTGGCTATGTGACTCATAATTACACATCCTCAGTATTCCGATCACATGGGTCCGGTGTCATGCATCACATGACCCAGACTGCCAATCAGCACTACTAGATAGTTATTACCATTATGGTCACGTGGTTCATAATGAACTACTCGCGGCCCTTTTACTCCGTAGTGAATAGACTGAGGTGACGCGTGTCTGGGTCGGATGCCCTCAGTCTATTCACTACGGAGTAAAAGGGCCGCGAGTAGTTCATTATGATTCTGAACCACGTGACCATAATGGTAATAACTATCTAGTAGTGCTGATTGGCAGTCTGGGTCATGTGATGCATGACACCGGACCCATGTGATCGGAATACTGAGGATGTGTAATTATGAGTCACATAGCCACCAGAGTTGTGATACTGATACGCACTCCCATGGGGTTAGTATTGCAAAAAAAGATAGACTGTGCAGGCAAGTCAATCTTGACTATATTGTGTACTCTAGTACATAGTATAGTCAAAATTGGCACTTAGTCAAAATCTCTCATAGTCAAATTCTCAAGTAAAGATAGTCAATATCGGTGGTTCAGGACTCCAAGGAGTTCACCGGAAATCGCAAAGTCAAAATCGGAGAAAGTCAATATCTCACTGTGTGTTTGCACCTTAAGTTTTGTATTTTCATAATTTTTATTTAGCCATTAAAAGTTTATTGTATATTCTTTGGAAATGTTTTGTGCATAAGAACATAGGGGGTCGTTCCGAGTTGATCGCTTGCTAGTAGTTTTTAGCAGCCGTGCAAACGCACTGTCGCCGCCCACTGGGGAGCGTATTTTTGCTTTGCAGAAGTGCGCACGCCTGTGCAGCAGAGCGGCTGCAAAATCATTTTGTGCAAAACAAGACCAGCCCTGTAGTTACTCTTCGTGTGCATTGATTCCTACGACGGAGGGACGGCTTTTGATGTCACACACCCACCCAGCGTTCGCCCAGCCACACCTGCGTTTTTCCCGACACGCCTGCGTTTTTCCCGACACGCCTGTGTTTTTCTGGACACGCCTGCATTTTTCTAAGCACTCCCTAAAAACGGTCAGTTGCCACCCAGAAACGCCCACTTCATGTCAATCTTCCTGCATTCTGCTGTGCAACTGAGAACCTGTGCAAAACCACAAAGGACTTTGTACCTGTACGTTGTGCGTGTGCATTGCAGTGCATACGCATGCGCAGAAATGCTGATTTTTAGCCTGATCATTGCGCTGCGAACAACGGCAGCTAGCGATCAACTCGGAATGACCCCCATAATTCCATAATCACAACACGCTTTCTGTAATAGTTAGGCTTACCATACTATCCCTTTAAACAAGGACACTAATAAATTACATAGGTCCCGTGGCTGGCTAAATTAAAGTCTACATTTCACCTGGTTTTAATCAGCCACAGAACCTGTGTAATCCGTGAGCATCCCGGTTTAAAGGGATATTATTGTAAACCTAATAATAGCACCAATTCTGATTTAGAGGTCTATGTACTCAGTGTCAGACTGTGGCATAAAGGGCCCATCAGGGGAATGCAGTGGTAGGGGCTCATGCTTAGGGGTGTGGCCAGCCTCCGGAGGTGGTATGGCCAGCTAGCACAGAGGCTTGGCTAGTCATTTGAGCATGCATGGTCTGAGCTCCTTGATATATTTAATCCATGCATGATAATGTACCAGATTAATACCAGCAATACAATGTAGAAAGTGCACCATAGTCCTGTGCAGTATAATGTAACATATGTATAATGTACTGTATAATTCAAATGCACAGTCTGGAACCTGATCCCCAGTTGAGGGGGTGGACACAGGGTTGGACTAGTCCACAGGAGCACAGGGAAAACCCCCGGTGGGCCCCACCCCCAGGAGCCCCCACCTCTTCCTCTAGGGATCAGGTTTCAGACTGTGCACTTATATACACATACATATGTTACCTTATACTGCACCGGAAATGGCCTATTTTCTACATTGCATTGCTATTATTAATCTGGTACATTGTCATGTATGCACTAGCATTATTTACTATATATATTTATAAAAGGTCCCAGCCAATGCACACTCTAATGGTTAGCCAAACCAATGTGGTGGCTGGCCACACCACTTCTGGATACTGGCCACATCCCTATATGTGGGGCCCTATCACTGCATTCCCCCGGTGGGCCTTCATGCGCCAGTCCGACACTGGGTGAACCCTTAAGCAATGGGGCCTACTGGGCATTTCCACTGTACCCATGTGGGCCAGTCCAACCCTGTATGTAGTAAATCTTGGAGATAGATAAAGTGGATGAAGATAAAGGACTAGCCAACCAGCTCTTAACTATCATTTTTCAAAAACAGCTTGTAACAGCATTTAGGAGCTGATTGGCTGGTACTTTATCTCCATCCACTTTATCTGTTTCCAAGGCTAAGTACATAGACACCATAATTTCAAAACATTACATAACTATTTTTAAATGGTAAATTAAGGACCACAACACACCAAAATACTCTGTCGGCATCTTCTCTTTTCTCCTGCTGCTTTGATCTTTCTGCAGCCTGCGGAGAGTCTACGAAGCAGCAGGAGAAACGTGCCCAATATATGAAAAGCTGTCTCCACAAAAGGAGCAGCTTTTCGGAATTGATATTTTTATGAAGGAGGCATGATGAATACTGAAAAAATTGTGAAATGTAAGTAAGAGAATTAAAACCTAAGGGGCTAATTCAGACCTGTTCGCTCACTGGGCTTTTTTTGCAGTTTTGCGTTCGCATAGTCGCCACCCATAGGGGAGTGTATTTTCGCTTTGCAAGTGGTCGAACGCATGTGTAGCAGAGCTGTACAAACAGATTTTGTGCAGTCTCTGTGCAGCCCAGGACTTACTCAGCCGCTGCAAACACTTCAGCCTGTCCGGGACCGGAATTGACATCAGGGACCCTCCCTGCAAACGCTTGGACACACCTGCGTTTTTCCAAACATTCTCAGAAAATGGTCAGTTACCACCTACAAATGCCTTCTTCCTGTCAATCTCCTTGCGAACGCCCATGCAAATGGTTCCTTTGCATGAACCCATCGCTGAGCGGCGATCCCCTTTGTACCCGTGCAACGCGCCTGCGTTTTGCGTTGAATACGCATGCGCAGTTTAGACCTGATCGGCCGCTGTACGAAAATGCAACCTAGCGATCAGGTCTGAATTAGGGTGTGTACACATAGTGAGACATTTTCTTTCGATTTTGACTATATAGTCAAAATCGCAAGAAAAGTTAGTGCAGATCGCAAGGTTAGTGCAGCGGTGCGAACGGGTCGGACCTGCGCATGCGCGGTGGCCACAATGCGCAGGCGCGTCATTGCCCAAAGACAAGAAGACCGAACAAAGTGATCGCTGCCGCGATCGCAAGAAGATTGACAGGAGGAAGGCGTTTAACTGACCATTTTCTGGGAGTGGTGCGGCGAACGCAGGAGTGTCCAGGCATTTGGAGGGCGGATGTCTGACGTCAATTCCGGGACCTGCAACGCTGGAAACATTGCACAGGGTAAGTAACTCCTACCCTGCTCTAGTTGTACACAAAACTTTTTTTGCATAGCAGGGCTGCACAAGCGATCGCAGCCTTGCTATGCAAAAATACACTCCCCCATAGGCGGCGTCTAGTTGATCACATGGGCAGCAAAAAGTTGCTACATGCGATCAACTCGGAATGACCCCCATAGTCTGCTTATGTCCTGTATAGCAGTTGTGCTACAGACATCTGACCAGCATTCTGGCTGGATATTCAGGTGTCATACACTGGCACCGAACATCCTATTAACTGGTCCAGCGGCAGTCCTTTTGGCTCTCCCCACACGGTACTGGTGTTTTGTATATGTCCCCAGGCTGCAAGTATTTGTTATTCCAATGACATACTCACTGGTACTGTACCTCCACTGGTATCAACCGCTGGTACTGTACCTTACCCTAGGGACTGGATGTGGTACTGTCAGTAATTTGTAGTTGCAGTCACATTACCACAAGGCTGTTGGTGCCAAATTCAAAATAGGAAGTGCCTTTAATAGTTTATGTACCATTTGGTGGCAGACACTTCATTTGTTATCCTTGTTCCAGTTAATGTTCCTATCAAGAATGTGTTTTGTACACTAGTCCTTAGCTAGTTCCTAATGCTGATCCTGTTCCTGTGACCGTGAAATCTTGCTGCCTTACCTATACTGATCCCTAGAAAATGACCCTGATCTTTGCCTGTATACTGTATACTCCGAACCAGTGAATGTGCACCAGACTGTATACTCCGAACCAGTCAATGTGCCCCAGATCTCTTGCTCTCTCTGATCAGTCTCCAAATTATAATCTCTACTATGCTATAGTCCCATACCACTACTCTCCCAGTGGATCATTTAAGGGTGATGTTAGAGAGTTGCAATCTGCTGACTTCTGACTAGAGATGTGCGCCGGGCCATTTTTGCTAAATTTGTATTTGGCTCTATTTCGTCAGCCGGCTTTGGATTTGCATTTGCAAAATCGCAGTGACTGGCTTTGGATTTAGAATTTTTTTTCAAAAATGTAAAAAATAAAAAAAAAAGCTAAAATCACTTAATTTGGGCCTGTATTTTGAGCCTACTTCAGACCTGATCGCTGTGCTGCAAATGAAACTGTCCTGCAATCAGATAGTTGCTGCCCAGGTGGAGTAAAAATTTGCCCCGTGCAAGTGTGCGATTACATGTGTACTCTGTGCAAACATTTCCCTCAGTCAGCGAACAGCTGCAAAATCATTCGCATTACACTCACCATCGAATGTTTTCCCCATTCTGTGCAGTGTGTGCAGTCTGTGCGTAGCTCAATACTTATTCCTCCAGAACGAAGGAATCAGGCTAATCGGGTCCGGAGCTGACGCCACACACTCGCCCTGAAAAAGCTTGGGAACACCTGTGTTTTTCCAGACACTCCCAGAAAACGGGCAGTTACCACCCACAAACGTCTGCTTCCTGTCAATCACCTTGAGAACGCCTGTGCGATCAAAATTTTCACACCATCCTTTGCCTGTTTGTCAATGTGCATGCGCATTGCGGTGCATACGCATGTGTAGTAGTTTGCTAATCGCCCGCTGTGCGAAAACGCACAGCAGCAATCAGGTCTAAATTGGGCAGTATATCTCTTGAAGGCTTGATAAGTAAGAGTCTAGATATACAGCCCGTATTATGACATGGTGTTCCTGTCTTATACTGAATTATCTGATTGGTTGCTGGACAGAGGCGTATCTAGCATGGGGCGAGCAGGGCACGTGCCCTGGGCGCCATGGCAGCCCCAACAGAGGGGGGCGCCACCGGCACCTGCACGGCCCACTCGCCCCATGCTTCAGGGATTCCGCCGGCGCTACCCGCGGCGCTTTCCCTGTCTCCCCGGCTGCTGTGCCTGTCACAATAGACAGGCAGCGGCAGCCAGGAGCCTCCCCCTACTCCCCCCTGCAAAGTGACTGTGTACGCGATCGCGTGCGCGACCGCGGAGGTGCGCGCATGCGCGTGCGCGACTTCGGGGGGGCGTGCGGCCCCTGAACAGCAGTGAGTGCAGGTGAGCGGGAAGGGGGTGCGGGACATTTTGTGTGTGTGTGTGTGTGTTAAGTGTGTGTGTGTTAATTGTGTGTGTGTCGGACAGTGTGCTTGTGTGTTGTGTGTGGGACAGTGCGTGTGTGTTAATTGTGTGTGTGTGGGACAGTGTGAGTGTGTTAATTGTGTGTGTGGGACAGTTTGAGTGTGTGTAAATTGTGTGTGTGTGTGTGTGTGTGTGTGTGGGGGACAGTGTGCGTGTGTTAATTGTGTGTGTGTGTGTGTGTGTGTGTGTGTGTGTGGGACAGTGTGTGTGTGTTAATTGTGTGTGTGTGTGACAGTGTGAGTGTGTTAATTATGTGTGTGGGACAGTGCGTGTTTGTTAATTGTGTGTGTGTGTGTGTGTGTGTGACAGTGTGAGTGTGTTAATTGTGTGTGTGGGACAGTTTGAGTGTGTGTTAATTGTGTGTGTGTGGGACAGTGTGCGTGTGTGTTAATTGTGTGTGTGTGGGACAGTGTGCGTGTGTATTAATTGTGTGTGTGTGGGACAGTGTGCGTGTGTGTTAATTGTGTGTGTGTGGGACAGTGTGCGTGTGTTAAGTGTGTGTGTGTTAGAGATGAGCGGGTTCGGTTCCTCTGAATCCGAACCCGCCCGAACTTCAGGTTTTTTACACGGGTCCGAGCAGGCTCGGATCTTCCCGCCTTGCTCGGCTAACCCGAGCGCGCCCGAACGTCATCATCACGCTGTCGGATTCTCGCGAGGCTCGGATTCTATCGCGAGACTCGGATTCTATATAAGGAGCCGCGCGTCGCCGCCATTTTCACACGTGCATTGAGAGTCATAGGGAGAGGACGTGGCTGGCGTCCTCTCCGTTTAGAGAAGAGAGAGACACAGTATTTTGGGGAGCATTATTAGGAGGAGTACTACTATACTGTATACTACTATACTACTTGCTGAAGTGATATTTATAGATTAGATAGTGTGACTGTAAGTGTATTATCTGACTTGTGGGGGAGACACTGACAGTGGGGAGCAGTTAGAGTCTGAGAGCAGGACTCAGGAGTACATATAACGTACAGTGCACACTTTTGCTGCCAGAGTCAGTGCCACACTGCCATTGTTGTGACCACACTGACCACCAGTATAATAATATATTTTGTGATTGTCTGCTTAGGCCTCGGAGTACTAGTTGCAAGTTGCAACGTGACCTGAAGTGACCACCAGTTTAATAATCAATCACCACCAGTTTAATATATATATATATATATATAATTGTATATAATATATATATATATATATATAATATTGTATACCACCTACCCGTGTTTTTTTTTTTTTTTCATTCTTCATTATACATACTACTATAGTAGCTTACTGTAGCAGTCTGCGGTGCTGTGCTGACCTGACAGTGTCCAGCAGGTCCGTCATCAGTCATTACATAATAAATATATATAGTACCTGTCCGGCTGCAGTACTAGTGATATTATATTGATTTCATCTCATTATCAATAATTTATCATCCAGTCTAGACTCTATATTAGCAGCAGACACAGTACGTTAGTCCACGGCTGTAGCTACCTCTGTGTCGGCACTCGGCAGTCCATCCATAATTGTATACCACCTACCCGTGGTTTTTTTTTTTTCTTTCTTCTTTGTACATACTACTATAGAGTATAGTAGCTTACTGTAGCAGTCTGCGGTGCTGCTGAGCTGACAGTGTCCAGCAGGTCCGTCATCAGTCATCATTACCTAATAAATATATTATCTACCTGTCCGGCTGCAGTACTAGTGATATTATATATACATACATATATATATTGATTTCATCTCATTATCAATCATCCAGTCTATATTAGCAGCAGACACAGTACGTTAGTCCACGGCTGTAGCTACCTCTGTGTCGGCACTCGGCAGTCCATCCATAATTGTATACCACCTACCCGTGGTTTTTTCTTTTTCTTTCTTCTTTGTACATACTACTATAGAGTATAGTAGCTTACTGTAGCAGTCTGCGGTGCTGCTGAGCTGACAGTGTCCAGCAGGTCCGTCATCAGTCATCATTACCTAATAAATATATTATCTACCTGTCCGGCTGCAGTACTAGTGATATTATATATACATACATATATATATTGATTTCATCTCATTATCAATCATCCAGTCTATATTAGCAGCAGACACAGTACGTTAGTCCACGGCTGTAGCTACCTCTGTGTCGGCACTCGGCAGTCCATCCATAATTGTATACCACCTACCCGTGGTTTTTTTTTTTCTTTCTTCTTTGTACATACTACTATAGAGTATAGTAGCTTACTGTAGCAGTCTGCGGTGCTGCTGAGCTGACAGTGTCCAGCAGGTCCGTCATCAGTCATCATTACCTAATAAATATATTATCTACCTGTCCGGCTGCAGTACTAGTGATATTATATATACATACATATATATATTGATTTCATCTCATTATCAATCATCCAGTCTATATTAGCAGCAGACACAGTACGTTAGTCCACGGCTGTAGCTACCTCTGTGTCGGCACTCGGCAGTCCATCCATAATTGTATACCACCTACCCGTGGTTTTTTTTTTTCTTTCTTCTTTGTACATACTACTATAGTACAGTAGCTTACTGTAGCAGTCTGCGGTGCTGCTGAGCTGACAGTGTCCAGCAGGTCCGTCATCAGTCATCATTACCTAATAAATATATTATCTACCTGTCCGGCTGCAGTACTAGTGATATTATATATATATACATATATATATTGATTTCATCTCATTATCAATCATCCAGTCTATATTAGCAGCAGACACAGTACGTTAGTCCACGGCTGTAGCTACCTCTGTGTCGGCACTCGGCAGTCCATCCATAATTGTATACCACCTACCCGTGGTTTTTTTTTTTCTTTCTTCTTTGTACATACTACTATAGTATAGTAGCTTACTGTAGCAGTCTGCGGTGCTGCTGAGCTGACAGTGTCCAGCAGGTCCGTCATCAGTCATCATTACCTAATAAATATATTATCTACCTGTCCGGCTGCAGTACTAGTGATATTATATATACATACATATATATATATTGATTTCATCTCATTATCATCCAGTCTATATTAGCAGCAGACACAGTACGGTAGTCCACGGCTGTAGCTACCTCTGTGTCGGCACTCGGCAGTCCATCCATAAGTATACTAGTATCCATCCATCTCCATTGTTTACCTGAGGTGCCTTTTAGTTGTGCCTATTAAAATATGGAGAACAAAAATGTTGAGGTTCCAAAATTAGGGAAAGATCAAGATCCACTTCCACCTCGTGCTGAAGCTGCTGCCACTAGTCATGGCCGAGACGATGAAATGCCAGCAACGTCGTCTGCCAAGGCCGATGCCCAATGTCATAGTACAGAGCATGTCAAATCCAAAACACCAAATATCAGTAAAAAAAGGACTCCAAAACCTAAAATAAAATTGTCGGAGGAGAAGCGTAAACTTGCCAATATGCCATTTACCACACGGAGTGGCAAGGAACGGCTGAGGCCCTGGCCTATGTTCATGGCTAGTGGTTCAGCTTCACATGAGGATGGAAGCACTCAGCCTCTCGCTAGAAAACTGAAAAGACTCAAGCTGGCAAAAACACCGCAAAGAACTGTGCGTTCTTCGAAATCCCAAATCCACAAGGAGAGTCCAATTGTGTCGGTTGCGATGCCTGACCTTCCCAACACTGGACGTGAAGAGCATGCGCCTTCCACCATTTGCACGCCCCCTGCAAGTGCTGGAAGGAGCACCCGCAGTCCAGTTCCTGATAGTCAGATTGAAGATGTCAGTGTTGAAGTACACCAGGATGAGGAGGATATGGGTGTTGCTGGCGCTGGGGAGGAAATTGACCAGGAGGATTCTGATGGTGAGGTGGTTTGTTTAAGTCAGGCACCCGGGGAGACACCTGTTGTCCGTGGGAGGAATATGGCCGTTGACATGCCTGGTGAAAATACCCAAAAAATCAGCTCTTCAGTGTGGAGGTATTTCAACAGAAAAGCGGACAACAGGTGTCAAGCCGTGTGTTGCCTTTGTCAAGCTGTAATAAGTAGGGGTAAGGACGTTAACCACCTCGGAACATCCTCCCTTATACGTCACCTGCAGCGCATTCATAATAAGTCAGTGACAAGTTCAAAAACTTTGGGTGACAGCGGAAGCAGTCCACTGACCAGTAAATCCCTTCCTCTTGTAACCAAGCTCACGCAAACCACCCCACCAACTCCCTCAGTGTCAATTTCCTCCTTCCCCAGGAATGCCAATAGTCCTGCAGGCCATGTCACTGGCAATTCTGATGATTCCTCTCCTGCCTGGGATTCCTCCGATGCATCCTTGCGTGTAACGCCTACTGCTGCTGGCGCTGCTGTTGTTGCTGCTGGGAGTCGATGGTCATCCCAGAGGGGAAGTCGGAAGACCACTTGTACTACTTCCAGTAAGCAATTGACTGTCCAACAGTCCTTTGCGAGGAAGATGAAATATCACAGCAGTCATCCTGCTGCAAAGCGGATAACTGAGGCCTTGACAACTATGTTGGTGTTAGACGTGCGTCCGGTATCCGCCGTTAGTTCACAGGGAACTACACAATTTCTTGAGGTAGTGTGCCCCCGTTACCAAATACCATCTAGGTTCCACTTCTCTAGGCAGGCGATACCGAAAATGTACACAGACCTCAGAAAAAGACTCACCAGTGTCCTAAAAAATGCAGCTGTACCCAATGTCCACTTAACCACGGACATGTGGACAAGTGGAGCAGGGCAGGGTCAGGACTATATGACTGTGACAGCCCACTGGGTAGATGTATGGACTCCCGCCGCAAGAACAGCAGCGGCGGAACCAGTAGCAGCATCTCGCAAACGCCAACTCTTTCCTAGGCAGGCTACGCTTTGTATCACCGGTTTCCAGAATACGCACACAGCTGAAAACCTCTTACGGCAACTGAGGAAGATCATCGCGGAATGGCTTACCCCAATTGGACTCTCCTGTGGATTTGTGGCATCGGACAACGCCAGCAATATTGTGTGTGCATTAAATATGGGCAAATTCCAGCACGTCCCATGTTTTGCACATACCTTGAATTTGGTGGTGCAGAATTTTTTAAAAAACGACAGGGGCGTGCAAGAGATGCTGTCGGTGGCCAGAAGAATTGCGGGACACTTTCGGCGTACAGGCACCACGTACAGAAGACTGGAGCACCACCAAAAACTACTGAACCTGCCCTGCCATCATCTGAAGCAAGAAGTGGTAACGAGGTGGAATTCAACCCTCTATATGCTTCAGAGGTTGGAGGAGCAGCAAAAGGCCATTCAAGCCTATACAATTGAGCACGATATAGGAGGTGGAATGCACCTGTCTCAAGCGCAGTGGAGAATGATTTCAACGTTGTGCAAGGTTCTGATGCCCTTTGAACTTGCCACACGTGAAGTCAGTTCAGACACTGCCAGCCTGAGTCAGGTCATTCCCCTCATCAGGCTTTTGCAGAAGAAGCTGGAGACATTGAAGGAGGAGCTAACACGGAGCGATTCCGCTAGGCATGTGGGACTTGTGGATGGAGCCCTTAATTCGCATAACAAGGATTCACGGGTGGTCAATCTGTTGAAATCAGAGCACTACATTTTGGCCACCGTGCTTGATCCTAGATTTAAAGCCTACCTTGGATCTCTCTTTCCGGCAGACACAAGTCTGCTGGGGTTGAAAGACCTGCTGGTGAGAAAATTGTCAAGTCAAGCGGAACGCGACCTGTCAACATCTCCTCCTTCACATTCTCCCGCAACTGGGGGTGCGAGGAAAAGGCTCAGAATTCCGAGCCCACCCGCTGGCGGTGATGCAGGGCAGTCTGGAGCGACTGCTGATGCTGATATCTGGTCCGGACTGAAGGACCTGACAACGATTACGGACATGTCGTCTACTGTCACTGCATATGATTCTCTCACCATTGAAAGAATGGTGGAGGATTATATGAGTGACCGCATCCAAGTAGGCACGTCACACAGTCCGTACTTATACTGGCAGGAAAAAGAGGCAATTTGGAGGCCCTTGCACAAACTGGCTTTATTCTACCTAAGTTGCCCTCCCACAAGTGTGTACTCCGAAAGAGTGTTTAGTGCCGCCGCTCACCTTGTCAGCAATCGGCGTACGAGGTTACATCCAGAAAATGTGGAGAAGATGATGTTCATTAAAATGAATTATAATCAATTCCTCCGTGGAGACATTGACCAGCAGCAATTGCCTCCACAAAGTACACAGGGAGCTGAGATGGTGGATTCCAGTGGGGACGAATTGATAATCTGTGAGGAGGGGGATGTACACGGTGATATATCGGAGGATGATAATGAGGTGGACATCTTGCCTCTGTAGAGCCAGTTTGTGCAAGGAGAGATTAATTGCTTCTTTTTTGGTGGGGGTCCAAACCAACCCGTCATTTCAGTCACAGTCGTGTGGCAGACCCTGTCACTGAAATGATGGGTTGGTTAAAGTGTGCATGTCCTGTTTATACAACATAAGGGTGGGTGGGAGGGCCCAAGGACAATTCCATCTTGCACCTCTTTTTTCTTTAATTTTTCTTTGCGTCATGTGCTGTTTGGGGAGGGTTTTTTGGAAGGGACATCCTGCGTGACACTGCAGTGCCACTCCTAGATGGGCCCGGTGTTTGTGTCGGCCACTAGGGTCGCTTATCTTACTCACACAGCTACCTCATTGCGCCTCTTTTTTTCTTTGCGTCATGTGCTGTTTGGGGAGGGTTTTTTGGAAGGGACATCCTGCGTGACACTGCAGTGACACTCCTAGATGGGCCCGGTGTTTGTGTCGGCCACTAGGGTCGCTTATCTTACTCACACAGCTACCTCATTGCGCCTCTTTTTTTCTTTGCGTCATGTGCTGTTTGGGGAGGGTTTTTTGGAAGGGACATCCTGCGTGACACTGCAGTGCCACTCCTAGATGGGCCCGGTGTTTGTGTCGGCCACTAGGGTCGCTTATCTTACTCACACAGCTACCTCATTGCGCCTCTTTTTTTCTTTGCGTCATGTGCTGTTTGGGGAGGGTTTTTTGGAAGGGACACCCTGCGTGACACTGCAGTGACACTCCTAGATGGGCCCGGTGTTTGTGTCGGCCACTAGGGTCGCTTATCTTACTCACACAGCTACCTCATTGCGCCTCTTTTTTTCTTTGCGTCATGTGCTGTTTGGGGAGGGTTTTTTGGAAGGGACATCCTGCGTGACACTGCAGTGACACTCCTAGATGGGCCCGGTGTTTGTGTCGGCCACTAGGGTCGCTTATCTTACTCACACAGCTACCTCATTGCGCCTCTTTTTTTCTTTGCGTCATGTGCTGTTTGGGGAGGGTTTTTTGGAAGGGACATCCTGCGTGACACTGCAGTGACACTCCTAGATGGGCCCGGTGTTTGTGTCGGCCACTAGGGTCGCTTATCTTACTCACACAGCTACCTCATTGCGCCTCTTTTTTTCTTTGCGTCATGTGCTGTTTGGGGAGGGTTTTTTGGAAGGGACATCCTGCGTGACACTGCAGTGACACTCCTAGATGGGCCCGGTGTTTGTGTCGGCCACTAGGGTCGCTTATCTTACTCACACAGCTACCTCATTGCGCCTCTTTTTTTCTTTGCGTCATGTGCTGTTTGGGGAGGGTTTTTTGGAAGGGACATCCTGCGTGACACTGCAGTGACACTCCTAGATGGGCCCGGTGTTTGTGTCGGCCACTAGGGTCGCTTATCTTACTCACACAGCTACCTCATTGCGCCTCTTTTTTTCTTTGCGTCATGTGCTGTTTGGGGAGGGTTTTTTGGAAGGGACATCCTGCGTGACACTGCAGTGACACTCCTAGATGGGCCCGGTGTTTGTGTCGGCCACTAGGGTCGCTTATCTTACTCACACAGCTACCTCATTGCGCCTCTTTTTTTCTTTGCGTCATGTGCTGTTTGGGGAGGGTTTTTTGGAAGGGACATCCTGCGTGACACTGCAGTGACACTCCTAGATGGGCCCGGTGTTTGTGTCGGCCACTAGGGTCGCTTATCTTACTCACACAGCTACCTCATTGCGCCTCTTTTTTTCTTTGCGTCATGTGCTGTTTGGGGAGGGTTTTTTGGAAGGGACATCCTGCGTGACACTGCAGTGCCACTCCTAGATGGGCCCGGTGTTTGTGTCGGCCACTAGGGTCGCTTATCTTACTCACACAGCTACCTCATTGCGCCTCTTTTTTTCTTTGCGTCATGTGCTGTTTGGGGAGGGTTTTTTGGAAGGGACATCCTGCGTGACACTGCAGTGACACTCCTAGATGGGCCCGGTGTTTGTGTCGGCCACTAGGGTCGCTTATCTTACTCACACAGCTACCTCATTGCGCCTCTTTTTTTCTTTGCGTCATGTGCTGTTTGGGGAGGGTTTTTTGGAAGGGACATCCTGCGTGACACTGCAGTGACACTCCTAGATGGGCCCGGTGTTTGTGTCGGCCACTAGGGTCGCTTATCTTACTCACACAGCTACCTCATTGCGCCTCTTTTTTTCTTTGCGTCATGTGCTGTTTGGGGAGGGTTTTTTGGAAGGGACATCCTGCGTGACACTGCAGTGACACTCCTAGATGGGCCCGGTGTTTGTGTCGGCCACTAGGGTCGCTTATCTTACTCACACAGCTACCTCATTGCGCCTCTTTTTTTCTTTGCGTCATGTGCTGTTTGGGGAGGGTTTTTTGGAAGGGACATCCTGCGTGACACTGCAGTGACACTCCTAGATGGGCCCGGTGTTTGTGTCGGCCACTAGGGTCGCTTATCTTACTCACACAGCTACCTCATTGCGCCTCTTTTTTTCTTTGCGTCATGTGCTGTTTGGGGAGGTTTTTTTGGAAGGGACATCCTGCGTGACACTGCAGTGACACTCCTAGATGGGCCCGGTGTTTGTGTCGGCCACTAGGGTCGCTTAGCTTAGTCATCCAGCGACCTAGGTGCAAATTTTAGGACTAAAAATAATATTGTGAGGTGTGAGGTATTCAGAATAGACTGAAAATGTGTAAATTATGGTTTTTGAGGTTAATAATACTTTTGGATCAAAATGACCCCCAAATTCTATGATTTAAGCTGTTTTTTAGGGTTTTTTGAAAAAAACACCCGAATCCAAAACACACCCGAATCCGACAAAAAAAATTCGGTGAGGTTTTGCCAAAACGCGGTCGAACCCAAAACACGGCCGCGGAACCGAACCCAAAACCAAAACACAAAACCCGAAAAATTTCCGGCGCTCATCTCTAGTGTGTGTGTGGGACAGTGTGAGTGTGTTAATTGTGTGTGTGTGGGACAGTGCGTGTTTGTTAATTGTGTGTGTGGGACAGTGTGCGTGTGTTATTTGTGTGTGTGGGACAGTGTGCGTGTGTGTTATTTGTGTGTGTGGGACAGTGTGCGTGCGTGTGTGTTAATTGTGTGTGGGACAGTGTGCCTGTGTTAATTGTGTGTGTGTGTGTGTTAATTGTCCCGGCGGTTATTGGTGTCTGTAGTGTGCGCCCCGTCCTCCTCCGCTGCCGCTGACAGGAGCGGCGGTGTGCGGCTCTCCCCCTCCTCCGCCGGCTCCGTCCTCCCGTCGTGGCCCTGCAGTGTGTGCCGGTCTCCCCAGCAGCAGCAGGTTAGTCTCTCTCCCCCCCCCCCTCTCTCTCTCTCTCTCTCTCTCTCTCTCTCTCCTCCTGTGGATTGCAGTTTGTAAGTATCATTTTAATTTTTACAGGTACCCCTATTGGATTCTACTGGACAAGTGGACGTGACCGGCGTGGGATGTAGGTAAGTAATCTGTCTTTCATTTTTACAGGTACCCCTATTGGATTCTACTGGACAAGTGGACGTGACCGGCGTGGGATGTAGGTAAGTAATCTATCTTTCATTTTTACAGATTCCCCTACTGGATTCTACTGGACAAGTGGACGTGACCAGCGTGGGATGTAGGTAAGTAATCTGTCTCTCATTTTTACAGGTACCCCTATTGAATTCTACTGGACAAGTGGACGTGACCAGCGTGGGATGTAGGTAAGTAATCTGTCTCTCATTTTTACAGGTACCCCTATTGGATTCTACTGGACAAGTGGACGTGATCGGCGTGGGATGTAGGTAAGTAATCTGTCTCTCATTTTTACAGATTCCCCTACTGGATTCTACTGGACAAGTGGACGTGACCGGCGTGGGATGTAGGTAAGTAATGTGTCTCTCATTTTTACAGCTACCCCTATTGGATTCTACTGGACAAGTGGACGTGACCAGCGTGGGATGTAGGTAAGTAATCTGTCTCTCATTTTTACAGGTACCCCTATTGGATTCTACTGGACAAGTGGACGTGATCGGCGTGGGATGTAGGTAAGTAATCTCTCTCTCATTTTCACAGGTACCCCTATTGGATTCTACTGGACAAGTGGACGTGACCGGTGTGGGATGTAGGTAAGTAATCTGTCTCTCATTTTTACAGATTCCCCTACTGGATTCTACTGGACAAGTGGACGTGACCAGCGTGGGATGTAGGTAAGTAATCTGTCTCTCATTTTTACAGGTACCCCTATTGAATTCTACTGGACAAGTGGACGTGACCAGCGTGGGATGTAGGTAAGTAATCTGTCTCTCATTTTTACAGGTACCCCTATTGAATTCTACTGGACAAGTGGACGTGACCAGCGTGGGATGTAGGTAAGTAATCTGTCTCTCATTTTTACAGGTACCCCTATTGGATTCTACTGGACAAGTGGACGTGACCGGCGTGGGATGTAGGTAAGTAATCTGTCTCTCATTTTTACAGATTCCCCTACTGGATTCTACTGGACAAGTGGACGTGACCAGCGTGGGATGTAGGTAAGTAATCTGTCTCTCATTTTTACAGGTACCCCTATTGAATTCTACTGGACAAGTGGACGTGACCAGCGTTGGATGTAGGTAAGTAATCTGTCTCTCATTTTTACAGGTACCCCTATTGGATTCTACTGGACAAGTGGACGTGATCGGCGTGGGATGTAGGTAAGTAATCTGTCTCTCATTTTTACAGATTCCCCTACTGGATTCTACTGGACAAGTGGACGTGACCGGCGTGGGATGTAGGTAAGTAATCTGTCTCTTATTTTTACAGGTACCCCTATTGGATTCTACTGGACAAGTGGACGTGACCAGCGTGGGATGTAGATAAGTAATCTGTCTCTCATTTTTACAGGTACGCCTATTGGATTCTACTGGACAAGTGGACGTGATCGGCGTGGGATGTAGGTAAGTAATCTCTCTCTCATTTTCACAGGTACCCCTATTGGATTCTACTGGACAAGTGGACGTGACCGGTGTGGGATGTAGGTAAGTAATCTGTCTCTCATTTTTACAGATTCCCCGACTGGATTCTACTGGACAAGTGGACGTGACCAGCGTGGGATGTAGGTAAGTAATCTGTCTCTCATTTTTACAGCTACCCCTATTGGATTCTACTGGACAAGTGGACGTGACCAGCGTGGGATGTAGGTAAGTAATCTGTCTCTCATTTTTACAGGTACCCCTATTGAATTCTACTGGACAAGTGGTCGTGACCAGCGTGGGATGTAGGTAAGTAATCTGTCTCTCATTTTTACAGGTACCCCTATTGGATTCTACTGGACAAGTGGACGTGACCGGCGTGGGATGTAGGTAAGTAATCTGTCTCTCATTTTTACAGATTCCCCTACTGGATTCTACTGGACAAGTGGACGTGACCAGCGTGGGATGTAGGTAAGTAATCTGTCTCTCATTTTTACAGGTACCCCTATTGAATTCTACTGGACAAGTGGACGTGACCAGCGTGGGATGTAGGTAAGTAATCTGTCTCTCATTTTTACAGGTACCCCTATTGGATTCTACTGGACAAGTGGACGTGATCGGCGTGGGATGTAGGTAAGTAATCTGTCTCTCATTTTTACAGATTCCCCTACTGGATTCTACTGGACAAGTGGACGTGACCGGCGTGGGATGTAGGTAAGTAATGTGTCTCTCATTTTTACAGCTACCCCTATTGGATTCTACTGGACAAGTGGACGTGACCGGCGTGGGATATAGGTAAGTATGTGTGAGTGTGTCAGTGTGCTTTAATAAATTTTTACTGTCACGGTGTGTGAGTTGTGTTTTTATTTGGGTATTTTTTCTGTTGTAGAACTACAGGTACCGGCGGGCCCGTTATTTCCTGCATGTTGGTACTTGAGGTTCTCCAAGTACCAGCAAGCGGGGGAGGCTTTCTGGGCCTTGTAGTTCCACAACAAAAAACAATATTCTTTTTTTACTTACATGGCTATCAGCCTCCCATCCACAGCCCACGGATGGGGGGGACAGCCTCGGGTTTCACCCCTGGCCCTTGGGTGCCTGGAGGGGGGGTGACCCCTTGATTTAAGGGGTCCCCTCTCCTCCAGGGAACCCCGGCCAGTGGTGACTAGTTGGGGGGGTAATGCCACGGCCGCAGGGACCTACATAAATGTGTCCCCCGGCTGTGGCATTATGTCCCTGGCTAGTGGAGCCCGGTGCTGGTTTTAAAAATACGGGGGGACCCCTACATCTTTTGTCCCCCGTATTTTTGGAACCAAGACCGGACTAAGAGCCCGATGCTGGTTGTCTAAATAAGGGGAACCCCTGTCCAATTTTTTCCCAGTATTTAAACAACCAGGACCGGCTCAAAGAGCCCGAGGCTGGTTATACTTAGGAGGGGGACCTCACGCAGTTTTTTTTACATTTTTAACCCATTCAGACCCTTCTCCATTAAGTTAATGGAAACCCTGGACAACAAAATTGCATTCATGTCCTCCTCCCACTCCCTTCCCAGTCCCAAACACTGATTATAATTTTTTTCTATAAAAATGTACAATATATCACAAGTATGATGAGCAGGCATGCAGCGGGCATTGGCGACTTTGGACTGAGTTGCAAATTAGTGGCGGAGGGCTGGGTCAGTTGATGGTGGGCGAGTTTGTAAGCCATTGGTGGTGGCAGCGGGCATCGGCTCAGAGGCAGTGGCGGGCATTGGCTCGGTGGCGGTAGGGGTCATCGGCAGGATTCGGCGGACATTATGGCTGTAGTGCCTCACCGCACGCCACTGACCTCACCGCACGCCACTGGTGTGTGGGACAGTGTGCGTGTGTGTTAATTGTGTGTGTGGGACAGTGTGAGTGTGTGTTAATTGTGTGTGTGTGGAACAGTGTCAGTGTGTGTAAATTTTTGCAGTCCAGTGTGTGTGTGGGGGAGAGGAAAGTATGAGAATGTGTGTGTGTAGTCTGAGTGGGTGTGTGTAGGATTTGGGGGTGGCCAGTCTGTGTGTGTGTAATCAGTGTGTGTGGGATGTACTAATGGCCATTTACCGAAGAGAGATATGTATTAAACCACGGGCACTGAGATGCCCTTCTCACTCACCATCCAGCTGGGTGGGCGAGCCGGGCGGGTGGAAAGCCAGCAGCAGGGGCAGCATTCCGGATATCAGCAGCCGAGGGTGGGGGCTGTAATGCACATGCGGAGCCCAAAGCCGGAGATCAGCAGCATGCTGACCGGCAATAAGCAGCTTCTGCTTCCGCGTTCAACATGCTGCTGATCTCCGGCTTTGGGCTACGCAGGGTTCGGGGGATGGGTGTCCTCTGCCGGTGTACTGCAGCTCCGGGGGTGCGGGCTCCGGAGGCTTTCAGCACTGTTGAATATCCAGCTGCCTCAAGTATGTACAGCCCGCACCCTCTGCTGCTGATATCCGGCATGCTGCTGCTGGCTGTCCCCCCGCCCGGCTCGGCCACACAGCTATATGGTGAGAAGGGCATCTCAGTTCCTGAGGTTTAACACATATGCCTCAGAAAATGGCCTCTGCGGTAAACGATACTAATGCTTACCGTGACAGTAACAGCGGGGAGGAAGGCGCACATCGGGATCCTGCAGCATGAAACAAGAACCCCTTCGGAGCGCAGCAGACCACACTGAAAAGGGTGCATACCCGGTGCAGTGCTCTGCATCCCGGGTGGTGCCGAAGATGTGGAGTGTCGGAGGTGGCAGAAGCGCCGCAGCTTGGGGTGAGAAACCGCTGCAGCCCTTCCGCTGCTAAACTCTGCAATTAGTCTATTAAGGGGGTGGGCTCCCCTCATCATAGTGCCCCACAGGCCATGTTAATTCTGGGTGTAGGATCCTCTAACTCTATAATGGGAATTTTGGCTCATATCATGTGCTGTAACGTGAATTTTGGCTAATACCGTGTGCTATAATGTGAATTTCGGCTCATACTATGTGGGGTAATGTGAATTTTGGCTCATTCCGTGTGCTGTAATGTGAATTTCGGCTCATACCGTGTGCTGTAATGTGAATTTCGGCTCATACCATTTGGGGAAATGTGAATTTTGGCTCATACCATGTGGAGTAATGTGAATTTTGGCTCATTCCGTGTGCTATAATGTGAATTTCGGCTCATACCGTGTGCTATAATGTGAATTTTGGCTCATACCATGTGGGGTAATGTGAATTTCGGCTCATACTGTGTGCTATAATGTGAATTTCGGCTCATGCCGTGTGGGGCAATGTGAATTTCGGCTCATACTGTGTGCTATAATGTGAATTTCGGCTCATACCGTGTGCTATAATGTGAAAGGGGCACCAGTACTAGATAGTATAAGGGGTCCTACTACACTGAAGGACACGCCCCTTTTGAGTGACCGCGCCCCTTTTCCAGAGCACGCGCGCCTACGGCGCGCGCATAATTGCTATCTGCACTCTTTCATTCCACCTTCAAAAATTCAACTTCGACCACTGCACCTACATACACATACATACACACCCTGACATCTTTATATGCAGTGACACCGGTGGCGTCTGCACATACTTTCCTTTTGTATTTTTTTTTTATTATCATTTTATTAATTTATTATTTTTATTAAGAAAAAATTATTATTATTTTTTTTTTTTTGGGGGGGGGGGGGGGGCATTATTGATCTTGCCCTGGGCTCCAAAAACCCTAGTTACGCCTCTGTTGCTGGAATTCAGTTTAGAACAGAAGACAGCCCTATTTGCCAGTCTGATAGGACTTGTGAGCAAGACCTATTAGAAGATGGTTCTAAGAAGATTAGAAGGGAAAAGAGAAACAAATATAGTTATATATAAGATTTTGGTTAGATATGACACTTCATATTAGACTTGGCAAAAGATATGTCTGTTTAAATAAAACTTGGCATCAGATCATCAGATATAGTTCATCATTTGTTACTTGACGCCAAGGTATGGTTGTACACTTGGTAGTGGTTTTGGCTAAACTTTGCGTTCTTGCCACTAACCAATATCTTTGGATTTATTTATTTTGTTTTTTTATGTTACAATTTGCCCTCTTTCCAACTGCATTGGGATAATGTGATGGGCTATGGAGGAGGAGGCAGTGATTAGCATAAGTCGCCGGCCGGGACTGATAGCTGGATGGAGCGCTGCTGAGTAGTGAAGGCAGCCACTCCGTGTAAGGGGACCAGAGTGTGTGTGTGTGTGTGTGTGTCAGTAACGTGCGGTGGGGTGATACAGGTGAGGCAGAGCCTTTCCTGTCATACTAAAGTTTGTACCAGAGTTTTGACTGAATAAATTATATGAAAAATACAAATAATTTGTTGGAAATATCTTCTTTGCATTATTCTAATAATTTTTATAGCCAAAACTCTGGAGTAAAAAGTCTATGGCAGGCGAGGCAGTGCCTCACCTGTGTATCCTTTCCACACATCTCTGTTCAAAACTCACCACATTTCCAGCAGTATATATACTGCTGTACATGTGTATAATGCCCAGATGTACCTTTTGGCTCATATATTGCATGTAAATCTGAAAGAGCCACTGTGTGTGTGTGTGTGTGTGTGTGTGTGTGTGTGTGTGTGTGTGTGTGTGTGTGTGTGTGTGTGTGTGTGTGTAGTGCATGTAAGGAGGAGCATCAGAGGGGAAGGTCTGTTTTGTTTTTTGTTTGGATTTGTTCTTTGTGTTTTTATTGTCTATTTTTTTTGGGCAGGAGGTGAAGCTGTGAACTTTTAGAATAGGAGACAAGGTGCCACGGGCAGCTGGACAGAGCCAACACAGGGGAAGCAGGGTCCTCTGAACAGGTGCTGTGACAGGAGGTCCTGACACCCCTCGGACAAGTGCTGGTGGGTGACGCTGCTGCGACCGGGCCGAGAGCTGCTGTCGCCACAGCCTGACTGTGGACATTGCTGCTGCTAGAGGTGCCTGCTGTACGGGGCCAGGGACTGCTGCTGTACAAGTGAAAAGGATCAGCGGGTGCACAAGGGAAGATAAGTATAAGCTTAACTATATTACTGTTTAGGTGACTATATTGTATTGTCCCCTTTATACATATTATATATATTGTCTTTTCTTTTTTTTTTTCTCCTCTTCTCGTTTTTCATTTTTCCAAAGGTAACAGGGAGTAAGCACTTAGCAAAAATGAGGGTGGCCACGATTGAGAATCTCACTGAGTGCATATCGTGCATGATGTATGCGCACCCGGAACAACAGTCCGAATGCTGGTACATCTGTGTGAGATGTGAGCGAACGGCTGCCCTGGAAGCCCAGGTGACTGATCTAGAGCGGACTGTTTTGCGACTGAGGAGTATTCACAATCTCGTGCAAAGTTGCAGGGGGAAACACTGGTAGACGAGGATGACCAGGTAGACAGCTGGGTCATGGTTAGAAGAAAGAAGAAGAGGGAGAGGGGGAGACAGAACATCTCCGATCTGCCAAACCCCAATAAATTCGCCCGACTGGATGAGGATACTGGGGATGGCAGTGAGGAAATGTCGGAGCCGGAGGAGACTGTTCTCTCTAGAAACCGGAGAAGTGGTCCCTCCGGTACAGAAGGGGAAAAAGAAAGTGAAGTACCTACTCAGGTTGTGGTGGTAGGGGATTCTATTATCAGGAAGACAGACAGGGAAATCTGCTATCCGGACCGTGATTGCTGTACGGTCTGTTGTCTCCCGGGTGCTCGGGTACGGCACATCGCGGACCAGGTAGACAGATTGTTGGAAGGGGCTGGTAAAGACCCGACGGTCTTGGTGCATGTCGGTACCAACGACAAAGTTAGTGGTAGGTGGGATGTCCTTAAGAAAGACTATAGGGAAATAGGCAAGAAACTTAGGGCAAGGACATCTAGGTAATATTCTCCGAAATATTACCAATGCCATGTGCTAGTCCAGGGAGATTAGGGAGGTAAATGTGTGGCTTAGATACTGGTGTAGGAAAGAGGGGTTTGTGTTCTTAGAACACTGGGCGGACTTCTCAGTTAGGCGCCATCTTTTTTGTCGCAATGGATTGCACCTGAATGAGGAGGGGGGCTGCGGTGCTGGGGGGCAGGATGGTTAGAAGGTTGAAGGAGCTTTTAAACTAGGATCCTGGGGGGAGGGTTTAGCTAGAAGCTATGGGTCAAACAATAAGAACAGTAAGGATGAAGGTAATGAACAAATTGGGGGTGGCGAAGGGGGGAGGGAAAGATCAGCTGGCTAGGGTAATTGTGGGGGTATTGACACAGAAATTACTGACAAAGTTATTGCCCATGGTATCCCTAAATTATTATCTTATGACAATTATGATCCCACAGTACGGTATATAGAATATGATGTCTATAGCATAAGGGAAAAAAACTTAATCGGGAGGGGGGTTAGAAAGACCTAATAGGTCTTATAGTAGTAGTAAGGAAGGCTGTATCAAGTATGATGGGGGTGTTAAGGGAGGGAGGAGAATAACAGTCGGTAAGAGTAATTCTAGAAAGGCACTTGTAAATAAGGATAACATACCATTAAAACAAACTGGCAAGGGAAATATTAAGCTAAAATGTATGCTTGCAAACGCAAGAAGCCTGTCAGGTAAAATGGGGGAATTGGAATTTGTATCAAAAAATCAATATGATATTATAGGAATTACGGAAACATGGTGGGACGACTCTCAAGACTGGGTGGCAAATTTGGAGGGCTATTCACTTTTCAGGAAAGATAGGGCTACCAAAAGGGGAGGAGGGGTATGTCTCTATGTAAAACCATCTCCAAAGTCAAACATAATATATGTTTTTTACGAGGGGACTGGAGATAACGTAGAATCGCTATGGGTTGTGATCGCAAGCGGGGGCATTGAAGCAAAAAAACCTAGTCATTGGCACGTGCTACAAACAACCGGAAATTAGCATACATGATGAGGATCAACTCTGGCAGCAAAATGAAAAAGCTGCTGGAATGGAGGACATCTTAATGATAGGGGATTTCAACTATCCTGATATAAATTGGAGTAACGATTCATGTGTAAAAGCTAGGAGCAGCAGGTTTCTAAACACATTAAAGGATAAGTTCTTGTCTCAATTAGTTGAGGACCCAACCAGAGGTAATAATATTCTGGACCTAGTTATTGCCAATAATGTGGACATTATATCAAACATTACAGTAGGGGAGACCTTGGGAAACAGTGACCACTATATGATCTCATTCGACATTAGTTTAAAGAAACAAAGCTATAAGGGAGCGACCAAAACATTAAACTTTAGAAAAGCTAACTTCAGTATACTGAGGCAGGCACTAAACGACATTGACTGGGAAGTTTTGTTTCAGTGTAAAGACACTTCGGAAATGTGGGATGCTTTAAAAAGGGTTGCTTGATTGCAATATTCACAAATTCATTCCAATGTGCAATAAACGCAGGAGTACTAAACACAAACTAATGTGGCTTAATGAGGAGGTCAAAAAAGAAATGGCTAATAAGAGGCGTGCTTTCAAAGCATTTAAATCAATTGGAGGGGAGGACGCATTCCAGTATTACATGGAATGTAATAAAAGATGCAAAAAGGTAATTCGAGCAGCTAAAATTGTAAATGAAAAGCAAATAGCTATTGTTAGGATTCTGTTCAGTATGTATCTGGTGTCAGCTGATCCATATGTGTTCTGTTCCTTTGGCTCTGTGTACATGCAGCTCAGCAGGTGCACAGGGTTTGTAATTAGAGTTAACACTTCCAGCCTGGCCTTGTTCATTGCTTAGTGTGGCTGTTAAAGGCCAGATAGCTGAGTTCTCCGACGGTGATATTATACTACTTTCCTGCCTGAACTTGATGCATTTCCTGGTGTCTTTGTCCTAGCTCCTGTTCATGCCGAGAAGCCTGCTCTGCCAGTTCATGTTATCCTGCCACAACCATTCTTGCCAGTTCTTGTTCATGCCAGGACTATTTAGCTAAGTATTATGGACTTTCACTGTGCTCTGTGGATTCTCTAGTATTCATTACTTGTGTTACATGTTACTATGGACTTCCTCTATGCCTGCATGCTGTTATGCTTTATTGTACAAGTCCTGCAATCTGAGATCCGTGGATTATATTACTCTGGTTCCTTTTTCAACTATCTCATTATTCTGCTGCAAGTCTCAGTCTGAAAAACCATTTACTCTCTGCTCATATTGTACCATGGATAGTTACTGTGATTCCTCTGCCATACCTCATTATACCACTGCTATAATAAAGTACTTAGTATTCCTGCACTTCTGTGGACATTCATTACCTGCAACAGTGATTGTGATACTTTCTAGTCCTGTATTCAAGTCCTGGCTCTTAGCTGTGTTATATTACTCACCTGCTGTCCATAATCAGTGTAAAGTGTGGTGCTGCACATTCCAGTATTTAAAGGGAGAGTCCATAGTCTGCTAATCTTTAATTCTGCTACAACGCGCTCAAGTTATTACAGTATTCCCCAGTCAAGTCTGGTTAACCATTTCTATGTCACACTGCATCTGCCTGCACCTCCAGTAGTAATCTTCTCCTTGTAATTCACCTGCCAAACATTAAGAGGCAGGTGAATTGTAACAGCTATAGAGAGTAAAGTCAATCCTAAAGAGTTTATAAATACATAAACAGTAAAAGGTTAAAAAAGGAGAACGTAGGTCCTTTAAAAGATGAACTGGGAGCCTTGATAAACGATGACAAATTAAAAGCGGATACGCTGAACAATTTTTTTTCAGCAGTATTCACCAGGGAGAATCAGACGGTGACAGTAGTGCATAACGACAGTGACGATAATGATTTGTGGCTAGATACTTGTTTAAGTGAGAAATTAGTCTTGAAGAGACTAAGTAACATAAAGATTAATAAATCACCAGGCCCAGATGACTTTCACCCGAGGGTTATTATGGCGCATAGGGCTCAGCTAGCAAAACCCTTATACTTGATATTCTATAGTTCAATTAGATCAGGTAGGGTACCGAGGAACTGGCGTATAGCTGAGGTAGTGCCATTATTTAAAAAGGGATCTAAAAATCATCCTGGGAACTATCGACCAGTTAGTATAACCTCTATAGTGGGTAAAATATTGGAAGGAATTTTGAGGGAGAGCATAGAGGATTATCTGTGGAATTCTACGTTTATTAGCAATAGTCAGCATGGATTCGTGAGGGACAGATAGTGTCAAACTAGCTTAATTAGCTTCTACGAGAAAGTGAGCGAAGTGAGTGGTCTTTTTAGATTTTGCAAAAGCCTTCGATACAGTGCCTCACAGGAGACTGATCATCAAATTAAGGGAACTTGGACTAGGAAATATTATTTGTACATGCATAGGAAATTGGCTGGATAACAGGGTACAACAAGTAATGGTTAATAGGATGTTCTCCAGCTAGGCACCAGTAGTCAGTGGAATACCACAAGGGTCCGTAATTGGCCCGCTACTGTTGAATATATTTATTAATGATCTAGGAATAGGCCTGGGAAGCAGAGTCTCAATCTTTGCAGATAATCCTAAACTGTGTAAGGTAATTAATTCAGAAACCGATGTGGAGTTTCTACAGAATGACCTAAACTTAAACTTGGGCGTCTAAATGGGGAATGAAATATTGAAAAATGCAAAGTTATGCACTTTGGGATTAGAAACAAACTTGCATCCTACACTCTTAATGGGGAAAATATAGGGGTAGCAGTAGTGGAAAAAGATTTGGGGGTGCTCATATATAATAGGCGTAATAACAGTACACAATGTCAAAAGGCAGCAAAGAAGGCAAGTAAAGTCCTTGCATGCATAAAACGGGTTATTGAGTCGAGGGACGAGGATGTAATCCTGCCTCTGTATAAATCATTGGTACGTCCGCATCTGGAAAATTGTGTTCAATTTTGGACACCATATTATAAAAAGGATATCGGGGAGCTCGAAAGAGTTCAAAGACGAGCTACTAAACTGATTAAAGGGTTAGAGACACTGGAGTATGAGGAAAGACTTACTACTGTAAGTTAAATTTGAATTCCCTTGAAAAGAGGAGACTAAGAGGAGACATGAGTAATATCTTCAGATATGTAAAGGGTCAATACAAAGAGTTAGCAGTGGATTTGTTTATTAATAAAACTCTGTATAGGACACGTGGGCACTCACTGAGGCTAGAGGAGAGAAAATTATGTACACAACATAGGAAAGGGTTCTTCACCTTTAAGGGCAATAAGCATCTGGAACTTCCTGCCAGAGAAGATAATAATGGCAGACTCTGTAAATGCATTTAAAATAAGAATTTACTCACCGGTAATTCTATTTCTCGTAGTCCGTAGTGGATGCTGGGAACTCCGTAAGGACCATGGGGAATAGACGGGCTCCGCAGGAGACTGGGCACTCTAAAAGAAAGATTAGGTACTATCTGGTGTGCACTGGCTCCTCCCTCTATGCCCCTCCTCCAGACCTCAGTTAGGGAAACTGTGCCCGGAAGAGCTGACACAATAAGGAAAGGATTTGGAATCCCGGGTAAGACTCATACCAGCCACACCAATCACACCGTACAACTCGTGATACTATACCCAGTTAACAGTATGAATAACAAATGAGCCTCACGAACAGATGGCTCATAACAATAACCCTTTAGTTAGGCAATAACTATATACAATTATTGCAGACAATCCGCACTTGGGATGGGCTCCCAGCATCCACTACGGACTACGAGAAATAGAATTACCGGTGAGTAAATTCTTATTTTCTCTGACGTCCTAGTGGATTCTGGGAACTGCGTAAGGACCATGGGGATTATACCAAAGCTCCCAAACGGGCGGGAGAGTGCGGATGACTCTGCAGCACCGAATGAGCAAACTCAAGGTCCTCCTCAGCCAGGGTATCAAACTTGTAGAATTTTGCAAACGTGTTTGATCCCGACCAAGTAGCAGCTCGGCAAAGTTGTAAAGCCGAGACCCCTCGGGTAGCCGCCCAAGCAGAGCCCCCTTCCTCATGGAATGAGCCTTTACTGATTTAGGATGCGGCAGTCCAGCCGCAGAATGTGCAAGTTTAATCGTGGAGCAGATCCAGCGAGCAATAGTCTGCTTAGAAGCAGGAGCACCCAGCTTGTTGGGTGCATGCAGGATAAACAGCGAGTCAGTCTTTCTGACTCTAGCCGTCCTGGAAACATAGATTTTCAGGGCCCGGACTACGTCCAGCAACTTGGAGGCCTCCAAGTCCCGAGTAGCCGCAGGCACCACAATAGGTTGGTTCAAATGAAACGCTGATACCACCTTAGGGAGGAATTGGGGACGCGTCCTCAATTCTGCTCTGTCCATATGGAAGATCAGATAGGGGCTTTTACAGGACAAAGCCGCCAATTCTGACACCCGCCTAGCCGAAGCCAAGGCCAAAAGCATGACCACTTTCCACATGAGATATTTTAATTCCATGGTCTGAAGTGGCTCAAACCAATGTGATTTTAGGAAATCCAACACAACGTTGAGATCCCAAGGTGCCACTGGGGGCACAAAAGGGTGCTGAATATGCAGCACTCCCTTAACAAACGTCTGAACTTCAGGCAGTGAAGCCAGTTCTTTTTGAAAGAAAATAGACAGGGCCGAAATCTGGACTTTAATGGAACCCAATTTTAGGCCCATAGTCACTCCTGACTGTAGGAAGTGCAGAAAACGACCCAGCTGAAATTCTTCTGTGGGGGCCTTCATAGCCTCACACCAAGCAACATATTTTCGCCATATGCGGTGATAATGCTTTGCTGTCACATCTTTCCTAGCTTTTATCAGCGTAGGAATGACTTCAACCGGAATGCCCTTTTCCATCAGGATCCGGTGTTCAACCGCCATGCCGTCAAACGCAGCCGCGGTAAGTCTTGGAACAGACAGGGCCCCTGCTGTAGCAGGTCCTGTCTGAGAGGCAGAGGCCAAGGGTCCTCTGAGATCATTTCTTGCAGTTCCGGGTACCAAGTCCTTCTTGGCCAATCCGTAACGAGGAGTATAGTTCTCACTCCACTCTTTCTTAATATCCTCAGCACTTTTGGTATGAGAGGAAGAGGAAGGAACACATAAACCGACTGGTACACCCACGGTGTCACTAGAGCGTCCACAGCTATTGCCTGAGGGTCCCTTGACCTGGCGCAATATCTTTTTAGCTTTTTGTTTAGGCGGGACGCCATCATGTCCACCTGTGGCCTTTCCCAATGGTTTACAATCAGTTGGAAGACTTCTGGATGAAGTCCCCACTCTCCCGGGTGGAGGTCGTGCCTGCTGAGGAAGTCTGCTTCCCAGTTGTCCACTCCCGGAATGAACACTGCTGACAGTGCTATCACGTGATTTTCCGCCCATCGGAGACTCCTTGTGGCTTCTGCCATCGCCATCCTGCTTCTTGTGCTGCCCTGTCGATTTACATGGGCGACCGCCGTGATGTTGTCTGACTGAATCAGCACCGGCTGGTTTTGAAGCAGGGGTCTTGTGTAGGGAAGCCTCCTGACTCGACCATTGTCCCTGGAAGTTTCTTCCCTGAGTGACTGCCCCCCAACCTCGGAGGCTTGCATCCGTGGTCACCAGGACCCAGTCCTGTATGCCGAATCTGCGGCCCTCTAGAAGATGAGCACTCTGCAGCCACCACAGCAGAGACACCCTGGCCCTCGGGGATAGGGTGATCAGCCGATGCATCTGAAGATGCGATCCGGACCACTTGTCTAACAGATCCCACTGAAAGATCCTTGCATGGAACTTGCCGAATGGAATTGCCTCGTAAGAAGCTACCATCTTTCCCAGGACTCGCGTGCAGTGATGCACCGACACCTGTTTTGGTTTCAGGAGGTCTCTGACCAGAGATGACAACTCCTTGGCCTTCTCCTCCGGGAGAAACACCTTCTTCTGTTCTGTGTCCAAAACCATACCCAGGAACAGCAGACGCGTCGTAGGAACCAGCTGCGACTTTGGAATATTCAGAATCCAGCCGTGCTGTTGAAGCACTTCCTGAGATAGTGCTACTCCGACCAACAACTGCTCCCTGGACCTCGCCTTTATAAGGAGATCATGTAGAACCCAGGGATCCACCCGTGAGCGAACCCACCGGTCGCTGAAGTTCCGGAGACGGGCCCCCACCGCACCTGGCTCCACCAGTGGAGCCCCAGCGTCATGCGGTGGATTTAGTGGAAGCAGGGGAGGATTTCTGTTCTTGGGAACTGGCTGTATGGTGCAGCTTTTTCCCTCTACCCCTGCCTCTGGGCAGAAAGGACGCGCCTTTAACCCGCTTGCCTTTCTGGGGCCGAAAGGACTGTACCTGATAATACGGTGCTTTCTTTGGCTGTGAGGGAACCTGGGGTAAAAATGTCGACTTCCCAGCTGTCGCTGTGGAAACGAGGTCCGAGAGACCATCCCCAAACAATTCCTCACCCTTGTAAGGCAAAACCTCCATGTGCCTTTTAGAATACGCATCACCTGTCCACTGCCGAGTCCATAATACTCTCCTTGCAGAAATGGACATTGCATTTATTCTAGATGCCAGCCGGCAAATATCCCTCTGTGCATCTCTCATGTATAAGACTACGTCTTTAATGTGCTCTATGGTTAGCAATATAGTGTCCCTGTCAAGGGAATCAATATTATCAGACAGGGAATCAGACCTCGCTGCTGCAGCACTGCACATCCATGCTGAAGCAATAGCAGGTCTTAGTATAGTACCTGAGTGTGTATACACAGACTTCAGGATAGCCTCCTGCTTTCTATCCGCAGGCTCCTTTAAGGCGGCCGTATCCTGAGATGGTAGTGCCACCTTTTTTGACAAGCGTGTGAGCGCTTTATCCACCCTCGGGGATGTCTCCCAACGTACCCTGTCCTCTGGCGGGAAAGGGTACGCCATTAGAAACTTTTTAGAAATCACTATTTTTTTATCAGGGGATGCCCACGCTTCTTCACACACTTCATTTAACTCATCTGAAGGGGGAAAAACCACTGGTTGCTTTTTCTCCCCAAACATAATACCCTTTTTAGTGGTACCTGGGTTAATGTCAGAAATGTGCAACACATTTTTCATTGCCGTAATCATGCAACGGATAGCCTTAGTGGAATGTACATTTGTCTCGTCGTCGTCGACACTGGAGTCAGACTCCGTGTCGACATCTGTGTCTGCCATCTGAGGTAGCGGGCGTTTTTGAGCCCCTGATGGCCTTTGAGACGCCTGGGCAGGCACAGGCTGAGAAGCCGGCTGTCCCACAGCTGTTATGTCATCAAACCTTTTATGTAAGGAGTTGACACTGTCGGTTAATACCTTCCACATATCCATCCACACTGGTGTCGACCCCGCAGGGGGTGACATCACATTTATCGGCAACTGCTCCGTCTCCACATAAGCCTCCTCATCAAACATGTCGACACAGCCATACCGACACACCGCACACACACAGGGAATGCTCTGACTGAGGACAGGACCCCACAAAGTCCTTTGGGGAGACAGAGAGAGAGAGTATGCCAGCACACACCACAGCGCTATATAATTAGGGATTTACACTATTACAGAAAGTGATTTTTCCCTATAGCTGCTTAACATGTATAGTTTGCGCCTAAATTTTGTGCCCACCCTCTCTTTTTAACCCTTTGAGCCTGGAAACTGCAGGGGAGAGCCTGGGGAGCTGTCTTCCAGCGGAACTGTGAAGAGAAAATGGCGCCAGTGTGCTGAGGGAGATAGCCCCGCCCCCTTCTCGGCAGGCTTATCCCGCTCTTTTATTAATATTATGGCAGGGGATTTTTACACATATATAGTTTATTAGACTATATTATGTATTTTTTTGCCATGTTAAGGTACTCTAAATGCAGCCCAGGGCGCCCCCCCCCCAGCGCCCTGCACCCATCAGTGACCGGAGTATGTGGTGTGCATGGGGAGCAATGGCGCACAGCTGCAGTGCTGTGCGCTACCTTAATGAAGACCGGAGTCTTCAGCCGCCGATTTTGTCCTCGGAATCTTCCGTCTTCTGGCTCTGCAAGGGGGACGGCGGCGCGGCTCCGGGACCGGACGACCGAGGCTGGGCCTGTGTTTGATCCCTCTGGAGCTAATGGTGTCCAGTAGCCTAGAAGCCCAAGCTAGCTGCAAGCAGGTAGGTTCGCTTCTCTCCCCTAAGTCCCTCGTAGCAATGAGTCTGTTGCCAGCAGATCTCACTGAAAATAAAAAACCTAATAAATACTTTCTTTACTAGAAGCTCAGGAGAGCCCCTAGTCTGCAACCAGCTCGAGCCGGGCACAGATTCTAACTGAGGTCTGGAGGAGGGGCATAGAGGGAGGAGCCAGTGCACACCAGATAGTACCTAATCTTTCTTTTAGAGTGCCCAGTCTCCTGCGGAGCCCGTCTATTCCCCATGGTCCTTACGGAGTTCCCAGCATCCACTAGGACGTCAGAGAAAAATGGATTGGACAGTTTTGTAGCTGAAAAAGATATCCAAGGCTATAGCATTTAATATATTGACATTATGTAAATGGGTGTGATACGAAATATAGTTGTCAATAGGTACTAAACCATTATTTTGGCTGGTGCATTATAATATGCACTGCTTAATAAGCGCCTTGAGTCCTATTGGAGAAAGAGCGCTATATAAATAAAATTATTATTATTATTAATATGGATACAGGTTGAACCCGATGGGCATTTTGCCTCTTTTCAACCTCACTAACTATGTAACTATAAGTACTGTAATTGGTATATTTTTCATTTACAATAGTTATCTTTACTCTACTGTTTGTGAAAAACAGATTTATGATGCTTATTTTGTGTTTTTAGTTTACTATTCCAAACCCTGAGAGTGCTAGCTCATTAAAACATGTAAATTAAAGATTTATTACAAAGTGTCTCTATTGACAAATCATTCACACATATTAAATTCTAACACTGTATGTTTTGGGAATACTTTCTCTTCTGAGTTTTAAGATTGCCCTGTATTTGACGGTTTACTCATCCACTTTCCGGCTTTACCATTACAGTATTTATTTATAATTGATCCTTTTTCTGCTTCCTTTATCCCCTTGATAAACACTTCCTAATGTCAAACTGTTCTGAGGAGTTTAAAGTGTGAAATCTGCTACATTTGTGGTGTTCACATCAGTTACTGTAAAGTGCATGCACTACTGCAAGAAAACATATGTTGGATGTAAAACCAGCAACAATTTGTGACACTAAGCATAGGAGTTAATAAAGTAATTTGCAGGAAATATGGTTGTCTATTTTAAGAAATGCATCATTTAGTACAATACCTGTACTCTGTGAGCATTGCAGTCATATCAATTTACAACTCAACTACTCACAAAAGGTAAAATTGTCATATACTGTATAATGCTTCAAGATTGTTTTGCCTCCACTGAAATAGTCTTTCATCGAAGGTAGCTTCAGACTGACACTTTGCTTTGTTATGTTTTTTAGGGTTGGGTATGTACTCCTGACACCAGGGGGTAAATTTACTAAGATGGGAGTTCTATTTAAGATGAGATGTTGCCTATAGCAACCAATCAGATTCTACTTCTCATTTATCTAGCACCTTCTAGAACATAATACCTGGAATCTGATTGGTTGCTATGGGCAACATCACATCTTAAATAGAACTCCCATCTTAGTAAATTTACCCCCAGGATTCTGACACAAAGAATGCCTATGCACTGGCGTCACAAGGTGGGTGCGGCCAGCACCCAGATGTCACCCGCCGAGGGGTGAAATCAAAGTGCCAGCTCCTGTTCAGTGACAGGAGCCGGGTGCTGCACTGTAACATTACGTGCAGCAACCCGGCTTCTGTAACTGTGTAGGAGAAGGCAACAGAGACACGCTAGTCTCCAGGGGCAGCCTGCACTTCCAGGACCCCCGGAGTGACGAAAATGCGGGTCGGGGTGCGAAGCCACGCCTCTCTCATGAAACCACCCCCCCTCCAGGTGTTCACTTTCTTAGCCACACCACCTCCCATGTAGTCACGCCCCTTTCGCTGCCGCGGACGCAGCGGGTGTAAAAGATGTCAGTGATGCCTCTGTGCCTATTACATCTGGGTATTTTACCCCTAACCCTAATCTTCTCTTCCAGAAGACCAACCCTAACCCCCCCTTCCCGCAGCCTATCCCTAACACACATGCCCCCCCCCTTACACACACACATACACCCTAACTTTAAACCTACCCTAGTACCTAACCTTAGCCCAAACCACCATACTTACCTCTGGGATCTCAGTGACGGGATTCTGGTTTTGGGATTTTTTAAATCATGGCACACTGGGGCAGATGTATTAAACCTGGAGAAGAGATAAAGCAGTGATAATTGCAAGATGATAAAGCACCAGCCAGTCAGCTCCTAACTGTAATTTTTCAAATCTGTAATGACTGGCTGGTGCGTCATCACCTTGCACTTATCACTGCTTTATCACTTCTTTATCCCTTCTCCAGGTTAATATATCTACCCCCTATGTTAGTTCAGTTTTAACACAATATAGAAAACAATACTGTATATCTGTTCAGCAATTGAAATGGGATACGGTCACACTTAGGTCGCCAGTCATTAGGTCGGCCACTATTGGTCGACATGCGTTAGGTCAACATGGTCATTTGATCGACGTGAACAAGCTCGACATGAAAAGGCCGACATGAGTTTTTCAATTCTTTTTAATTTTTTGAACTTTTTCATACTTTCCGATCCATGTGGACTACGATTGGGGATAGTAACCTGTGCCGAGCCCAGCGGCAGCAGAACGAGGCACCTTGATTGAAGCATGGAGAGCGAAGCGAGCCGTGCGAGGGGACATGGTGCACTAACTGGGGTTCCCCGTCACTTTCTGAAGAAAATGACACCAAAAAGGTAAAAAAACTCATGTCGACATTTTCTCATGTTGACCTTGTTCACGTCGACCTAGTGACCATGTCGACCTAATGCATGTTGACCAACAGTGGACGACCTAATGACTGTCGACCTAATGACTGTCGACCTAAGTGTGGTCGACCTAATGGCCCATACCCATTGAAATGCTTACAATTGTTTTTAAAGAAAAATGATGAAAGCACAAAAAACAGACAAAACCTCCCACACGGTTAAGAAGTGGATTGTGTGTGTTTTCTATAGTAGAGCAGTGTTTCCAAATTTCCCAACCACTATCCATAACTACTCATGTTATTTTTCATTTATATGGTGATGACTCTCAGGGGCAAACACAAGATTTAGTAAGGAGGGGTTTCTGTGTGTATGTGTGTGCATATAATATATGTGTATATATATATATATATATATATATATATCACTGTATTTCAGGCACTCCAATCTGTATATAAAAAGTTGCCCGGTACCTCCCGATGTAAATTTAACATAGATTGTAGTGGCGTTGTCACAAGGTCATACAAGAAACCTGATATTAAATGCTTCAAACATTAAAGAAGTCATACATTAAATGTGACTGTATGTGAAAATATGTAAGTGTATTTGAGGCACAGTAAGACCTTTTTAATATTTGGATTCCTGATGACAGATTTTTAATAAAACCTAAACGTAGAAGCATTTAATATCACGTTTCTTGTATGACTGCGAGTGCTGACACACACACACACACACACACACACACACACACACACACACACACACACACACACACTTCATATACAGTACATACTGTATATTTGATACATACCAGTGGCTGGATTTGGAAGGCAGGAGCTGACGGACGACACTGTGTGTGAGCCAAAGACGGAGGGAGCGGTTGTGGGTAAGCACAGCCAGCAGCTCTCCCCCGGACATTCATACTGTAGCTCTCTGCTCTCTGGTACTGCAGCAGCTACAGTGCGCGGCCGTGTTCGCGATCGTAATTGTCTCATCAGGGGGGGGGGGGGTTTCCAGGTACTCAGAACCCCCTTCCTGCGTGCGCTTATTACTTTGGTGGTGGTGGTGGTTTAATATGTGTGGCCACCCCTCATCAATTTTGCCACACAGGAGGTTATTCAGCTTTGTTAGCAAACCAAAAAAGCAAGGCAAAAACACGTTTCACTGCAGGTGGGGCAGATGTAACATGTGCAAAGAGATTTGGATTTGGGTGGGTTATATTGTTTCTGTGCATGGTAAATACTGGATGCTTTATTTATACTCCACCCAAATCTAAATCTCTCTGCACATGTTACATCTGCCCACCTGAGGTGCAATATGGTTTTGCCCATTTGCTTGCTTTTTCAGTTTGCTAACAACCCTGAATTATGCCCACATTCCCTTAATACTGGCATTGACATTTGGTGTAAAACATGCTACTATACAAAGCGCGAGTCTGACAATACCCTACAGGCATTAACTTCATGCACAAGAAGCGGATCTGAGGCTGATACTACCAATGTGGTATTTGAAAATCACTGTTAAAGCACTATGCATTCTTCCTTCACTCAATATAATTAACAATAAAATGATTTCTAATGAATTAAAAAAGCATTAAAGCAAAAGATATTACTCTACAAACTAATCTATTTCTTATGTAATTAATAATAGAACATTTAGCGAGGGCTGTACTGCGGAAGAAGTTAGCTAGACTGTGGTCAAGACATACATTTTATGGATTTTCCCTAAAGCTTCTTTCCTTAAGGAAGCTTTGATAAAAAACAGATGATCTCAATTATCATTAACAATGGATGGTTCTGAGTATGAAACACATGACGTCTAGAATACGGAGGACCTCATTTACTATATACACTAGGTGCAGAACACCTAGGTATCACACTGCTGCACTTATCTGGGTCTCTCTGTAAACATCAGGACGCAGCACTGTGTGTGAGGTGAGATTTCAAAAGGTGAGATGATTTGCTAAAGTGGAAGTGCCACATTAAGGTGCAACCACTCACCAATCTAGAACAACCTTCTTAATGAATCTTTTAGGTTTTTGTTAAAGTAAATAAACAACATATATTGCTCAATTTAGCCTCATTGCCACTTAAATTATTTGAGGGAATGTTAGGACTTTTATTACATTTGACACTTTTGTATGTTTGAATATTTGTTTTAAATTTAGAAAACTGTGTTTATAAATGCTTTTGTAAGCCAAAGGACCAGAAGAAGCAATGGGCACGATTTAAAAATGGACACAGAAGTGCACACAGCAGTGTCTATATGTATTCACCCATCTGTGATTTCATGCAAATGCCACTACATGCCTAGTCATTACTGACCACCAATCCAACACAGCGCCCTCTATACCTCACATTACATCACTGACCCCTCTATTATTATTATTATTATTATTATTATTATTATTATTATTAATAGAAAAAATTAAGTCACCACTAGTGGTCTGCAGCACAATACAGTTGGTAACAGTAGGACACTACAGGGTATTCAGAACATTACATTACAGAAAGCAAAACATAAGCAGAGCACAAGTAACAATTAGCAGCACCATTCTCAGTACACAAAACAGATGGGAAGCAAGCTGAGCAATGGAGTAACTGGTGAAGGGAGGAACCTGTCTCCAATAGTGACGGCACATCTAGCAGGAGTAGAGCCGCTGGAAGAGACAATCAGCTACAAATGATAGGAATTCTGGACTAAATGGCCATTGAGTAGGTGAAGGCTGTCAATGAAGTGCTAGAGTAGAGGGTTGTGAGAACAGGAGGGAGGAGGACCCTTCTCTTAGGAGCTTACAATCTAGGAGACAGACAGATGACATGAGGCATGAGCATGTGGATGGGAACCTGAGGCAGGAAGTAGGTGAGGTACAGTAGAGATTGGTAGGAGGGTGGGGTGAGTGACCTGGTGACAAGATTATGAGGTGGAAGGGAATGCTTTGATGAACAGGTGAGTTTTTAGTGCATGTTTGAAGTGATGCAAGGTCAGGTAGAGCCTGATAGAGCAAGTGAGCTCGATACAGTGAAGGTGGTCTGCACGGGTGAATCTTGGAATCGAGTGTAAGGTGCAGTAACCAGGGTAGAGGAGAGGCACCAAACATTGACAGACCAGGGAGGGCAGAAGGGAGTACTGTATGTAATGATATGAGGTTGGAGATGTAGGGAGCAATGGGCTTTGTGTGTGAGGGTGAAGGCAAAAGGATTCTGTAGGACAATGGGAGCCAGTGCAGGTTTTTGCGGAGGGGTATGGCAGATGTAGAGCAGCGGAAGAGGAAGATAAGTCTAGCTGCTGCATTGAGAACAGATTGGAGGGGAGTGAGATTGGAACATGGGAAGCCAGTGTTTGCAAAGGTTGCAGTTCTCAAACCAAGAAATGATTAATGGGTGGATAATCAGTTTGGTAACATTCCGGGGAAGAGGAACGGCCTGATGCGAGTGATATTGCATAGCTGGAACTGACAGGATTGAGCCAGAGATTGAATGTGGGGACGGAGAGGGTGGAGTCAAGAGTGACACCCAAGCAGCAGAGTTGGGGAACAGGGGAGATGATGGTTTTGTCAGCAATGATTGAGTGGGATGGGAGTGGGGTGGAGAAATTTTACTGAGTAAAATGATGAATTTGGTTTTGTCCATGTTGAGCTTCAGAGAACACTCTGACATCCAGGAGAAGATCGCAGAGAGTCAGCTGGATACCCGAGAGAGTAAGGAAGGTGAGAAGTCAGGAGAGTTATAGTTGCATGTCATCAGCATAGAGGTGTTATTGGGGCTCATAAGAACTGATGAGTTCTCCCAGGGAATAGGTATACAGGAAGAAGAGCAGGGAGCCTAGGACAGAATCTTGTGGGACACGAATGTGAAGGATGGATGCTGGTGAGTTGGAGCCGGAGGCAGACACAGAGAATGAGTGATTCATTAGGTAAGAGATCAACCAAACAAGAGCAGTGCTAGAGAGGCCAATGATCAAGGAAGGATTTATTAGAGAGGTAGCTGGTGAAACAGTTGTAGACAAGCCACTCAAGTAGTTTGGAGGTGAAAGGGATGAGAGAAATTGGGTTGTAACATGAAGTGGAGGAGGTCCACCAGACAGTAAGTGAGCATTTTTGCAGGAATTGGGTCAGTTTGGAGTACCATGGTTGGGTTTTGGAACAATGGAGAGGGACAGAGGAGATGAAGGCAATGGAATCAAATGCAGTGGTGAGGGTGATGCTTTAAATGTTTTACCCCACCTGGTTGAGGCAGGCCATGGTGAATAGAAGATCGGGTGAGGACAAGACAGTGGGGTCGAGAGTCTTGAGATTGCATTTGGTGACAGTGGATTTGGGCACAGGCAGGAGTGGAGGAGATCAGAGAATGAAGGAGAGTAGTTGGTGGTCTGAGAAGGGGAAGAAACATTTGGAGAAGTCAGAGAGAGCACAGAAGTGGGTGAAGAGAAGGTCAAGGGAGTGACCAAGACAGTGGGTGGGGGTGGCGGTCCACTGAGAAAGGCCAAAGGAGGAGGAAAGGGCAAGATGATTAGTGGATGTGGAGTTAGTAATGTCAACAGGAATGCTAAAGTTACTCTATACCCAACACTACAATACTGACACCTCTATACCATACACTTGATCTCTGACTCCTCTATACCATACATTTACTTATCCCTCTATACCCTTCACTAAATCACTGATCCCTCTATACCAGCCACTACATTACAGACCCCTCTATACCTTACACTACTGACCCCTCTATACCCTACACTACATTACTGACCCCTCTATACCATACACTACATTACTAACTCCTCTATACCCTACACTACATCACTGACTCCTCTATACCCTACACTACATTACTGACCCCTATTTACCCTACACTAAATCACTGACCCGTCTATACCCTACTGTGCATTACATGGCATACCCCTCTTTACCCTTCACTACTGACCCATCTATACCCAACACTATATTACTGACCCCTCTATACCCTACACTACTTTACTGACACTTCTACACCCTACACTTCTTTATAGATCCCCCTATATCCTTACCCTACTGACCCCTCTATACCCTATAGTACTGTCCCCTCTATACCCAACACTACATCACTGATGCCTCTATACCCGTCACTACATTACAGATCCCTCTATATACTTACCCTATTAATCTCTCTATACTCTACACTACATTACTGGCCCCTCCTTATCCTATATTACATTACTGGCCCCTTTATATCCCACACTACATTACTGACCCCTCTATGCCCTACACTACATTACTGACCTCTCTATACCCTACACTACATTGCTGACCCCCCCTACAATACATTACAGACCTCTTTATACCCTAGACTACATTACTGACCCCTCTATACCCTACACTACATTACTGACCCCTCTATACCCTATACTACAGAAATGACACCTCTATACCCTACACTACAAACATAAATCCATATATGCAGATACTGTACATACTGCAGGTACAAACACTCATATACATACAAACACACACACAGACACTCATATACATATATCATACCCTCCAACATGACCCGCCCCACTAGGTACAAAATGCTCTGTTTCTGGGCTTCCCTCTTCATTTATTATTGCCATCACCTGTGAAGAAACAGCTTTCTTATCATTTAACTAGTTCAACACAGGTGATGGAAATCATAAATTAAGAGGGAAGTCCAGAAAAAGAGCATTTTGTACCTAGTGGGGCGGGTCATGTTGGAGGGTCTGATATATATTTCCTTTTATAGTGGAAAACATGCTACTGCTTGCTTATTAATTTATACTTGCACACTTTATTACATAGGTACACATACTGTATGCTCATATACATAGATAAACACACACAAACACTATATACTGTACATACTGTAGGCAGTGCCGTTTCTTGCGGCGGGCGAGCCGTGCAACCGCACGGGGCGCCCGCCGTGGCACTTTGCAGGTCCCGGTTTCCCTGTCCTCCGTCTTTCTGAGTACTCTTGCTTGGGGGGGCGGAGTTTCGCGGAATGACGCGGTTGCGTCATGACGTCACGACACATTCGTGTCATTCCGCAAAACTCCGCCCCCCGAGCAGGAGTACTCGGGAAGACGGAGGAGGGCTGGAAGGAGGAGGCGCGAGGAAGCTGGAAGGAGGAGGCGCGAGGAAGGAGAGACGGCTAACCCGAAGAGCGGGAAGATCCTTCATATGTAAGTTGTCTCTCTCTCTTGCCCCCTCTCTCTCCCTTCCTTCCCCCCCCCACTTGACACTTGCCTGCCACACTGTGTAAAATTTGGATTCTTGCCTGCGGCACTGTGTAATTGTGCACACTTACCTGCCGTAATGTATAAATTGGGGACACTTGCCTGCCGCATTGTGTAAATTAGGGACACTTGCCTGCTGCACTGTGTAATTGGGGACACTTGCCTGCTGCACTGTGTAAATTTGGGACACTTGCCTGCTGCACTGTGTAATTGTGGTCACTTGCCTGCCATAATGTGTAAAATGGGGACACTTGCCTGCCGTACGGTGTAAATTGGGGACTCTTGCTTGCTGCAATGTGTAAAATGGGGACTCTTGTCTGCCGCAATATGTAAAATGGGGACTCTTGCCTGCATATTGTGTAAAATGGGGACACATGCCTGCCGCAATGTGTAAAATGGGGACCCTTGCCTGCCGTAATGTGTAAAATTTAAATTCCCTGCAAAGAGTACAATTTTATTATACTGGAATCTTGTGAGGAAATGTCACTTTTCACATCTACTCAAAACACCTGCAATAATAGTTCTGCAAACCTAAAGGTTGTTTCCTTGTTTTCCCTTGTAATTGGCATGGTTCCTCTTGCAGGCAGCAGCAGCATTACAGCCATGCTGCTGGGTGCAGACATGTAGTCAGTCAGATGCTGCTTTAGAGCCCGGGATCCAGGAGCATGAAGGATGTGCATCAGGACTATGAGAAGCGGCCATGGGGCTGCTCCTTGGGAGCCATAGTTACTGTACATCCACCTCCTATGTGCCGTAACATGACTTGATGTTTCAGGTATTGGTACAGAGGAAGCGATGAGACACTATGTGGTAAAGCCTGCACCTGATTAGACCCAGTGTAAAAGGAGGAGGCGGCTTACAGAGACATTCTTCAGTTTTTTGCTAGATGAATTCAGTGGTGTCCTCCAGGGGCCGACGCCCTTAGGCAGCTGCCTAATGGTAGCGGCGACCCTGGGGACAGCTCTTATCGTGCGTTTTGTCTTTTGCTATATTCTAGGTACATACTGGCATTATTAATCCCTGGTATGTACACAAGAAGTGGCAGGATGTATTCTATCCTAAATGCAATGCATAGTAAATCCCAACCAGACTCTGAAATACAGATACCAGATACACATATACATACTGTAGGTACATACATACACTCATATATATAGGTACGCATACACATTTATATACACAGATAAATATCTGCAAAAGTAACATACCACAATACAACATTTTATTGTGTTTAATCATGTTTCCCCAAAGAAAGAAGGGTGGAGATATAAGGGGAGGAGCGCTGGGGAGGGATGCCTGCATTGGTACCACAGCAAATGTCAGCACATTTATTTATTTATTAACAGTTTCTTATATAGCGCAGCAAATTCCGTTGCGCTTTACAATTGGAAATAACAATGATATAACCAAACTGGGTAATAACAAACAGTCATAGAGGTAGGAAGGCCCTGCTCGCAAGCTTACAATCTATAGCAGATAAAGAGCAGTATGGGAAGAATACCATGTAGAAGAAGAATGTCTCTTGCATATGCTATGGGGACTCAGCGGCACCTTCCAGGGCTAGGACTCTGGGCCCTGCCCCTGTCAGGCTGCCCTTGGAGCTGCCTCTGATTGTAATTGTTTACTCTCTGACCTACCAAAGTTGTATGCATTTTAGTTCATTCTGACTGTGGGCCTAATTCAGACATGATTGCAGTTGTGTGAAATTGCACAGCAGACGATTATCGAATCACTGCGCATGCATATGCACTGCAATGCGCGTGCGCTATGCCAAACAGCATCAGAATGGTGCCAAAATTTCGATCGCTAGGCACACACAAGGTGATTGACAGGAAGCAGACATTTGTGGGTGGTAATTGGCCATTTTCCTGGAGTGTCAGGAAAACGCAGGTGTTCCCAAGCGTTTTCAGGGTGCTTGTGTGACGTCAGCTCCAGCCCCGATCAGCCTGTTTCTTTCGCTCTGTAGGAGTAAGTCTTGGGCTACGCACAGACTGCACAGACTGGAAAAATAATTTGATGGTGAGTGAGCTGCGAACGGATTTGCAGCTGACCAGCGTTTGCAAAGCTTTTCACATGGCGTACACAGACTTGTGCAGGGCGGTTTTTCACTCTGCCTGGGCAGCGACTATCCAATCGCAAAGCTCTGCAAATTCGCACAAAAGCAATCAGGTCTGAATTAGAGGTGAGCGGGTTCGGTTCTCAGATAACTGAACACCCCTCGGAAACCAGAACGAGGCAAAACGTCATCATCCCGCTGTCTGATTCTCGCAGGGTTTGGATTCCATATAAGGAGCGGCACGTCCCCGCCATTTTCACTCCGGCATTGGAGAGTGTAGAGAGAGGACGTGTCTCTGTCCTCAGTGTCCTCAGTGTTAGTGTCTTGTGCTGCATCTGTCCAGTCACAGTGGTTGTGACCTCTGCCTCCATATGTCCAGTGCTGCTGTATAAATCCAGTCCATTGCAGTGGTGGTGTCCCTGTGCTGCTGTATATGTCCAGTGGTACTGCTGTATATGTCCAGTGATACTGCCGTATATGTCTATTGATACTGCCATATATTTCCAGCGGTACTGCTGTATAATTCCAGTGATCCTGCCGTATAATTCCAGTGATCCTGCCGTATAAATCCAGTGATCCTGACGTTTAATTCCAGTAATACTGCCATATAATTCCAGTGAAACTGCCGTATATGTCCAGCGGTACTGCCGTATATGTCCAGCGGTACTGCCGTATAATTTCAGTGATCCTGCCATATAATTCCAGTGATACTGCTGTATAATTCCAGTGAAACTGCCGAATATGTCCATTGGTACTTCCGTATATATGTCCAGCGGTACTGCCGTATAATTCCAGTGATCCTGCCGTATGATTCCAGTGAAACTGCTGAATATGTCCATTGGTACTGCCGTATATGTCCAGCAGTGCTGCCGTATAATTCCAGTGATCCTGCCGTATAAATCCAGTGATCCTGCCGTATAATTCCAGTGGTACTGGCATATAAATCCAGTGATCCTGACATATAATTTCAGTGATACTGCCATATAATTCCAGTGAAACTGCCATATATGTCCAGCGGTACTGCCATATAATTTCAGTGATCCTGCCATATAATTCCAGTGATACTGCTATGTAATTCCAGTGAAACTGCCGAATATGTCCATTGGTACTGCCGTATATATGTCCAGCGGTACTGCCGTATAATTCCAGTGATCCTGCCATAAAATTCCAGTGATACTGCCGTATAATTCCAGTGAAACTGCTGAATATGTCCATTGGTACTGCCGTATATGTCCAGCGGTACTGCCGTATAATCCCAGTGATCCTGCTGTATAAATCCAGTGATCCTGCCGTATAATTCCAGTAGTACTGACATATAAATCCAGTGATCCTGCCATATAATTCCAGTGATACTGTCGTATAATTCCAGTGAAACTGCCGAATATGTCCATTGGTACTGCCGTATATATGTCCAGCAGTACTGCCGTATAATTCCAGTGATCCTGCTATATAATTCCAGTGATCCTTCCGTATAATTCCAGTGATCCTGCAGTATAATTCCAGTGGTACTGCCATATAAATCCAGTCCAGTGATCCTGCCGTATAAGTCCAGTGATCCTGCCGTATAATTCCAGTGATCCTGCCGTATAATTCCAGTGATACTGCCGTATATGTCCAGTGATACCGTCATATGTGTCCAGCGGTATTGCCGTATAAATCCAGTGATCCTGCCGTATAATTCCAGTATTCCTGCTGTATAATTCCAGTGGTACTGGCGTATAAATCCAGTCCAGTGATACTGCCGTATATGTCCAGCGGTACTGCCGTATAAATCCAGTGATCCTGCCGTATAATTCCAGTGATCCTGCCGTATAATTCAAGTGATACTGCCGTATAAATCCAGTGATCCTGCCGTATAATTCCAGTGATCCTGCAGTAGAATTCCAGTGATCCTACCGTATATGTCCAGTGGTACTGCCATATTATTCCAGTGATTCTGCCGTATATATATATATCCTGTTGCAAAGCAGATTACTGAGGCCATAACAACTATGCTGGTGCGAGATTTATCTGGTTTCCACCATTAGTGCAGTGGGACTGCAATTCCAACACTAGGTGAGCCAGGTGTTTGTGCCACACACTTGTGTCACTTAGCTTAGTCATACAGCTACCTCATTGCCCTCTTTTACTTCTTGGCATGATGTGTTGTTTGGGGCCTTTCTTTTATATCTGCCCTCCTGTCTGACACTGCAGTGCCACTCTTAGATGGGCCAGGTGTTTGTGCCGCAAACTTGTGTCGCTTAGCTTACTCATACAGCAACCTTGGTGCACCTCTTTTTCATCTTTGCATCATGTGCTGTTTGGGGTATGGTTTTTTAAAGTGCCATCCTGTCTGACACTGCCGTATAAGTCATGGGGTACTGCTGTGTTTGTCCTGGGGTACTGCCGTATAAGTCCACCAATTGCAGAATTTTTGAAAAATGACAGGGGCGTGCAGGAGATGCTGTCAGTGGACTGAAAAATTGTGAACCACTTTCGACATTCAGCCACTGCATGCCTCTACTAGATTGGCCAGGTGGTTGTGTCGCTTATCTCAGTCATACAGCAACCTTGGTGCACTTTTTTTTTCTTTGCATCATGTGCTGTTTGGGGCCTATTTTTTTAAATCTGACATCCTGTCTGACACTGCAGTGCCACTCCTAGATGGGCCAGGTGTTTGTGCTGCACACGTGTGTTGCTTAGCTTAGTCATACAGCAACCTCGGTGCACCTCTTTTTCTTCTTTGCATCATGTGCTGTTTGGCACCTATTTTTTACATTTATTCTCCTGTCTGACACTGCAGTGCCACTCCTAGATGGGCCAGGTGTTTGTGCCGCACACTTGTGTCGCTTAGCTCAGTCATACAGCCACCTCGGTGCAACCTTTTGGCCTAAAAACAATATTGTGAGGTGTTCAAAATAGACTGGAAATTAGTGGAAATGAATATTATTGAGTATAATAATACCATAGGATCAAAATTACCCTCAAATTCTGTGATTTTAGCCATTTTTATGTTTTTTTCAAAAATCATCCAGATCCAAAACCAAAACCAAAACACGAAAGGGTGGTTTTGGCAATACCAATGCAAACCCAAAACACGAGTGGGGAATTAAAACCAAAACCAAAACACAAAACATGAAAAGTGCCAGACGCACATCTCTAGCTCTGAATTAGGCCCTGTGGCTGCTAGTTTTTTGTCACCATAAACTAATGATTGTCAGCAGGCTGTTTGCATTTTTACTTGCTGCCCCCTGGGTTTTCACTTGCAGCCCTCTGTTGCTTCCTAGTTTATCCTCAGATCTGTTCATTATAGCTTGTAGTAGCTGTTTAAACTGCTTGCTGAAATTGTATTACAGATAAGTTTTGATTTAATTTATTATTTGTGGTTAAAGTTAATTGAAGCTTAAATAGGTCAGAAGTCTATCAGAAGTGTATAAGTGGCTTCACTAAAATGGGTGTGGCCCCGCAGGAAAAGACTATCTTATACCCCAGTTTTTGACCCTACAACAACAGACCCAGCCACAACAGGGAAAAAACAAAACATTCCACCATATTAAGCCCCACACAGTAATGCCTCTTGCACCATATTATGCCCCTGGGCCCTGCACCACATCATGCCACACACCGCAAAGCCTGTGATACATTATGACCTGCATTACAGTCGGGTGTCATTCTCATTGGCAGGAGTTTCATGCTCTTGGATCGATGCTCGTTGCCAAGGGTAATGCTCTTTGCCAAGGGTAATGCTTGTTGTCAAGGGTGTATAGGTAATGTTCGTTGGCAAGGGTAATGCTCAATGTCAAGGGTGTAAACTCGCTGACGGGTGCCCATCCCTGATTTTCTGCTCCCCCTCCTCCTGCCCATAGTACTTCACTCAGTGGGAGGAGTTTTGTAAAATGACGTGGTTGCGTCATGATGTTACGAAGCAACTGCATCATTCCCCTGAGCGGAGTTTTATGGAAGAGGAAGGAGGAGGAGCAGAAGGAACCACAAAGTGCCAGGGCAGTGCCTGTACGATCGCACGGCTCACCAACCGCTAGATACTGCACTGTGTAATAGGTTCTGAGATTATAGAACCGGTGTATTTTTGGCTAGTTACTAAATTTAAAGTAACAATCAGTTACAATATAAGTCAAAATCAGCCTTACACCTAATTGTCGCTTTAAATATGTACTGTAGGTGAGCTCGCTGACATCCTACCAGTTCCGTCATCTCAGAAAACTATTACATAACCTCCATGGACTTTTTTTTCAGCTGCTCAACTTTCATTTGTACTAACAGCCTCTATTTTATGTGCCTCATTGTACAAGATTCCTAGATTATGAAACACTGCTCTTTAAATGTTGCATATATTAACTACATACATATATTAACGAACAATTACTTTTTGAAAGACAACAATTTTATCCAGAGTTCTAAACTTTAAACTAAACCACATTGGGCATGTAGAAAAGTTTACAAATTTGAGATCCAATTATTGAACTTTAGTGGAAATTACCATTGCAAAATAAGGGTAGTTTTCCATTACATTACCTGTCAAATGAGACAATTTATCAAGTGTAGTCTAGAAGAAAAAGGAAGCAATTATTTCATTAATGCATGGAACATACTGTAAATTGTTTTCCTTTTACAGGTCCTAGACTAATCCTTTTAATGTGCATGCAAAATAATAAAATATGTCTTCTTTAATAGATTGCAGTTATTTATTTAGTAAATTAATTATCTGTTAGAAATAACTTCCCAGAGCATGCATGTATTTGAAAACTTTTTTGCATTCACAAATTAAGTAAATGTTTAAAAAATGCACATTAAAAACCTTTCATTATAAACAGATTGGTATGCTTCTGGCCAGAGACTTGTAATAAACCTGCAAAGGTCAGTCGCAGGATTTAAGCCTAATTTACTACCCCATGGTCCTCATTCTGAGTTGGTCGCTCGCTAGCTGCTTTTAGCAGCAGTGCAAACGCTAAGCCACCGCCCTCTGGGAGTGTATCTTAGCTTAGCAGAAGTGCGAACGAAAGAATCACAGCATTGCTACAAAAAAAGATTGTGCAGTTTCAGAGTAGCTCCAGACTTACTCCTAGCTAGCGATCACTTCAGTCTGTTTAGTTCCTGTTTTGACGACACAAACACGCCCTGCGTTCGGCCAGCCACTCCCCCGTTTCCCCAGGCACGACTGCGTTTGTATCTGACACGCCTGTGTTTTTCAGCACACTCCCGGAAAACAGTCAGTTACCTCCCAGAAACTCCTCATTCCTGTCAATCACTCACCGATCAGCAGTGCGACTGAAAAGCGTTGCTAGACCTTGTGTGAAACTGCATTGGCTTTTGTGAAAGTACATCACGCGTGCGCACTGTGCGCCATACGCATGCGCATAAGTGCCGATTTTTTGCCTGATTGCTGCGCAGCGAACAACGGCAGCTAGCGATCAACTCGGAATGACCCCCCATGTATCTTGCAATTCTTACTCATCTCTTTGCCCCTTTCCTTGCAATTTCTGTATATTTGCCCCTTAATTAGTGTAGCTTGTGTTATTTTGTGTAAGCAACATCTCATTTGGATATTATTTTACAGAAACATGGAGAGACTGCAGCACATTTGTGTAGTGTGTTAGTTTATGTTAGCTTTTTTCAATAGTATGTTTCATAACAAAATGGGAATTGAGAGAGTACTAAAATCCCTTAAACATAAATGCCTACATAGATATCTGTGAAGAAATATAATCTCCAAACACTCCATATGTTGGTGGTGCTCCCATAAATGATTAAGGGACAAAAGAAGAAAGATAGACTCTTTGGTGAGGGCACTGTTGTATGTGTTATGATTATATAATTTAAAACATTAATTGATATCTATTTGAGAAAATTAATTAAAAAAGACATATGTACACATTGAGGGCGATTCAAACATGGACGCAGCCGTGCATCTGTACGCAGTGGCCGGGTCCATCTGGTCTGTGCAAGCGCTTCAGCAGCAGTGCGCATACGCAACCCTTCTCCTTGCGGCCGCATCCTAACAAAGATCACATACACTGGGTAAAATTCAAGCAGCAGTTTCATTTTTTCTCCAGCAGTTAGGTCACATGTGTCAAAGTCGAAAAATATTGCAGTACACACATCACGTACAAACTACACACAGATGGCCTCCGTGCGCGTACTTGCTCTGCCGTGCGTGCGCATATAATCGCAATTTGAGTATGGTCGCTCCCGCGGACCTGCGTATTAGCGCGTGGTATGAGTATTTACGGTAGAGTTTGTGAACGCATGGAAAAGCCATCAAAACACATTACATATTTAATCCAAATAGTGCACAATGTACACATAGTCTCCCTGCACCACATCAGAAAGTCACTGCAGTTTAAATGGTAACAGAACAAAGGGATTCACTTTTACAGGATAGGAGGGGACAGAACAAGGTTATAAGGTGGTGTTTGGTATCCAGCTGTAGGGTATTTTAAGGGTAACATTCTGGTGTTGGTTTGAGAAAGATCGCAAGTTCCTGCGGATAGTTATGTGCAGGAGCAGAATATAGATATAAACTGTATTTACTGTACATTATGTATGCGGCGGGAATCCAGAGGAGACCACCCACAAGAGCAGTTGGAACAGACATCGCCCACCTATTCAAACCGACCTATGACCTCTCCTGTACTGTAAATGACCATCCCTGTGTCCAATGGACAAAGAGATTACAGTATCCATTGTGTTATGTTTTGGATGAATTGTATAAAGAGAGCTTGCAGCAGGCCTGGTCAGACACAAGACTCACAAAGTTATCTATTAGATGACTGAGGACCGGACCGGGTAGTGCTGCGAATCCACTCACGTATGTACCATTGAATGTAGCCATTATTCTGTTGTATTGTATTGTTTATATTGTAACCCCCTTTCAGCAATAATACGCTGTGGTGTCGGAACCCAGTGGTTTAACTACAGACTGGTGTCGTGTCTTTCTTTCCCTGCTAAGGTTTAAAGTGTAATAGCATCGCACTGCGTTGCTGTATAAGGTTTAAACTGTATTCATTGGGTGTGTACGCGCTGTGTGTACTTTGTACCGTCAGCGCAGCGTTTGTACGCAAAGTCCGTACACGGTACGGGACTCTGTACGCTAACAGCGTAAAAGGTGCGTAGAGTGTGTATTAAGTTTAGCGGCTGCAGCGACTCCATGGTAAAGTGTATTTAAAGTGTGTATAAGGTATAGCTTTTCATTCCTGTATATAAATCAGCATTATCAATTGGGGGCTCCGTCCGGTTTTCCACATACTCACAGCCTAACAGGTCACAGCAGACTTAATCTATCAGCAAAAGGGTGGACAGAAAGTATCCTACGTATCCTTTTCCTGGTCGATGGATACACTGAAAACCCTACTTATTTGCTGATTAGATGGCGTCTACTCTGTATGGTTTGTAGAGATGCTGGTAGAACCCGTAAGGTAAACAGGAAAAAAGCTATTTAAAAATCTGTGAAATTTTTTTTGGCGCCAAAAGCATACACAGCACCCATACTCTTTGTATACCCTCACATTGTTGCCATAACATTCAGATTGCTAGATTCATTTAGACCTGTGTGAAACCGGAGATATTTGTTGCTATATAGTTAAAACTAAAATAAATATTTAAGGAAGTAAGCATAAAGCACAAACACAGTCTGGCCTAGTTGTAAAGGTTTATACAGAAGGAAACTGTGTTGTGTTTAGTGGGCAATAGTAGTTTTATTGCTCACATTTATAGAGTTGTATGATTTGTGCTATTGCGGACGTATGGTTTTGTACACGTGTCTTGGACAAAGTACGGAACTGCACACGCGGCGTAAGAGACATGCACGGTTGCGTGTTTACGCAAATTGCGTAAGAGTACGGGCGCTAAGTACAAATTACACAATAGTTCGTTTAGTTTAAAGGTGGGACAGTAGCCACGCTACAATAGCACAAAACTACCCGGTTTCTAAAAAAATTTAGTATAAAAACAAAATTTAGTATAAATAATTTTTATTTAAATTGCCTCTGGGGTAAAGCTGCCAACCTGAATGAATCCAAATTTTCTGTACAGAAAAACAAAGTGTATTTGAGTGAGCGAACGTAAGAGTGAACGTATTGAACTCCGGAAGACGGGTCTCGTGGTACACCAAGTAAGAGGAGGCTTGGTGGCGTGAAGTGGCTGACTCACGTTAATATAGATTGAAATCCGCAAATCATGAGGTGATTTGCAGAGGAGCGTGATAGTGCATAAAAAGGTTTTTGTATTACGCTCTGGGCTGAGGGTCGCAGTTTGTACAACGACCCGTGGTTGTACGGCAGATAGGTAACAAGTACCTATATGCTGTGCAATTGGACCGCGCATTTGTGGGTGCGATATATATAGCGCAACTGGATACCCCTTTACGAGCTTTTGCGTAAAATCGCGGTACGATTAGTGCTGTATAGAGCATACGCAAGTGTGATTTGTGTATAAGGTTATAGGGAGTTTTCGCTGGTCTCTCTCAGAAAATCTCCAGCGGTGTATATTTACTGGAATAGGTAAGTCACTCCTAAACACTTCCAGTAAATAGAAACCGATAGGGCCTCGCTGGGTACGCGGTGTTCACTATTGGAGTGAGTCGTGGTACTCAGTGGAGAAGGAGCGAGTGAAAGCGCTAGGTGTCTTTCACCGTTTATCTGCGGTGTGCATTGGGGATTACGTTTATTGGCAAAAAGTCCGCGATGGGATCCAATTGCACAAGCAGTGGGCGTTCAGTAGCCAGGGTTCAGGCTGAAGAAGTGGGACCGAAAAGGTCAGATTTGCGACCGAGAGGGTCAGCAAGGTTTATTATGTATGAAAAGTATGGTTCACACACGGAGGCTTTTTGCAATGAATAGGTATGTATGACTAACAAAGATAGGGAACCATTCCCTAGGGTGGGCAGCTTTGAACCAGAGGTATTACAGAACTTAATGATAAGGATATGTCTGATAAAATCCAAGAACCAACCAATTAGACATACAGATTGGTTGAATTTATGGCAACAGGAGGGGGATATGCAAAGGGAATTAGCTCGCGCAGCAGGTTCCAAACCTAGCGGGAAAACAATGGCGATCGCACCACCACCACCACCATATATTGTGGGGGAGAAAGTGGCTACAGACAATGGTACATTGGTACAGGATAGGAGAGTAATTGATAAATGTACTAACGCTAACCCTTGCCAGTTGTATCCCATTTTAAGTTTCCCCCAGGACTGCGAGCAGGAAGATGAGCCCAGCACGATATCGGCACTCTCTCTAGCAGCCACCATACAAGACACTCAGGTGGGCACGGCCCAACCAACAAGAGCAGTAGTCATGCCCCCTAGTGGAGGGATAAGTGAGGTCGTGTCCACAGGTAAGTATGGTACCGTACATTACGCAGAAACAATAGCACCTCACATTGTAGAATCAAACCAGAATGATGTAATTGAATTAAATCCTGTCAGGGTGATTGCAGTCCCCAATGGGAAGACTGACGCTCAGGGAGTCACTCCCACCAGGAACATTGCCATGCATTGTCCTTGGTCCCGGGCAGAGTTAAGGTCAATTATGTCAGAATTTCCCGATCCCAGAAAAGATCTAGTCGCATGCCAGAGGTTCATTAAAGAGTTAGGTAATGCCAACGAACCCACGAAAAAGATTGGCGAATAGTGCTATGGGTATGTTTACCCTCAAATATTGACCCCGCAAAATTCATAACCGATTGTAAGTTAGACGCAGAAGTACCTCTCACTGATGAATACAATTAGGAGAATGTAAGGCAAATCAATCTGCAATTAGGAGTATATTTCCCTACTGTTGTCAAATGGAATAAAATCTTTCCCATAAGACAAAAGGAAGGTGAAACGGCATCCGAATATTTCCACCGAGCACTGCAGGAAATGTCTAGATACACTGGGATCGAGGACATAAAAGATAATGTGCATCACAGGGAGGTAGCTGTTACTGTATTAATGGATGGGTTTAAGGAGGCATTAAGAACAAGGGTACAGACCTCTCTACCAAACTAGAGAGGTATCTCGGTGGCTGCATTGAGAGAGTCCGCTGTCGAGCATGATAGGAACATCATTAAGCACAGGGAGTTACAGGGGGAAAGGCTGATGACAGTAAGTATAGACGCACTTACAAAAAAGCCATATCAGCCGAAACCCCAGACCCCTGATGGTAAGTCATGTGTAGTAACATGCTATACTTGTCACAAAGTAGGACATTTTGCAAGGGACTGTAGGAATAAAGGTACACATAATGTATACCGACCCCCTAGACCAGGATATGAACCACACTACAATGCACATAATTAGGATCAGGGACCACCTAGGAGAAATTATGAGCCACATACAGGGGAAACAAGGAGGTAACCACCAAGGAGAGACTGGCAGGCCTCCGAAAATTCTCAGCTACCCCCCTCACATATTGTAGCTGCCAATGCGCTGCGGGAGGGTCTCACCACACAATAGGGGTTGGGCCACACCTGTAGTCTGCAGCCAGTGAAGTTGATTGCTAGCCTTGGTAGTGAACCTGAGGTCACGGTTGATGTAGCTGGTGTACCATTACCTTTTCTTGTAGATACAGGGGCGGCCAGGTCAGTGTTAAATTCGACAGTAGGCATAAAAACCACAGGTAAAACAAATTCGGCAATGGGAGTAACAGGAACTGTGCAACAATACCCTTTGAGTAGACCTGCAGAGATTACGATAGGGCCCTTGCAAACCAAACATTCTTTCCTGTTGGCTGCATCGGCTCCTACTAATCTACTCGGGAGAGATTTATTGTGTAAAGGAAGTGATCTAGCCCGTGTTACGGGTGAAACGCGTCTTCCGCTTGTTTACCGACTGTCCCTTTTGCTACTGAGTGACGCACATCAATTGTTACCAGCCGCTGCCCCGCTGCCCCGCGTCCGTATCAGCTCTGCCGAGCTGCACCACTTCATCACCGGGATTGTCCTGTTTCCGGACTGCCAACCTGATACAAACGGTAACATCCTTTCATCCCATGTCCACGCCTGCACGAGCCTCACCGCTTCATTTTGGGTGCCCATTCACCATTCCCGAGACTGTCTGCGACACGTGGACATCCACCATACCACGCCGCATGTCCTGCAGTGTGGCCACACTATACGGGGATCCAACACCGCATATCAGGTCCGTCATCTACGTCTGAGACTTTCCCTCCTTTGACTACCTTGGACATCCTACATTCACTGCGGATAATATCTGAGCATTTGTTGATTTACCCCCAGCAGTGTAATTTATTTATATTTCTCCCTATTTCTGTTTCTGAATAAACCCTGTGATAACGTATATTTCATAATTATTACTTCGCTGGGTTATATATGGGCAGCGCCAGTCGATACCCCTACCCCACTTTCCCCAGTTCTTTCTATAAGTTTGATCTAACCATCTCGTGTTAGGACATATTCAACTGTTTTAGTATTATCTAATATATTATTATTTCCCAGCGGTTATTGTGTTATTAAATGTGATGATACTGAGTATCCCACAACTACCTGCATATGGGATGTTTTGAGCCATTGATCCATTTTGACTATTGGAAGACTTATAAGATATACACATAAGCAGATCATATGGTCTCTGAGACTGAGTATCAGCAACATTGTTAATATTTTTCTTTTTCTGGGCTCAATTATTGAGCACTGGAAACATTGTTGTTACATTCCAGATCCTGATACTATGTCCTTTGCATTTGTGTGAAGAATCTCATTATAACCTATTCTGTTGATTTATACTCAGCATTGGTAGCTGTTTATTTTTGTGAGATATTTTCAACGGTTGATATGCATATATCACTATGAAACTTCTTGTGGGGAACTAATATCTTTCTGGCACATTTATCTACTTTACCCTTCTCTCTTTTTCGTACTTACCTTTTATCGTGGACTCTCACCATTGATTCAGGGTGTATCCCTGTCTAACATTGGCAGCAGATCCACCTTTTCTTTACACTATTTATTTAGTGAACTCTCATCAGTGATTCCAGAGCTTTCGCCATCATTCGCAATCCTCTACTATCATACCACACTGGAAACGCCCGAAGCCGTCCGATCTTGGAAGCTAATCAGTGTCGGGCTGGGTTAGTACTCTAGTGGGCGACCATTGAGGAATACCCGGTGTTGTAGAGTTTATATTGGTCCATCACGCTCAGAGTCTAACACTGACAGCAGATTCACACTGCCATCTTATTTCTAACTGCTCTGTCTTCTGTTTAATAGTGTGAAAATTACTATTCAAAATACACTTCGGCTTTGCACGGATACAGGGCCAGCCTGTATTGGCAGCCTAAGTATTATCAGAAGGATTTATTTTGACCTCTTAAGGCATTCTTATTATATTTAAGCAATCGGGACCTATTATGCTAATTTCAGCACTTACTTGCTATTAATTGAACACTTATTTACTTCATATTATATGTTTGTGTTATCAAGTACTAACATAATCTTGTGCTAAATATTTCATTATATATTGGATTGTTACCTTATTTGACCACTTATATTCTTTTATTCCATGATGCTAATAAAAGTAAAATTTTATACTTATATTTCTCCTTAATATTCTACATAATATCAGTATTATTAAAAAGTAAAGAGTGCGCCCACAAAAGAGTCTTTTTTTCTTCACCGTTTTTGTTAGCAGCCCCATTGACTCAGGGTGCACCGCCAAATCATTATTGGAAAACTTGGTTTTCTCTGTATCTGTTACTTTGGTTTATTAGATTGATTTACCATATTCACTATACACCGGTGCGGTATCTATCCAAATACGTAAAATGCGGTGTGTCATATACTGTACTCCTGAGGGTGTCTTCTTGGATATACCTGGGAACCATGCTCAAGAAGTACAAGATATATTAGACACCCCTCAAAGGCTAATGTCACATTCTACTGTTATAGACAAGTGTCCATTAAAAGTAGAGGAAATGATCTCACAAATACCGGGTTCCCTTTGGACCAAAGATGGACAAGACACTGGATTGATGACGAATGTAGCTCCAGTAGTAGTGCAAGTAAAAGATGGTAGGATAGCTCCAAAAATCCCTCAGTATCCTCTGAAGCCAGAGGTAGAATTAGGAGTGTACACCGTCATAGAGCGGTTGCTACAACAGGGCATCCTAGTCAGGACGTCCAGCACCGCCAATAGTCCCATCTTCCCTGTGAAAAAGAGTGGGGGGAGGGGTTACAGGCTAGTGCAGGATCTAAGGGGGATAAACAAGATAGTTGAGAGCCAAATCCCCGTAGTGCCCAATCCAGCTGTTATCCTCATGTAAATTCCCTCTACTGCAAAATTCTTCACTGTCATCGACCTCTGTTCTGCCTTCTTTTCTGTCCCTCTGCACCCTGACAGCCAATATCTTTTTGCTTTTACATACAGGGGAGTACAGTACACCTGGACTCGTCCCACCCAAGGTTTCATTGACAGCCCGAGTATTTTCTCCCAGGCCTTGCATGACTGTTTACAATCATTTCAACCTGAGAGTGGATCAGTGCTAATACAGTATGTCGATGACTTATTGTTGTGTTCTGACTCACTCGAATCGTCCTTGAAAGACACGAAACAGCTTCTGTTTCATCTTTCCCAAACGGGACACAAGGTTTCAAAGTATAAGTATTTGGGACATTTCTTGACTCAATGACTTAGACACCTCACCGCTGATAGAACACAGGCGATTCGCGACATGACTCTGCCACAAACGCAGCAACAGATCCGCACTTTCCTTGGAATGTGTGGGTACTGTCGAAACTGGATTCCAGGGTTCTCTATACTGGCATTACCTTTGCAAGAAATGGTCTGTTCGAACAAACCAGAATGGGTCTCACACACAGATGAGTCCGATCTGGCATTTGAGAGACTCAAACAGTGCCTATCACAGGCACCTGCATTAGGTATGCCAGATTATGAGAAGCACTTTGAATTATACGGTACAGAAAGTGCAGGGTGCGTGGCAGGAGTTTTAATCCAGAGACATGGTGATGCCAGCAGGCCGGTAGCTTACTACAGTGCACAGTTGGACACCGTAGCGCAGTCTCTCCCCACATGCTTGCGAAGTGTTGCAGCGATAGCTTTGTTAGTAAGTAAAAGCGAGGACATAGTGTTAGGACACAACCTGACCATCCATACACCTCATGCAGTATCAGCCTTACTGAACTCCGCCCAAACCAGACATGTCTCATCTGCTCAGTTTACAAAGTGGTAATTATCACTGATGGCCCCTGTAAACATCACCATTAAGAGATGCAGCTCACTAAATCCTGCAACTTACTTGCCAAGTGTGCCTGGACAGGCACAAAGGGTGGAGGATGAGAATGCTGGTGAAGGAGGATTTAGTGCAGACACTGATAAGCATGATTGTATGGAATACCTGAATCAGACTTTCACTGCGAGACCTGACATCAGTGACAACCCACTGGAAGGAGTAGACTTTACCTTCTACACTGACGGTAGTTGCCATAGACAGATGGACTCGGGAGACCTGTGCACTGGATATGCAGTTGTAGACAACAGAGGTATCATAGAAGCTGAACCCCTGGGCCCACCGCACTCAGCACAAGTTGCTGAGTTGGTCGCCCTAACCAGAGCGTGTGAATTGGCCTAGGGTAAGTCAGCTAATATATACACAGATTCTAGGTATGCCTTTGGAGTGGTGCATGATTTCGGGGCCCTATGTAGCCTCAGAAATTTCATGACGGCAGCTGGCACACCTGTAGCGCATGCATCCCACATAAAAAGAATTCTAACAGCGCTACAGGAACCAGACAGAGTGACTGTTATCAAGTGCAAAGCACATACTTACAACCAAGACCCAATTTCACTTGGTAACAGCCGGGCAGACGAAGCTGCTAAATCAGCAGCCAGCACCCCCATACAAATGAACATCACACCACTGATGACATTTAACACGACCAACGCACAACAATTAATTGAAATGCAAGATTTGTGTTCTTTACAGAAAAAGGCAGTCTGGAGGTCAAATGGATATGGCCAGGAATCCTCAGGACTGTGGACAGGTGGACAAGGTAAGCCAGTAGCCCCCAGAGCATATCTTCCAAGCTTAGCTGAGGCGGCACACGGTCTGACTCATCTGGGTAAATAGCTAGTGAGAGCCTACTGGTGTGCGCCAGGATTCTCTTCTCATGCAGGTAAGAGAGCAAGGACATGTTTTACTTGCTTGAGGAAGAATATTGGAAAGTCAATACCAACAGAGCCATCCCATATCCCTCCGACAGACGGACCTTTTCAGGTAATACATATCGATTTCATACAGTTACCACCCTGTAGGAATTTAAAATATGTGTTAGTTTGTATTGATGTATTTTCCAACTGGGTAGAAGCGTTCCCTGCTGCCACAAATACTGCTACATTCACTGCAAAGAAAATTGTGCAGGAATTTGTGCGTAGATATGGTATCCCTAGAATAATTAAAAGTGATAGGGGTACCCATATTACAGGTGAAGTCTTTCAGGTCATGTGCAAGCTGATGGGAATTAATAGCAAGCTGCATACTCTGTACCGTCCACAGGCGAGTGCAAAGGTGGAGAGAGTGAATAGCACTATTAAGAACAAGCTGAGCATATTAAATGCTGAAACTGGATTGTCGTGGCCAGAAGCTTGCCACTAGTGTTGTACAGCATCAGAACCACTCCCAGGTCTCCCCTTAACCTATCACCCTTTGAAATCCTTTTTGGTCGACAACCTCATGTAATGATAGACCCCCAGGATGATTTGAAATGTAATAATGAAGTGACTGTGAAATATTTGGTTGGGATGAGCCAGCAGCTGAGAAATCAACAAAGAAATTTAAAGCTGGTGATTCCTGACCTACCGAACAGTAATTGTCATGATTGCAAGCTTGTGAGCAGGGCCTTCCTACCTCTGTCTGTCTGTCTTTGCCCAGTTTTGTTCTATAATTGTTGTTCTAATTGTAAAGCGCAACGGAATATGCTGTGCTATATAAGAAACTGCTAATAAATAATGACATTGAACCTGGGGATTATGTGATGATTCAAAATTTCTTACGCTCAGGTTGCCTCATAGACAGGTGGGAAGGACCGTATCAAGTCTTGTTAACCAGCACAACAGCATTGAAGGTCGCCGAAAGAGAGACTTGGATCCACTCGTCCCACTGCAAGAAGGTCGCTGACCCGGAGAGAACTCGTGACAAAGAGCAGAGTGTAGAGAATCTCGTATCACTGGAGTGTCTGTTCCGGAAAAGTTGAGAGGCAGGACTTTTGAAAGGCATCTGAGCACAGAGATTAACAAGAGCTAGAACGGTTGTCGTACCACTTTCTTTTTTTCACCTCCCCCTGCATTTTTCCTTTCTTTTCTCCTTCTTATTTTCCTCCTTTCCCCTAACGAAATGGATCGATCACAAGAGACTGCGTTTCGGGTTCTGTTAGTAATTCTGGTTTTGATAAGGACAGTTTGTTTTGGAGAGGGTCCCAGAGGGGTCGAGCAGGGATCTGGAATGGGTTCTGATGGCAAGTATGAATTTGTAGGATCTCAGGATCAGCGCATCACTTTAGTAAAGGCTGGCATCAGTAAGCGCTCTGGTAGTCAGGGAGCTCGGAGGCACTGTGAGGGGTTATTGTCTGATGAATATTGTATTTGTAGGAATTGTGAGAATATAGTTGAGGATGGGTGCATCCAGAGATGTCAGTCCAACCTTAATATCAACATGGACCGTCATCCGTTGAGTGATTACCACTCACTAGTGGGTAAGGTCTTAAACCAAACAGAATGCTGGGTGTGCTCACAAGTACCTCAAGGTCAGAGCAATTCAGGATTAGTACCGTACCCTTTAGCAATAGATGAGGTACTCAAATTATGGGGTGGGAGACCGGTGGACAAGAAATTCAATATTTCTAGGCCCCCTAGTTTGAAGCTCCACCAGTATCATGTAGACAGGTCCTTATTGTGTTTTAATATTTCCAATTACCGAAAACCGGGAAATTGGGATGTGACGTGGAATAACCAGACAATGACCTTTTCACACAGAACTGATAGGATACCCATAGACTTTGAACTTGTACGCCAAATAGCCAACAGTGGGAGGTATTTTCGGTATAGGTATACTCGTGGAAGCAAGACCATGTGGGTTGGAAAAGTATCACCAGGGTATTGTGCTCATATCATCCAGCCCGATACTTGTACTGAGCAGATGGGAGAACTAGGGATTGGTTTCTTCACTTGGAAAGTTTGTAATATGGTGATGTTATATTTTGTCCCCTATGTTCTCCCAGATGATGCCTATTTCATATGTGGAAGGAAGGCGTACAAGTGGCTTGCCCCGAGCTCAGAGGGATTGTGTTATATTGGGGGAGTACTACCAGAGGTCATGACCATAACCCATGATAAGATGAAAGACGTTCACCGCAGTGCTCAGGCTCCTTATACTCATACTCACTATGAACACATCATCAAGAGACACCTCATAGATAGGACAGAGCACGCAGCCTCTGATTTGATCCACGAATCCACCGGGATTCAATTCCTTCTCGCATTAGACATCACCCGTACTACCAGAGGAATTATAAATTATAGGTATATCCATGCGCTAGCAAACTTGATAGATAATATCACTGAGATGTATGACGACACCTTCAGGTATACGGGAAGGGAGTTACAAGCTTACAAGCAGGAACTGATTCAGCACAGGATGGTACTTAATTATATCACAGCCGTGACAGGTGGGTCCTGTGTTACTCTGGCAACTCAATATGGTGTGAAGTGCTGTACGTATATTACGAACAGTACTGACGACCCCACGGAGATCATCGATCAAAAGATGGATGATATCTTGCAGTTGAAGTGGGAGTTCAGGAGGAAGCACAACCTTACCTTAGCGACTGTGAGTAATGAACTGACCAGCTGGGTCTCATGGTTGAACCCACGAAATTGGTTCTCAGGTTTAGGAGAATGGGCTCAAAATGTTATTATGAGTGTAGGGAAGCTTCTCCTTTGTATCCTGGGAGTCGTCATAATTATTGGTTCGATATTTAGGTGTGTTCGAATTCTGACGCAGCGCAAGCACGGCACAAAGTTGATGAGTCTAAGGAGCGAGGGCGCTGTTATAGCAGCAGATTTAATTTATGACCCATCCATAGAGATAGTGTTATGATAAGGATTGCAAATTAATTTCATGGCCTGTTTCTTTCACCCGTTTTTCTTTTGTTTCCCCCTCTGCCCAGATACATCCATCTGGAAAAGACATCTGCCCTACCCAAAATGTTTATGTGAATGTATTTTAAATATGTGTCTTATCTTCATCTCTGCAACCTACAGTTAACAGCACACATAGTCGACAGGTGATATCCACATATACTAGCACTCACATATGTTCCCCCTCCATGTATCATCAACTAAATGTGCACCCCATTTGTTGGAACAAGAAGCCGAAAAGAGCTCGGTAGTGTTTGTTGGCCCATTTACAGACCCTTAGTACGGGATGAGAAGGATTTAATGTATACTTCGCAATACCTCGAAGCTTATTTAGAACATATACAGCACAATGATACATGCCCCTCAGACATGGATTGATACATACATGCTTTTTACTATCCCACTAGGTCATACATTTCCCACCTACAACTCACCCCCGACCATCCAAAACTTCTGTAGATAGTGTATAGATATTTTTCTGTTTAGTGATTAGATATTGGCAGTTATTGGTGACTGCTAAATGGTGGACTGTCAAAGTCGAAAAATATTGCAGTACACACATCACGTACAAACTACGCACAGATGGCCTCCGTGCGCGTACTTGCTCTGCCGTGCGTGCGCATATTCGCAATTTGCGTATGGTCGCTCATGCGGACCTGCGTATTAGCGCGTGGTATGAGTATTTACGGTAGAGTTTGTGAACGCATGGAAAATCCATCAAAACACATTACATATTTAATATTTAATAGTGCACAATGTACACATAGTCTCCCTGCACCACATCAGAAAGTAACTGCAGTTTAAGTGGTAACAGAACAAAGGGATTCACCTTTACAGGATAGGAGGGGACAGAACAAGGTTATAAGGTGGTGTTTGGTATCCAGCTGTAGGGTATTTTAAGGGTAACATTCCGGTGTTGGTTTGAGAAAGATCGCATGTTCCTGCGGATAGTTATGTGCAGGAGCAGAATATAGATATAAACTGTATATACTGTACATTATGTATGCAGCGGGAATCCAGAGGAGACCACCCACAAGAGCAGTTGGAACAGACATCGCCCACCTATTCAAACAGCCTATGACCTCTCCTGTACTGTAAATGACCATAACTACAGACTGGTGTCGTGTCTTTCTTTCCCTGCTAAGGTTTAAAGTGTAATAGCATCTCACTGCATTGCTGTATAAGGTTTAAAGTGTATTCATTGGGTGTGTACGCGCTGTGTGTACTTTGTACCGTCAGCGCAGCGTTTTTATGCAAAGTCCGTACACGGTACGGGACTCTGTACGCTAACAGCGTAAAAGGTGCGTAGAGTGTGTATTAAGTTTAGCGGCCGCAGCTGCTCCATGGTAAAGTGTATTTAAAGTGTGTATAAGGTATAGCTTTTCATTCCTGTATATAAATCAGCATTATCACATGTTTGTAACAGCAGTTAACAGCAGGTTACAGGTGAAAGCATAACATTCCATGTTCTGAGAATCAACAATGGTATATACTCCAATAGCTGCTAATGTAATCCCAACCCCCCAGCCTGGCCAGCTTCAGGAGCCTTCTCCCTGTCCTTATCAGTAGCTAATAGGTGCTACTAATCAACCTGGCTGCAGTTTAATTTCTGACCTTGCATAAAACCTGGACTGTATCCATGTTCAACTGCTGTTACATACTTAAACAGGGAATCTTGCTGTCCCTGCCACACTCCTCCCCCCTTAGCTTCAACCACCTTGGTGAAGCTAAGAATCTTCAAACAAGCTATCTGCCTCGCGTACCTCTATTTTTGCCATCTGCCCAGGAATGCACATCTCCACCATACTCCAGAGTTCCCCTTCACCCTCTTCATCCTCCTCCCCTATCTTCACCACTGGGTTATGAGGAAGATCGGGACTCACAAACCTCCTGGAAAGGGCATCTGCAGTTATGTGTTGTTTTCCAGGATGATGCTGCACATCAAATTTAAATGGTTGTATGGCCAAAAACCAACGGGTCATATGACCATTTACTTCTTTGTTTGTGTGCGTCCATTGAAAGGGTGCATGGTCTGTGATTGGCTGAAATTCTTGCTTAAGCAAATAATATTTTAGTGATTCTACTGCCCATTTAATCGCCAAACACTCCTGTTCCACAGCTGAGTATTTGCATTCTCTGGACAACAATTTCCAGCTAAGGTAGAGGGTGGGTTTCTCCTTCCCATCTACCTCTTGCGAAAGGAATGCCCCTAACCCAGTCTCAGAGGCATACGTCTGCAATATAAACTGCTTCTTGAAATTAGGAACCTGTAGGTTCTGCACAAAAGGCATGCCTTAAATCCTGCCATGCAGCCTCTTGACAAAATCGTGAATAAATCTGTCATAATAGCCTACTAGACCGAGAAATGTCTGTCCTAAGTTGTGACTTACATTTTGGTTTAGACCATGTGAGCACTGCTTCTACTTTATTAGGTTAAGGTGCAGTATGTGCCCATAAAGACTAACACTGAGCTAAAAATAACAATATCATCTAAATATGCTGTGGCATATTCTTTATGAGACTGGAGCAACTTGTTCAAAGCTCTTTGGAAAGTTGCAGGGGCTCCATGTAAACCAAAGGGAAGTTCTTTATACAGAAAGTGGTGGAAAAGGCTGTCTTGGCCTTGGCAGATTCAGTCAAAGGAATTTGCCAGTACCCTTTTGTTAAGTCAAGAGTAGTGAGATATTAACTTTTTGCTACATTTTCTAGTAATTCGTCAACTAGGGGCATTGGGTAGGAGTCAAACTGAGAAACTGTATTTAATTTTCAGAAGTCATTACAGAATCTTAAGGTTCCCAAAGGCTTAAGCACTAAAACAATGGGATTATTCCATTCACTGTTTGACTTCTCTATGACCCCAACACACAGCATCTCCTTCACTTACTATTATGCTGCTGCCTGTTTAGCCTCAGGTATGCAATATAGCCTCTGTTTTATCAACATCCCAGGTGGAGTAGTAATATCATGTTGTATGATTTGGGTTTCCCCATGATGGCAGAGAAAACATCCTGGTACTGTGCTACCAAGTCTACCACTTGTTTCTTGCTGGAATTCAAAGTACCTTCCATAGGAACCTGACAATCTGGGGTTTTCATGGCCACTAAAGAGGGTTGACTGGTATTTTCTTTCCAGGGTTTTAATAAACCTTCTACCCTCTTGCCGGACCTAATAGTTAACAGGTTCCATCGCCTCTATGACCTAATAAGGGCATTGTCACTGGGCATACATTTTACTTTCAGTGGTGGTGTCGAAGTCAAAAATATTACATAGAGAGAACATACAGACTCCACACATTATGAGTCACTATGCTTGTGAATATGCACAGCGCGCACAGCAATATATGGTAACATACGCATTTACACAGACATGTCACAAAGATAGATTCAACACATATTTCATACAGCATATAAATTTAAACATATCAAGCACCAGACATCATAAGGTTTCAAATTATATAATGGAGTAACATCATGTATGTGTATTATTGGAGCGAAGCAAGATGGACATGTCGTGCTTGGTATCAAAGTAACCAGATTAATGTGTAGATTAATTTGATGCCTGTGGTTATGTTGTAGCACATTGCCATAAGTAGATATGATTAAATGTATGAAAGCTAAAGTCATTCTTATTAGAACAATGAACTTCCTGGAAGACAGCATGCCTGCAGTTTGGTACCAGTGGCTATCTCCTGTAATTACACCATCAAGGCTGTACGTTGCTTGCATATGAACTGACCAATGATTCATCATGAATGAGAAAGTTCCCTCCCCTAGACTAATAACAAGAGATCTGTATACCCCCAACGGTCTCAGAGATATAGCTGATGCCACATAGAAGAGCTTCCTGTTTGTCCCAGGTGCTGACCCGAGATGGGCTTCTGCCGATGCTCTGCTGCTTTGAGCATGGAGGGAGAGCTAAAGATGAAGGAGGGGGAGCGTAGTAAGCATTGAGCAAAGATGGTAATTGTATTGCTGGCCGTGTCTGTAATGAATTAGTTTGTAATAACTGCTTCCTGTGTAAATTGTAACCATGTAACTATATACAGTATATACTGTGCATTGTGATATATTGAATACATATCCTTTTAATAACAAATATAGACATCAATGAGCTTTGGAACTCAGATAATGTGTGGGTGTATTGTTTTCTCTTATGGGATGTAGTGTTTTGCGATGTATAGTGCACATTCATAGCACATGGTAATAAGATGCGCAGGCGTCCATAGTATATATTAGAGCTGGCATTTTAAATATTTGTTAGAAAGTAATCTGACTTCAACAGTGGGTACGAGAACCAGTACATTATCTTCCAGTTTAAAAGACTAGTTAAATGCAGTAACGTCATAACTACGTGTTTGACGCTGTTGAGCTCTGTTTATGTGCTCTTTCAGAAATGTCTCAATTTGCCTGAAACGGTCATACAGTTGGGCCACAAACTGAACAATGTTCGGCTCTTTGTGTGACTGCTACTCACAGCCTTGTTTTACCAGATCTACAATTTCCCTGGGTTCAATCTCACTTTGCGCTCCAATGTCCCAAATATCCAGATTGTCCCCGTGGACGGATGTTATTCACAACAATATGAAAAGAAAAACAGAAAACACAACATTGTGTGATACTGTAATTATTGAAGATATTTCCCAGCTGTGCAAAGCGGAGAGTAAAGGTGTTGGTATAGTCCCAATAAAAGTTCAGAAATCCACCTCCTTTTTTTAAAACACCCAAATTGGTGTTCAGGAATGATGACTGTGAGGTTCTTACATGTATGCTTACTTGTGTAAGGTGTATTCAAAGCGCATAAAGGTTTCTTTTAGCGATCCTTGGGCATTCCTCACAAATGTAATTAGTATGACGATATCACTCGTGATGGAAACAAAAACCAAAAGATGGATGCCAATTAGGATAAAAACACTCTTTTATTTTTAGAGTATAAAAGGGAAAACAAATAGCCGTACCATATAGGGAAAAGCAAATGATGATAATCAGCTGACAACAACAGACCCGGGTATCTTATTGTTATGTCCCCTCTATGGATGGGCTGAATTGTGACCCACAAAACACTGTGTCGACGCGTTTCGACGCTATGCAGCGTCTATTTCAAGATTCACAGTGTACAATAACTGCAGATGTTATTCAAATTCTTTTTCTGAAGATATCATTCAAAGTCCTAATCAGAAGATGTTGTTCAGCACCTTATTGCAGGATGTAATCCAAAAATACTTATCAGTAGTCGTTTTCCAAAGTCACCTCCCAACATGACCCTCTCCAGGAGGGACAGAATGCTCTGCTTAATGTATCATACATTAGGCAGAGCATTCTGTCCCTCCTGGAGAGGGTCATGTTGGGAGGTGACTTTGGAAAACGACTACTGATAAGTATTTTTGGATTACATCGTGCAATAAGGTGCTGAACAACATCTTCTGATTAGGACTTTGAATGATATCTTCAGAAAAAGAATTTGAATAACATCTACAGTTATTGTACACTGTGAATCTTGAAAAAGACGCTGCATAGCATCAAAACGCGTCGACACAGTGTTTTGTGGGTCACAATTCAGCCCATCCATAGAGGGGACATAACAATAAGATACCCGGGTCTGTTGTTGTCAGCTGATTATCATCATTTGCTTTTCCCTATATGGTACGGCTATTTGTTTTCCCTTTTATACTCTAAAAATAAAAGAGTGTTTTTATCCTAATTGGCATCCATCTTTTGGTTTTTGTTTCCATCACGAGTGATATCGTCATACTAATTACATTTGTGAGGAATGCCCAAGGATCGCTAAAAGAAACCTTTATGCGCTTTGAATACACCTTACACAAGTAAGCATACATGTAAGAACCTCACAGTCATCATTCCTGAACACCAATTTGGGTGCTTTCAAAAAAGGAGGTGGATTTCTGAACTTTTATTGGGACTATACCAACACCTTTACTCTCCGCTTTGCACAGCTGGGAAATATCTTCAATTATTACAGTATCACACTATGTTGTGTTTTCTGTTTTTCTTTTCATATTGTTGTGAATAACATCCGTCCATGGGGACAATCTGGATATTTGGGACATTGGAACGCAAAGTGAGATTGTACCTTTTCTTTTCCTTCACATTGTATATAGGCCGGTGACCTATTGAGTACTTTTCATTGCAGCTTCTTATTGCAGCGCCAAAAGAGAAAAAAATGTTCTTTTTGTTAATTTCCCTGGGTTGTCTATCATAGAGAAGTTTGAAAGGGCTAGACACCGTAGAGGCTTGGGCTACCTATCGAACTGCAAACATCAGATAGGGTAGGAGTAGGCCCCAGTCACGCTTCTTCTGAGACACTGCCCTTTTTATGATTTGCTTAAGGGTTCATTTAAAGCATTCAACCAGGCCATTTGTCTGTGGGTGGTGAACTGAAGTAGTAATTCGATTCATCCCTAAAAGATGACAAAGATCTTTCATTAATTTTGAGACAAAAGAGGTACACTGGTCCATCAGGACCTTTTTTGGTATTCCCAACTGGATCCATAGAATTTGTAATTTCTAGCCAATACTACTAGATTTTATATTATCTAGTGGTGTGGCCTCAGGGTTTCTGGTGGCATAGTCAACCACTACTAATATATACTGTTGCCCATGAGCAGATTTCTCCACTGATCCTATCAAATCCATACCAATTAGCTCAAAAGGTACAGAGATGAGAAGCAGTGGAACCAAGGGCACCCTAAATTCTGTCCGGGGTGTGGTCTTCTGACACACTGGACATTCTTGACAATATTTTTTAATGCTGTATAAATGCCTGGCCAAAACAACCTTAAATGTATATGCTTGAGAGTTTTCTCCTCCCCTATTTGTCTACCCCACAGATGAGTGTGAGCTACCCTCATTACCATCTGCTCGTGTTTCCAGGGAACCAACAACTGGTCTACCCTTTTACCCTGCAAAAAAGCAACACATTACAATAAATGATTTTTCAATACAAAGTTTGGTACCCCTTCTGGTGGTAAAGCAGTAATTAACTTGCCATTTACCTCTACAACACTTTCAAAGGCATTTATCAGATTTCCATCATTCTGTTGATCCCGCCCAAAGTCCTGTAAAGACACTCATTCACCAGTGGGAGATCAATAAGCCTCAGTCTCATTGTCCTCCTGTTGCTCACTGGTCAAGGAGATTTTTACAGTCACAGAACTTTAAAATATGCTGGGTTAGCGCCAGGTAGCATTCCATAGACAGAGGAAAGGAAGTGGAGCCAGGAGGCTAACTGGGAGTTTGCGGTCAGGGTGGCCTGAGCATGTGGCTGCCGGAATTTGAGAAGCTGAGATTCAGGGCTTTCAAACTCTGCTGTGGTTGGAGAGCAGGCTGCTATGAGAGGCACGAGGCGCACCATCTGCCGCTGACATCTTCTGATAGGCAGGCCAGTATCTACAAAGTTGTGCACTAGCATGAAGCTTGTCCCTTAACCAAGAGAGGCTCCAGTTCTGGGTACATGTAACTGGGGGTTCTTCAAGTAAGAAAGGGTTGACAATAATTAGCGTACTGATTACAGTTTAGATTAATGACTTTTCCGCATTTACATATCTTCTCTGTGATCTATTATTGAAAGTTGCAGACAGTGGGCCTAATTCAGAAATGGACACAATTGCATTACCTCCCACATTCAGCATTTGCTGTCAAGTTCCTGAAAATAGACACAAATGGTAATTTTGAGATAGGAGATTTTAAAAACCTGAATTTGGCTAATATTGTTGAAATCAACTTGTATTTCTGTATGCTTCACCTTTGTATTTTGTTCTGTTCAGAACATATTCAGTTTATAAATACAATGTGTACAGAAAAGAGGGCTAATCTGGGAGAGAAGAGCAAAGCTTATATCTTTCTATTTTTTGGTACTGGCAGATATATTTATGTTAGGAACACCACATTATGTTAAGCCAGGATGTGGTCAGTTGTTTCGACAGGTTATATTCAAAATGAACATTGTAACCAATACACTAACCCGAAATCTGATAATACAATGTTTATACTTCGTTAGGAAATTACTGCAACCACTTGAGAAAATAGGTTGAACTAAATTTAGATTGGACAAAGGTATTGAAAAAATTGAACTGTAATATACAAGTTCTAAACAGTACATAACTGAATATTGCAAGAGTAATGTTTGAAAATATGTGCTGTGACACTGGTATCTTCATGGTGATGATCAAGATGTAATTCTGATTTATTAGCCATCTGCTTTTTTTGTCCAGTATGCAGATTACGCATAAACAGATAATTGCTCTTTAGCAATCCTTAGCCCTTAAAATATGAACATACAATACCTATTACATCATCCAGTTTCCCAGCATTCATTACATCACTGTGTGTGGTATTGCTTGTCGACAGTTATAGTATAGAAAGTTATCAGGTTGACAGGGCTGTCTTAATAGCATTGTAGTCCCTGGACAAAGCACTGCACTTGAGCCCTTACACACCCTTTCATGGGAACCAATAAAACAATAATAACATACCCCTCCTGCGGTCCTGCGCTGTGTCTCAACATGATTCCATACAGTGAATGGCTGTCAGCACTCTGAATGGTGGATAGCTCCAGCCATCCACCAATCTGCATGCTGACATCCATTCATTGTCTGGCTGCAGGCCGGGAGGCAGGTAAAGAGTGCTGCCTCGCAGCTTTGTGTTACCACCACCCACCCCTGCTCAGAGGCCCTACAATTGTGGGGGCCCTGGGCAGCTGCCCAGAGTGCCTATACTTTAAGATGGCCCTGCACGTCGACACAGGAATGTTGTCATGGATTCACTGTCAACATGCAGCATGTCAACAGTGACCATGTCAACATTCATAATTTCTATCCAGATGAGATGTTTACATGATGAGGTGTCGACATGCCATCCCTGGAAGTCTAGCGATCTTCTCCCAGCGACTTCTTCCTTGTCCCAGCGGTGCTGCGACAGTGGCTTCAAGCATGGACCTGTGATGCTGCTGCGTTCCAGTGAGTATTTCTCCCCAAATCCATAATCCTGAACACTCCCCTAGTGCCTAACTCTAACCTCCCCAAACTCTCATCATAATCCACCCAGCAGTGCCTTCCCATAACCGTTGGCATCTTCAGGATGTTGTTATTTCATATGGCCACATTTCAGATGTTAACATTGTGAACCTGTCAACAGTTTGAGGATGTTGAACTTGTACCTATATGCATGGCAACATGGTTACTGTTGCTCTTCTGACTGGATACTACCCCATCCACAGGAATCACAAGCCTTATACACAGGGGTGTATCTACAGAGGAGGGGACCCGTGTGCAGTCTCCGGGTGTGGGCTCCCTCCTCTCCTGTCCCGTAGCCGCAGAAGCGCTGTTAGTGCTCTGTCTGAGTGCTAGAGACTCTGGAACAGTGCCAGAGTCTACAGTGCATGCGCACGTCTCTGAAAAAATGGCACGGCGGCCATATTTTGGGAGACCTGCGCATGCGCTGTAGACTCTGGCACTATGCCAGAACCTCTAGTGCTCAGACAGAGCACTAACATCGCTGCTGCGGCTGCCGGCTATGGGACTCGGAAGAGGAGGGGGCCCACACCGGGACACCAGAAAGGTAAGTATTAGAGATGTGCACAGGAATTTTTTTGGGTTTTGTGTTTTGGTTTTGGATTCGGTTCCGCAGCCATGTTTTGGATTCGGACGCATTTTGGCAAAACCTCCCTGAAATTTTTTTGTCGGATTCGGGTGTGTTTTGGATTCGGGTGGGTTTTTTTCAAAACCCCCCCTCAAAAACAGCTTAAATCATAGAATTTGGGGGTCATTTTGATCCCATAGTATTATTAACCTTAATAACCATAATTTGCACTCATTTCCAGTCTATTCTGAACACCTCAAACCTCACAATATTATTTTTAGTACTAAAATTTGCACCAAGGTCGCTGGATGACTAAGCTAAGCGACCCAAGTGGGCGGCACAAACACCTGGCCCATCTAGGAGTGGCACTGCAGTGTCAGACAGGATGGCACTTAAAAAAATAGTCCCCAAACAGCACATGATGCAAAGAAAAAAAGAGGTGCACCAAGGTCGCTGGATGGCAGTCGCTGGATGGCGGAGCTAAGCGACCCAAGTGTCTGACACAAACACCTGGCCCATCTAGAAGTGGCACTGCAGTGTCAGACAGGATGGCACTTAAAAAAATTGGCCCCAAACAGTGCATGATGCAAAGAAAAAAAGAGGTGCACGAAGGTCGCTGGATGGCTAAGCTAAGCGACCCAAGTGGCTGGCACAAACACCTGGCCCATCTAGGAGTGGCACTGCAGTGTCAGACAGGATGGCATTTATAAAAATAGTCCCCAAACAGCACATGATGCAAAGAAAAAAAGAGGTGCACCAAGGTCTCTGGATGGCTAAGCTAAGCGACCCAAGTGGCCGGCACAAACACCTGGCCCATCTAGGAGTGACACTGCAGAGTCAGACAGGATGGCACTTAAAAAAATTGGCCCCAAACAGCACATGATGCAAAGAAAAAAAGAGGTGCACCAAGGTCACTGGATGGTGGAGCTAAGCGACCCAAGTGGCCGGCACAAACACCTGGCCCAGTGTCAGACATGATGACACTTTAAAAAAACTTTTTTTTTATATGACAGGGACAAACCCACTGTCCTAACAATTGGCAGGGCTGATTAAACAAATAGCCAGGGGGAAACTCCTGAATCCAGTTTGTAATCATGGTTTTTTTTTTATTACTCAGGATATAATTATAATCACTAAGGCTCCCCTGTAGTGATATAGATTAGATCATCCCCCCCAGTGGACCCCCACATGGGAGTCCTTCCGCGTCATGCTGAGGATGCTAAGAAAGTAGAATCCAACCTCTGAACCCGTGCACCTGTAGAGGGTGCAGACTTTCTGCTCTTTCTATGGCCTAGCCTCGTGCAGAAATAGGCCCTCCCGAATTTTCTCGATCTGGCAGCCCAAGGGGACTGCATCAGAGAAGCAGAGTTACGTCTTCTCACAGGTGGTGCTGCAGAAGGATTTGTATTCAGAGTGTCCCCAAGCGGTGTCTCACCTGCGAAGGGGAGGTACCTCTTGGATTCGACGTCTGCGTTCCATTGGCGGATCCAGAAACCTCTGCGAGCCGCTACTGCCATGGAGGATGCTCTAGAATTCATCAGCCCAATGTCCCTCATGGCTTTCACCATGAATTTAGCCGAATCCTTTATGTGACCTAGAATCAAGACAACATCATCCCTATGGATTGTATCAAGGTCTTCTATTAAATTGTCTGACCATTTTAACATAGCCCTAGCTACCCAAGTGCATGCTATAGTGGGCCTAAGGGCGGCTCCAGTAGCCGTGTAAATGGATTTTAGAGTTGTCTCTATCTTGTGGTCAGTCGGCTTCTTAAACGAGGACGAGCCTGGTACAGGTAATGTAATTACCCCTGATGGCCTGGACACTGAAATTTCCATTATGGGAGGAATCTCCCATCTCCTTCTTTCCTCCTCAGGAAAGGGATATGTCTTAAGTACTTTATTGGGGATGTGAAAAACCTCTTCTGGGTTTAACCAGGATCTTTTAAATAGGGTATTCAACTCTTCCGAAACCGGGAATGTCACTAATGATTTTGCAGTTAGCATACAAGATTTTTCCTCTGTTTGTATAGGTATTTCTAACACATCCCTAATGGCATTGATAAATTGCTGAATTTTATATTCCAATCTATCATAGTGCCCACCTCTAACTTCTGTGTCGATCCCTGTGTCGGTATCAATGTCCGCATTGGCCTGCAAGACCTGTGTATCAGGAGCTGAAGGGGTCCTAGATGAAATGGACTGATCCATATCTAGAGCATTCTTCGTAGCTTTTTTCCAGCAACTTAATAGAGTATGCCCTAATGAACTCTGAGGAATCCTATTTCCTAGGCTATCCAGCCATTCCATCTCCATCCTAATGGGATGAAACCACTCAAGGCAATCCTGAGTACCTGGTACAGACTCCTCTGAGGAAGACACCTCCACAACCTCCAAAACATTTTTTTTCTGACATAACACTGACCAGTGATACTGAGCACTGTTCAGGATACGTGAAGTGACACGGAGCTGCAAGGTACAGCAATAGCCTACTGTACTGTGCTACTATATATACTGGTGGTCACCAAAATGCTGCACTATATTACTATACACTGCTCACAACAATACAGCACAGATATGGATACTTGAAGTGACACGGAGCTGCAAGGTACAGCAATGGCCTACTGTACTATTATATATACCGGTGGTCACCAAAATGCTGCACTGTACTACTATATACTGCTCACAACAATGCAGCACAGATATGGATACTTGAAGTGACATTGAGCTGCAAGATACAGCAATGGACTACTGTACTGTACTACTATATATACTGGTGGTCACAAAAATGCTGCACTGTACTGCTATATACTGCTCACAACAATGCAGCACAGATATGGATACTTGAAGTGACATTGAGCTGCAAGATACAGCAATGGACTACTGTACTGTACTACTATATATACTGGTGGTCACAAAAATGCTGCACTGTACTACTATATACTGCTCACAACAATGCAGCACAGATATGGATACTTGAAGTGACATTGAGCTGCAAGATACAGCAATGGACTACTGTACTGTACTACTATATATACTGGTGGTCACAAAAATGCTGCACTGTACTACTATATACTGCTCACAACAATGCAGCACAGATATGGATACTTGAAGTGACACGGAACTGCAAGGTACAGCAATGGCCTATTGTACTGTACTACTATATATACCGGTGGTCACCAAAATCCTGCACTGTACTACTATATACTGCTCACAACAATGCAGCACAGATATGGATACTTGAAGTGACATTGAGCTGCAAGGTACAGCAATGGCCTAATGTACTGTAGTACTATATATACTGGTGGTCACCAAAATGCTGCACTGTACTACTATATACTGCTCACAACAATGCAGCACAGATATGGATACTTGAAGTGACATGGAGCTGCAAGGTACAGCAATGGCCTACTGTACTGTACTACTATATATACTGGTGGTCACCAAAATCCTGCACTGTACTACTATATACTGCTCACAACAATGCAGCACAGATATGGATACTTGAAGTGACATTGAGCTGCAAGGTACAGCAATGGCCTAATGTACTGTAGTACTATATATACTGGTGGTCACCAAAATGCTTCACTGTACTACTATATACTGCTCACAACTAGAGATGAGCGGGTTCGGTTTCTCTGAATCCGAACCCGCCCGAACTTCATGTTTTTTTTCACGGGTCCGAGCGACTCGGATCTTCCCGCCTTGCTCGGTTAACCCGAGCGCGCCCGAACGTCATCATGACGCTATCGGATTCTCGCGAGGCTCGGATTCTATCGCGAGACTCGGATTCTATATAAGGAGCCGCGCGTCGCCGCCATTTTCACACGTGCATTGAGATTGATAGGGAGAGGACGTGGCTGGCGTCCTCTCCATTTAGATTAGGGTTGAGAGAGAGAGAGAGAGATTGACCTGAGGCTGTGATACTGTAGAAGAGAGTGCAGAGTTTAGTGACTGACGACCACAGTGACCACCAGACAGTGCAGTTGTTTGTTTTATTTAATATATCCGTTCTCTGCCTGAAAAAAACGATACACACAGTGACTCAGTCACATACCATATCTGTGTGCACTGCTCAGCCCAGTGTGCTGCATCAATGTATATATATATCTGACTGTGCTCAGCTCACACAGCTTATAATTGTGGGGGAGACTGGGGAGCACTGCAGTGCCAGTTATAGGTTATAGCAGGAGCCAGGAGTACATAATATTATATTAAAATTAAACAGTGCACACTTTTGCTGCAGGAGTGCCATTGCCAGTGTGACTAGTGACCAGTGACCTGACCACCAGTATATATAATATTAGTAGTATACTATCTCTTTATCAACCAGTCTATATTAGCAGCAGACACAGTACAGTGCGGTAGTTCACGGCTGTGGCTACCTCTGTGTCGGCACTCGGCAGCCCGTCCATAATTGTATATACCACCTAACCGTGGTTTTTTTTTCTTTCTTTATAGTCATACTAGTTACGAGTATACTATCTCTTTATCAACCAGTCTATATTAGCAGCAGACACAGTACAGTGCGGTAGTTCACGGCTGTGGCTACCTCTGTGTCGGCACTCGGCAGCCCGTCCATAATTGTATATACCACCTAACCGTGGTTTTTTTTTCTTTCTTTATACATACATACTAGTTACGAGTATACTATCTCTTTATCAACCAGTCTATATTAGCAGCAGACACAGTACAGTGCGGTAGTTCACGGCTGTGGCTACCTCTGTGTCGGCACTCGGCAGCCCGTCCATAATTGTATATACCACCTAACCGTGGTTTTTTTTTCTTTCTTTATACATACATACTAGTTACGAGTATACTATCTCTTTATCAACCAGTCTATATATTAGCAGCAGACACAGTACAGTGCGGTAGTTCACGGCTGTGGCTACCTCTGTGTCGGCACTCGGCAGCCCGTCCATAATTGTATATACCACCTAACCGTGGTTTTTTTTTTCTTTCTTTATACATACATACTAGTTACGAGTATACTATCTCTTTATCAACCAGTCTATATATTAGCAGCAGACACAGTACAGTGCGGTAGTTCACGGCTGTGGCTACCTCTGTGTCGGCACTCGGCAGCCCGTCCATAATTGTATATACCACCTAACCGTGGTTTTTTTTTCTTTCTTTATACATACATACTAGTTACGAGTATACTATCTCTTTATCAACCAGTCTATATTAGCAGCAGACACAGTACAGTGCGGTAGTTCACGGCTGTGGCTACCTCTGTGTCGGCACTCGGCAGCCCGTCCATAATTGTATATACCACCTAACCGTGGTTTTTTTTTCATTCTTTATACATACATACTAGTTACGAGTATACTATCTCTTTATCAACCAGTCTATATATTAGCAGCAGACACAGTACAGTGCGGTAGTTCACGGCTGTGGCTACCTCTGTGTCGGCACTCGGCAGCCCGTCCATAATTGTATATACCACCTAACCGTGGTTTTTTTTTCTTTCTTTATACATACATACTAGTTACGAGTATACTATCTCTTTATCAACCAGTCTATATTAGCAGCAGACACAGTACAGTGCGGTAGTTCACGGCTGTGGCTACCTCTGTGTCGGCACTCGGCAGCCCGTCCATAATTGTATATACCACCTAACCGTGGTTTTTTTCTTTCTTTATACATACATACTAGTTACGAGTATACTATCTCTTTATCAACCAGTCTATATATTAGCAGCAGACACAGTACAGTGCGGTAGTTCACGGCTGTGGCTACCTCTGTGTCGGCACTCGGCAGCCCGTCCATAATTGTATATACCACCTAACCGTGGTTTTTTTTTCTTTCTTTATAGTCATACTAGTTACGAGTATACTATCTCTTTATCAACCAGTCTATATTAGCAGCAGACACAGTACAGTGCGGTAGTTCACGGCTGTGGCTACCTCTGTGTCGGCACTCGGCAGCCCGTCCATAATTGTATATACCACCTAACCGTGTTTTTTTTTTCTTTCTTTATACATACATACTAGTTACGAGTATACTATCTTTTTATCAACCAGTCTATATATTAGCAGCAGACACAGTACAGTGCGGTAGTTCACGGCTGTGGCTACCTCTGTGTCGGCACTCGGCAGCCCGTCCATAATTGTATATACCACCTAACCGTGGTTTTTTTTTCTTTCTTTATAGTCATACTAGTTACGAGTATACTATCTCTTTATCAACCAGTCTATATTAGCAGCAGACACAGTACAGTGCGGTAGTTCACGGCTGTGGCTACCTCTGTGTCGGCACTCGGCAGCCCGTCCATAATTGTATATACCACCTAACCGTGGTTTTTTTTTCTTTCTTTATACATACATACTAGTTACGAGTATACTATCTCTTTATCAACCAGTCTATATATTAGCAGCAGACACAGTACAGTGCGGTAGTTCACGGCTGTGGCTACCTCTGTGTCGGCACTCGGCAGCCCGTCCATAATTGTATACTAGTATCCAATCCATCCATCTCCATTGTTTACCTGAGGTGCCTTTTAGTTGTGCCTATTAAAATATGGAGAACAAAAATGTTGAGGTTCCAAAATTAGGGAAAGATCAAGATCCACTTCCACCTCGTGCTGAAGCTGCTGCCACTAGTCATGGCCGAGACGATGAAATGCCAGCAACGTCGTCTGCCAAGGCCGATGCCCAATGTCATAGTACAGAGCATGTCAAATCCAAAACACCAAATATCAGTAAAAAAAGGACTCCAAAACCTAAAATAAAATTGTCGGAGGAGAAGCGTAAACTTGCCAATATGCCATTTACCACACGGAGTGGCAAGGAACGGCTGAGGCCCTGGCCTATGTTCATGGCTAGTGGTTCAGCTTCACATGAGGATGGAAGCACTCAGCCTCTCGCTAGAAAAATGAAAAGACTAAAGCTGACAAAAGCAGTAGCACCGCAAAGAACTGTGCGTTCTTCGAAATCCCAAATCCACAAGGAGAGTCCGACTCCAATTGTGTCGGTTGCGATGCCTGACCTTCCCAACACTGGACGTGAAGAGCATGCGCCTTCCACCATTTGCACGCCCCCTGCAAGTGATGGAAGGAGCACCCGCAGTCCAGTTCCTGATAGTCAGATTGAAGATGTCAGTGTTGAAGTACACCAGGATGAGGAGGATATGGGTGTTGCTGGCGCTGGGGAGGAAATTGACCAGGAGGATTCTGATGGTGAGGTGGTTTGTTTAAGTCAGGCACCCGGGGAGACACCTGTTGTCCGTGGTAGGAATATGGCCGTTGACATGCCTGGTGAAAATACCAAAAAAATCAGCTCTTCGGTGTGGAAGTATTTCACCAGAAATGCGGACAACAGGTGTCAAGCCGTGTGTTCCCTTTGTCAAGCTGTAATAAGTAGGGGTAAGGACGTTAACCACCTCGGAACATCCTCCCTTATACGTCACCTGCAGCGCATTCATAATAAGTCAGTGACAAGTTCAAAAACTTTGGGTGACAGCGGAAGCAGTCCACTGACCAGTAAATCCCTTCCTCTTGTAACCAAGCTCACGCAAACCACCCCACCAACTCCCTCAGTGTCAATTTCCTCCTTCCCCAGGAATGCCAATAGTCCTGCAGGCAATGTCACTGGCAATTCTGACGAGTCCTCTCCTGCCTGGGATTCCTCCGATGCATCCTTGCGTGTAACGCCTACTGCTGCTGGCGCTGCTGTTGTTGCTGCTGGGAGTCGATGGTCATCCCAGAGGGGAAGTCGTAAGCCCACTTGTACTACTTCCAGTAAGCAATTGACTGTTCAACAGTCCTTTGCGAGGAAGATGAAATATCACAGCAGTCATCCTGCTGCAAAGCGGATAACTGAGGCCTTGACAACTATGTTGGTGTTAGACGTGCGTCCGGTATCCGCCGTTAGTTCACAGGGAACTAGACAATTTATTGAGGCAGTGTGCCCCCGTTACCAAATACCATCTAGGTTCCACTTCTCTAGGCAGGCGATACCGAGAATGTACACGGACGTCAGAAAAAGACTCACCAGTGTCCTAAAAAATGCAGTTGTACCCAATGTCCACTTAACCACGGACATGTGGACAAGTGGAGCAGGGCAGGGTCAGGACTATATGACTGTGACAGCCCACTGGGTAGATGTATGGACTCCCGCCGCAAGAACAGCAGCGGCGGCACCAGTAGCAGCATCTCGCAAACGCCAACTCTTTCCTAGGCAGGCTACGCTTTGTATCACCGCTTTCCAGAATACGCACACAGCTGAAAACCTCTTACGGCAACTGAGGAAGATCATCGCGGAATGGCTTACCCCAATTGGACTCTCCTGTGGATTTGTGGCATCGGACAACGCCAGCAATATTGTGTGTGCATTAAATATGGGCAAATTCCAGCACGTCCCATGTTTTGCACATACCTTGAATTTGGTGGTGCAGAATTTTTTAAAAAACGACAGGGGCGTGCAAGAGATGCTGTCGGTGGCCAGAAGAATTGCGGGACACTTTCGGCGTACAGGCACCACGTACAGAAGACTGGAGCACCACCAAAAACTACTGAACCTGCCCTGCCATCATCTGAAGCAAGAAGTGGTAACGAGGTGGAATTCAACCCTCTATATGCTTCAGAGGTTGGAGGAGCAGCAAAAGGCCATTCAAGCCTATACAATTGAGCACGATATAGTAGGTGGAATGCACCTGTCTCAAGCGCAGTGGAGAATGATTTCAACGTTGTGCAAGGTTCTGATGCCCTTTGAACTTGCCACACGTGAAGTCAGTTCAGACACTGCCAGCCTGAGTCAGGTCATTCCCCTCATCAGGCTTTTGCAGAAGAAGCTGGAGACATTGAAGGAGGAGCTAACACGGAGCGATTCCGCTAGGCATGTGGGACTTGTGGATGGAGCCCTTAATTCGCTTAACAAGGATTCACGGGTGGTCAATCTGTTGAAATCAGAGCACTACATTTTGGCCACCGTGCTCGATCCTAGATTTAAAGCCTACCTTGGATCTCTCTTTCCGGCAGACACAAGTCTGCTGGGGTTGAAAGACCTGCTGGTGACAAAATTGTCAAGTCAAGCGGAACGCGACCTGTCAACATCTCCTCCTTCACATTCTCCCGCAACTGGGGGTGCGAGGAAAAGGCTCAGAATTCCGAGCCCACCCGCTGGCGGTGATGCAGGGCAGTCTGGAGCGACTGCTGATGCTGACATCTGGTCCGGACTGAAGGACCTGACAACGATTACGGACATGTCGTCTACTGTCACTGCATATGATTCTCTCAACATTGATAGAATGGTGGAGGATTATATGAGTGACCGCATCCAAGTAGGCACGTCACACAGTCCGTACTTATACTGGCAGGAAAAAGAGGCAATTTGGAGGCCCTTGCACAAACTGGCTTTATTCTACCTAAGTTGCCCTCCCACAAGTGTGTACTCCGAAAGAGTGTTTAGTGCCGCCGCTCACCTTGTCAGCAATCGGCGTTCGAGGTTACATCCAGAAAATGTGGAGAAGATGATGTTCATTAAAATGAATTATAATCAATTCCTCCGCGGAGACATTGACCAGCAGCAATTGCCTCCACAAAGTACACAGGGAGCTGAGATGGTGGATTCCAGTGGGGACGAATTGATAATCTGTGAGGAGGGGGATGTACACGGTGATATATCGGAGGGTGATGATGAGGTGGACATCTTGCCTCTGTAGAGCCAGTTTGTGCAAGGAGAGATTAATTGCTTCTTTTTTGGGGGGCGTCCAAACCAACCCGTCATATCAGTCACAGTCGTGTGGCAGACCCTGTCACTGAAATGATGGGTTGGTTAAAGTGTGCATGTCCTGTTTTGTTTATACAACATAAGGGTGGGTGGGAGGACCCAAGGACAATTCCATCTTGCACCTCTTTTTTCTTTTCTTTTTCTTTGCGTCATGTGCTGTTTGGGGAGGGTTTTTTGGAAGGGACATCCTGCGTGACACTGCAGTGCCACTCCTAGATGGGCCCGGTGTTTGTGTCGGCCACTAGGGTCGCTTATCTTACTCACACAGCTACCTCATTGCGCCTCTTTTTTTCTTTGCGTCATGTGCTGTTTGGGGAGTGTTTTTTGGAAGGGACATCCTGCGTGACACTGCAGTGACACTCCTAGATGGGCCCGGTGTTTGTGTCGGCCACTAGGGTCGCTTATCTTACTCACACAGCTACCTCATTGCGCCTCTTTTTTTCTTTGCGTCATGTGCTGTTTGGGGAGGGTTTTTTGGAAGGGACATCCTGCGTGACACTGCAGTGCCACTCCTAGATGGGCCCGGTGTTTGTGTCGGCCACTAGGGTCGCTAATCTTACTCACACAGCTACCTCATTGCGCCTCTTTTTTTCTTTGCGTCATGTGCTGTTTGGGGAGGGTTTTTTGGAAGGGACATCCTGCGTGACACTGCAGTGCCACTCCTAGATGGGCCCGGTGTTTGTGTCGGCTACTAGGGTCGCTTATCTTACTCACACAGCGACCTCGGTGCAAATTTTAGGACTAAAAATAATATTGTGAGGTGTGAGGTATTCAGAATAGACTGAAAATGAGTGGAAATTATGGTTTTTGAGGTTAATAATACTTTGGGATCAAAATGACCGCCAAATTCTATGATTTAAGCTGTTTTTTAGGTTTTCTGGAAAAAAACACCCGAATCCAAAACACACCCGAATCCGACAAAAAAAATTCGGTGAGGTTTTGCCAAAACGCGGTCGAACCCAAAACACGGCCGCGGAACCGAACCCAAAACCAAAACACAAAACCCGAAAAATTTCCGGCGCTCATCTCTACTCACAACAATGCAGCACAGATATGGATACTTGAAGTGACACGGAGCTGCAAGGTACAGCAATAGCCTACTGTACTGTGCTACTATATATACTGGTGGTCACCAAAATGCTGCACTGTACTACTATATACTGCTCACAACAATACAGCACAGATATGGATACTTGAAGTGACACGGAGCTGCAAGGTACAGCAATGGCCTACTGTACTATTATATATACTGGTGGTCACCAAAATGCTGCACTGTACTACTATATACTGCTCACAACAATGCAGCACAGATATGGATACTTGAAGTGACATGGAGCTGCAAGGTACAGCAATGGCCTACTGTACTACTATATATACTGGTGGTCACCAAAACGCTGCACTGTACTACTACATATACTGCTCACAACAATGCAGCACAGATATGGATACTTGAAGTGACACGGAGCTGCAAGGTACAGCAATGGCCTACTGTACTGTACAACTATATATACTGGTGGTCACCAAAATGCTGCACTGTACTACTATATACTGCTCACAGCAATGCAGCACAGATATGGATACTTGAAGTGACACGGAGCTGCAAGGTACAGCAATGGCCTACTGTACGGTACTACTATACTGGTGGTCACCAAAATGCTGCACTGTACTACTATATAGTATATACTGGTCACACAACAATGCAGCAGAAATTGAGCTCTGAGTAGGATACTGGGGGTAATTCCAAATTGATTGCAGCAGGAAATTTTTAAGCAGTTGGGCAAAACCATGTGCACTGAGGGGGGGGGGGGCAGATATAACATTTGCAGAGAGAGTTAGATTTGGGTGGGTCATTTTGTTTCTGTATACAGGGGAGGGGTCCTGGGGTGCACACCGGTAATGAGAGGTGCGACCCTGCGGAGACCTTTCAGTAGAACTGCATACAAAGAAAAAGGTTGCAGGTGCACAATTCAAACATTACCAATTTATTAATAATAATAATTGCAATAAAATTTTGCATTTTAAGCGAGGTTCTTCGCATAGTTATGGCCATAAGTAACGGCTTGCCCACCGCGTCCAGGTGACCTCATTAGTCGGGCAAGTACCTAACATTTTGGGGGGTACAAATCTAGGGTGCGGGACCCCCCAAAATGAAGCAGCTGAGTGACCCCAGGGCAACACAAAAGTGAAAAAATATATAGTGAAAAAGTGAAAATAGGTTAGTGAGAGAGGCTGCTGAAAACAGCAGGGGTAAATTAGTGAGAGGTAGTGAAGGGGGAGATAAAGTAGTGAGAGGTAAAGTAGTGAAAAGTAAAGGTAGGAAATGAATTACATTGAAACAAAACACACGATAGGGATGAAAGTAAATATGAAAATAAGTGTTAATATGTGTTGCTCCTGAGGCAAAACAGCCACAACAATTCAGGGGGACCCACACCCCGGAAATGCCCCCCCATCTGATAATCCAATATACATTTGTGCAGGACTCACCTTGCTCTGCATGCAGTCTAAGAAATGTCAGGAACCTAATTAAAACCAATATATAGGACAGGTGGGCGTGGGTGCTACCACCAGGCAGAAGGGGTCTCTGGCCTTCTATTGTGTATGTGAATACACAGCATTAGGTATACAGGGGAGGGGTCCTGGGGTGCACACCGGTAATGAGAGGTGCGACCCTGCGGAGACCTTTCAGTAGAACTGCATACAAAGAAAAAGGTTGCAGGTGCACAATTCAAACATTACCAATTTATTAATAATAATAATTGCAATAAAATTTTGCATTTTAAGCGAGGTTCTTCGCATAGTTATGGCCATAAGTAACGGCTTGCCCACCGCGTCCAGGTGACCTCATTAGTCGGGCAAGTCCCTAACATTTTGGGGGGTACAAATCTAGGGTGCGGGACCCCCCAAAATGAAGCAGCTGAGTGACCCCAGGGCAACACAAAAGTGAACCCGCACCCTAGATTTGTACCCCCCAAAATGTTAGGGACTTGCCAGACTAATAAGGTCACCTGGACGCGGTGGGCAAGCCGTTACTTATGGCCATAACTATGCGAAGAACCTCGCTTAAAATGCAAAATTTTATTGCAATTATTATTATTAATAAATTGGTAATGTTTGAATTGTGCACCTGCAACCTTTTTCTTTGTATGCAGTTCTACTGAAAGGTCTCCGCAGGGTCGCACCTCTCATTACCGGTGTGCACCCCAGGTCCCCTCCCCTGTATACCTAATGCTGTGTATTCACATACACAATAGAAGGCCAGAGACCCCTTCTGCCTGGTGGTAGCACCCACGCCCACCTGTCCTATATATTGGTTTTAATTAGGTTCCTGACATTTCTTAGACTGCATGCAGAGCAAGGTGAGTCCTGCACAAATGTATATTGGATTATCAGATGGGGGGGCATTTCCGGGGTGTGGGTCCCCCTGAATTGTTGTGGCTGTTTTGCCTCAGGAGCAACACATATTAACACTTATTTTCATATTTACTTTCATCCCTATCGTGTGTTTTGTTTCAATGTAATTCATTTCCTACCTTCACTTTTCACTACTTTACCTCTCACTACTTTATCTCCCCCTTCACTACCTCTCACTAATTTACCCCTGCTGTTTTCAGCAGCCTCTCTCACTAACCTATTTTCACTTTTTCACTATATATTTTTTCACTTTTGTGTTGCCCTGGGGTCACTCAGCTGCTTCATTTTGGGGGGTCCCGCACCCTAGATTTGTACCCCCCAAAATGTTAGGGACTTGCCCGACTAATGAGGTCACCTGGACGCGGTGGGCAAGCCGTTACTTATGGCCATAACTATGCGAAGAACCTCGCTTAAAATGCAAAATTTTATTGCAATTATTATTATTAATAAATTGGTAATGTTTGAATTGTGCACCTGCAACCTTTTTCTTTGTATGCAGTTCTACTGAAAGGTCTCCGCAGGGTCGCACCTCTCATTACCGGTGTGCACCCCAGGTCCCCTCCCCTGTATACCTAATGCTGTGTATTCACATACACAATAGAAGGCCAGAGACCCCTTCTGCCTGGTGGTAGCACCCACGCCCACCTGTCCTATATATTGGTTTTAATTAGGTTCCTGACATTTCTTAGACTGCATGCAGAGCAAGGTGAGTCCTGCACAAATGTATATTGGATTATCAGATGGGGGGGCATTTCCGGGGTGTGGGTCCCCCTGAATTGTTGTGGCTGTTTTGCCTCAGGAGCAACACATATTAACACTTATTTTCATATTTACTTTCATCCCTATCGTGTGTTTTGTTTCAATGTAATTCATTTCCTACCTTCACTTTTCACTACTTTACCTCTCACTACTTTATCTCCCCCTTCACTACCTCTCACTAATTTACCCCTGCTGTTTTCAGCAGCCTCTCTCACTAACCTATTTTCACTTTTTCACTATATATTTTTTCACTTTTGTGTTGCCCTGGGGTCACTCAGCTGCTTCATTTTGGGGGGTCCCGCACCCTAGATTTGTACCCCCCAAAATGTTAGGGACTTGCCCGACTAATGAGGTCACCTGGACGCGGTGGGCAAGCCGTTACTTATGGCCATAACTATGCGAAGAACCTCGCTTAAAATGCAAAATTTTATTGCAATTATTATTATTAATAAATTGGTAATGTTTGAATTGTGCACCTGCAACCTTTTTCTTTGTATGCAGTTCTACTGAAAGGTCTCCGCAGGGTCGCACCTCTCATTACCGGTGTGCACCCCAGGACCCCTCCCCTGTATACCTAATGCTGTGTATTCACATACACAATAGAAGGCCAGAGACCCCTTCTGCCTGGTGGTAGCACCCACGCCCACCTGTCCTATATATTGGTTTTAATTAGGTTCCTGACATTTCTTAGACTGCATGCAGAGCAAGGTGAGTCCTGCACAAATGTATATTGGATTATCAGATGGGGGGGCATTTCCGGGGTGTGGGTCCCCCTGAATTGTTGTGGCTGTTTTGCCTCAGGAGCAACACATATTAACACTTATTTTCATATTTACTTTCATCCCTATCGTGTGTTTTGTTTCAATGTAATTCATTTCCTACCTTCACTTTTCACTACTTTACCTCTCACTACTTTATCTCCCCCTTCACTACCTCTCACTAATTTACCCCTGCTGTTTTCAGCAGCCTCTCTCACTAACCTATTTTCACTTTTTCACTATATATTTTTTCACTTTTGTGTTGCCCTGGGGTCACTCAGCTGCTTCATTTTGGGGGGTCCCGCACCCTAGATTTGTACCCCCCAAAATGTTAGGGACTTGCCCGACTAATGAGGTCACCTGGACGCGGTGGGCAAGCCGTTACTTATGGCCATAACTATGCGAAGAACCTCGCTTAAAATGCAAAATTTTATTGCAATTATTATTATTAATAAATTGGTAATGTTTGAATTGTGCACCTGCAACCTTTTTCTTTGTATGCAGTTCTACTGAAAGGTCTCCGCAGGGTCGCACCTCTCATTACCGGTGTGCACCCCAGGACCCCTCCCCTGTATACCTAATGCTGTGTATTCACATACACAATAGAAGGCCAGAGACCCCTTCTGCCTGGTGGTAGCACCCACGCCCACCTGTCCTATATATTGATTTTAATTAGGTTCCTGACATTTCTTAGACTGCATGCAGAGCAAGGTGAGTCCTGCACAAATGTATATTGGATTATCAGATGGGGGGGCATTTCCGGGGTGTGGGTCCCCCTGAATTGTTGTGGCTGTTTTGCCTCAGGAGCAACACATATTAACACTTATTTTCATATTTACTTTCATCCCTATCGTGTGTTTTGTTTCAATGTAATTCATTTCCTACCTTCACTTTTCACTACTTTACCTCTCACTACTTTATCTCCCCCTTCACTACCTCTCACTAATTTACCCCTGCTGTTTTCAGCAGCCTCTCTCACTAACCTATTTTCACTTTTTCACTATATATTTTTTCACTTTTGTGTTGCCCTGGGGTCACTCAGCTGTTTCATTTTGGGGGGTCCCGCACCCTAGATTTGTACCCCCTAAAATGTTAGGGACTTGCCCGACTAATGAGGTCACCTGGACGCGGTGGGCAAGCCGTTACTTATGGCCATAACTATGCGAAGAACCTCGCTTAAAATGCAAAATTTTATTGCAATTATTATTATTAATAAATTGGTAATGTTTGAATTGTGCACCTGCAACCTTTTTCTTTGTATGCAGTTCTACTGAAAGGTCTCCGCAGGGTCGCACCTCTCATTACCGGTGTGCACCCCAGGACCCCTCCCCTGTATACCTAATGCTGTGTATTCACATACACAATAGAAGGCCAGAGACCCCTTCTGCCTGGTGGTAGCACCCACGCCCACCTGTCCTATATATTGGTTTTAATTAGGTTCCTGACATTTCTTAGACTGCATGCAGAGCAAGGTGAGTCCTGCACAAATGTATATTGGATTATCAGATGGGGGGGCATTTCCGGGGTGTGGGTCCCCCTGAATTGTTGTGGCTGTTTTGCCTCAGGAGCAACACATATTAACACTTATTTTCATATTTACTTTCATCCCTATCGTGTGTTTTGTTTCAATGTAATTCATTTCCTACCTTCACTTTTGACTACTTTACCTCTCACTACTTTATCTCCCCCTTCACTACCTCTCACTAATTTACCCCTGCTGTTTTCAGCAGCCTCTCTCACTAACCTATTTTCACTTTTTCACTATATATTTTTTCACTTTTGTGTTGCCCTGGGGTCACTCAGCTGCTTCATTTTGGGGGGTCCCGCACCCTAGATTTGTACCCCCCAAAATGTTAGGGACTTGCCCGACTAATGAGGTCACCTGGACGCGGTGGGCAAGCCGTTACTTATGGCCATAACTATGCGAAGAACCTCGCTTAAAATGCAAAATTTTATTGCAATTATTATTATTAATAAATTGGTAATGTTTGAATTGTGCACCTGCAACCTTTTTCTTTGTATGCAGTTCTACTGAAAGGTCTCCGCAGGGTCGCACCTCTCATTACCGGTGTGCACCCCAGGACCCCTCCCCTGTATACCTAATGCTGTGTATTCACATACACAATAGAAGGCCAGAGACCCCTTCTGCCTGGTGGTAGCACCCACGCCCACCTGTCCTATATATTGGTTTTAATTAGGTTCCTGACATTTCTTAGACTGCATGCAGAGCAAGGTGAGTCCTGCACAAATGTATATTGGATTATCAGATGGGGGGGCATTTCCGGGGTGTGGGTCCCCCTGAATTGTTGTGGCTGTTTTGCCTCAGGAGCAACACATATTAACACTTATTTTCATATTTACTTTCATCCCTATCGTGTGTTTTGTTTCAATGTAATTCATTTCCTACCTTCACTTTTCACTACTTTACCTCTCACTACTTTATCTCCCCCTTCACTACCTCTCACTAATTTACCCCTGCTGTTTTCAGCAGCCTCTCTAACTAACCTATTTTCACTTTTTCACTATATATTTTTTCACTTTTGTGTTGCCCTGGGGTCACTCAGCTGCTTCATTTTGGGGGGTCCCGCACCCTAGATTTGTACCCCCCAAAATGTTAGGGACTTGCCCGACTAATGAGGTCACCTGGACGCGGTGGGCAAGCCGTTACTTATGGCCATAACTATGCGAAGAACCTCGCTTAAAATGCAAAATTTTATTGCAATTATTATTATTAATAAATTGGTAATGTTTGAATTGTGCACCTGCAACCTTTTTCTTTGTATGCAGTTCTACTGAAAGGTCTCCGCAGGGTCGCACCTCTCATTACCGGTGTGCACCCCAGGACCCCTCCCCTGTATACCTAATGCTGTGTATTCACATACACAATAGAAGGCCAGAGACCCCTTCTGCCTGGTGGTAGCACCCACGCCCACCTGTCCTATATATTGGTTTTAATTAGGTTCCTGACATTTCTTAGACTGCATGCAGAGCAAGGTGAGTCCTGCACAAATGTATATTGGATTATCAGATGGGGGGGCATTTCCAGGGTGTGGGTCCCCCTGAATTGTTGTGGCTGTTTTGCCTCAGGAGCAACACATATTAACACTTATTTTCATATTTACTTTCATCCCTATCGTGTGTTTTGTTTCAATGTAATTCATTTCCTACCTTCACTTTTCACTACTTTACCTCTCACTACTTTATCTCCCCCTTCACTACCTCTCACTAATTTACCCCTGCTGTTTTCAGCAGCCTCTCTCACTAACCTATTTTCACTTTTTCACTATATATTTTTTCACTTTTGTGTTGCCCTGGGGTCACTCAGCTGCTTCATTTTGGGGGGTCCCGCACCCTAGATTTGTACCCCCCAAAATGTTAGGGACTTGCCCGACTAATGAGGTCACCTGGACGCGGTGGGCAAGCCGTTACTTATGGCCATAACTATGCGAAGAACCTCGCTTAAAATGCAAAATTTTATTGCAATTATTATTATTAATAAATTGGTAATGTTTGAATTGTGCACCTGCAACCTTTTTCTTTGTATGCAGTTCTACTGAAAGGTCTCCGCAGGGTCGCACCTCTCATTACCGGTGTGCACCCCAGGACCCCTCCCCTGTATACCTAATGCTGTGTATTCACATACACAATAGAAGGCCAGAGACCCCTTCTGCCTGGTGGTAGCACCCACGCCCACCTGTCCTATATATTGATTTTAATTAGGTTCCTGACATTTCTTAGACTGCATGCAGAGCAAGGTGAGTCCTGCACAAATGTATATTGGATTATCAGATGGGGGGGCATTTCCGGGGTGTGGGTCCCCCTGAATTGTTGTGGCTGTTTTGCCTCAGGAGCAACACATATTAACACTTATTTTCATATTTACTTTCATCCCTATCGTGTGTTTTGTTTCAATGTAATTCATTTCCTACCTTCACTTTTCACTACTTTACCTCTCACTACTTTATCTCCCCCTTCACTACCTCTCACTAATTTACCCCTGCTGTTTTCAGCAGCCTCTCTCACTAACCTATTTTCACTTTTTCACTATATATTTTTTCACTTTTGTGTTGCCCTGGGGTCACTCAGCTGCTTCATTTTGGGGGGTCCCGCACCCTAGATTTGTACCCCCCAAAATGTTAGGGACTTGCCCGACTAATGAGGTCACCTGGACGCGGTGGGCAAGCCGTTACTTATGGCCATAACTATGCGAAGAACCTCGCTTAAAATGCAAAATTTTATTGCAATTATTATTATTAATAAATTGGTAATGTTTGAATTGTGCACCTGCAACCTTTTTCTTTGTATGCAGTTCTACTGAAAGGTCTCCGCAGGGTCGCACCTCTCATTACCGGTGTGCACCCCAGGACCCCTCCCCTGTATACCTAATGCTGTGTATTCACATACACAATAGAAGGCCAGAGACCCCTTCTGCCTGGTGGTAGCACCCACGCCCACCTGTCCTATATATTGGTTTTAATTAGGTTCCTGACATTTCTTAGACTGCATGCAGAGCAAGGTGAGTCCTGCACAAATGTATATTGGATTATCAGATGGGGGGGCATTTCCGGGGTGTGGGTCCCCCTGAATTGTTGTGGCTGTTTTGCCTCAGGAGCAACACATATTAACACTTATTTTCATATTTACTTTCATCCCTATCGTGTGTTTTGTTTCAATGTAATTCATTTCCTACCTTCACTTTTCACTACTTTACCTCTCACTACTTTATCTCCCCCTTCACTACCTCTCACTAATTTACCCCTGCTGTTTTCAGCAGCCTCTCTCACTAACCTATTTTCACTTTTTCACTATATATTTTTTCACTTTTGTGTTGCCCTGGGGTCACTCAGCTGCTTCATTTTGGGGGGTCCCGCACCCTAGATTTGTACCCCCCAAAATGTTAGGGACTTGCCCGACTAATGAGGTCACCTGGACGCGGTGGGCAAGCCGTTACTTATGGCCATAACTATGCGAAGAACCTCGCTTAAAATGCAAAATTTTATTGCAATTATTATTATTAATAAATTGGTAATGTTTGAATTGTGCACCTGCAACCTTTTTCTTTGTATGCAGTTCTACTGAAAGGTCTCCGCAGGGTCGCACCTCTCATTACCGGTGTGCACCCCAGGACCCCTCCCCTGTATACCTAATGCTGTGTATTCACATACACAATAGAAGGCCAGAGACCCCTTCTGCCTGGTGGTAGCACCCACGCCCACCTGTCCTATATATTGGTTTTAATTAGGTTCCTGACATTTCTTAGACTGCATGCAGAGCAAGGTGAGTCCTGCACAAATGTATATTGGATTATCAGATGGGGGGGCATTTCCGGGGTGTGGGTCCCCCTGAATTGTTGTGGCTGTTTTGCCTCAGGAGCAACACATATTAACACTTATTTTCATATTTACTTTCATCCCTATCGTGTGTTTTGTTTCAATGTAATTCATTTCCTACCTTCACTTTTCACTACTTTACCTCTCACTACTTTATCTCCCCCTTCACTACCTCTCACTAATTTACCCCTGCTGTTTTCAGCAGCCTCTCTCACTAACCTATTTTCACTTTTTCACTATATATTTTTTCACTTTTGTGTTGCCCTGGGGTCACTCAGCTGCTTCATTTTGGGGGGTCCCGCACCCTAGATTTGTACCCCCCAAAATGTTAGGGACTTGCCCGACTAATGAGGTCACCTGGACGCGGTGGGCAAGCCGTTACTTATGGCCATAACTATGCGAAGAACCTCGCTTAAAATGCAAAATTTTATTGCAATTATTATTATTAATAAATTGGTAATGTTTGAATTGTGCACCTGCAACCTTTTTCTTTGTATGCAGTTCTACTGAAAGGTCTCCGCAGGGTCGCACCTCTCATTACCGGTGTGCACCCCAGGACCCCTCCCCTGTATACCTAATGCTGTGTATTCACATACACAATAGAAGGCCAGAGACCCCTTCTGCCTGGTGGTAGCACCCACGCCCACCTGTCCTATATATTGGTTTTAATTAGGTTCCTGACATTTCTTAGACTGCATGCAGAGCAAGGTGAGTCCTGCACAAATGTATATTGGATTATCAGAAGGGGGGGCATTTCCGGGGTGTGGGTCCCCCTGAATTGTTGTGGCTGTTTTGCCTCAGGAGCAACACATATTAACACTTATTTTCATATTTACTTTCATCCCTATCGTGTGTTTTGTTTCAATGTAATTCATTTCCTACCTTCACTTTTCACTACTTTACCTCTCACTACTTTATCTCCCCCTTCACTACCTCTCACTAATTTACCCCTGCTGTTTTCAGCAGCCTCTCTCACTAACCTATTTTCACTTTTTCACTATATATTTTTTCACTTTTGTGTTGCCCTGGGGTCACTCAGCTGCTTCATTTTGGGGGGTCCCGCACCCTAGATTTGTACCCCCCAAAATGTTAGGGACTTGCCCGACTAATGAGGTCACCTGGACGCGGTGGGCAAGCCGTTACTTATGGCCATAACTATGCGAAGAACCTCGCTTAAAATGCAAAATTTTATTGCAATTATTATTATTAATAAATTGGTAATGTTTGAATTGTGCACCTGCAACCTTTTTCTTTGTATGCAGTTCTACTGAAAGGTCTCCGCAGGGTCGCACCTCTCATTACCGGTGTGCACCCCAGGACCCCTCCCCTGTATACCTAATGCTGTGTATTCACATACACAATAGAAGGCCAGAGACCCCTTCTGCCTGGTGGTAGCACCCACGCCCACCTGTCCTATATATTGGTTTTAATTAGGTTCCTGACATTTCTTAGACTGCATGCAGAGCAAGGTGAGTCCTGCACAAATGTATATTGGATTATCAGATGGGGGGGCATTTCCGGGGTGTGGGTCCCCCTGAATTGTTGTGGCTGTTTTGCCTCAGGAGCAACACATATTAACACTTATTTTCATATTTACTTTCATCCCTATCGTGTGTTTTGTTTCAATGTAATTCATTTCCTACCTTCACTTTTCACTACTTTACCTCTCACTACTTTATCTCCCCCTTCACTACCTCTCACTAATTTACCCCTGCTGTTTTCAGCAGCCTCTCTCACTAACCTATTTTCACTTTTTCACTATATATTTTTTCACTTTTGTGTTGCCCTGGGGTCACTCAGCTGCTTCATTTTGGGGGGTCCCGCACCCTAGATTTGTACCCCCCAAAATGTTAGGGACTTGCCCGACTAATGAGGTCACCTGGACGCGGTGGGCAAGCCGTTACTTATGGCCATAACTATGCGAAGAACCTCGCTTAAAATGCTAAATTTTATTGCAATTATTATTATTAATAAATTGGTAATGTTTGAATTGTGCACCTGCAACCTTTTTCTTTGTATGCAGTTCTACTGAAAGGTCTCCGCAGGGTCGCACCTCTCATTACCGGTGTGCACCCCAGGACCCCTCCCCTGTATACCTAATGCTGTGTATTCACATACACAATAGAAGGCCAGAGACCCCTTCTGCCTGGTGGTAGCACCCACGCCCACCTGTCCTATATATTGGTTTTAATTAGGTTCCTGACATTTCTTAGACTGCATGCAGAGCAAGGTGAGTCCTGCACAAATGTATATTGGATTATCAGATGGGGGGGCATTTCCGGGGTGTGGGTCCCCCTGAATTGTTGTGGCTGTTTTGCCTCAGGAGCAACACATATTAACACTTATTTTCATATTTACTTTCATCCCTATCGTGTGTTTTGTTTCAATGTAATTCATTTCCTACCTTCACTTTTCACTACTTTACCTCTCACTACTTTATCTCCCCCTTCACTACCTCTCACTAATTTACCCCTGCTGTTTTCAGCAGCCTCTCTCACTAACCTATTTTCACTTTTTCACTATATATTTTTTCACTTTTGTGTTGCCCTGGGGTCACTCAGCTGCTTCATTTTGGGGGGTCCCGCACCCTAGATTTGTACCCCCCAAAATGTTAGGGACTTGCCCGACTAATGAGGTCACCTGGACGCGGTGGGCAAGCCGTTACTTATGGCCATAACTATGCGAAGAACCTCGCTTAAAATGCAAAATTTTATTGCAATTATTATTATTAATAAATTGGTAATGTTTGAATTGTGCACCTGCAACCTTTTTCTTTGTATGCAGTTCTACTGAAAGGTCTCCGCAGGGTCGCACCTCTCATTACCGGTGTGCACCCCAGGACCCCTCCCCTGTATACCTAATGCTGTGTATTCACATACACAATAGAAGGCCAGAGACCCCTTCTGCCTGGTGGTAGCACCCACGCCCACCTGTCCTATATATTGGTTTTAATTAGGTTCCTGACATTTCTTAGACTGCATGCAGAGCAAGGTGAGTCCTGCACAAATGTATATTGGATTATCAGATGGGGGGGGCATTTCCGGGGTGTGGATCCCCCTGAATTGTTGTGGCTGTTTTGCCTCAGGAGCAACACATATTAACACTTATTTTCATATTTACTTTCATCCCTATCGTGTGTTTTGTTTCAATGTAATTCATTTCCTACCTTCACTTTTCACTACTTTACCTCTCACTACTTTATCTCCCCCTTCACTACCTCTCACTAATTTACCCCTGCTGTTTTCAGCAGCCTCTCTCACTAACCTATTTTCACTTTTTCACTATATATTTTTTCACTTTTGTGTTGCCCTGGGGTCACTCAGCTGCTTCATTTTGGGGGGTCCCGCACCCTAGATTTGTACCCCCCAAAATGTTAGGGACTTGCCCGACTAATGAGGTCACCTGGACGCGGTGGGCAAGCCGTTACTTATGGCCATAACTATGCGAAGAACCTCGCTTAAAATGCAAAATTTTATTGCAATTATTATTATTAATAAATTGGTAATGTTTGAATAGTGCACCTGCAACCTTTTTCTTTGTATGCAGTTCTACTGAAAGGTCTCCGCAGGGTCGCACCTCTCATTACCGGTGTGCACCCCAGGACCCCTCCCCTGTATACCTAATGCTGTGTATTCACATACACAATAGAAGGCCAGAGACCCCTTCTGCCTGGTGGTAGCACCCACGCCCACCTGTCCTATATATTGGTTTTAATTAGGTTCCTGACATTTCTTAGACTGCATGCAGAGCAAGGTGAGTCCTGCACAAATGTATATTGGATTATCAGATGGGGGGGCATTTCCGGGGTGTGGGTCCCCCTGAATTGTTGTGGCTGTTTTGCCTCAGGAGCAACACATATTAACACTTATTTTCATATTTACTTTCATCCCTATCGTGTGTTTTGTTTCAATGTAATTCATTTCCTACCTTCACTTTTCACTACTTTACCTCTCACTACTTTATCTCCCCCTTCACTACCTCTCACTAATTTACCCCTGCTGTTTTCAGCAGCCTCTCTCACTAACCTATTTTCACTTTTTCACTATATATTTTTTCACTTTTGTGTTGCCCTGGGGTCACTCAGCTGCTTCATTTTGGGGGGTCCCGCACCCTAGATTTGTACCCCCCAAAATGTTAGGGACTTGCCCGACTAATGAGGTCACCTGGACGCGGTGGGCAAGCCGTTACTTATGGCCATAACTATGCGAAGAACCTCGCTTAAAATGCAAAATTTTATTGCAATTATTATTATTAATAAATTGGTAATGTTTGAATTGTGCACCTGCAACCTTTTTCTTTGTATGCAGTTCTACTGAAAGGTCTCCGCAGGGTCGCACCTCTCATTACCGGTGTGCACCCCAGGACCCCTCCCCTGTATACCTAATGCTGTGTATTCACATACACAATAGAAGGCCAGAGACCCCTTCTGCCTGGTGGTAGCACCCACGCCCACCTGTCCTATATATTGGTTTTAATTAGGTTCCTGACATTTCTTAGACTGCATGCAGAGCAAGGTGAGTCCTGCACAAATGTATATTGGATTATCAGATGGGGGGGCATTTCCGGGGTGTGGGTCCCCCTGAATTGTTGTGGCTGTTTTGCCTCAGGAGCAACACATATTAACACTTATTTTCATATTTACTTTCATCCCTATCGTGTGTTTTGTTTCAATGTAATTCATTTCCTACCTTCACTTTTCACTACTTTACCTCTCACTACTTTATCTCCCCCTTCACTACCTCTCACTAATTTACCCCTGCTGTTTTCAGCAGCCTCTCTCACTAACCTATTTTCACTTTTTCACTATATATTTTTTCACTTTTGTGTTGCCCTGGGGTCACTCAGCTGCTTCATTTTGGGGGGTCCCGCACCCTAGATTTGTACCCCCCAAAATGTTAGGGACTTGCCCGACTAATGAGGTCACCTGGACGCGGTGGGCAAGCCGTTACTTATGGCCATAACTATGCGAAGAACCTCGCTTAAAATGCAAAATTTTATTGCAATTATTATTATTAATAAATTGGTAATGTTTGAATTGTGCACCTGCAACCTTTTTCTTTGTATGCAGTTCTACTGAAAGGTCTCCGCAGGGTCGCACCTCTCATTACCGGTGTGCACCCCAGGACCCCTCCCCTGTATACCTAATGCTGTGTATTCACATACACAATAGAAGGCCAGAGACCCCTTCTGCCTGGTGGTAGCACCCACGCCCACCTGTCCTATATATTGGTTTTAATTAGGTTCCTGACATTTCTTAGACTGCATGCAGAGCAAGGTGAGTCCTGCACAAATGTATATTGGATTATCAGATGGGGGGGCATTTCCGGGGTGTGGGTCCCCCTGAATTGTTGTGGCTGTTTTGCCTCAGGAGCAACACATATTAACACTTATTTTCATATTTACTTTCATCCCTATCGTGTGTTTTGTTTCAATGTAATTCATTTCCTACCTTCACTTTTCACTACTTTACCTCTCACTACTTTATCTCCCCCTTCACTACCTCTCACTAATTTACCCCTGCTGTTTTCAGCAGCCTCTCTCACTAACCTATTTTCACTTTTTCACTATATATTTTTTCACTTTTGTGTTGCCCTGGGGTCACTCAGCTGCTTCATTTTGGGGGGTCCCGCACCCTAGATTTGTACCCCCCAAAATGTTAGGGACTTGCCCGACTAATGAGGTCACCTGGACGCGGTGGGCAAGCCGTTACTTATGGCCATAACTATGCGAAGAACCTCGCTTAAAATGCTAAATTTTATTGCAATTATTATTATTAATAAATTGGTAATGTTTGAATTGTGCACCTGCAACCTTTTTCTTTGTATGCAGTTCTACTGAAAGGTCTCCGCAGGGTCGCACCTCTCATTACCGGTGTGCACCCCAGGACCCCTCCCCTGTATACCTAATGCTGTGTATTCACATACACAATAGAAGGCCAGAGACCCCTTCTGCCTGGTGGTAGCACCCACGCCCACCTGTCCTATATATTGGTTTTAATTAGGTTCCTGACATTTCTTAGACTGCATGCAGAGCAAGGTGAGTCCTGCACAAATGTATATTGGATTATCAGATGGGGGGGGCATTTCCGGGGTGTGGATCCCCCTGAATTGTTGTGGCTGTTTTGCCTCAGGAGCAACACATATTAACACTTATTTTCATATTTACTTTCATCCCTATCGTGTGTTTTGTTTCAATGTAATTCATTTCCTACCTTCACTTTTCACTACTTTACCTCTCACTACTTTATCTCCCCCTTCACTACCTCTCACTAATTTACCCCTGCTGTTTTCAGCAGCCTCTCTCACTAACCTATTTTCACTTTTTCACTATATATTTTTTCACTTTTGTGTTGCCCTGGGGTCACTCAGCTGCTTCATTTTGGGGGGTCCCGCACCCTAGATTTGTACCCCCCAAAATGTTAGGGACTTGCCCGACTAATGAGGTCACCTGGACGCGGTGGGCAAGCCGTTACTTATGGCCATAACTATGCGAAGAACCTCGCTTAAAATGCAAAATTTTATTGCAATTATTATTATTAATAAATTGGTAATGTTTGAATTGTGCACCTGCAACCTTTTTCTTTGTATGCAGTTCTACTGAAAGGTCTCCGCAGGGTCGCACCTCTCATTACCGGTGTGCACCCCAGGACCCCTCCCCTGTATACCTAATGCTGTGTATTCACATACACAATAGAAGGCCAGAGACCCCTTCTGCCTGGTGGTAGCACCCACGCCCACCTGTCCTATATATTGGTTTTAATTAGGTTCCTGACATTTCTTAGACTGCATGCAGAGCAAGGTGAGTCCTGCACAAATGTATATTGGATTATCAGATGGGGGGGCATTTCCGGGGTGTGGGTCCCCCTGAATTGTTGTGGCTGTTTTGCCTCAGGAGCAACACATATTAACACTTATTTTCATATTTACTTTCATCCCTATCGTGTGTTTTGTAGAGATGAGCGCCGGAAATTTTTCGGGTTTTGTGTTTTGGTTTTGGGTTCGGTTCCGCGGCCGTGTTTTGGGTTCGACCGCGTTTTGGCAAAACCTCACCGAATTTTTTTTGTCGGATTCGGGTGTGTTTTGGATTCGGGTGTTTTTTTAAAAAAACCCTAAAAAACAGCTTAAATCATAGAATTTGGGGGTAATTTTGATCCCAAAGTATTATTAACCTCAAAAAACATAATTTACACTCATTTTCAGCCTATTCTGAACACATCACACCTCACAATATTATTTTTAGTCCTAAAATTTGCACCGAGGTCGCTGTGTGAGTAAGATAAGCGACCCTAGTGGCCGACACAAACACCGGGCCCATCTAGGAGTGGCACTGCAGTGTCACGCAGGATGGCCCTTCCAAAAAACCCTCCCCAAACAGCACATGACGCAAAGAAAAAAAGAGGCGCAATGAGGTAGCTGACTGTGTGAGTAAGATTAGCGACCCTAGTGGCCGACACAAACACCGGGCACATCTAGGAGTGGCACTGCAGTGTCACGCAGGATGTCCCTTCCAAAAAACCCTCCCCAAACAGCACATGACGCAAAGAAAAAAAGAGGCGCAATGAGGTAGCTGTGTGAGTAAGATTAGCGACCCTAGTGGCCGACACAAACACCGGGCCCATCTAGGAGTGGCACTGCAGTGTCACGCAGGATGTCCCTTCCAAAAAACCCTCCCCAATCAGCACATGATGCAAAGAAAAAGAAAAGAAAAAAGAGGTGCAAGATGGAATTATCCTTGGGCCCTCCCACCCACCCTTATGTTGTATAAACAAAACAGGACATGCACACTTTAACCAACCCATCATTTCAGTGACAGGGTCTGCCACACGACTGTGACTGATATGACGGGTTGGTTTGGACCCCCCCCAAAAAAGAAGCAATTAATCTCTCCTTGCACAAACTGGCTCTACAGAGGCAAGATGTCCACCTCATCTTCACCCTCCGATATATCACCGTGTACATCCCCCTCCTCACAGATTATCAATTCGTCCCCACTGGAATCCACCATCTCAGCTCCCTGTGTACTTTGTGGAGGCAATTGCTGCTGGTCAATGTCTCCGCGGAGGAATTGATTATAATTCATTTTAATGAACATCATCTTCTCCACATTTTCTGGATGTAACCTCGTACGCCGATTGCTGACAAGGTGAGCGGCGGCACTAAACACTCTTTCGGAGTACACACTTGTGGGAGGGCAACTTAGGTAGAATAAAGCCAGTTTGTGCAAGGGCCTCCAAATTGCCTCTTTTTCCTGCCAGTATAAGTACGGACTGTGTGACGTGCCTACTTGGATGCGGTCACTCATATAATCCTCCACCATTCTATCAATGTTGAGAGAATCATATGCAGTGACAGTAGACGACATGTCCGTAATCGTTGTCAGGTCCTTCAGTCCGGACCAGATGTCAGCATCAGCAGTCGCTCCAGACTGCCCTGCATCACCGCCAGCGGGTGGGCTCGGAATTCTGAGCCTTTTCCTCGCACCCCCAGTTGCGGGAGAATGTGAAGGAGGAGATGTTGACAGGTCGCGTTCCGCTTGACTTGACAATTTTGTCACCAGCAGGTCTTTCAACCCCAGCAGACCTGTGTCTGCCGGAAAGAGAGATCCAAGGTAGGCTTTAAATCTAGGATCGAGCACGGTGGCCAAAATGTAGTGCTCTGATTTCAACAGATTGACCACCCGTGAATCCTTGTTAAGCGAATTAAGGGCTGCATCCACAAGTCCCACATGCCTAGCGGAATCGCTCCGTGTTAGCTCCTCCTTCAATGCCTCCAGCTTCTTCTGCCAAAGCCTGATGAGGGGAATGACCTGACTCAGGCTGGCAGTGTCTGAACTGACTTCACGTGTGGCAAGTTCAAAGGGCATCAGAACCTTGCACAACGTTGAAATCATTCTCCACTGCACTTGAGACAGGTGCATTCCACCTACTATATCGTGCTCAATTGTATAGGCTTGAATGGCCTTTTGCTGCTCCTCCAACCTCTGAAGCATATAGAGGGTTGAATTCCACCTCGTTACCACTTCTTGCTTCAGATGATGGCAGGGCAGGTTCAGTAGTTTTTGGTGGTGCTCCAGTTTTCTGTACGTGGTGCCTGTACGCCGAAAGTGTCCCGCAATTCTTCTGGCCACCGACAGCATCTCTTGCACGCCCCTGTCGTTTTTTAAAAAATTCTGCACCACCAAATTCAAGGTATGTGCAAAACATGGGACGTGCTGGAATTGGCCCAGATTTAATGCACACACAATATTGCTGGCGTTGTCCGATGCCACAAATCCACAGGAGAGTCCAATTGGGGTAAGCCATTCCGCGATGATCTTCCTCAGTTGCCGTAAGAGGTTTTCAGCTGTGTGCGTATTCTGGAAAGCGGTGATACAAAGCGTAGCCTGCCTAGGAAAGAGTTGGCGTTTGCGAGATGCTGCTACTGGTGCCGCCGCTGCTGTTCTTGCGGCGGGAGTCCATACATCTACCCAGTGGGCTGTCACAGTCATATAGTCCTGACCCTGCCCTGCTCCACTTGTCCACATGTCCGTGGTTAAGTGGACATTGGGTACAGCTGCATTTTTTAGGACACTGGTGACTCTTTTTCTGAGGTCTGTGTACATTTTCGGTATCGCCTGCCTAGAGAAATGGAACCTAGATGGTATTTGGTACCGGGGACACAGTACCTCCAACAAGTCTCTAGTTGGCTCTGCAGTAATGATGGATACCGGAACCACGTTTCTCACCACCCAGGATGCCAAGGCCTCAGTTATCCGCTTTGCAGTAGGATGACTGCTGTGATATTTCATCTTCCTCGCAAAGGACTGTTGAACAGTCAATTGCTTACTGGAAGTAGTACAAGTGGGCTTACGACTTCCCCTCTGGGATGACCATCGACTCCCAGCGGCAACAACAGCAGCGCCAGCAGCAGTAGGCGTTACACGCAAGGATGCATCGGAGGAATCCCAGGCAGGAGAGGACTCGTCAGACTTGCCAGTGACATGGCCTGCAGGACTATTGGCATTCCTGGGGAAGGAGGAAATTGACACTGAGGGAGTTGGTGGGGTGGTTTGCGTGAGCTTGGTTACAAGAGGAAGGGATTTACTGGTCAGTGGACTGCTTCCGCTGTCACCCAAAGTTTTTGAACTTGTCACTGACTTATTATGAATGCGCTGCAGGTGACGTATAAGGGAGGATGTTCCGAGGTGGTTAACGTCCTTACCCCTACTTATTACAGCTTGACAAAGGGAACACACGGCTTGACACCTGTTGTCCGCATTTCTGGTGAAATACCTCCACACCGAAGAGCTGATTTTTTTGGTATTTTCACCTGGCATGTCAACGGCCATATTCCTCCCACGGACAACAGGTGTCTCCCCGGGTGCCTGACTTAAACAAACCACCTCACCATCAGAATCCTCCTGGTCAATTTCCTCCCCAGCGCCAGCAACACCCATATCCTCCTCATCCTGGTGTACTTCAACACTGACATCTTCAATCTGACTATCAGGAACTGGACTGCGGGTGCTCCTTCCAGCACTTGCAGGGGGCATGCAAATAGTGGAAGGCGCATGCTCTTCACGTCCAGTGTTGGGAAGGTCAGGCATCGCAAACGACACAATTGGACTCTCCTTGTGGATTTGGGATTTCAAAGAACGCACAGTTCTTTGCGGTGCTTTTGCCAGCTTGAGTCTTTTCAGTTTTCTAGCGAGAGGCTGAGTGCTTCCATCCTCATGTGAAGCTGAACCACTAGCCATGAACATAGGCCAGGGCCTCAGCCGTTCCTTGCCACTCCGTGTGGTAAATGGCATATTGGCAAGTTTACGCTTCTCCTCCGACAATTTTATTTTAGGTTTTGGAGTCCTTTTTTTTCTGATATTTGGTGTTTTGGATTTGACATGCTCTGTACTATGACATTGGGCATCGGCCTTGGCAGACGACGTTGCTGGCATTTCATCGTCTCGGCCATGACTAGTGGCAGCAGCTTCAGCACGAGGTGGAAGTGGATCTTGATCTTTCCCTAATTTTGGAACCTCAACTTTTTTGTTCTCCATATTTTATAGGCAGAACTAAAAGGCACCTCAGGTAAACAATGGAGATGGATGGATTGGATACTAGTATACAATTATGGACGGACTGCCACGGTTAGGTGGTATAAAAAAACCACGGTTAGGTGGTATATATTATAATAATAATACAATTATGGATGGACGGACTGCCTGCCGACTGCCGACACAGAGGTAGCCACAGCCGTGAACTACCGCACTGTACACTGGTTGATAAAGAGATAGTAGTATACTCGTAACAACTAGTATGACACTATGACGACGGTATAAAGAATGAAAAAAAAACCACGGTTAGGTGGTATATATTATAATAATAATACAATTATGGATGGACGGACTGCCTGCCGACTGCCGACACAGAGGTAGCCACAGCCGTGAACTACCGCACTGTACACTGGTTGATAAAGAGATAGTAGTATACTCGTAACAACTAGTATGACACTATGACGACGGTATAAAGAATGAAAAAAAAACCACGGTTAGGTGGTATATATTATAATAATAATACAATTATGGATGGACGGACTGCCTGCCGACTGCCGACACAGAGGTAGCCACAGCCGTGAACTACCGCACTGTACACTGGTTGATAAAGAGATAGTAGTATACTCGTAACAACTAGTATGACACTATGATGACGGTATAAAGAATGAAAAAAAAACCACGGTTAGGTGGTATATATTATAATAATAATACAATTATGGATGGACGGACTGCCTGCCGACTGCCGACACAGAGGTAGCCACAGCCGTGAACTACCGCACTGTACACTGGTTGATAAAGAGATAGTAGTATACTCGTAACAACTAGTATGACACTATGACGGTATAAAGAATGAAAAAAAAACCACGGTTAGGTGGTATATATTATAATAATAATACAATTATGGATGGACGGACTGCCTGCCGACTGCCGACACAGAGGTAGCCACAGCCGTGAACTACCGCACTGTACACTGGTTGATAAAGAGATAGTAGTATACTCGTAACAACTAGTATGACACTATGACGACGGTATAAAGAATGGAAAAAAAACCACGGTTAGGTGGTATATATTATAATAATAATACAATTATGGATGGACGGACTGCCTGCCGACTGCCGACACAGAGGTAGCCACAGCCGTGAACTACCGCACTGTACACTGGTTGATAAAGAGATAGTAGTATACTCGTAACAACTAGTATGACACTATGACGGTATAAAGAATGAAAAAAAAACCACGGTTAGGTGGTATATATTATAATAATAATACAATTATGGATGGACGGACTGCCTGCCGACTGCCGACACAGAGGTAGCCACAGCCGTGAACTACCGCACTGTACACTGGTTGATAAAGAGATAGTAGTATACTCGTAACAATTAGGATGACACTATGACGGTATAAAGAATGAAAAAAAAACCACGGTTAGGTGGTAGGTATATAATAATAAATAATACAATTCTGGTCGGACGGACTGCCTGCCGTGTGCCGACACAGAGGTAGCCACAGCCGTGAACTACCGCACTGTACACTGGTTGATAAAGAGATAGTAGTATACTCGTAACAATTAGGATGACACTATGACGGTATAAAGAATGAAAAAAAAACCACGGTTAGGTGGTAGGTATATAATAATAAATAATACAATTCTGGTCGGACGGACTGCCTGCCGTGTGCCGACACAGAGGTAGCCACAGCCGTGAACTACCGCACTGTACACTGGTTGATAAAGAGATAGTAGTATACTCGTAACAATTAGGATGACACTATGACGGTATAAAGAATGAAAAAAAAACCACGGTTAGGTGGTAGGTATATAATAATAAATAATACAATTCTGGTCGGACGGACTGCCTGCCGTGTGCCGACACAGAGGTAGCCACAGCCGTGAACTACCGCACTGTACACTGGTTGATAAAGAGATAGTAGTATACTCGTAACAATTAGGATGACACTATGACGGTATAAAGAATGAAAAAAAAACCACGGTTAGGTGGTAGGTATATAATAATAAATAATACAATTCTGGTCGGACGGACTGCCTGCCGTGTGCCGACACAGAGGTAGCCACAGCCGTGAACTACCGCACTGTACACTGGTTGATAAAGAGATAGTAGTATACTCGTAACAATTAGGATGACACTATGACGGTATAAAGAATGAAAAAAAAACCACGGTTAGGTGGTAGGTATATAATAATAAATAATACAATTCTGGTCGGACGGACTGCCTGCCGTGTGCCGACACAGAGGTAGCCACAGCCGTGAACTACCGCACTGTACACTGGTTGATAAAGAGATAGTAGTATACTCGTAACAATTAGGATGACACTATGACGGTATAAAGAATGAAAAAAAAACCACGGTTAGGTGGTAGGTATATAATAATAAATAATACAATTCTGGTCGGACGGACTGCCTGCCGTGTGCCGACACAGAGGTAGCCACAGCCGTGAACTACCGCACTGTACACTGGTTGATAAAGAGATAGTAGTATACTCGTAACAATTAGGATGACACTATGACGGTATAAAGAATGAAAAAAAAACCACGGTTAGGTGGTAGGTATATAATAATAAATAATACAATTCTGGTCGGACGGACTGCCTGCCGTGTGCCGACACAGAGGTAGCCACAGCCGTGAACTACCGCACTGTACACTGGTTGATAAAGAGATAGTAGTATACTCGTAACAATTAGGATGACACTATGACGGTATAAAGAATGAAAAAAAAACCACGGTTAGGTGGTAGGTATATAATAATAAATAATACAATTCTGGTCGGACGGACTGCCTGCCGTGTGCCGACACAGAGGTAGCCACAGCCGTGAACTACCGCACTGTACTGTGTCTGCTGCTAATATAGACTGGTTGATATTTAAAGAGATATTAGTAGTATACAACAATACTATACTGGTGGTCAGGCACTGGTCACCACTCCTGCAGCAAAAGTGTGCACTGTTAATTAATATAATTGTACTCCTGGCTCCTGCTAACAACCTGCAGTGCTCCCCAGTCTCCCCCACAATTAATTATAAGCTTTTAATTTATACATTGATGACTGTGCAGCACACTGGGCTGAGCTGAGTGCACACAGACTGAGTCACACTGTGTGACTGACTGTGCTGTGTATCGTTTTTTTTTTCAGGCAGAGAACGGATATAGCAGAGAGAAGTGAACGGATATATTATATTAAATAAAAGTTAACTAGCAACTGCACTGGTCACTGACTGTGGTAAACTAACTCTGTCTGCGACTCTGCACAATCTCTCTCTATCTAATCTATCTATCTCTATTCTAATGGAGAGGACGCCAGACACGTCCTCTCCCTATCAATCTCAATGCACGAGTGAAAATGGCGGCGACGCGCGGCTCCTTATATAGAATCCGAGTCTCGCGATAGAATCCGAGCCTCGCGAGAATCCGACAGCGTCATGATGACGTTCGGGCGCGCTCGGGTTAACCGAGCAAGGCGGGAAGATCCGAGTCGCTCGGACCCGTGGAAAAAAAAGTGAAGTTCGTGCGGGTTCGGATTCAAAGAAACCGAACCCGCTCATCTCTAGTGTTTTGTTTCAATGTAATTCATTTCCTACCTTCACTTTTCACTACTTTACCTCTCACTACTTTATCTCCCCCTTCACTACCTCTCACTAATTTACCCCTGCTGTTTTCAGCAGCCTCTCTCACTAACCTATTTTCACTTTTTCACTATATATTTTTTCACTTTTGTGTTGCCCTGGGGTCACTCAGCTGCTTCATTTTGGGGGGTCCCGCACCCTAGATTTGTACCCCCCAAAATGTTAGGGACTTGCCCGACTAATGAGGTCACCTGGACGCGGTGGGCAAGCCGTTACTTATGGCCATAACTATGCGAAGAACCTCGCTTAAAATGCAAAATTTTATTGCAATTATTATTATTAATAAATTGGTAATGTTTGAATTGTGCACCTGCAACCTTTTTCTTTGTATGCAGTTCTACTGAAAGGTCTCCGCAGGGTCGCACCTCTCATTACCGGTGTGCACCCCAGGACCCCTCCCCTGTATACCTAATGCTGTGTATTCACATACACAATAGAAGGCCAGAGACCCCTTCTGCCTGGTGGTAGCACCCACGCCCACCTGTCCTATATATTGGTTTTAATTAGGTTCCTGACATTTCTTAGACTGCATGCAGAGCAAGGTGAGTCCTGCACAAATGTATATTGGATTATCAGATGGGGGGGCATTTCCGGGGTGTGGGTCCCCCTGAATTGTTGTGGCTGTTTTGCCTCAGGAGCAACACATATTAACACTTATTTTCATATTTACTTTCATCCCTATCGTGTGTTTTGTTTCAATGTAATTCATTTCCTACCTTCACTTTTCACTACTTTACCTCTCACTACTTTATCTCCCCCTTCACTACCTCTCACTAATTTACCCCTGCTGTTTTCAGCAGCCTCTCTCACTAACCTATTTTCACTTTTTCACTATATATTTTTTCACTTTTGTGTTGCCCTGGGGTCACTCAGCTGCTTCATTTTGGGGGGTCCCGCACCCTAGATTTGTACCCCCCAAAATGTTAGGGACTTGCCCGACTAATGAGGTCACCTGGACGCGGTGGGCAAGCCGTTACTTATGGCCATAACTATGCGAAGAACCTCGCTTAAAATGCAAAATTTTATTGCAATTATTATTATTAATAAATTGGTAATGTTTGAATTGTGCACCTGCAACCTTTTTCTTTGTATGCAGTTCTACTGAAAGGTCTCCGCAGGGTCGCACCTCTCATTACCGGTGTGCACCCCAGGACCCCTCCCCTGTATACCTAATGCTGTGTATTCACATACACAATAGAAGGCCAGAGACCCCTTCTGCCTGGTGGTAGCACCCACGCCCACCTGTCCTATATATTGGTTTTAATTAGGTTCCTGACATTTCTTAGACTGCATGCAGAGCAAGGTGAGTCCTGCACAAATGTATATTGGATTATCAGATGGGGGGGCATTTCCGGGGTGTGGGTCCCCCTGAATTGTTGTGGCTGTTTTGCCTCAGGAGCAACACATATTAACACTTATTTTCATATTTACTTTCATCCCTATCGTGTGTTTTGTTTCAATGTAATTCATTTCCTACCTTCACTTTTCACTACTTTACCTCTCACTACTTTATCTCCCCCTTCACTACCTCTCACTAATTTACCCCTGCTGTTTTCAGCAGCCTCTCTCACTAACCTATTTTCACTTTTTCACTATATATTTTTTCACTTTTGTGTTGCCCTGGGGTCACTCAGCTGTTTCATTTTGGGGGGTCCCGCACCCTAGATTTGTACCCCCTAAAATGTTAGGGACTTGCCCGACTAATGAGGTCACCTGGACGCGGTGGGCAAGCCGTTACTTATGGCCATAACTATGCGAAGAACCTCGCTTAAAATGCAAAATTTTATTGCAATTATTATTATTAATAAATTGGTAATGTTTGAATTGTGCACCTGCAACCTTTTTCTTTGTATGCAGTTCTACTGAAAGGTCTCCGCAGGGTCGCACCTCTCATTACCGGTGTGCACCCCAGGACCCCTCCCCTGTATACCTAATGCTGTGTATTCACATACACAATAGAAGGCCAGAGACCCCTTCTGCCTGGTGGTAGCACCCACGCCCACCTGTCCTATATATTGGTTTTAATTAGGTTCCTGACATTTCTTAGACTGCATGCAGAGCAAGGTGAGTCCTGCACAAATGTATATTGGATTATCAGATGGGGGGGCATTTCCGGGGTGTGGGTCCCCCTGAATTGTTGTGGCTGTTTTGCCTCAGGAGCAACACATATTAACACTTATTTTCATATTTACTTTCATCCCTATCGTGTGTTTTGTTTCAATGTAATTCATTTCCTACCTTCACTTTTCACTACTTTACCTCTCACTACTTTATCTCCCCCTTCACTACCTCTCACTAATTTACCCCTGCTGTTTTCAGCAGCCTCTCTCACTAACCTATTTTCACTTTTTCACTATATATTTTTTCACTTTTGTGTTGCCCTGGGGTCACTCAGCTGCTTCATTTTGGGGGGTCCCGCACCCTAGATTTGTACCCCCCAAAATGTTAGGGACTTGCCCGACTAATGAGGTCACCTGGACGCGGTGGGCAAGCCGTTACTTATGGCCATAACTATGCGAAGAACCTCGCTTAAAATGCAAAATTTTATTGCAATTATTATTATTAATAAATTGGTAATGTTTGAATTGTGCACCTGCAACCTTTTTCTTTGTATGCAGTTCTACTGAAAGGTCTCCGCAGGGTCGCACCTCTCATTACCGGTGTGCACCCCAGGACCCCTCCCCTGTATACCTAATGCTGTGTATTCACATACACAATAGAAGGCCAGAGACCCCTTCTGCCTGGTGGTAGCACCCACGCCCACCTGTCCTATATATTGGTTTTAATTAGGTTCCTGACATTTCTTAGACTGCATGCAGAGCAAGGTGAGTCCTGCACAAATGTATATTGGATTATCAGATGGGGGGGCATTTCCGGGGTGTGGGTCCCCCTGAATTGTTGTGGCTGTTTTGCCTCAGGAGCAACACATATTAACACTTATTTTCATATTTACTTTCATCCCTATCGTGTGTTTTGTTTCAATGTAATTCATTTCCTACCTTCACTTTTCACTACTTTACCTCTCACTACTTTATCTCCCCCTTCACTACCTCTCACTAATTTACCCCTGCTGTTTTCAGCAGCCTCTCTCACTAACCTATTTTCACTTTTTCACTATATATTTTTTCACTTTTGTGTTGCCCTGGGGTCACTCAGCTGCTTCATTTTGGGGGGTCCCGCACCCTAGATTTGTACCCCCCAAAATGTTAGGGACTTGCCCGACTAATGAGGTCACCTAGACGCGGTGGGCAAGCCGTTACTTATGGCCATAACTATGCGAAGAACCTCGCTTAAAATGCAAAATTTTATTGCAATTATTATTATTAATAAATTGGTAATGTTTGAATTGTGCACCTGCAACCTTTTTCTTTGTATGCAGTTCTACTGAAAGGTCTCCGCAGGGTCGCACCTCTCATTACCGGTGTGCACCCCAGGACCCCTCCCCTGTATACCTAATGCTGTGTATTCACATACACAATAGAAGGCCAGAGACCCCTTCTGCCTGGTGGTAGCACCCACGCCCACCTGTCCTATATATTGGTTTTAATTAGGTTCCTGACATTTCTTAGACTGCATGCAGAGCAAGGTGAGTCCTGCACAAATGTATATTGGATTATCAGATGGGGGGGCATTTCCGGGGTGTGGGTCCCCCTGAATTGTTGTGGCTGTTTTGCCTCAGGAGCAACACATATTAACACTTATTTTCATATTTACTTTCATCCCTATCGTGTGTTTTGTTTCAATGTAATTCATTTCCTACCTTCACTTTTCACTACTTTACCTCTCACTACTTTATCTCCCCCTTCACTACCTCTCACTAATTTACCCCTGCTGTTTTCAGCAGCCTCTCTCACTAACCTATTTTCACTTTTTCACTATATATTTTTTCACTTTTGTGTTGCCCTGGGGTCACTCAGCTGCTTCATTTTGGGGGGTCCCGCACCCTAGATTTGTACCCCCCAAAATGTTAGGGACTTGCCCGACTAATGAGGTCACCTGGACGCGGTGGGCAAGCCGTTACTTATGGCCATAACTATGCGAAGAACCTCGCTTAAAATGCAAAATTTTATTGCAATTATTATTATTAATAAATTGGTAATGTTTGAATTGTGCACCTGCAACCTTTTTCATTTTGTTTCTGTGCAGGGTAAATACTGGCTGCTTTATTTTTAAATTTTTACACTGCAATTTAGATTGCAGATTGAACTCACCACACCCAAATCTAACTCTCTCTGCAAATGTTATATCTGCCCCCCCTGCAGTGCACATGGTTTTGCCCAACTGCTAAAAAATTTCCTGCTGCGATCAACTTGGAATTACCCCCTCTGTCTAGAACGGAGTCTGACACGGAGCTGCAAGATACAGCAATGGCCTACTGTACTGTACTACTGTAATATACTGGTGGTCACCACAATGCAGCATACTGAGCATAGATATTTGCAGCACACTGAGCACAGATATTGAGCTTTTTAGGCAGAGAATGTAGCCACGTCCTCTCCGCTCAATCTCCAATGCACGAATGAAAATGGCGGCGACGCGCGTCTCTTTATATGGAATACGAATCTCGCGAGAATCCGACAGCGGGATTATGCCGTTCGGCCTCGTTCGGGATAACCGAGCAAGGTGGGAAGATCCGAGGCTGCCTCGGACCCGTGAAAAACACGTGAAGTTGGGGGGGGTTCGGATCTTGACGAACCGAACCCGCTCATCTCTAGTAAGTATATAGAAGAAATGGGTGTAGTGTGTGCTGTGTGGTCCCCCTCTGGACCCAGGGGCCCATATGCACTGCACACACTACACCCATTATAGCTACACAACTGCTTATACAGCATAAGCTCTTGCCCCCAGCTCTAGCTAGTATAACGAGTGGCAAAACCTCCCGCTGAGTCTGCAGCATGTAAAGAGAGTCACAGCAGGTCATGGCCACACACTCCATCAAATCTCCTGGCTGTACTTATCAAAGTTCAACAAATCCTGGTTCTTCTCTGATCTAGTTGTCTCATTTTATAAATGTATTTGAATTTCTGATGCTTGCAGAATGCCCCTGCTATGTGTCCTCTCTTGTCATTTCACCAGTCCTTTTTAATTACCTGGCACTATTGCAGTATCTCAGGGCCGTAACTACGTGTGTGCGGAGTGTGCTCCGCACATAGCGCTGCAGGGTAGGGGTCGCTGTTGGCAGCAATTGTCAATTATTAATTATAAAAACTTTCACTTGCACTTCACTTTTTGATGCACAGCATCTCCTGACCACCCCTGTATCCTACCCACACCCCTTTTGTCACTAATACCTATACAACCTTCATGGGCTTGATAACTCTTTGTTGTTCAGTCACACTGTCCTTTATTACATTTTGGGATGCTGATGCGCCCAGGATTCTAACCCGTTTTCTGTAACATTGCAGTTGGACATTCTTTGTGCAGTTTCTGAGTAGGTCTGAACTTACTCAGCCCTTGTGCTCACTTCAGCCTGTCTGGTCCCAGAAATTGATGTCAGACACTCGCCCTGCAAACGCTTGGATATGCCTGCGTTTTTCAAAACACTCCCAGAAAACGGTCAGTTGACACCCATAAACGCCTTCTTCCTGTCAATCTCCTTGCGATTGGCTGTGCAAATGGAGTCTTCGTAAAATCCATCGCTCAGCAATGATCCTCTTTGTACCCGTACGACGCGCCTGCGCATTGCGGTGCATACGCATGCGCAGTAGTGACGTGATCGATGCGCTGTGAAAAACGGCAGCGTACGATCAGGTCGGAATGACCCCCCTTGTACTTTGTGAAGGGGTGATCAGCGTTGCTGTCGTGCTGGGCAGATCTATGTAGTGTGTGGCTGCAAGGGATTGGATGTGTGGCTGCACACTGCATGGATCTGCTCGATTATGGTGCTAATTATTTTTTGTATGGGGTACAGGTAGCTTCATATAGTTACAAATCTCATTGTTTTTATGCTCTTTGGTTGGGTGCGGTGATTGGCTGGATTCCAGCAGGTTGGGGGTTTGAGTCCTGGGGGTGGCAGTATATTGAAATGTGTTCATGAGGGTGTTGTGGGTGAAAATATATGTGTGTGTGTGTATATATATATATATATATATATAAGAGAGAATAGGAATATGGGTATAATAGAGAATAGGCATAGGGGTATTAGCGACCAACAGTGTCTGGTAAAGTTAAATGAGTATGAAGAATTTAGCAGGGTATGTGTTTATAAAAAAAAAATCATGGTAAATTTATTTATACACAAAATACTAAAACAGGGCGGGCTAAATATATAAAAAGAGGCATCAAGAATTTCCTTAATGTCCCTTTAATATCTACATGTTCTTTGTATTTTATAAAAAACTTTTGTGGATTTCTTTGTTTCTGTAATGTATTATGGGCCCGATTCAGACCTGATTGCTGCTGTGTATTTTCGTCCAGCGGGTGATCAGCCATTAACTGCGCATGCGTATGCACCGCAATGCAAATGCGCATCCGCAAACAACAACAGGCATCGCCGGTCAGGGACAGGCTGGTGCAAAAAATCTAATCGCACAGCCAGTTGCATTCTGATTGACAAGAGGAGGCCATTTGTGGGTGGCAACTGACTTTTTTCTGGGAGTGTCAGGAAAAATGTAGGCGTGCCTAAGCGTTTTCAGGGAGGGTATGTGACATCAGCTCTGGCTCCGATCAGCCCGTTCTGATTTCACTGTAGGAGTAAGTCCTGGGCTGCACACAGACTGCACAAACTGGTAAAAACCATTCACTGGTGAGTGAGGTGCGAACGGATTTGCAGCTGTCCGCTGACTGAGGGATTTTTAGCAGCTCAGCATACAAATGCGATCGCAGACTTGCACAGCAAATATACACTCCCATTGGGCGGCGACTATCTGATCGCAGGACTACAATTTTAGCAGCCTAGCGATCAGGTCTGAATCACCCCCTATGTTTATTCTATCTGTTAAGTGCCTCGAATCCTATTGGTGAGAAAGCGCTATTATGATAATACAGGTTGAGTATCCCTTATCCAAAATGCTTGGGACCAGAGGTATTTTGGATATGGGATTTTTTCCGTATTTTGGAATAATTAGATACCATAATGAGATATCATGGTGATGGGACCTAAATCTAAGCACAGAATACATTTATGTTACATATACACCTTATACACACAGCCGGAAGGTAATTTTAGCAAATATTTTTTATAACATTTTATAACATTGTGCATTAAACAAAGTGTGTCTACATTCACACAATTAATTTATGTTTCATATACACAGCCTGAAGGTAATTTAATACAATATTATTAAGAACTATGTGTATTAAACAAAGTTTGTGTACATTAAGCCATCAAAAAACAAAGGTTTCACTATCTCACTCTCACTCAAAAAAGTCTGTATTTCGGAATATTCCGTATTTCGGAATATTTGGATATGGGATACTCAACCTGTATTAATATTATTAATAATAATAATAATAATAATAATAATAATAATAATAATAATAATAATAATTATTATTATTATTATTATCTGAAGTACTTCCAGATTGGAACATTATGTTCTACATTTCTTTAGTGCTTTCATTTGGAGACTCCTCAACTGACAGCTCATCAAATAATCTGCAAATGGCAAATGTTTTGGCAAAACCATTTGTCTAAGACATTTTCTTGTGATCACCCTGTTCTGCAGCATAGCCTTCAGTTCATTAAATCACTTTTTATGTTCAATCTCCACAGCATGGTTGACATTTCCCAGGTTAGTTTCCACCTTTTTTGTCTATTCCAGATGCTCAGGAAGGTTCTCAGTAACTTGTGCATATTTCTGTTTGAGCTCCTGAACTTGGCTTCATACATTAGCACAATGTCTTTATTAGTACTTTTCAAGATCTCCTTTTCATTGCACAGTTGCTTATTGACACTTTCTAACTCCCCATTTGTCTCCTTCAACATTTTTGCTCAGCATCTCTGTCTTTACCCACTCAATGTGAGTCTCTGACAAGCGAAAAAATTTCTATTTGCCTTCAAAGCGCTCTTAAAGAGCCTCAGTTAATTTTGCAACATGTTGTTCACATTCTTTATATTTTATGGTCGGATGATCTTTCTTTAAGTTAAACTCCATAAGTGTTACTTGTAAGGATTCAATTAAAGAGTATCTCTCTTTCAACATCAGAGATTCATTGGCCACTTTCTCGTATTTCATTCAGTTTGCTCAGATGTGTGCATTCTTCACAAAGTTTTGGTTCAAAAAAACTTTCTTGCTCTCTAAGTCTTCATTAATCAGACTTATCTGCTCTCTTTACAGCGCAGTCAACCTCTTTCACTGATTCACATTCCTGAAGACACTTAGCCAAAACTGCCAGATATATTCTTGTCTTTTTATGAACAATGACAGCAGCCTATTTCTCTTTTTGGCTCTCTTTATGTGACACTCTCTTTCTTTCATTGTCCATAGTGATACTTTGGCAAACTATGCAGTCTTTAGGCTTGCAAACATAACTTCTCTGAAAAGTGTTAGTGGTTGGTATCATGTTTCACTGCTGTGCCTTTATTAATATATTCAGGTTACTTGCATGGTATGGTTTTCTTCTGAACAGCAACTTCTTGCAAAATGTATGCATTCTGTGTAGTTGTTACTTGCAATAGGCCTGTTAACACTTTCTTTGTTTTGCTTTCTAGACTGGTGGGGAGGTGGAATCTAGTTTTCTTCATAATCCCAATTCAAACACCAACAGTGACTCTAGCTCTTCAAGATGACAGAATGGAATATTTATATATTAGTTGTCCACTTTATTTGTTCGGTGGACAAACTTAACTAGATAGTGTAGTAGAAAAGGTATGTCTTTTATCACCTTATTCTGTCCCCACCAACCTCTACTAGATAAGTTGACTAGAGCAGGTGTTCTGTTTGCAAGGCCACATTACAGTAATGACTTGGGGTCTGCTAGCTGTGACTAAACACTCACTGCCAAACCTGTAAGTCATACTCCATTTTTTCAAGAATTTAAAAAAAGAAAGAGATTCAGTTCAGTGCACAGAGATGGATTTCTTTCTCCTTTTCAAATTATTTTTTAAATTGTGTGTTACTTATTAATTTACGTGGTTGTACCCTCTTAGGCAATACTATAACAGTAGATATACTGTAATAATATCAATATACATTGAGTTAATACTTGAAGGGGTTATACTATCTGATTTTTTATTAGGATATATATAAAAGTCCAGTGCATTGATATCCCCCCTTTTTTTGTACATACAAACCAGTAAGTCACAAGACATCCCTCCAATTTTTTACTTTATTTATATTTAAAAAACAATCCATCATGATCAAGATGTTGATGTTGAATGATACCTTCTCAAGAATGCTGCAGCTTGAAGATACATACTTACAGTCTTTCAGCACCTGTAAGTAAACCAACCTAAAGATTAATTTATCCTGTGCTATCTTCCCCTTTATGCCCTGTGCAGTATCCTCAATTGGACAGGCCATCTTACGGCCCTGGAAGCATGAAAACCAATAATGTATATACAATGTACTTGCCAATAAGCAAAGAACATGGGCTTAGACTGGTTCAACAAAATGTGAATTCCTCTTCATTTTAATTTAGTGATTTGATCATGCTTGGAACATAAATAAAGTGCAGTTGCTTAGTCTGGACCATTTACACTCCTGTTTGTGACTGTGTGTGTGAGATATGTATATTTTATATTTCAATTTATATAGTTCTTAATTTTTTTGGGATTGATCTATGTACTTTGTTGCATACTTCAAATTAAATTTTTTTGTCAAGTTCATAACAATGATTTTCTATTGGTAACTATTTTATGCAGATCACTTCTATATCAATAACGGGTCGTGGACATATGGATCACTACTCTATTGTAAGCAAACCATTTGTGCAGTGTCTTTGTTGTGACCAGTTTATAAGCAGTTCTATCAGAAATGTTCTTTGTCTGAGATCTTGATCTGCCTTCAACAGTTCCCCTTAACTTATGTTTCTTAATAAAATTCCTGACAGTAGAAATTCCAAGCTGGAAGCATTTAGATATCTTTTTATAACCTTCCCCCTGCTTTGTAACAGTCAATTATCTTTATTTTCAAGTCTTCAATCAGATGCTTAGAGGAACCTATAGTTGTTGAGGGTAGGCACAACATCCTGAGAGGTTAGAAGGGTCAGAGCATTTATTCAACTCTGGAATTGTCTTTGCCATGCTTAATTTAATTAAATTTAATGCCTAATGAGTCAAGTTATGAAGCCTTAAAAAAAAACACCAGTGATGAAATTGGATGGTGTCCACACTGTCTTGATGAACTCGTTGTTTGATTTTTTTCATTCAATTATTTTATTGATTATTGACAACCCATGACATTGAGTTGCCAACGTAAATGTTTTGATCAAAATATGAGCCCAGTATCTCATATTTCTATTGTTAGATATTTTCAATTTGGTACTAGTAAGGATTACATGGTTCCCTAAAATATGAAGGTGAGGTAGCGCGCAAGCATAGTATAAGACCCTAATCTTATAATATTGATAAGACCCTAGTGTAATCATTAGAAAAGCAATTAATTCCCATTCATTTGTGTGCAATTCTAATGTTTCATTTGTTTATCAAATGAAAGTACCTGTTTAAGAGAGGTCCCACTTCTGATTTGTACATATCAAAAGAAGAGCCTCATTATTATGATCAAATACTATTTAATGGATATTTAAGAAAAGCTTATTAAAACACATTCAATGGGTAAAGAACATGTTATCGACTTTTAATACTGCAGAACTGTGTTAAAGTTCATCATAAGAAATTGAGATAATATGTCACAACTATGAAGCTTTGAGAACATGCCAGCCTCCATACTGTGTGGCTTGCTAGAAGGGACACTATACAGGGATGCTGATGCATAGGTCAACTGTGACAGAGGTACTGTACTGTCTTTTGTGGCATAGATATAAGAGAGTATATGTGGGACAGCAATTTGTTGGAGAGTTGCAAAAAATAAAAACAATAATTGCTAAAAGCAATGTTCTGTTGCATGCAAGTTAATTAAAAAGATTAATCTGCAGTGACCTATGCATAAAATATTTATGATAGGTAGGATTATATTTCAAGATACAAATACAATAAATTGTACTGCACTGTAGCTAACAAAATGCCCTTGCAAATCTGTAAACATAGGAATGACATAAGCTGCATGCCTGCATGGTAAAACCAGGAGCCATGCTGCATGAATGGGATCTAATTTTATGACAAATGGTATTATTACATACACCCTTTTCATTCCCGGAGACTACTTCAGTTACATTTATAATCAAAGCCATGCAGGAGAATTGTAGCATCATGCAGATTGCACGGGAAGAGGTAGTGCGGCCTGCTCTCCTTCTTCCTGATCACCTTTTAGTTCTCTATCACACATCTGCGAAGACTGGGTGATGTGTTAAATTCATTCATATTGCTTGCTATATGGGCTAAGATCACTGTGGCAGCTCAATGTAATTCAGCTGGCTTGCTGATGTTTGTTTATTAACTGCTGCGATAAGATATTTTATAAAATCTTAATGCGCAAAGATGCTTTTAATAACAGATAAGCCTGCATGCCTCCTATAAAGTGTGAGTGTGCACACACAAGCCCCTGTTAATTTAAAACTCAGATTAGGTATAAACTGTACAAATATAATCTAAGCAGCTGTATTTTTATTTGTTGAATAACGTTCATATACTAATCATGATAAAACAGAACTGTCTCCCAGGTAGGACTTTGTATAGTTAATCCTCTAAAATGGAGCCCTCTAAAAGTTGTCATTTCTACTACAGTATTTCAGTGACATGTATAGCAGCAAATCCATTATTTAATGAGCAGATACCCCCTTTATTTGTCTGCCAAGTGGATACACAGCCACATTCCACTTTTCAGAACGACCCATAAAATTGGAATGCACTTCAGTCTCTGACTGGCAGTCTGGCAATTCCGACATTTTGCATAAGGAATTTGTTCCTGTGAGTAACAGTAAACTGGTATAGGATCCCAAACGTTTCTTAAGCATCTACAGGTGAGCAGCTCAGCATCACTCATTTGTGAGCACTGTGTCACGGGAACTGAACTGTCTTCATTTATTGTCCTTATTACTGTAACGGGGCAATGGTTGGGCTGGTAATTGTGAACAATGAATGATGGAACCCTCTGCGACATCATTAGGCTGTGCAAAAAAATGTGCTCTGAATACCCGAGCTGCTTTTCAGTCCTAGTCAAGTCTTTATGTGCCTACTTTGTTTGGTTCAGTTCTGCAGAAATCCGAATCCACACAAATTTTGTGGATACAAACCAAGCCAGAACTTGGGGGGTAATTCAGACCTGATCGTAGCAGCATATTTGCTAGCAGTTGGGCAAAACCATGTGCACTGCAGGTGGGGCAGATATAACATGTGCAGAGAGAGTTAGATTTGGATGGCGTGTGTTAAAACTGAAATCTAAATTGCAGTGTAAAAGTAAAGCAGCTATTATTTATCCTGCACAGAAACAAAATAACCCAGCCAAATCTAACTCTCTCTGCAAATGTTATATCTGCCACACCTGCTGTGCACATGGTTTTGCCCAACTGCTAACAAATTTGCTGCTACGATCAGGTATGAATTACCCCCTTGGTCCTGAGGAGATCCATTCTGAACCGAGTCCCTGTTTGGATCTTCATGCGGTTCGCAATTAATATTTTAAATTCAAATTTTGGGTTTTGGATTGCAAAATTACATGATTTCTGCTTTTTTTTAACATTTTTAATTAATTATTATCAATATTTTATAGATTTTTAATCAAACTAAAAACTGAATCTGAACCAAAACACTTGAGGGATGTTTGACAAAACCAAAACACAATAACGAATTAGAACCAAAACCAAAACGAGGGGTCTATGTACATCTCTACTACTTGTAAATCAAGCTGGTTATATGTGTAACTGAACTGGTTAGGTTATTGTTATTATTGTAGAGGTGGTTGTTAGATATACAGTTAAAAGATCGACAGTCAAACGGTCGACAGACTCAGAAGGTCGACATGAAAAAGGTCGACACATGTTTTGTAAAAGTTTTTTTATGTTTTTACAACTTTTGCTGCATTTACTATCCATTCACAAACTATTATCTTTAGTAACCTTGTGGCGAGTGAAGCAAGCCCTCGAGGGAACGCATTTCTAATTTGGGTGAAATATGTTTAAAAACACAAAATTACACCATACATTTTATTTTTACTTTTTGTGTCAACCTTTTGACCCTGTCGACCTTCTGTCAACCTTTTAATCCTGTTGATCTTTTAACTGTCGACCCTATGGTCTATTTTCTGTATCACAACCGTTATTTAAAAAACATATATTTCTATGCTAATTTATGTCTTAAACTAATCATGAGATCAAGGGCACATTGGGCGGAATGCAACAATCTTTGCATTTTCAATGCGATGTGTCCTGCCACTCTCCATAGCGGCATTTACTAACACCATATGCATGAAGAAAATCATGAAGGACAGCTCTTGGGTAAAAGATTTCCTTTGCAATGTGTGGACTTCTGGGTTTATGATCCGGGAGTCCGTCTGCGCATGCGTCTAGTGACGCATGTGCTGCAGGGGTTTGCTAGGAGGAACCCCTCTCAGAAGGGGCAATGAGATAGAATCACAAGGGCTTTTATAGGACAATGCCATCTGAAGATGGCATTGCCCACAACATCCAAGACCCGGAATCTATCGCATTCCAGGGCTTGGTGAAACGTCATTTCAGAGGTTTGGCTGCATTGTTCAGCTTGCCGCATCTGGCCCAATATGACTTTCTTTTTTATATGATTCAGTGTACGACCATGCCCCCCACACACACTATGCTATTCCATGCTAGCATAACCAGATTAAGGGGGGCACAGGGGATACTGTACTCATGGCCTGCATCTGTCAGGGAGCCCCCCAGCTGGAGCATATTTACATCATTAGCTCTCCCTCTTGTGCAGCAGCAGAACCAAGCAGCCAGAATGCAAGCAGGACAGTATGCAGTGCATGCAGAAATACAGGAGAATCAGGTGTTATGAGCTACTGATGGAGCTTGTTGACTAAAGGAAATATAGGAGGGGGGATTGCTGTAAAAGACCCAGCTTCTGCTCCACCCCACCTGGGTCCTGTGTAACCTATTATCTAATGAAAGCATTTGGGTCTAAAGAGAGAGGCATATAGGGAGTCATCCTGAGTCCTATTCTTACATGTGACAAGATAAATTATAGATTTTATTTTTCTATGTGTATTTTAAGGTTGTTTAAGTTGTCTTTGTTTCACTACAAGAAAACTTTATAAAATAGTAGTCTCAATTATGTGGAGCTACATTATAAACAGTACCCAGGCATTATTAAACTATTAGTTTAACTCTAACATACGCCATTGGTTTAAATTTAATATACACATTCCATACATTCCAACATAACACATTGCAGGACGGACAAAATACTGTACCTGGATCTCCTTCTTAATTTATGATTGCAATCACCTGTGTTGAAATACAGGTTGAGTATCCCATATCCAAATATTCCAAAATACGGAATATTCCAAAATATGGAATTTTTTGAGTGAGAGTGAAATAGTGAAACCTTTGTTTTCTGATGGCTCAATGTACACAAACTTTGTTTATTACAGAAAGATATTAAAAATATTGTATTAAATGACCTTCAGGCTGTGTGTATAAGGTGTATATGAAACATAAATGAATGGTGTGAAAGTAGACACACTTTGTTTAATGCACAGAATTATTAAAAATATTGGCTAAAATTACCTTCAGGCTGTGTGTATAAGGTGTATATGATACATAGATTCATTCTGTGCTTAGACTTGGGTCCCATCGCCATGATATCTCATTATGGGATGCAATTATTCCAAAAAACGGAAAAATCCGATATCCAAAATACTTCTGGTCCCAAGCATTTTGGATAAGGGATACTCAACCTGTACCTTTCTTATCAATTAAATAATTCAACACAGATTGTGCCAGACATATATAAAGAGGGAAGTCCATGTAGAGAGAATTTTGTCCCTCCTGGAATGAGTTGTGTTGGGATGTATGCACAATCTAATATACACCCTTCCTTCCCAAGGCCCCCCTGACTTAAATGCCGCACCACCCCATCCCCCGCCCGCTAGTGCCAGGGCAAGAAAGCTTTACTTGTAGCCTTGCTTGCACTTACATTTACTGTATTCAACTGGATCCAGGAGGTTCACTGACCTCTGTGAATCTTAGGAGGGAAAGCATTGCATTGGAGACAAGAGTAATTCAGCAGTAGCAGGAATTCTGCTACCCAAGAAGTCAACAGTTCTAGATGTGAGTTTAAGAGTCTGGTAATGGAAGCAACTACTTTCCTACAAATGGTGCGCAGTTGGTACTTGCTTTCCATTTGGTGAGTGCCTGGTATATAAGTAAATTCAGATGGAACTGTCGATAATAATAGCATGGTAAAAGGGAACAAAAAGACAATTAATTAAATGCAAGAATAAATAACAGACAGGGTAGCAGAGTAATACCTTCCTGTCTCATCAGTAAATACACATATTTTGTCTAAGGCTGGTGGGGGTCCAGGGCCGCCATCAGAAATTCTGGGACCTGGGACTCGCAAAATAGGCAGCCCCCCCCCTCAAAATAAATAAATAAATAAATTAATTAATAAATGAAGAAAAAATATAAATTAAACTAAAAAAAAAATATATATCTATATATAAAACCATACAAAAAATAAATATATATATATATATATATATATATATATATATATATATATATATATATACACACTAGAGATGTGCACCGGAAATTTTTCGGGTTTTGGGGGTAATTCCAAGTTGATCGCAGCAGGATTTTATTTAGCAGTTCGGCAAAACCATGTGCACTGCAGGGGAGGCAGATATAACATGTGCAGATAGAGTAAGATTTGGGTGGGTTATTTTATTTCTGTGCAGGGTAAATACTGGCTGCTTTATTTTTACACTGCAAATTAGATTGCAGATTGAACACACCACACCCAAATCTAACTCTCTCTGCACATGTTATATCTGCCTCCCCTGCAGTGCACATGGTTTTGCCCAACTGCTAAAAAAAATCCTGCTGCGATCAACTTGGAATTACCCACTTTGTGTTTTGGTTTTGGATTCGGTTTCGCGCCCGTGTTTTGGATTCGGACGCGTTTTGGCAAAACCTCCCTGAAATTTTTTTGTCTGATTCTGGTGTTTTTTTTCAAAACCCCCACAAAAACAGCTTAAATCATAGAATTTGGGGGTAATTTTGATCCTATAGTATTATTAACCTCAATAACCATAATTTCCACTAATTTCCATTTTATTCTGAACACCTCACACCTCACAATATTATTTTCAGTCCTAAAATTTGCACCGAGGTCGCTGGATGACTAAGCTAAGCAACCAAGTGGGCGGTACAAACACCTGGCCCATCTAGGAGTGGCACTGCAGTGTCAGGCAGGATGGCACTTAAAAAAATTGGCCCCAAACATCACATGATGCAAAGATAAATAATAAAAAAAGAGGTGCAAGATGGAATTATCCTTGGGCCCTCCCACCCACCCTTATGTTGTATAAACAGGACATGCACACTTTAACAAACCCATCATTTCAGCCACAGGGTCTGCCACACGACTGTGGCTGAAATTACTGGTTGGTCTGGGCCCCCACCAAATCCCCAGGAGATTCCAATTGGGGTAAGCCATTCTGCGATGATGTTCCTCAGTTTCCGTAAGAGGTTGTCAGCTGTGTGCCTCTTATGGAAAGCGGTGATACAAAGCGTATCCTGCCTAGGAACGAGTTGGCGTTTTTGCAAGATGCTGCTACTGGTGCCGCCGCTGCTGTTCTTGCTGCGGGAGGCAATACATCTACCCAGTGGGCTGTCACAGTCATATAGTCCTGAGCCTGCCCTGCTCCACTTGTCCACATGTCCGTGGTTAAGTGGACATTGGGTACAACTGCATTTTTTGAAGGACACTGGTGAGTCTTTTTCTGACGTCTTACATTCTCGGTATCGCCTGCCTAGAGAAGTGGAACCTAGATGGTATTTGGTACCGGGGACACAATACCTCAAGCAATTCTCTAAGTCCCTGTGAACTAACGGAGGATACCAGACACACGTTTAACACAAACACAGCTGCCAAGGCCTGAGTTATCCGCTTTGCAGCAGGATGACTGCTGTGATATTTCATCTTCCTCGCAAAGGACTGTCCATTGCTTACTGGAAGTAGTGCAAGTGGTCTTCCGACTTCCGACTTCCCCTCTGGGATTACGATGGACTCCCAGCAGCAACAACAGCAGTGCCAGCAGCAGTAGGAGTTACACTCAAGGATGCATCGGAGGAATCCCAGTCAGGAGAGGACTCGTCAGACTTGCAAGTGACATGGCCTGCAGGACTATTGGCGTCCCTGTCTAAGGAGGAAATTGACACTGAGGGAGTTGGTGGTGTGGTTTGCAGGAGCTTGGTTACAAGAGGAAGGGATTTAGTTGTCAGTGGACTGCTTCCGCTGTCACCCAAAGTTTTTGAACTTGTCAATGACTTCTGATGAATGCGCTCCAGGTGACATATAAGGGAGGATGTTTCTAGGTGGTTAACGTCCTTACTCCTACTTATTACAGCTTGACAAAGGCAACACACAGCTTTACACCTTTTGTCCGCATTTCTGTTAAAATAATTCCACACCGAAGAGGTGATTTTTTTTTGTAATTTGACCAGGCATGTCAATGGCCATATTCATCCCACGGACAACAGTTGTCTCCCCGGGTGCCTGACTTAAACAAACCACCTCACCATCAGAATCCTCCTTGTCAATTTCCTCCTCAGTGCCAGCAACACCCATATCCTCATCCTGGTGTACTTCAACAGTGACATCTTCAATTTGACTATCAGGAACTGGACTGTGGGTGCTCCTACCTGCACTTGCAGGGGGCGTGCAAATGGTGGAAGGCACCACCTCTTCCCGTCCAGTGTTGGGAAGGTCAGGCATCGCAACCGACACAATTGGACTCTCCTTGGAGATTTGTGATTTAGAACAACACACAGTTCTTTGCTGTGCTTTTGCCAGCTTAAATCTTTTCATTTTTCTAGCGGGAGGATGAGTGCTTCCATCCTCATGTGAAGCTGAACCACTAGCCATGAACATAGGCCAGGGCCTCAGCCGTTCCTTGCCACTCCGTGTCGTAAATGACATATTGGCAAGTTTACGCTTCTCAGACGCTTTTAATTTTTATTTTTGTGTTATTTCACTGAACTTTAGTTTTTTGGATTTTACATGCTCTCTACTATGACATTGGGCATTGGCCTTGGCAGACGACGTTGATGGCATTTCATCGTCTTGGCCATGATTAGTGGCAGCAGCTTCAGCATGAGGTGGAAGTGGATCTTGATCTTTCCCTATTATACACTCCATTTTTTCTCTCCATTTTTTAATGTGTGGAATTATATGCCAGTAATATATCAATAACAATGACCTACTGTACTGTACTATATGTATACTGCTGGTCACCAAAATACTGCACGGTACTACTATATACTGCTCACAATAATGCAGCACAGATATGGATCGCATACTCGACACAGAGCTGCAAGATAGAGCAATGGCCTACTGTACTGTACTATATGTATACTGCTGGTCACCAAAATGCTGCACTGTCCTACTATATACTGCTCACAATAATGCAGCACAGATATGGATAGTATACTTGACACAGAGCTGCAAGATACAGCAATGGCCTACTGTACTGTACTATGTGGGTCATTCCGAGTTGTTCGCTCGTTGACGATTTTCGCTATGCTTTGATTTGTTGCAAAATGCGCATGCGCAAGGCACGCAGGGTGCATGCGCTTAGTTATTTAACTAAAAACTTAGTAGATTTGCTGTGGATTCTGTGGCGCTTTTCAGTCGCTCTGCTGATTGGTGAGTGATTGACAGGAAAGGGGTGTTTCTGGGTGGTAACTGAGCGTTTTCCGGGAGTGTGCTAAAAAACGCAGGCGTGTCAGGGAAAAACATGGGAATGTCTGGAGAAACGGGGGAGTGGCTGGCCGAACGCAGGGCATGTTTGTGACGTCAAACCAGGAACTAAACGGATTGAGCTGATCGCAATCTGTGAGTAGGTCTGGAGCTACTCAGAAACTGCAAAGAATTATTTATTAGCAGTTCTGCTAATCTTTCGTTCGCTATTTTGCTATGCTAAGATACACTCGCAGAGGGCGGCGGCGTAGCGTGTGCAATGCTGCTAAAAGCAGCTAGCGAGCGAACAACTCGGAATAAGGGCCTATATGTATACTGCTGGTCACCAAAATACTGCACTGTCCTACTATATGCTGCTCACAATTTGCAGCACAGATATGGATTGTATACTTGACACAGAGCTGCAAGATACAGCAATGGCCTACTGTACTGTACTATATGTATACTGCTGGTCACCAAAATGCTGCACTGTCATACTGTATACTGCTCACAATAATGCAGCACAGATATGGATACTATACTTGACACAGAGCTGCAAGATACAGCAATGGCCTACTGTACTGTACTATATGTATATATGGGAAGATGTTTAAGTGATTCATTGGCGGGCTGGAGGGACTTGGAAGGAGTGCAGGAGAGGTGGGAAAACCTGAAAAGGGCAGTATAAGGGCAACAGACCTTTGTATCAAAAGGGTTACGAAAAGCACCAGGAATAGGAAGCCAGCGTAGTTCACAAAAGAAGTATCAACTAGTGTGAAAGCAAAAAAGCTGGCTTTTAGGAAATACAAACAGACTCAAAATAATAATGAGAAAGAAGTGTATCTTGACACACGGCAGGATGCTAAGATAGTGATCAGACGTGCAAATGCAGAAGCTGAGGAGAAAATGGCCCAGTCCGTAGATAAAGGGGGCAAAACTTTTTTTAAGTATATAAATGAAAGGAAAAAATCAAATGGAGGAATAATAAGACTTAAGACAGAGAGTGAGAATTTGGTGGAGGGAGACAAGGCAATACCAGATCACCTAAATCATTATTTTTGCTCCGAATTTGCTACAGAAGGAGAAGGGATGGGGCCACAGTTAAGCTGCAAGGACATTTATAAAAATAAGATAGATGAAACTACATTTACAGAGGAGAAGGTCTTAATAGAACTTTCAAAACTAAAAGTGGAAACATCAATGGGACCAGATGGGATACACCCAAGGATACTAAAAGAGCTAAAAGATGTGCTGGTGGCATCATTAACAGAATTATTTAACCAGTCACTAAATACAGGTGCCATTCCAGAGGACTGGAAAAGAGCAAATGTAGTTCCACTGTACAAAAGTGGAAGCAAGGAAGAAGCAAGTAGCTACAGACCAGTAAGCCTTACATCAGTAGTAGGGAAAGTAATGGAAAAACTATTAAAAGAAAGAATAGTGGAATATCTTAAATCAAACAACTTACAGGATCCAAAACAGCATGGATTTACTGGTGGGAGATCATGAAAAACAAATGTTATTGACTTTTTTGACTCTGTGTTGAAAATAATAGATCAAGGGGGAGCTGTAGATGTAGCATATCTAGACTTTAGCAAGGCATTTGACACTGTCCCACATTGAAGACTGCTAAATAAACTTGAAAGCGTGGGGGTGGATTACAAAACAGTTAAATGGATGAGAACCTGGTTGCAGGATAGGAAACAGACAGTTGTAGTAAATGGAGTGCAATCTTTGGAAGGAAATGTTACCAGTGGAGTACCCCTGGGATCTGTACTTGGACCAGTTCTCTTTAACATCTTTGTTAGTGACATTGCAAATGGTATTAAAGGGAAAGTATGCCTTTTTGCAGATGATACAAAGATTTGCAACAGGGTAGACACACCGGGAGGGGTAAAACAAATGATTGATGACCTAGCTAGGCTTGAGAAATGGTCCAGAACGTGGCAACTACAGTTTAATGCTAAAAAATGCAAAATCATGCACTTAGGTCTAAAAAACTCAAAGGCTAAATATAGTATCAAGGGTACTAAAATGGAAACTACTGAGGAGGAAAGAGATTTAGGAGTCACTATTTCAAGTGACTTAAAGGCAGGAAAGCAATGCAACAAAGCAATGAGAAAGGCAAGTCAGATGCTTGGTTGCATAGGGAGAGGAATCAGTAGCAGGAAAAAAGAAGTGATAATGCCATTGTATAGGTCATTGGTACGGCCGCATCTTGAATACTGTGTTCAGTTCTGGAGATCATATCTCCAGAAGGATATAAATACATTAGAGAGTGTACAAAGAAGGGCAACTAAAATGGTGCATGGCCTACATCACAAAACTTACCCGGAAAGGCTAAAAGATCTTAACATGTATAGTTTGGAGGAGAGAAGGGAAAGGGGGGACATGATAGAAACTTTCAAATATACCAAAAGTTTTAACAAAGTTCAGGAGGGAAACGTTCTTCAAAGGAAGAGGAGTATTAGAACTCGAGGACATACACTGAAACTGGAGAGAGGCAGGTTCAGGGGAAATTTAAGGTAAACTTACTTCACAGAAAGGGTAGTGGACAAGTGGAATAGCCTCCCATCAGAGGTGGTAGAGGCTAAAACTGTAGAGCAATTTAAACATGCTTGGGATAGGCATATGAATATCCTTACAAAAAATTAAGGTTCAAAAATGGTTGAGATTACCTAAAGGATAAAAAAGGGGCAGACTAGATGGGCCAAGTAGTTCTTATCTGCTGTCAAATTCTATGTTTCTATGTTTCTATACTGCTGGTCACCAAAATGCTGCACTGTCCTACTATATACTGCTCACAATAATGCAGCACATATATGGATAGTATACTTGACACAGAGCTGCATGATACAGCAATGGCCTACTGTACTGTACTATATGTATGCGGCTGGTCACCAAAATGCTGCACTGTCCTACTATATACTGCTCACAATAATGCAGCACAGATATGGATAGTATACTTGACACAGAGCTGCAAGATACAGCAATGGCCTACTGTACTGTACTATATGTATACTGCTGGTCACCAAAATGCTGCACTGTCCTACTATATACTGCTCACAATAATGCAGCACAGATAGGATAGTATACTTGATACAGATCTGCAAGATACAGCAATGGCCTACTGTACTGTACTACTATAATTATATACTGGTGGTCCCCACAATGCAGCACACTGAGCACAGATATTTGCAGCACACTGAGCACAGATATGGAGCGTTTTCAGGCAGATAACGTAGATATTTTCAGCACACTGAGCACAGATATTTGAAGCACAGATATTTGCAGCACACTGAGCACAGATATGGAGCGTTTTCAGGCAGATAACGTAGATATTTTCAGCACACTGAGCACAGATATTTGAAGCACACTGAGCACAGATATTTGCAGCACACTGAGCACAGATAGGGAACTTTTCAGGGAGAGAACGCAGCCACGTCCTCTCCGTTCAATCTCCAATGCACAAGTGAAAATGGCGGCGACGCGCGGCTCTTTATATAGAATACGAATCTCGCGAGAATCTGACAGCAGGATGATGACGTTCGGCCGCGTTCAAGTTAACCGAGCAAGGCGGGAAGATCCGAGGCTGCCTCGGAACCGTGTAAAATAGGTGAAGTTCGGGGGGGTTCGGTCCGAACCCGCTCATCTCTAATATATAGTGTATATATATACACACGCACGCACGCACACATACACACACTTTCTCTCTCCCACTCACTCTCCCTCAACTTACCTATCACAGGCTGGCCAGAGATGTAGCAGCCTAGTCCTGTGTAGCTCCGCCCCCTCCATTTTGTGTAGCTCCGCCCCCTTCTCATGACCGAGATCTGGCACTGTCACAGGAGTGGGGAGAGTACGCTGCAAGCTTTTATTGAAAAGTCTGTACCAAAATGGCCGCCGCCTCAGAGGAGACAGTTATTAAAGATACTAGAGGAGCCTTCTCTAGTATCTTTAAGAACTGTCTCCACTGAGGCGGCGGCAATTTTTGGAGGGGCGTTTACAATAGAAGCTTTCAGCGTCCTCTCCCCCTCCTTTGACAGCCAGAACTCGGTAATGAAAAGTGAGTGGAGCATCGCGGTGGTGGAGGGTGGCATGAGCGGCCCAGGCCCTCTCCTCTCTGTTAGAGAGGCCGGGCTCGGGACATCTGTGCCCGCAGCACCCCCCTGATGGCGGGCCTGTGGGGGTCACTGGTGTTTTCTCTAGGATTTACTGATTTGCAGAAAGCTGCAACTTTGTTGCAACACTGTAAGTTAGTAATACTTGTTTGCATAGCCTGAACTTTGTGAGCCCCATAGCAATTTCTAGTAGGGGCCCCTATCCCAATGCTTCTAGAGAGACACAGCAGTTATTCATTTTATGCCCCATAATAGTGCTCTAGTTCATTTGTTTCTAAACCATAGTAGTGCCTTAGTTAATGTATCCCCCACAGTAGTGCCCTATTTTATGTTATGAACCATAGTTGTGCCCTAGTTCATATTATGTCACATTTTTGGGCTGCCAGTACACACTATGCAACACAGTAACCCCAATTCTTTTTATGACATACAGTGCCCTCAATTCATACTATGCTACACTAAAGTGCCTCTACTGCATGTTGTACCCAGCTGTGCAAGTGGGTGGGTACGGGTGGGTACGGCGTACCCTTAAGAATTTAGCCCTGGGTACTACGTATCCACCGCTGCCGGGTCGCCACTCCCTCCGCTGCTGCTCACCGCACCGCTTCTGCTTGAGGGAAGGAGGGCGCAGCGTGCGCCTCTCCTGCCCCTAAGTGTCTACCCTCAATTAGGTGCCGGCCCGTGAGCCAATCAGAGCTCGCGGACCGGCAGCCAAGGCTCCTGATTGGCTGCCGGACCATGAGCTTTGATTGGCTCACAGATCGCGCCTAATTGAAGGTAGACACCCACTGCTACCGGAGACTGAGGGGCAGGAGAGGCGCACGCTGCGCTCTCCTCCCCTAACACACAGGAGAGCAGCAGCGCGGTAAGCAGCAGGGGAAGGGGGGGCACTGTGAGGACATGTGTACCTGGCACTGGGGGCATATCTGGCACTGCGGGGACATGTGTATCTGGCACTGGGGGCATCTCTGTATCCAGCACTGGGGGCATATCTGGCACTGCGGGGACATGTTTATCTGGCACTGGGGGCATCTCTGTATCCAGCACTGGGGGCATATCTGGCACTGGGGTGCATTTCTGTATCTGACACTGGGCCATATCTGGCACTGGGGGCATCTCTGTATCTGGCACAGGGGGCATATCTGACACTGTGGGGGAATTTCTGTTTCTGGCACTGGGGGCATATCTGGCACTGGGGGACATGTGCATCTGGCACTGGGGGCATTTCTGTTTCTGGCACTGGGGACATCTCTTTATCTGGCACTGGGGGCATATTTGGCACTGTGGACAATGTGTATCCGGCACTGTGGAACAATGTATCTGGCACTGTGAGGCAATGTATATCTGGCACTCTGGGGGCATTTAAGTATCTGGCACTGTGGGGCAATGTATATCTGGCACTGTAGGGCAACGTGTATCTGGCACTATTGGGGTCATATGTGTATCTGCCCCCCCCCCATATGTGTATCACGCCCCCATTTTCATTGGCCATGCCCCATGTGGCATTTGGCCACACCCATTTTTTGGTGCGCGCACACAGTACCTGCAAGACTTTTTTTCTACTTGCACCACTGGTTGTACCACAGTGCCACAGTTCCTATTATGTAATATCATAATGGCCTTCAGTTCCTTTTATAAGACATTACAATGAGTAGGTCCAGGGAAGTAACTAGATATATTGTAGGCCACAAGGCAAATGTTTGTAAGGGCTACTATGTACCACCCAATGGTGAAAAATGTATATAACATGTGTAGTGTAACTGGGCTCCATAGCAGCTGTGCTCCCTGCACCTATGGTAGCTACAGTGGCAAATGCAGGATTTCTAGAGGGGGGTTTCCAAATGCAGCCCACAATTTCCCACTCTGCAGAACATTGGAGCAAGTGTGGAAATCTGGGAGAATGGTAGAAGAACCTAATAACGACCCTGGATATTAATGTAAACATTGGTCTTTTTATACACTGGATACTGTATGGAATACAGTATTAATATTTAACACAACAAAAATTGTCTATAGGATAGGCTGTATCAAACATATTTAAATAATAAATAAATAAATACAGAAACATAATAGAACCAGTACTGCACTTCTAAGCACACATTCTTCCACCTCATGGTAAGGTTTCTGTCTCTTCTTCATGGTAGCTACTCACTGGTCCAATGCACTGATTTAGGATCCACACGCACAGCAAACTTGGTAGAAGAAGCTTCATGATGTGGTGGCAGCTTGCTATTCTTGTCATAATTTGAGCCACTTGCCAAGAGGAGTGGGGTTTCCAGGCAAACAGAACCCCCCACCACCTGCGCGTTTGCCTATGAGCTATGTCCTTGCTTGTTTTGACTGCTTTTGCTGTTATAGTGTTGTAGTTAATAGTTCAGGGAGGATGATTGCAGAGATCTCGGAAATAATGCATAAAACAAAACTTGTATGAATTTGGAATTAGGACAAGTACACATGTCTCTCAGCCTAATTGCAACATCACATAAGGACATATTATGTCCATCGGAAGGTGGGTCACAATTGCACACCTACCGCTACTTGGAGCATTGAAGGGGCATCACTATAACAGGGACCAGCAGTGTAGCTACAACAGGGGCAGGGGATGCGGCTGCTACGTGGCCCGGGCTGTCTCTGGTGCCCGAGTTCAACACTTACCCTGCACCTACCTGCTGATCCACAGCCATTGCTGCTTTTTTCTGCAGCCACTCCAACTCAGCCTGCCTCTCCTGAGTACTAACTGATGCTGGGAGTAGGCGTGGCTGAGTCTGCAGGGACGTCCTGGACCACGGCCACGCCTCCTCCCAATGACTGAGGAAAGATGATATAGAGCAGATGAAACTGCAGGACAGCAGGACACTGCTAACATGTATAAAAGCAGTAAGTGGGGCCCAAGTGGTGAGTGCCCACCTGCTGCGGGTAATCCACCAGGGGGTCTATAAGTAGACAGGGGTGGTGAAGGGGATCTTTTAGTAGTCCACCGGGGTGGGGTGGGGGGCTGTGCCTCTGAGTAGTCAGTTGGGGGGCCCATGGAAATTATGCTATGGGGCCCCTAGTGGCATAGCTGCACCCCTGACAGAGGCTCTAATAAGTCCTGATAATTGGGGCTGCGGAATAGTCCCCACCAATCAAGACTGTCCAACCTAAATTGGGACAGTCTGGAGATATGAATATATCATATGATAAATGTAGCTAATCTACTTCATTAACTTACTTCATACTGTTTCTAGGTTGCATATTTTTCTAAATTTCATGGTCTAGTGAAACTATTTCTTATCAGTGTTTGCTCTTTATTGAATTCGTCATCATAAATTCTCAAAGAGGGCAGGAAGCATTCCCTAGGCCATATGCTTAATCACTAATCCTTGAATTCCTTCCAGATATATGTGTGCATTACTTCAAATCCTGTCCAAAAACTGCTAGTTGTGTAAACCTCAGGAAATGGCTGGGAATGTCCAGGATTGCAATGCCCCGAAAAGGATTTGGCAGGGACTCATCTTAGTATGTTAATAGAGGCTTCCTCTCTATTATTATTATTATTATTATTATTATTATGATCCCCAGCGGCACTTATTTAATGTTTATATGAAGACATATTTTGGTTAGGATGTTGTTGTTGTGTAACTGCAAGGAATTGTGCTTTAGAAATAGCAACACCAATATGTCACACTAATCTTTCACAGACTCTGAACAGAAATACTGGAAAGAAATAAAAAAAAAAAATTTGTTTTGTCTGTGTTTTGAACATACAGTATCTAGCTTTAAGCATAATGTTACATGGCACAAAGCATGGCTCTGGTAAAGGGGGGTACATACGTAGAGATGTGTGCTTAAATTCTAAGCAATCTGACTAGATTGTTTAGAAATTAAGCACACATCACTCAGTGTGTATAGCCCATAGTGATAGCGCGTATCGCTATTGCTGACTCTAGATCCGGGTCGTAACCACGGAGGAGGGGACCCGTGTGCAGTCTCGCGTGTGGGCCCCCTCCTCCTCCATAGCAGGCAACGCAGTTAGTGCTCTGAGCACTGGAGAGACTCTGGCACAGTGCGGAGTGAGGAGGGGGCCCACACGCGGAGACACCGATGGACATCAGAAAGGTAAGTACAGATGAAATGGGTGCAGTGTGTGTGGTGTGTGCCCCTTCTGGACCCAGGTGCCTGTGTTCACCGCACACACTGCACCCATTCTAGATACACCACTGCTCTAGATTGGCTTGCATGCAGGCCAAATCTAGTCAGATCACTCACTGGGTGAAGTGAGCGTTTCTACCCCCCCCCCCCCATCCCCCCGCATTATGTGCTGAGCATCCTGAGATGTGTGTTGAGCGATCTGTGCTAGATCGCTCAGCACACATCTCTCGGTCTGTACCCCCATTAACTCGTATTGGACGTCTGACCTTTGCCTTTTTTCCCCCTGATTGCATACCTTATCCTGAATTTTGTGTCTTAATTTAATAATAGTGTTATACATTCATGGGATTCTTTTTTTACTGACCCCTTTATACCCTAAACTACATTATGCAGCCCTCTATATTAGAGATGAGCGGGTTCGGTTCGTTAAGATCCGAACCCCCCCGAACTTCACCCATTTTACACGGTTCCGAGACTGCCTCGGATCTTCCCGCCTTGCTCGGTTAACCAGAACGCGCCCGAACGTCATCATCCCGCTGTCGGATTCTCGCGAGATTCGTATTCTATATAAGGAGCCCCGCGTCGCCGCCATTTTCACTCGTGCATTGGAGATTGAACGGAGAGGACGTGGCAGCGTTCTCCCCCCTGAAAAGCTCCGTAATCTGTGCTCAGTGTGCTGAAAATATTTGTGCTCAGTGTGCTGAAAATATCTGTGCTCAGTGTGCTGCAAATAATCTGTGCTCAGTGTGCTGAAAATATCTACGTTCTCTGCCTGAAAACGTTCCATATCTGTGCTCAGTGTGCTGCAAATCTCTGTGCTCAGAGTGCTGCATTGTGGGGACTGGGGACCACCAGTATAATAATATATACTATTCTATAGCTTCTATATTTCTTGTCAGGACACGTGTTACAGTTACACTGCTCTGTACTGATAGATAGATATATATATATATATATATATATATACAGTAAATGTTATATATATATACTATTCTATAGCTTCTATACTGCTTGTCAGGACACATGTGTCACAGTTACACTGCTCTGTACTGATATATATATATACAGTAATATATATACTATTCTATAGCTTCTATACTGCTTGTCAGGACACATGTGTCACAGTTGCACCGCTCTGTACTGATATATATATATACAGTAATATATATACTATTCTATAGCTTCTATACTGCTTGTCAGGACACATGTGTCACAGTTACACCGCTCTGTACTGATATATATATATACAGTAATATATATACTTTTCTATAGCTTCTATACTGCTTGTCAGGACACATGTGTCACAGTTACACCGCTCTGTACTGATATATATATATATATATATATACAGTAATATATATACTATTCTATAGATTCTATACTGCTTGTCAGGACACATGTGTCACAGATACACCGCTCTGTACTGATATATATATATACAGTAATATATATACTATTCTATAGCTTCTATACTGCTTGTTAGGACACATGTGTCACAGTTACACTGCTCTGTACTGATATATATATATATAGTAATATATATACTTTTCTATAGCTTCTATACTGCTTGACAGGATACATGTATCACAGTTACACCGCTCTGTACTGATATATATATACAGTAATATATATACTATTATATAGCTTCTATACTGCTTGTCAGGACACGTGTCACAGTTACACCGCTCTGTACTGATATATATATACAGTAATATATATACTATTCTATAGCTTCTATACTGCTTGTCAGGACATGTGTCACCGTTACACTGCTCTGTACTGAAATATATACATTAAATGTAAAATATATACTATTCTATAGCTTCTATACTGCTTGTCAGGACACATGTGTCACAGTTACACTGCTCTGTACTGATATATATATTGTTTACTATATCGAGCAGTAGCGTCTTGGTTGCTAACGCAACAGACGCATCAGTAGTGATGTCATCACGTCGCGACCGGAAGTACGACGGGCTCGTCACGTCTCCGGCCGCGCACTGTGCACTGGCGGGCTTTCACGGGATATAAGGTATGTCAGTACACCCCACATTTGTTACACACCTTGACAAAGGGGCAAGTGAGCCCCGAAACGTCGGCTATATGTAATTGTTTTTGAATACAACTTTTTCCATTTTCAAATCCCTCGAGTGCCGCTGTTGTTTTTTGGAATTTTGCATCATCATTTCAGAAGGCACCGAGGTCAGTGATATAAGTCAGGAGAGTGCCAGTCCATTTGGGAAATATATATATATATATATATATATATATACAGTAAAAATATATATACTATTCTATAGCTTCTATACTGCTTGTCAGGACACATGTTTCACAGTTACACCGCTCTGTACTGATATATATATATATATACAGTAATATATATACTATTTTATAGCTTCTATACTGCTTGTCAAGACACGTCTCACAGTTACACATGTGTCACAGTTACACCGCTCTGTACTGATATATATATATATATATATATATATATATATACAGTAATATATATACTATTTTATAGCTTCTATACTGCTTGTCAGGACACATGTGTCACAGTTACACCGCTCTGTACTGATATATATATATATATATATATATATATATATATACAGTAATATATATATATACTATTTTATAGCTTCTATTAGAGATGAGCGGGTTCGGTTCTTCCCGCGGACTCGAATCTTCCCACCTTGCTCGGTTAACCCGAGCGCGCCCGAACGTCATCATCCCGCTGTCGCCGCCATTTTCACTTGTGCATTGGAGATGATAGGGAGAGGACGGGCAGTGTTCTCTCAGTTGTGTTAAGTGTGCTGCAAATATCTGTGCTCAGTGTGCTTGCAAATATCTGTGCTTAGTGTGCTGAAAATATCTACGTTCTCTGCCTGAAAAATGCTCCATATCTGTGCTCAGTGTGCTGCAAATATCTGTGCTCAGTGTGCTTTATTGTGGGGACTGGGGACCACCAGTATTATATAGTAGGAGGACAGTGCAGAGTTTTGCTTACCAGTGACCACCAGTATTACCGGTATACGTTCTCTGCCTGAAAAAAGCTCCATATCTGTGCTGTATTGTAGTATATAGTAGGAGGACAGTGCAGAATTTTGCTGACCAGTGACCACCAGTATTATATCATTACGGTACAGTAGTCCACTGCTCTACCTACCTCTGTGTCATCAAGTATACTATCCATCCATACCTGTGGTGCATTTTAGTTGTTGTGCGCAGTAGTAGGAGGACAGTGCATAATTTTGCTGACCACCAGTATATAGTATATATCAGTACAGTACAGTTGGCCACTGCTCTACCTACCTCTGTGTCGTCAAGTATACTATCCATCCATACCTGTGGTGCATTTTAGTTGTGCGCAGTAAATATAGTAGGAGTACAGTGCATAATTTTGATGACCACCAGTATATAATATATAGCAGTATGGTACAGTAGGCCACTGCTCTACCTACCTCTGTGTCATCAAGTATACTATCCATCCATATCTGTGGTGCATTTTATAGTTGTGCGCAGTATATATAGTAGGAGTACAGTGCATAATTTTGCTGACCACCAGTATATAATATATAGCAGTACGGTACAGTAGTCCACTGCTCTACCTACCTCTGTGTCATCAAATATACTATGCATCCATACCTGTGGTGCATTTTAGTTGTGCGCAGTAGTAGGAGGACAGTGCATAATTTTGCTGACCACCAGTATACAATATATAGCAGTACGGTACAGTAGGCCATTGCTCTACCTACCTCTGTGTCATCAAATATACTATCCATCCATACCTGTGGTGCATTTTAGTTGTGCGCAGTAGTAGGAGGACAGTGCATAATTTTGCTGACCACCAGTATACAATATATAGCAGTACGGTACAGTAGGCCACTGCTCTACCTACCTCTGTGTCGTCAAGTATACTATCCATCCATACCTGTGGTGCATTTTAGTTGTGCGCAGTATATATAGTAGGAGTACAGTGCATAATTTTGCTGACCACCAGTATATAATATATAGCAGCAGTACGGTACAGTAGGCCATTGTTATTGATATATTACTGGCATATAATTTCACACATTAAAAAGTGGAGAACAAAAATGTGGAGGGTAAAATAGGGAAAGATCAAGATCCACTTCCACCTCATGCTGAAGCTGCTGCCACTAGTCATGGCCGAAACGATGAAATGCCATCAACGTCGTCTGCCAAGGCCGATGCCCAATGTCATAGTAGAGAGCATGTAAAATCCCAAAAAACAAAAGTTCAGTAAAATGACCCAAAAATCAAAATTAAAAGCGTCTGATGAGATGCGTAAACTTGCCAATATGCCATTTACGACACGGAGTGGCAAGGAACGGCTGAGGCCCTGGCCTATGTTCATGGCTAGTGGTTCAGCTTCACATGAGGATGGAAGCACTCATCCTCCCGCTAGAAAAATGAAAAGATTTAAGCTGGCAAAAGCACAGCAAAGAACTGTACGTTCTTCTAAATCACAAATCCCCAAGGAGAGTCCAATTGTGTCGGTTGCGATGCCTGACCTTCCCAACACTGGACGGGAAGAGGTGGTGCCTTCCACCATTTGCACGCCCCCTGCAAGTGCTGGAAGGAGCACCCGCAGTCCAGTTCCTGTTAGTCAAATTGAAGATGTCACTGTTGAAGTACACCAGGATGAGGATATGGGTGATGCTGGCGCTGAGGAGGAAATTGACAAGGAGGATTCTGATGATGAGGTGGTTTGTTTAAGTCAGGCACCCGGGGAGACACCTGTTGTCTGTGGGACGAATATGGCCATTGACATGCCTTGTCAAATTACAAAAAAAATCACCTCTTCGGTGTGGAATTATTTTAACAGAAATGCGGACAACAGGTGTCAAGCCGAGTGTTGCCTTTGTCAAGCTGTAATAAGTAGAGGTAAGGACGTTAACCACCTAGGAACATCCTCCCTTATACGTCACCTGGAGCGCATTCATCAGAAGTCATTGACAAGTTCAAAAACTTTGGGTGACAGCGGAGGCAGTCCACTGACAACTAAATCCCTTCCTCTTGTAACCAAGCTCCTGCAAACCACACCACCAACTCCCTCAGTGTCAATTTCCTCCTTAGACAGGAAAGCCAATAGTCCTGCAGGCCATGTCACTGTCAAGTTTGACGAGTCCTCTCCTGACTGGGATTCCTCCGATGCATCCTTGAGTGTAACGCCTATTGCTGCTGGCGCTGCTGTTGTTGCTGCTGGGAGTCGATCGTCATCCCAGAGGGGAAGTCAGAAGACCACTTGTACTACTTCAGTAAGCAACTGACTGTCCAACAGTCCTTTGCAAGGAAGATGAAATATCACAGCAGTCATCCTACTGCAAAGCGGATAACTCAGGTCTTGGCAGCTTCGGTGGTGTTAAACGTGTGTCCGGTATCCAGCGTTAATTCACAGGGAACTAGAGAATTGCTTGAGGTAGTGTGTCCCCGGTACCAAATACCATCTAGGTTCCATTTCTCTAGGCAGGCGATACCGAGAATGTACACAGATGTGAGAAAAAGGGTCACCAGTGTCGTAAAAAATGCAATTGTACCCAATGTCCACTTAACCACGGACATGTGGACAAGTGGAGCAGGGCAGACTCAGGACTATATGACTGTGACAGCCCACTGAGTAGATGTATTGCCTCCTGCAGCAAGAACAGCAGTGGCGGCACCAGTAGCAGCATCTCGCAAACGACAACTCGTTCTTACGCAGGCTACACTTTGTATCACCGCTTTCCATAAGAGGCACACAGCTGACAACCTCTTACGGAAACTGAGGAACATCATCGCAGAATGGCTTACCCCAATTGGACTCTCCTGGAGATTTGTGACATTGGACAACGCCACCAATATTGTGCGTGCATTACATGTGGCCAAATTCCAGCACGTCCTATGTTTTGCACATACATTGAATTTGGTGGTGCAGAATTATTTAAAAAATGACAGGGGCGTGCAAGAGATGCTGTCGGTGACCCGAAGAATTGCGGGCCACTTTCGGCATTCAGCCACCGCGTGCCGAAGACTGGAGCACCAGCAAACACTCCTGAACCTGCCCCGCCATCATCTGAAGCAAGAGGTGGTAACGAGGTGGAATTCAACCCTCTTTATGCTTCAGAGGATGGAGGAGCAGCAAAAGACCATTCAAGCCTATACAGCTACCTACGATATAGGCAAAGGAGGGGGAATGCACCTGACTCAAGCGCAGTGGAGAATGATTTCAACGTTGTGCAAGGTTCTGCAACCTTTTGAACTTGCCACACATGAAGTCAGTTCAGACACTGCCAGCCTGAATCAGGTCATTCCTTTCATCAGGCTTTTGCAGAAGAAGCTGGAGAGATTGAAGGAGGAGCTAAAACTGAGCAATTCCGCTAGGCATGTGGGACTTGTGGATGGAGCCCTTAATTTGCTTAACCAGGATTCACAAGTGATCAATCTGTTGAAATCAGAGCACTACATTTTGGCCACCGTGCTCGATCCTAGATTTAAAACCTACGTTGTATCTCTCTTTCCAGCAGACACAAGTCTGCAAAGGTGCATAGACCTGCTGGTGAGACACTTGTCAAGTCAAGCGGAAATGGACCCTTCAACAGCACATCCTTCACAGTCTCCCGCAACTGGGGCTGCGAGGAAAAGGCTAAGAATTCCGAGCCCACCTGCTGGTGGTGATGCAGGGCAGTCTGGAGCGAGTGCTGACATCTGGTCTGGACTGAAGGACCTGCCAATGATTACTGACATGTCGTCTACTGTCACTGCATATGATTCTGTCACCATTGAAAGAATGGTGGAGGATTATATGAGTGACTGCATCCAAGTAGGCACGTCAGACAGTCCGTACGTATACTGGCAGGAAAAAGAGGCAATTTGGAGGCCCTTGCACAAACTGGCTTTATTTTACCTAAGTTGCCCCCCCTCCAGTGTGTACTCCTAAAGAGTGTTTAGTGCAGCCAGTCACCTTGTCAGCAATCGGCGTACGAGGTTACTTCCAGAAAATGTGGAGAAGATGATGTTCAAAAAAATGAATTATAATCAATTCCTCCGTGGAGAAATTCACCAGCAATTGCCTCCAGAAAGTACACAGGGACCTGAGATGGTGGATTCCAGTGGGGACAAATTAATAATCTGTGAGGAGGGGGATGTACACAGTGAAAGGGGTGAGGAATCGGACAATGAGGAGGAGGTGGACATCTTGCCTCTGTAGAGTCAGTTTGTGCAAGGAGAGATTGATTGCTTCTTTTTTGGTGGGGTCCCAAACCAACCAGTCATTTCAGCCACAGTCGTGTGGCAGACCCTATCGCTGAAATGATGGGTTTGTTAAAGTGTGCATGTCCTGTTTATACAACATAAGGGTGGGTGGGAGGGCCCAAGGACAATTCCATCTTGCTCTTGCACCTCTTTTTTCTTTCATTTTATCTTTGCATCATGTGCTGTTTTGGGGACTATTTTTTAAATCTGCCATCCTGTCTGACACTGCAGTGCCACTCCTAGATGGGCCAGGTGTTTGTGCCGGCCACTTGGGTCGCTTAGCTTAGTCATCCAGCGACCTCAGTGCTAATTTTAGGACTAAAAATAATATTGTGAGGTGTGAGGTGTTCAGAATAGACTGGAAATGAGTGGAAATTATGGTTATTGAGGTTAATAATACTATGGGATCAAAATGACCCCCAAATTCTATGATTTAAGCTGTTTTTTAGGTTTTTTTGAAAAAAACACCCGAATCCAAAACACACCCGAATCCGACAAAATTTTTTCGGTGAGGTTTTGCCAAAACGCGTCAGAATCCAAAACACGGCGGCGGAACCGAATCCAAAACACAAAACCCGAAAAATGTCCGGTGCATATCTCTACTTTATACCCGTCACTACATTATTGACCTCTCTGTACTCTACACTACATTACTGACCTCTACACTACATTACTGTACTCTACACTACATTACTAACCCCTCTATATCCTGCATTACATCAATGACCCCTCTATACCCTATGTTACATCACTGATCCCTCTGTACCACAGGTCCTCAAACTCGGTCTTCAGGACCCCACACAGTGCATGTTTTGCAGGTCTTCTCACAGAATCACAATTGAAATAATAAGCTCCACCTGTGGACTTTTTAAAATGTGTTAGTGAGTAATTAATACACCTGTGCACCTGCTGGGTTACCTGCAAAACATGCACTGTGTGGGGTCCTGAGGACTGAGTTTTAGAACCTTGATATATTTGAAAGTTTCTATCATGTCCCCCCTTTCCCTTCTCTCCTCCAAACTATACATGTTAAGATCTTTTAGCCTTTCCGGGTAAGTTTTGTGATGTAGGCCATGCACCATTTTAGTTGCCCTTCTTTGTACACTCTCTAATGTATTTATATCCTTCTGGAGATATGGTCTCCAGAACTGGACACAGTATTCCAGATGAGGCCGCACCAATGACCTATACATTGGCATTATCACTTCTTTTTTCCTGCTACTGATTCCTCTCCCTATGCAACCAAGCATCTGACTTGCCTTTCTCATTGCTTTGTTGCATTGCTTTCCTGCCTTCAAGTCACTTGAAATAGTGACTCCTAAATCCCTTTCCTCCTCAGTAGTTTCCATTATAGTACCCTTGATACTATATTTAGCCTTTGGGTTTTTGAGACCCAAGTGCATGATTTAGCATTTTTTAGCATTAAACTGTAGTTGCCACGTTCTTGACCATTTCTCAAGCTGGGTGGTCTTCAGTATGCCGAATGTCGGGATCCCGGCGCACAGTATACCGGCGCCGGAATCCCGACACCCGGCATACCGATAGCTATTCTCCCTCGTGGGGGTCCACGACCCCCCTGGAAGAAGAATAAAATAGTGTGACGTGTGTAGCGAGACCGCAAGGGGCTCCTTTGCACTCGCCACGCTGTCGGTATGCCGGCGGTCGGCCTCCCGGCGCCGGGAGCCCGAGCGCTGGCATACCATACTACACCCCTCAAGCCTACCTAGGTCATCAATCATTTGTTTTACCCCTCCCAGTGTGTCTACCCTGTTGCATATCTTTGTATCATCTGCAAAAAGGCATACCTTCCCTTCAATATCATCTGCAATATCACCAACAAAGATATTAAATAGAATTGGACCAAGTACAGATCCCTGGGATACTGCACTGGTAACATTTCCCTCCATAGATTGCACTCCGTTGACTACAACTGTCTGTTTACTTTCCTGCAACCAGGTTCTTATCCATTTAACTGTTTTATAATCCACCCCCACGCTTTCAAGTTTATTTAGCAGTCTACGATGTGGGACAGTGTCAAATGCCTTACTAAAGTCTAGATATGCTACATCTACAGCTCCCCCTTGATCTATTATTTTTGTTACAGAGTCAAAAAAGTCAATAAGATTTGTTTGGCATGATCTCCCACCAGTAAATCCATGCTGTTTTTGATCCTGTAAGTTGTTTGATTTAAGATATTCCACAACTTTTTCTTTTAATAGTGTTTCCATTACTTTCCCTACTACTGATGTAAGGCTTACTAGTCTGTAGTTACTTGCTTCTTCCTTGCTTCCACTTTTGTGCAGTGGAACTACATTTTCTCTTTTCCAGTCCTCTGGAATAGCACCTGTGTTTAGTGACTGGTTAAATAATTCTATGAAAGGTGTAACCAGCACATCTTTTAGCTCTTTGAGTGTCCTTGGGTGTATCCCATCTGGTCCCATTGATTTATCCACTTTTAGTTTTGAAAGTTCTGTTAGGACCTTCTCCTCTGTAAATGTACTTTCATCTACCTTATTTTTATGAATTTCCTTGCAACTTAACTGTGGCCCCATCCCTTCTTCTGTAGTAAATACTGAGCAAAAATAATTATTTAGGTGATCTGCTATTGCCTTGTCTCCCTCCACCAAATGCTTACTCTCTGTCTTTAGTCTTATTATTCCTCCATTTGATTTTCTCCTTTCACTTATATACTTAAAAAAAGTTTTGCCCCCTTTATCTACTGACTGGCCATTTTCTCCTCAGCTTCTGCCTTTGCACGTCTGATCACTTTCTTAGCATCCTTCCGTCTGTCAAGATACACCTCTTTGTCGTTATTATTTTGAGTCTGTTTGTACTTCCTAAAAGCCATCTTTTTTGCTTTCACACTAGTTGATACTTCTTTTGCGAGCCACACTGGCTTCCTTTTCCTGGTGCTTTTCCTAACCCTTTTGATACAAAGGTCTGTTGCACTTAGTATTGCACTTTTCCGTTTTTCCCACCTCTCCTGCACTCCTTCCAAGTTCCTCCAGTCCACCAATGAATCACTTAAACATCTCCCCATTTTTGCAAAGTCAGCATTTCTAAAATCTAACACCTTTGTTTTTGTGTGACAGGAGTTGGATCCTGTCTTTATACTAAACCATACTGCTTGATGATCACTGGATCCCAGGTGCTCTCCCACATACATGTTGATCATTACATCACTGACCCGTCTATTTCCTACACTACATGGCTGACCTCTCTATACCCTACACTACATTACTGATCGCTCTATATTCCCCTACACTACATTACTGACCCCTCTATTATCCCTACACTATATTACTGACCTCTTTATACCCTACACTACATGGCTGACCACCTATACTCTACATTACATTATGGACCCCTCTATACCTGCCATTACATTATGGGCCCCTCTATACCCTACACCACTAACCCCTCTATACACTACACTATATTACTGATCCATATGTACCTTCCTCTACATTACTGAACCTTTTATACCCCCACACAAATGACCACTCTATACCCTACACTTCATGGCTGACACCTCTATAGCCTACACTACATTACTAACCCCTCTATTCCCCACACTATATGACTGACCCCTCTACACCCTACACTACATTACTGATCCCTCTATACCCTACATTACATCACTGACCTCTCTATTTCCTACACTACCTGGCTGACCTCTCTATACCCTACACTACATTACTGATCCCTCTGTATTCCCCTAGACTACATTACTGATCCCTCTATACCCCCTACACTACATTACTGATCCCTCTATACCCCCTACACTACATTACTGTCCTCTCTATACCCTACACCACTTGGCTGACCCCCTATTCCCTACACTACATTATGGACACCTCTATACCTACCATTACATTATTACCCTCTATACCCTACACTACTAACCCCACTATACACTACACTATATTACGGATCCATATATACCTTCCTCTGCATTACTGATCCTTTTATACCCCCACACAAATGACCACATACCCTACACTACATGACTGACCCCTCTATACTCTTCGCTGCATGACTAAACACTCTATACCTTACTCTACATTATGGACCCCTCTATACCTGTCACTACATTATGGACCCTTTTATACCCTACACTAGATCACTGAATCCTCTATGCCCTACACTATATTAATGACACCTCTATACCCTATATTTCATTACTGACGCCACTATAAGCTACACGACATTACTGACCTCTATTCCCTACACTACAATACTGACCCCACTATACCCTATAAAACATTACTGACCCATCTACACCCTAAACGACATTACTGACCCCAATATACCCAACAATACATCACTGACCCCTCCATACCACATATTTTCATATATGCTCCAGAACCGAATCTTTGCGGAAACATGAGTTCCCACTGACTGGTGGTTAGGGAAAATTGAACTCACACTTTAACATCACCAACACCATATAAGGATAGGCTTTTCATTGGCATATTATAATATAATTGAGCAGAAGTTTGTTGAAGGAGATAGGAGAATAAAGTATGCTATGCTGGTAATTCTTGGTAAATCCAATTTTATTCCTGTTTAGGAGTGATTGTGTGGAAAAAGAGAAGGGTGGAGTTAAAGGTGGAGGAGATTGGAAATGGCACTAAAGAGGGAAAAAATTAAAATGTTATGTACTGTGCCCTTGTGGCCTATATTGTCGTTTTTTATTAACTAATTCTGGGTAGTTGTCTCACAAAACTTAATTGCCCAGGAAGAAGCAGCTTTGGGGGTCTGTTTGTGAAGCTGTGAATGCAGTAAGGCATATAGAGAACCACAGAGAAAGGTCCTCAGCCATTAAAAGATGCATCACAGAGATATTTGCTCAAAAGGAGAGCAACATCGAGGACTTGAGGTGGGACACCCCTCCACACCGAGGAGGTACTGCGGCAATTATTCCCACCCTGGTATTCAGATTCTGGATACAGATAGACCTCAAGCTCAATCTGAGTCTGTTTTTTTTTCTACAAATCTACTTGCATAATTCTAATGAAAAATCAATCACCTTGTCACTCACCCCTTGACAGAATATTAATGGCCACATGTTCCATAGAATCCTGCCATGGTGCTCCCCTGTCATTTTGTTCTGGATCCGCCCCTGTTTAGAAGTGTCAAAGTCGAAAAATATTGTAATGCATACACCATGTACTAACCCCTTACACATGCCCGCTGCGCGTGCACTTATTCCGCCGTGCGTGCACATATCCGCAATTTGCGTAGGATCGCTCCTGCGATCATGCGCGCGGTGTGGGTATTTATGGCGGAGTTTGTGAGCGCATAGAGGGTTATCAGAACATTACATATTTAACCCAAATAGTGCATTTTGTACACATAGCTCCCCTACACCACATCAGCAAGTATTAGCAGTTTAAATGATTCCAGGACTAAGGGTTTCACCTTTGCATGATAGGAAGGGATAGACAAAGGTTATAAGGTGATGTCTAGTATCCAGCTGTAGGGTATTTTAAGGGTAACAATCCGGTGTTGGTTAGAGAAAGATTGCATGTTCCTGCGTATAGTTATGTGCAGAAGTAGAAAATAGATATAAACTGTATTTACTGTATATTATGTATGCGGCGGGAATCCAGAGGATACCACCCACAAGAGCAGTTGAGAAAGACATCGCCCACCTTTTCAAATCAACCTATGACCTCTCCTGTAATGTAGAGATGCATCTCTGTGTCCAATAGACAAAGGGATTACAGTGACCATTGTATTGTATATGGAAGTTGTGTATAAAAAGCCTGTTGCTGCATGGCTGGACAGAAGACTCTGAACGCTTTCTACCTGATAAGCGGAGGACCGGCCGGGTTGCGCAAGTGAATATTCTCACGTATGTACATTGACTGTAGCCATTATTCTGTTGTAGATTTATCTTGTTAGGTCTGTAGTGTATAACTTGTACTGTTATCCCCTTTCAAATAATCCACTGAGGCCTTAGAACCCAGCGGTTGACTACAAATTGGTGTTGCGTCCTCATTTCCCTGCTAAGGTTTAAAGTGTATTTAACTATATAAGGTTTTAAAGTGTATTGATAAGGTGTGTACACATAGCGGGTACTTTATACCCTCAGCGCTGCGTAAAGGTTTAAGGTGTATCATCATTACAGTGCTTTACGGCACAAGGTTTAAAGTGTAACCATAACATTGCATTGTATCACTAATAAGGTTTAAAGTTTATCAAGAGTGTGTGTGCGCTGTGCGTACTCTATACTCCCAGCGCGGCGTGTGTATACGCTAAGTACGTACGTCGTACGGGACTCGGTATGCAAATAGCGTACAAAGTGCGTAGCGTGTGTATTAAGTCTAGCGGCCGTAGCGGCTCCATGGTAAAAGTGTGTTTAAAGGTATAGCTTTATGGTTTAAGATAATATCGACATTATCAATTGGGGGCATCATCCAGTTTTTCCTCATACCCACAGGCTAGCAGGTTACAGCAGACTTTATCTATCAGCAAAGAGCGGACTGGTATCCACGTAAGCCTTCTCCTGGTTGGTGGATACTCTGATAAACTCTATCAATTGCTGATAAGATAAGCGTCTGCTCTGCATGGTTTGTAGGGATGCTGGTGGGATCCGTAAGGTAAATACGCAAAGCTATTTTTAAAGTCTGAATTTCTGTTTGGCGCCAAACGCGCACACATCACACGCATACACCTATATTTTGTACTTTGCATATCTGCTCGCATTGTTGCCATAAGTATTGATTACTAGATTCATTTAGACCTGTACTGAGAAATTTGTTGCTATTTAGTTAAAATATAGAGTAAATATTTAAAAAATAAGTGTAAGACGCACACACAGCCTGGCCTAGTTGTAAAGGTTTAGAAGAAACTGTGTGCTGTGTTAAGTGAGCGATTATAGTTAATATCGCTTACATTTATAGAAGTGTGGGATTTGTACTATTGCGGACGTACGGTCTTTGTACACGTGTCTCGGACAAAGTACGGGACTGCGTACGCAATGTAAAGACGTACGCACGATCGCGTGTTTACGCAACGTGCGTTAAGGTACGACCGCTAAGTCCAAATTACACAATAGCATTGTTTAGTTTAGGCGCGAAACGGTAGCCATGCGGTAATAGCACAAATTGATCAGTGTCCAAGATTTGGTTTAAATAAAACCTTTTTTACTGTATTACCTCTGGTACTAAGGCTGTTCACCTAAATGAAAGTTAATTATCTGTAAAAAAAAAACACCAAAGTGTATTTGAGTGAACGAACGTGAGTGTGCAAACAATAAAGGTTTTGTGGACCCAGGGAATTCGGGATCCCGTAGGAGACTACACCAGGTGAGTGAACACTTGGTGGAGTGCGAGTGGATTGCTCACGTTAACATAAATTAAGGTACAAAGGAGCAAGGTAGCAGATACCGCAGCCCAGAAGGTCAGCGAAGGTTGAGAGTACCGCAGACCAAAAGGTCAGCGAGGTTTTTGTTTAGGTGCCGCAACCAAAAGGGGTTAGCGAAGAAACCCATATAGGCCATTTGATTTATACGCTCCGGCTGAGGTTTCGCAGCCTGAAAAACGATTCCATTGGTTGTACGGCGGATAAGTAACAGTTACCTATACGCTGTGCGATTGTACCGCACCTTCGTGAGTGCAATACTTAGCGCAACGTGATACCCATTTTACGAGCTTTGCGTAAAAACGTCGGGATCATTAGCGCTGGGTGCAGCATACGCAAGCGTGATTTGTGTAAAAAAAAATTGTTTTAAGGGAGTTTCGCTGGTCACTCAGGAAATCTCCAACGACCAATATTTACTGGAAAGGGTAAGTCACTCCCATATACTTTAAGTAAATAGAGGTTACACAGGGGCCCTAGGTTGGGTACATTGCCTGCGCTATCAACAGTGTATGGTAGTATTGGCCAACGTGGGCGTGAGTGGGTGAGAGCACTCGTTGAACTTTCACTGTTGCCTTATATTGAGTATTTTGGTTTTTGTAGGAATTAGCTGAGAAGGCAATACCTGCAAAATATGGGGGCCAGTTGCTCAAGTAAGGGACTTTCAACCAGGGTTCAGGTTGATGTTCCGCGGCCCAGAGGGTCAGCGAGGTACATAATGTGTGAGAAGTACGGATCACACACACAGGTTTTATGCAATGAATGGGAACGTATGACTGCAGAAGATAGGGAACCATTCCCTAGGGTAGGCAGTTTTGAACCAGAGGTGTTGCAGAATTTAAGGGTTAGGATATGTCTGATAAAGTCCCAAAAGTAAAGGGTCAGACACACAAACTGTTTAACTTTATGGCAGCAAGAGGGCGATATGCAAGAGAAATTAACATATGCAACCGGTTTCGAACCTAGCGGGAATGAGAACACAAACACACCATTGTCGACACAGGTCGAAGGGGAACAGAAGGCTGCAGTCAATGATACATCCGTAAATGATAGTAATATGAAAGAGCAATGTATTAACCCTAACTTTTGCAAAATGTATCCTGTTTTGAAGTCCCTCCAAGGTTTTAGGTCACAGGAAGATGAAGGATTCAGCCAAATCGCAGCTCTCCTCCAAGCAGTCATGTTGCAAGAAACTCAGGTGGGACCTGTCCAACCAGGTAGCGCAGTAACAATATTCTCCAATGAAAGAACTGGTGAGGTCACAGCTACCGGTAAGTATGAGACAGTTCATTGCACAGAAACAACAACACCACACAGTAAACAGAGTAGGAACGGAATGGTAGGATTACACCCTGTCTTGGAAATAGTAACTCCCAATGGGGGAACCTATAGTCAGGAAGTAGTCCTCACCGAGAATAATGCAATGTATTGCCCGTGGCCCAGAGATGAGCTGCGATCAATCATTTCAGAATTCCCCGACCCTCAGAAGCATTTAGCCAGATGTCAGAAATTTATCAGAGATCTGGGTAATGTGTATGAACCAACAAACCAACATTGGCGGACATTTTTGAAAGCATGCCTACCCCCTAATATTGACACCCAAAAATCCATCACAGATTGTAGATTAGAGTTGGATAGTCCTATGACTGACAGAAACAATCAGGAAAATATAGAACGAATTAACAGGCAACTAGAGTTGTATTTCCCCACAACTGCTAAATGGAGGAAAATTTTCTCCATAAAGCAGAGGGAAAACGAAATGACATCTGAATTTCTCTAACGTCCTAAGTGGATGCTGGGGACTCCGTCAGGACCATGGGGTTTAGCGGCTCCGCAGGAGACAGGGCACAATAATAAAAGCTTTAGGATCAGGTGGTGTGCACTGGCTCCTCCCCCTATGACCCTCCTCCAAGCCTCAGTTAGATTCTTGTGCCCGGCCGAGAAGGGTGCAATCTAGGTGGCTCTCCTGAGCTGCTTAGAATAAAAGTTTAAGTTAGGTTTTTTATTTTCAGTGAGTCCTGCTGGCAACAGGCTCACTGCTAAGAGGGACTTAGGGGAGAGAAGTAAACTCACCTGCGTGCAGGATGGATTTGCTTCTTAGGCTACTGGACACCATTAGCTCCAGAGGGAGTCGGAACACAGGTCTCACCCTGGGGTTCGTCCCGGAGCCGTGCCGCCGACCCCCCTTGCAGATGCCGAAGTTGAAGAGGTCCAGAGGTCCAGAAACAGGCGGCAGAAGACTTTCAGTCTTCATAAGGTAGCGCACAGCACTGCAGCTGTGCGCCATTGTTGTCAGCACACTTCATACCAGCGGTCACTGAGGGTGCAGGGCGCTGGGGGGGGCGCCCTGGGCAGCAATGTATTATACCTTTTTATGGCTAAAATACATCACATATAGCCCTTGAGGCTATATGGATGTATTTAACCCCTGCCAGATCTCACAAACTCCGGGAGAAGAGCCCGCCGTTTTAGGGGGCGGGGCCTATTCTCCTCAGCACACGGCGCCATTTTCCTGCTCAGCTCTGCTGTGAGGAAGGCTCCCAGGCTCTCCCCTGCACTGCACTACAGAAACAGGGTTAAAACAGAGAGGGGGGGCACTTATTTGGCGATATGAGTACATATGTGAAAATGCTATAAGGGAAAACACTTGTATAAGGGGTTGTCCCTGTATAATTATAGCGTTTTTGGTGTGTGCTGGCAAACTCTCCCTCTGTCTCCCCAAAGGGCTAGTGGGGTCCTGTCCTCTATCAGAGCATTCCCTGTGTATGTGCTGTGTGTCGGTACGTGTGTGTCGACATGTAGGAGGACGATGTTGGTGAGGAGGCGGAGCAAATTGCCTGTATTGGTGATGTCACTCTCTAGGGAGTCGACACCGGAATGGATGGCTTATTTAGGAATTACGTGATAATGTCAACACGATGCAAGGTCGGTTGACGACATGAGACGGCCGGCAAACAAATTAGTACCTGTCCAGGCGTCTCAGACACCGTCAGGGGTTTGTAAAAACGCCCATTTACCTCAGTTGGTCGACACAGACACAGACACGGACACTGACTTCAGTGTCGACGGTGAAGAAACAAACGTATTTTCCTTTAGGGCCACACGTTACATGTTAAGGGCAATGAAGGAGGTGTTACATATTCTGATACTACAAGTACCACAAATAAGGGTATTATGTAGGGTGGGAATAATCTACTTGTAGTTTTTCCTGAATCAGATAAATTAAAGTGTGTGATGATACGTGGGTTTCCTCCGATAGAAAATTATTGGAGGTATACCCTTTCCCGCCAGAAGTGAGGGCGAGTTGGGAAACACACCTTAGGGTGGATAAGGCGCTCACACGCTTATAAAAATAAGTGGCGTTACCGTCTCCAGATACGGCCGCCCTCAAGGAGCCAGCTGATAGGAAGCTGAAAAATATCCTAAAAAGTATATACACACATACTGGTGTTATACTACGACCAGCAATCGCCTCAGCCTGGATGTGCAGCGCTGGGGGGGCTTGGTCGGATTTCCTGACTGAAAATATTGATACCCTTGACAGGAACAATATTTTATTGACTATAGAGCATTTTAAGGATGCATTTCTATATATGCGAGATGCGCAGAGGGATATTTGCATTCTGGCATCAAGAGTAGATGTGATGTCCATATCTGCCAGACGATGTTTATAGACACGACAGTGGTCAGGTGATGCAGATTCCAGACGGCACATGGAAGTATTGCCGTATAAAGGGGCGGTCCATCGGACCTGGTGGCCATGGCAACAGCTGGAAAATCCACTTTTGTTACCCCAAGTCACATCTCAGCAGAAAAGGACACAGTCTTTTCAGTCTCAGTCCTTTCGTACCCATAAAGGCAGGCGGGCAAAAGGCCAGTCATATCTGCCCAGGGTTAGAGGAAAGGGAAGAAGACTGCAGCAGGCAGCCCATTCCCAGGAACAGAAGTCCTCCACAGCTTCTGCCAAGTCCGCAGCATGACGCTGGGGCCATACAAGCGGACTCAGGTGCGGTGGGGGGTCATCTCAAGAGTTTCAGCACGCAGTGGGCTCACTCGCAAGTGGACTCCTGGATCCTACACGTAGTATCCCAGGTGTACATTGGAAATTCGAGACGTCTTCCCCTCACAAGTTCCTGAAGTCTGCTTTACCAACGTCTCCCTCCGACAGGAAGGCAGTATTGGGAAAAAAAAAAAAAAATTCACAGGCTGTATTCCCAGCAGGTGATAATCAAAGTACCCCTCCTACAACAAGGGAAGGGGTATTATTCCACACTATATTGTGGTACTGAAGCCAAATGGCTCGGTGAGATCTAAAAGATTTGAACAATTACATACAAGGGTTCAAATCAAGATGGAGTCACTCAGAGCAGTGATAGCGAACCAGGACGATATGGTGTCACTGGATATCAGGGACGCTTACCTACATGTCCAAATTTTGCCCTTCTCACCAAGGGTATCTCAGGTTCGTGGTACAGAACTGTCACTATCAGTTCAGACGCTGCCGTTTGGATTGTCCACGGCACCCCGGGTCTTTACCATGGTAATGGCCGAAATGATGATTCTTCCTAAAAGAAATATGGACGCTTTCCCGATAAGGGCAAGGTCCAGAGAACAGTTGGCGGTCGGAGTAGCACTATCTCAAGTAGTTCTACGACAGCACGAGTGGATTCTAAATATTCCAAAATCGCCGCTTTTTCCGACGACACGTCTAATGTTCCTAGGAATGATTCTGGACACAGTCCAGAAAAGGATGTTTTCTCCCGGAGAAGAAGGCCAGGGAGTTATCCGAGCTAGTCAGGAACCTCCTAAAACCAGGAAAAGTATCAGTGCATCATTGCACAAGGGTCCTGTGAAAAATGGTGGTTTCTTACAAAGCGATCCCATTCGGTAGATTTCACGCAAGAACCTTTCAGTGGAATCTGCTGGGAAAATGGTCCGGATCGCATCTTCAGATGCATCAGCGGATAACCCTGTCTTCAAGGACAAGGGTGTTTTCTTCTGCGGTGGCTGCAGAGTGCTCATCTATGAAAGGGCCGCAGATTCGACATTCAGGACTGGGTCCTGGTGACCACGGATGCCAGCCTGAGTGGCTGGGGAGCAGTCACACAATGAAAAAATTTCCAGGGAGTGTGATCAAGTCTGGAGACTTCTCTCCACATAAATATACTGGAGCTAAGGGCAATTTACAAGGCTCTAAGCTTAGCAAGACCTCTGCTTCAAGGTCAGCCGGTATTGATCCAGTGGGACAACATCACGGCAGTCGCCCACGTAAACAGACAGGGCGACACATGAAGCAGGAGGGAAATGGCAGAAACTGCAAGGATTCTTCGCTGGGCGAAAAATCATGTGATAACACTCTCAGCAGTGTTAATTCCGGGAGTGGAAAACTGGGAAGCAGACTTCCTCAGCAGGCATAACCTCCACCCGGGAGAGTGGGGACTTCAGCGGGAAGTCTTCCACATGATTGTAAACCGTTGGGAAAAACCAAAGGTGGACATGATGGCGTCCCGCCTGAACAAAAAACTAGACAGATATTGCGCCAGGTCAAGGGACCCTCAGGCAATAGCGGTGGACGCTCTGGTAACACTGTGGGTGTACCAGTCAGGGTATGTGTTCCCTCCTATGCATCTCATACCAAAAGTACTGAGAATCATAAGAAGGAGATGAGTAAGAACGATACTCGTGGTTCCGGATGGGTCAAGAAGGACTTGGTACCCGGAACTTCAAGAGATGCTCACGGAAGAACCGTGGCCTCTACCTTTAAGAGAGGACCTGCTCCAGCAGGGGCCTTGTCTGTTCCAAGACTTACCGCGGCTGCGTTTGACGGCATGGCAGTTGAACGCCGGTTCCTGAAAGGGCATTCCAGATGAAGTCATCCCTACCCTGGTCGAAGCCAGGAAGGATGTAATCGCAAAACATTTTCACCGCATTGGGCGAAAATATGTTGCGTGGTGTGAGGCCAAGAAGGTCTCTACAGAGGAATTCCAACTGGGTCGTTTCCTACATTTCCTGAAAACAGGACTGTCTATGGGCCTAAAATTAGGGTCCATTAAGGTTCAAATTTCGACCCTGTCGAATTTCTTCCAGAAAGAACTGGCTTCAGTGCCTGAAGTTCAGACGTTTGTAAAAGGGGTACTGCATATACAGCCTCCTTTTGTGCCCCCAGTGGCACCTTGGGATCTCAATGTTGTTTTGAGTTTCCTAAAGTCACATTGGTTTGATCCACTCACCACTGTGGAATTAAAATATTTCACATGGAAGGTGAAGATTCTATTAGCCCTGGCTTCAGCCAGGCGTGTGTCAGAATGGGCGGCTTTATCATATAAAAGCCCTTACTTAATTTTTTATTCTGACAGGGCAGAATTGAGGACTCGTCCTCAATTTCTCCTTAAGGTGTTTTCTGTTTTTCACATGAACCAACCTATTGTGGTACCTGCGGCTACTAGGGACTTGGAGGACTCCAAGTTACTTGACGTTGTCAGGGCCCTGAAAATATATGTTTCCAGGACGACTGGAGTCAGAAAATCTGACTCGCTGTTTAGCCTGTATGCACCCAACAAGATGGGTGTTCCTGCTTCTAAGCAGACGATTGCTCGCTGGATTTGTAGTACAATTCAGCTTGCACATTCTGTGGCAGGCTTGCCACAGCTAAAATCAGTAAAAGCCCATTCCACAAGGAAGTGGGCTCATCTTGGGCGGCTGCCCGAGGGGTCTCGGCTTTACAACTTTGCCGAGCTGCTACTTGGTCAGGGGCACACCCTGACTGAGGAGGACCTGGAGTTCTCTCATTCGGTGCTGCAGAGTCATCCGCACTCTCCCGCCCGTTTGGGAGCTTTGGTATAATCCCCATGGTCCTGACGGAGTCCCCAGCATCCACTTAGGACGTTAGAGAAAATAAGAATTTACTTACCGATAATTCTATTTCTCGTAGTCCGTAGTGGATGCTGGGCGCCCATCCCAAGTGCGGATTGTCTGCAATACTTGTACATAGTTATTGTTACAAAAATCGGGTTATTCTTGTTGTGAGCCATCTTTTCAGAGGCTCCTTCGTTGTTATCATACTGTTAACTGGGTTCAGATCACAGGTTGTACGGTGTGATTGGTGTGGCTGGTATGAGTCTTACCCGGGATTCAATATCCTTCCTTATTATGCACGCTCGTCCGGGCACAGTATCCTAACTGAGGCTTGGAGGAGGGTCATAGGGGGAGGAGCCAGTGCACACCACCTGATCCTAAAGCTTTTATTATTGTGCCCTGTCTCCTGCGGAGCCGCTAAACCCCATGGTCCTGACGGAGTCCCCAGCATCCACTACGGACTACGAGAAATAGAATTATCGGTAAGTAAATTCTTATTTTTTCCATCGGGCCCTACACATAATGGATAGATACATAGGGGTATCCGATGCAGGGAACAATGAAAATTACAGAGAGGTGGTTGTCTCTGCGCTGATAGACGGACTCGATAAGGCAGTGAGGGACAGAGTACAAACATCTTTGCCTGGTTGGAGAGGGGTCACAGTAGCTTGCCTTAGAGAGTGCGCAATTGAACACCATAGGAATATTGCTAGGCGTACAAAACTGTGAGAGGAGAGGCTGAGGATTGAAAGTATGCAGGCTCATACACCAAAGTCTCATCAGCCCAAACCCCAAAGCCCTAGTAGTAACAAAAGACCTAAGATATGTTACATTTGTAAAAATGAAGGACATTTTGCTAGAAATTGTAGGAGTAGTAGAGCACATAGCCAATATAGACCCCTAGACAGAATAAATAAGCCACGTTATTAAACACATAGACAGGATCAAGGGACATATAGTAAGGAATCGCGATACAGAATAGAAAAACACAGATTCAGTTAAATGGGAAGAACAGAATAAATGCAACTTTACCCTTTTTGACAGAACTTACAAAAATTAGGAGGAGGCTTCTAAACTTCTGCTTCTCTCTCTTTAGCAGAAGTGACCTCTAAGTAATTTAACAGGAGTTTTGTTAGAGATGGTATACATATAGAGTGCTCCCACCCAGGAAGCACAAAATATGTTAAAATACCCAAGAAGACTAATACAGGTTGAGTATCCCTTATCTAAAATGCTTGGGACCAGAAGTATTTTGGATATCGGATTTTTCCGTATTTTGGAATAATTGCATACCATAATGAGATATCATGGTGATGGGACCTAAATCTAAGCACAGAATGCATTTATGTTACATATACACCTTATACACACAGCCTGAAGGTCATTTTAGCCAATATTTTTTGTAACTATGTGTATTACACAAAGTGTGTCTACATTCACACAATTCATTTATGTTTCATATACACCTTATACACACAGCCTGAAGATCATTTAATACAATATTTTTAATAACTTTGTGTATTAAACAAAGTTTGTGCACATTGAGCCATCAAAAAACAAAGGTTTCACGATCTCACTCTCAATCCAAAAAGTCCGTATTTCGGAATATTCCGTATTTCGGAATATTTGGATATGGGATACTCAACCTGTATTGCATTTCACTGTTTTAGAAGCATGTCCATCACAGGTAGAGGAAATTATCTCAAAGATACCGGGTTCCCTATGAACATAGAATTGACAAGACACTGGATTGAGGGTTGGGATAGTCCCAGTAGAGATGTACTGTAACACACATAGAATTTTTTTTTAAGGGAACAGACTGATTAGGGAATCATTCCCCGTAGTGCCCAATCCAGATGTCAAACTTTGTAAAATCTTCTTTGTTACTAAACTCTGTGAGTTGTCTTCAAAGTTTCCTCTTCATCTCTGACGTTCACCGACAGATTTACAGCTCAAACATCACATGTCTACTCGGTCTTTTCAGAGGTCTGCCCAAACCCAGTATATCTCACCAGCATCACTGTGCCTGGCCATGCACAAAGGGTGAAGAGTGGAAATACTGGTGAAGGGAGACTGTGCATAGATACCGATAGACCTGATGATGTGACAGCCTGATGGTGAACGTAAATCTGACAAATTTTCTTTTTATTATTTCCGCTCTCTTTTTCACTTTTCACGGATGGTTTACTTCACACAACAGTTAAACACATTGTAATGCAAGATTTATGTTCCCTATAGAAAGGTCGCTGACTCGGAGAGAACATCGTATCACTGGAGTGTCTGGACGGGAAGGCTGAGAGGCAGGACTGTTGTCACGGCACCTGAGAACAGAGAACAACAAGACCAGAGGCGGTTGTCGCACCAGTTTTCTTTTTCCTTTTTATTATTTTCTCCATCTCCCATTACCTTCCTTCCCTCCGCCTTCTTGTTCCCTTTCTCTCCCCTTAACAAGATGCACTTACCCCAAGAGACTGCATTCCGGGTCTTCCTGTTAATCCTGTTGTTGACGAGAACAGTCTGTTTCGGTGAGAGTACCAGAGAGGTCGAGAAAGGATCTGGAATGGGTTCTGATGGCAAGGACGGATTTGTAGAAATCCAAGAGCAACACATCCATCGAGCAAAGGCAAGTATCAGAAAACGATCTGGTAGTCAGGAAACTAAGAGGCACTGTGAAGGGTTATTGGCTGAGGAAGATTGCATTTGTAGGAATTGTGAAAACATAGTTGAGGATGTGTGCATCCAGAGATGTCAGTCCAGCCTTAATATCAACATGGATCGTCACCCATTGAGTGATTACCACTCACTAGTGGGTAAGGTCTTAAACCAGACAGAATGCTGGGTGTGCTCACAAGTACCTCAAGGTCAGAGCAAGTCAGGATTAGTACCGTACCCTTTAGCAATAGATGAGGTACTCAAATTACGGGGTGGGAGACCGGTGGACAAGAAATTTAATATTTCTAGGCCCCCTAGTTTGAAGCTCCACCAGTACCATGTGGATAAATCCTTAGTGTGTTTCAACATTTCCAATTCCCGAAAGCCGGGAAATTGGGAGGTGACATGGAATAACCAGACCATGGCATTTTCGCACAGAGCTGATAGGATACCTGTAGACTCTGAACTTATACGCCAAATAGCCAACAGTGGAAGGTATTTTCGGTATAGGTATACTCTAGGAAGTAGGACCATGTGGGTTGGAGAAGTATCACCAGGATAATGTGCGCATATCATAGAGCCTGATACATGTACTGAACAGTTGAGAGAATTAGGGATAGGATTTTTCACTTGGAAGGTTTGCAATATGGTAATGTCATATTCTGTCCCATATGTTCTCCCTGATGATGCTTATTTCATATGTGGGAGGAAGGCGTATAAGTGGCTTGCCCCAAACTCAGGGGGATTGTGTTACATTGGAAGAGTGTTGCCAGAGGTTATGACCATAACCCATGATAAGATGAAAGACGTTCACTGCAGTGCTCAAGCTCCTTATACTCACACTCATTATGAACACATCGTTAAGAGACACCTCATAGATAGGACAGAGCACGTAGCCTCTGATTTGATCCACAAATCCACCGGGATTCAATTCCTTCTCGCATTAGATATCACCCATACTGCCAGAGGAATTATAAATTATAGGTACATCCATGCGCTAGCGAACCTGATAGATTATATCACTGAGATGTATGACGACACCTTCAGGTATACAGGAAGGGAGTTGCAAGCTTACAAAACGGAACTGATCCAGCACAGGATGGTCCTCAATTATATCACAGCCGTGACGGGTGGGTACTGTGTCACATTGGCTACTCAATATGGTGTGAAGTGCTGCACGTATATTACAAACAGCACTGATGACCCAACTGAGATCATTGATCAAAAGATGGACGATATCTTGCAGTTGAAGTGGGAGTTCCGAAGGAGACACAACCTTACCCTGACTGCTGTGAATAATGAACTGACCGGCTGGGTCTCATGGTTGAACCCACGCAATTGGTTCTCAGGTTTAGGAGAATGGGCTCAAAATGTTATCATGAGTGAAGGAAAGTTTCTCCTTTGTATCCTGGGAGTCGTCATAATTATTGGCTTGATTTTTAGGTGTGTTCGAATTTTAACGCGGCGCAAGCGCAGTACAAAATTGATGAGTTGAAGGAGCGGGGTCATTGGTACAGCAGCAGATTTAATTTATGATCCATCTATAGAAACAATGTTGTGATAAGGATTTCAAATGAATTCCACGGGCCGTTTCTTTCACCCGTTTATCCTGTGTTTCTCCCTCAGCAAAAATACACCCATCCGAAAGAGACTTCGATCAACACCCAAGAATGATTACGCAAATGTTATGTGAATGTATTGTACATATGTGTCTTATCTTCATCTCTACAACCTTCAGTTAGTGACACACATAGTCGACAGGTGATATCCACATATATTAGCACTCACATATGTTCCCCCTCCATGTATCATCATCTAAATGTGCACCCCATTTGTTGGAACAAGAAGCCAAAAAGAGCTCGGTAGTGTTTGTTGGCCCACTTACAGACCCTTAATACGGGATGAGAAGGATTTAATGTATACTTCGCAATACCTCGAAGCTTATCTAGAACATATACGGCACGATGATACATGCCCCCCCAGACATAGAATCATACATACATGCTTTTACTATCTCACTAGGTTATACATTTCCCACCTACACCTCTCCTCCTACCACCCAATCATCAGTAGATATTGTATTGTATATTTTTCTGTTTAATGTTTAGATAGTGGCAGTTATTGTTGACTGCCAAAGGGTGGACCTGTCAAAGTCCAAAAATATTGTAATGCATACACCATGTACTAACCCCTTACACATGCCCGCTGCGCGGGCACTTATTTCGCCGTGCGTGCACATATCCCCAATTTGCGTAGGATCGCTCCTGCGATCATGCGCGTGGTGTGGGTATTTACGGCGGAGTTTGTGAGCGCATAGAGGGTTATCAGAACATTACATATTTAACCCAAATAGTGCATTTTGTACACATAGCTCCCCTACACCACATCAGCAAGTATCAACAGTTTAAATCATTCCAGGACTAAGGGATTCACCTTTGCATGATAGGAAGGGACAGACAAAGGTTATAAGGTGATGTCTAGTATCCAGCTGTAGGGTATTTTAAGGGTAACATTCCGGTATTGGTTAGAGAAAGATTGCATGTTCCTGCGTATAGTTATGTGCAGAAGTAGAATATAGATATAAACTGTATTTACTGTATATTATGTATGCAACGGGAATCCAGAGGATACCACCCACAAGAGCAGTTGAGAAAGACATCGCCCACCTTTTCAAATCAACCTATGACCTCTCCTGTAATGTAGAGATGCATCTCTGTGTCCAATAGACAAAGGGATTACAGTAACCATTGTATTGTATATGGAAGTTGTGTATAAAAAGCCTGTTGCTGCCTGGCTGGTCAGAAGACTCTGAACGCTTTCTACCTGATAAGCGGAGGACCGGCCGGGTTGCGCAAACGAACATTCTCACGTATGTACATTGACTGTAGCCATTATTCTGTTGTAGATTTATCTTGTTAGGTCTGTAGTGTATAACTTGTACTGTTATCCCCTTTCAAATAATCCACTGTGGCCTTAGAACCCAGCGGTTGACTACAAATTGGTGTTGCGTCCTCATTTCCCTGCTAAGGTTTAAAGTGTATTTAACTATATAAGGTTTTAAATAGTGTAGTGTATTGATAAGGTGTGTACGCATAGCGGGTACTTTATACCCTCAGCGCTGCGTAAAGGTTTAAGGTGTATCATCATTACAGTGCTTTACGGCACAAGGTTTAAAGTGTAACCATAACATTGCATTGTATCACTAATAAGGTTTAAAGTTTATCAAGAGTGTGTGAGCGCTGTGCGTACTCTATACTCCCAGCGCGGCGTGTATACGCTAAGTACGTACGACGTACGGGACTCTGTACGCAAATAGCGTACAAAGTGCGTAGCGTGTGTATTAAGTCTAGCGGCCGTAGCGGCTCCATGGTAAAAGTGTGTTTAAAGGTATAGCTTTATGGTTTAAGATAATATCGACATTATCAGAAGGTACTGTACATTCTGGGAAATCAGGCCTTTATACACGGGTGTAGCATGCATGACCGGTGATCAGTAGACCGCCGGTCAGCATACCGACGCCGGTATTCCAGCAGCGGAATTCCATTGTGGGGGAGCGCAACAAGCCCCTTGCGGGCTCGCTGCGCTCACCACGCTGCAGGCTTGGTGGCGACAATGGGTTCTATTCCCATTCTATGGGTCCTAAGGCGAGCTCAGGGAGGACAGAAACCTCCTGTGGGGCAGAATGGCAAAATGGGTGTCGTGGACACCTATGAGTGGGAGTAGTCCCTGTTGGCCGGGATTGTGAGGGACGGGATATAGGTGGAGGTATTGTGACCTGCGGTATTGTGAGTGACCAGCTACTATTGAAGTTAATATTCAACTTTTAATTGACATATACAATAATTTAAATAATAATTGAAACCAAGGAAGCGCAAAAATATTTCATATTTATTGTAAAACAGTGGATAAAACAATTACAAGTTAAAAAGCTAAAGATTACACTATCGGATTAGAACTCTCCAACCATATATTTTATGGGATCCCTAATATTGTGATCACACCATATATCTGTAATAATCCCTTTTTCACTTTTCTATATTAGCTGTGAATAGGAATATCAACAAGTAAAGAATGTCATTTGTATCCAATTATTCCATGCGCATTTTAAACATCGTTGGATAATTACAGTCTGATTAGATGTTGAGTATTGTATGTCACACAGTCCCAGGTAGTATTTAGGTTCTCACCCTTTTCAGTGCGCGGTATTGCGCTATGCTCCACCTCCGTTAACCTCAGTGTCTGAGTGTAAGTCCATATACCGGTGTTTCTAATGCCGTGTTGAGAGCAATCAGCTCCGGTCAATGCAGGCTTTGACGGACCCACCAAGCGGGTATTAACAGTGTGTTTCCCCCGTTACCTCTTGGTCACTGGATGGTATTACGGCTCCGGTACCTATTGCAGATATGGAACACCAAGGAGGGAGGGTGCTTTCACAGCAGCACCGCGGTGAAAGCGCCCTCCCTCCTTGCTGTTCCATATCTGCAATAGGTACCGGAGCCGTAATACCATCCAGTGACCAAGAGGTAACGGGGGAAACACACTGTTAATACCCGCTTGGTGGGTCCGTCAAAGCCTGCATTGACCGGAGCTGATTGCTCTCAACACGGCATTAGAAACACCGTTATATGGACTTACACTCAGACACTGAGGTTAACGGAGGTGGAGCATAGCGCAATACCGCGCACTGAAAAGGGTGAGAACCTAAATACTACCTGGGACTGTGTGACATACAATACTCAACATCTAATCAGACTGTAATTATCCAACGATGTTTAAAATGCGCATGGAATAATTGGATACAAATGACATTCTTTACTTGTTGATATTCCTATTCACAGCTAATATAGAAAAGTGAAAAAGGGATTATTACAGATATATGGTGTGATCACAATATTAGGGATCCCATAAAATATATGGTTGGAGAGTTCTAATCCGATAGTGAAATCTTTAGCTTTTTAACTTGTAATTGTTTTATCCACTGTTTTACAATAAATATGAAATATTTTTGCGCTTCCTTGGTTTCAATTATTATTTAAATGATTGTATATTTGCTTATAGTAGGACATTTCAGACTACATTGTGGGAGCTGCATAGTTTTTAATTGTGTGTACTGATAATAATATTCTAATACAGCTCTGTGGAAAACTGTCTTGCGCCCGAAATTGATTCTGTGCGTACATAGTCCGGTGGATTAACAATACACTCCGCTGTGTATGTATGCGCACAATCAAAATATATATATATATATATCTTTTAATTGACATGTTCAGTAAGTAAAATAACAAGGGACTGCCGCTAAAATTTTCTATAAAGAAGTTCGAAAATGTAAATATTGCGCTTGCACTGCAGAAAAGACAGTGCAGAATTTGTTATTATCCACTCATTTAAAAATTCCTTTGCTTGCTAATTGAGATAGATTGAGTGATTTGTGGGACAAGGAAAGAAATGTCATTGTTTTTATCCTGGATGCATTCAGATCACTAGCTGCACTGAGCTCTCATGGATAGTATCATTGCAAGAATGCAATAAGAAATAATAGACTTGCCATTTATACTGACTTTTTCTTTACATGGAATGATTTACTGCAAGTTGTCTTTCTAAAATTTAAACTGTAAACATGACACCAATATTTTTTATGGGAAATAGGCATCTAAAAAACATAGGCTATAGGCAACTAAACAAGTGGTGCAATATAAATAAGCAGAACATGGCCAGGATGTAATTGGAACTGAGTTTGAACAGAGTTTGTAAAATGTCCGATTTTGCTGCAACAGTTGGACATTTTGCAAACTCGGCCAATCTGAAAGCGTCCAAGTTCATGAAAAGTCGAATGTCAGATGTCGATGCCAGATCAAGAGCACTCAGTAAAAAGTTGGAGCCAGATGTTTTCTCCATGCTAAAAATACAACTTGGTCGATGTACACAGCTCTACAAAATCGGACATAAATAGTATTGTTTTTTTGAGGGGGTGAGTTGTATTTGTCAATGTTGGAAATTAATTACAAGTACACAATTACAGCACATTTACAACAAGTAATATATATTTTTTACATTATTTCTAACCTTAAAATCAAACAAGAAAACTTTGATCTCTCAAAATAGTCCATGTACAGCACATGTCATTTTTGCCCATTTTTCCCTGGCAATGCAGCTTATTCACCATGGGATGCAATAGGACGCACAAGCAGATCCTGCTGATTAGAAGGATATACGGCCTGCCTATATTTTTTGTATAATTGAGGCTGTATCTGCATCCAAAATGTTATGCTACAGTATTTTCCTGCCAAACAATGTTTGGAAGGAAAATACAAAAACTAAAATTTGGTATGCCGATACAGCTGCAAGTTCACACAGAATATAGGCATGCCACATATCATTTGAAATCAGCAGGATCTGCTTGTGCGTCCTATTGCATCCCATGGTGAATAAGCTGCATTTTCCAGGGAAAGATGTGCAAAAAGAATGCAGCAAAGGAGGACATGTGGCACCCCGGAAAGTGGTGTGTGTGCCCTTTAAAAGCTTACCTACAGCAGACTTGCCTACCCTCCCGCATTTAGCGGGAGGCTCCCGGTTTTGACCTCAGCCTCCCGGTGCCCCGCAAATCTGCCCGGTTCTCCCGTTTTTTAACTATTTTTTTTAGAATATGCGGACTGTGCATGAGCCAGTTGGAAAGTACCGTGGGCGGGGCCTGGATGTTGCTTAATTGCTGGCCACCGCGGGGTTATTGGAGCGCAGCTGGCAGGGAGGCTGTGTGCGTGGCGGAGGCGTCAGTGTTGGCGCCGGCACAGTCCCCATCAGCGGCGGCTGCAGAGTTCCCAGCAGTGGAGGCAGCGGAGACCCCAGCAGCGGTGGCATTGGAGACCCCAGCAGCGGCTGCAGAGACCTCATCACCAGTGGCGACAGCAGCACAGAATGTAAGCTAACCAAAAAAGCCAGCCTGCGTCTTGGATGGGGGTCCATGTGGCTGGGGTGGGGAGAGCAGGGCAGGGCTGAAGAAAATTAACAAAGTGGGTACTGAGTGATGAGTGCTGAGTGATTACATGTTATTGCTGATTGCAAGCCCAAGCTGACTATCAATAATCCAAGGGGGAGCGCTGACAGTATTATAGAAACAGGGACAGTGTTACAGGGATAGTGTCAGAGTTATAGTATAGGGTCAGCGTTATAGGGACTGGGTCAGTGTTATAGTAAAGGGTCAGTGTTATAAGTATAGGGTAAGCATTATAGTATAGGGTCAGCATTATAGGGCCAGCGTCAGCGTTATAAGGTCAGAGTTATAGGGACTGGGTCAGAGTTACAGGGGGAGGCTCAGTGTTATAGTATAGGGTCAGTGTTACAGGGATAGGGTCAGCGTTATAGGGACAGGGTCAGAGTTACAGGGGGAGGGTCTGTGTTATAGTATAGGGTCAGAGTTATAGTATAGGGTCAGCGTTATAGGGACTGGGTCAGTGTTATAGTAAAGGGTCAGTGTTATAAGTATAGGGTAAGCATTATAGTATAGGGTCAGCATTGACTGGGTCAGAGTTACAGGGGGAGGGTCAGTGTTATAGTATAGGGTATGTGTTACAGGGATAGGGTCAGCGTTATAGGGACAGGGTCAGAGTTATAGGGACTGGGTCAGAGTTACAGGGGGAGGGTCAGTGTTATAGTATAGGGTCAGAGTTATAGGGTTAGGGCCAGCGTTATAGGGCCAGGGTCAGCATTATAGGGTCAGAGTTACAGGGACAGTGTCAGTGTTACAGGGACAGGGTCAGTGTTACAGGGATAGGGACAGCGTTATAGGGCCAAGGTCAGCATTATAGGGCCAGGGTCAGAGTTACAAGGATATGGTCAGTGTTATAGTATAGTATAGTGTCAGTGTTATAGGGATAGGGTCAGCGTTATAGGGATAAGGTCAGCGATATAGAGATAGTGTCAGCGATATAGGGATAGGGTCAGCGATATAGGGATAGGGTCAGCGTTATAGGGTCAGAGTTATAGGGACTGGGTCAGAGTTACAGGAGGAGGGTCAGTGTTACAGGGATAGGGCCAGCATTATAGGGTCAGAGTTATAGGGACTGGGTCAGTTACAGGGGGAGGGTCAGTGTTATAGTATAGGGTCAGAGTTATAGGGTCAGGGACAGTGTTATAGGGCCAGGGTCAGTGTTACAGGGACAGGGTCATTGTTACAAGGATAGGGCCAGCATTATAGGGTCAGAGTTATAGGGACTGGGTCAGTTACAGGGGGAGGGTCAGTGTTATAGTATAGGGTCAGAGTTATAAGGTCAGGGACAGTGTTATAGGGCCAGGGTCAGTGTTACAGGGACAGGGTCCGTGTTACAGGGATAGGGACAGCGTTATAGGGCCAGGGTCAGAGTTACAAGGATATGGTCAGTGTTACAGTATAGTATAGGGTCAGCATTATAGGGATAGGGTCAGCGTTATAGGGATAAGGTCAGCGATATAGGGATAGGGTATAGTATAGAATAGGGTCAGCGTTATAGGGATAGGGTATAGTATAGTATAGGGTCAGCGTTATAGGGATAGGGTATAGGGTCAGCATTATAGGGATAGGGTCAGCGTTATAGGGATAAGGTCAGCAATATAGGGATAGGGTCAGCGTTACAGGGATAGGGTCAGCGTTACAGGGATAGGGTCAGCGTTATAGGGATAGTGTCAGCGTTATAGGGATAGTGTCAGTGGTATAGGGATAAGGTCAGCGCTATAGGGATAGGGTCAGCGTTATAGGGATAGGGTCAGCGTTACAGGGATAGGGTCAGCGTTATAGGGATAGAGTCAGCGTTATACGGATAGGGTCAGTGTTACAGGGATATGGTCAGTGTTATAGTATAGTATAGTGTCAGCGTTATAAGGATAGTGTCAGTGTTATAAGGATAGAGTCAGTGTTACAGTATCCTCTGGTAGTATGCTGTCTATACACATATCTGCTCCGTGGTATGCTGCTCTTTGTATTATAGTTTTCATTAAACATAGAATTTGATGGCAGATAAGAACCAAATGGCCCATCCAGTCTGCCCTTTAGGGTTAAAGTATTAGGGTTGGTTTAGTGGTTTGGGTTAGGGTATAAGGGTTAGTCTAGGGGATGGGGTGTAGGATATTAGGTTCAGTTTGGTTTAGGTGTTGTATTAGGGATTGTATATTAGGGTCGGTTTAGCGGCTGGGGTTTAGATATTAAGATTAAGGGTTATGGTAAGGGAGAGGTTTGGAATGGCAGTTAGTTGGGCTGACCATATTATCCCTTTTACCTGGGACGCTCATGGATTACACAGGTTCTGTGGCTGGCTGACTTCAAGCCTACATTCCAGCTGGTTTTATTCAGCCACAGAACCTGTGTAATCCATGAGCGTCCCAGGTAAAAGGGATAATGTGGTCACCCTATGTTAGGTTAGGGTTTTTAGGCTATTAAGACCAGGTATAGGGTGTTAGGGTTAATGTATATGGTTAGGGTAATAGGGTGAGGGTTCAGATAGGGATGCTCTATGTCATTGTTTAGGATTGTCATGTGTTAGCAGGATCGGTATGATATCCTGGCGTACAGGATGCCGGCTGTCACTATTCCGACAACAGCAGCCCATACGCCAGAATGCCGTCAGGTGTGCAAGCCTATCGATACCCCTTGCGGGCTCGCCAGGTTCTACTCTCCCTTTATGAGTGTTGTGGACACCCACAGAGGGAGAAACACCTACCTGTCAGGATAACGGAGTCGGCATTGCAATCGCTGGGATCCCAATGGGCGGTATTTTAACTGCATACCGTGTTAGCAGGTCTGTTGTAAAAGCTAGATTTAAATGCTGCCCCCTGAAAATCCATGTTTTAAGACAAGCCCTGCTTGAGCACAGGTGACCTAATAGGTTTTTTTATTTAGAGCAAATGTGATGCCACAGTCTGTTTTCAAGCATGGCTATCCCTAAACATGGCTTGTTATGTGGCCCCTTGCATCCATTTTATGTCAAATTGCTTTTCAATGGTTGTGTAGGCTGACATGATGTTTACATTTAAAAGCATTTTTTTTCTCTATTATTATTTATTACCAGTTATTTTTATAGCGCACACATATTTTGCAGTGATTTATAGAGAATATTTGGCCATTTACATCAGTCCCTGCCCCAGTGGAGCTTACACTCTGCATATATTCCCTATCACATGTACACACACATTCACGCTAGGGTTAATTTTATTGGGAGCCTAATTGAATGTAGTACCCGTATATTTTTGGATTGCGGGAGGAAATCGGAGTACCCAGAGGAAGCCCACACAGGAACGGGGAGAGTATACAAACTTCACACAGTTAGGTACATGGTGGGAATCAAACCCATGACCTCAGTGCTGTCAGACAGTACTGCTAACCATTATGCTATCCGTGCTGCTCACTTTGGGGGTTGTTTTAAATTGCTTAGGCTTATTATGTGTCAGCAGGTGTGTTGTAAAAGCTAGATTTAAATGCTGCCCTCTGAAAATCCATGTTTTAAGGATATTATCTCCCATAAGGAGATGGCCATTTTGAATGAGACAGAACGATCAAAACATATTCATTCCCATATCATACCTCCCAACTGTCCCGATTTTCGCAGGACAGTCCCGTTTTTTTGGGACTGTCCCGCTGTCCCAGCTGTGGGCCGCAGTGTCCCACAGTGGGGGCGGGGGCAGATGGGAGGCTCCTGTCATTGCTGCCCTGCTTAGCAGAGCAGCAGTGAATAGACGCTGTGTGCATCGCATCGCACGCGAAGATGTCACTCTTTCAGAAGGACATAAGTTGGGAGATATGCCATATAGTCACTGGAGTAAGCACCTAACAATGAAGGTGTAACACTCTATTATCTATGCTCACTGGGGTGAAGAGAAGATATTTCTAAATAGGCAAGGACCCTATGAATAGATATACCTGGTATGCTAGATGTAAATATATGAATTGTTTATAATATACATATCGTAATAAAAGTGTAACTATTTTAAGTATATAATATATATGGGGGATGCTGGAGGACGATATATCCCTATGGGTATTGAACTATGGGATTATATGAGTAAATTGGCACGAGCGGGGATAGAGAGACTAGTCCAGAATCCCCTCGTGCTGTAAAAAGTGTGATCGCATGCGGGGGAGGACCTCAAGCAGCGCACGAGAATAATGTCGGTTAGAGACCGTTACCCCCCGGGAAGAGGAGAGCCGGAGCAGAGATGCAGACGGAGAGATACGGGGTGGAAGGCTATATGCGGCCAGCCGAAGGGAGCTGAGTGACTGGCGGAGGAGGAGGCCAGAGAGACGAGCTGGGGGAGCAGCGGATACCGCTAACCTGATCCATCTCCCGGAGACTGATGAATGGAGGCAGGCGGGCGATGAGCTGTTGTGACGGAAATAACCCCAGCTGTAACCAGAGCCGCTAATGATGCTGCAGGTACGGGGGAGCGATGCCCACTGCTGTTATAGCGCTGCCTATAGTGTGAAACGCCCCTATCTGATACTTGCCCAATAAGGGACATAAAGGGCAGCACAGCAATAGGAGCAAGACAAAGGGACTACCCTCTTGAGGGGGGGCCCAGTAGTCCTATATATAATTACAGCCCTCAAATACATAGTGCAGCACAGTCAGAGGAGCAAGAGGAAAGGGACTACACAGCGATGGGAACTGAGGAGGAACTTTGATAACGGGCTGTAAGTGCATATGGATGAGAGGCTATAGGGATGCGCAGCACTGCCCAGCCAGGTGAACCCGGAGATGTTGCATAGCTGGTACGGGGTATCGCTAACACAAGTGCCAATAGACCGCAACTATACTCCTCTACCAGAATAAATATCCCCTCCAGTGACAGAGAAATTACCGAGATAAATATCCACTCAGTGGCAGTAGAGGGAGTCACCGCACCTTTCACCTCCCCTCTACCTATTGAACTCATCTCTGTCAGGAAAATAGGGAAGGTAGAGTGGAACTCTGGGGAAGCAACCGTAGTAAGTGATCAAACCCCTTGCCGTGGAATTGAGTGACACACCTAGGAGGAGAATATATATATATATATATATATATATATATATATAATTCTAGACTGGTATTATCCACAGGATCCCATCATTGGCCAAGCGTGGCCCAACTATCTATACTGTACACTGGGCCCCAACTGTGCATCAACGTGTTACCTCAATTACTCCACCCAGAGAGACACAGAGACTGGAGTAATTGATTAGCGATAGTATTACACTAGGTAATACAATAAGTCTTAAGACTAATTACCTTATCAATTTTTCTACCTATCCGATGATGTTGATTTTTTGTAATGCATGCAGGAGGAAGTGTATAGGAATTGGTATACGTTAACATATTAATATTTATAGAGTGTTAGTGTTGGTAACGGTATAACATTTAAATAAAATGTAAATTCTGCTGTTGTGAAAATGCTCTGTATTGCTGAACAATAAATACTTACCAGGACTACCGAACTCCGTACGAACACGTCATTAAGGGATCTGGAAGAAACAAAAAAAACAAGCGGTGGTAAATGTAGGTAATAAGTTATTACTGAGTAAAGTGTATTGATATATACCCTTTCTTGGCTTTCCCAAGCAAGCCTATAATATCCATAACGCTTGGGTGGAGGCACACATAGTCTACAGTGTAGTACAACCCCATTACCATTAGTGCCACTAATTTGGGAGGGGTTACATTGGAGGCACTGCTGAGATCCTTAGGGGAGTGGCTTATTTTGGTTATAGCACTGTATAATAGGGATCATGGAGGAAGTAACAGTTGCTGTGGTATATCGATGGTGTATAGAGAAGGGGGTGGAACCCCTTTGCAGTTTCGGATTAAGGGGAAATCTGTCAGACCGCAGTGATGAAGTAATTCTTAAATTGGTGGGGAGTTTATATGGTATCAACCAGCCCTGTGTTGTCGACCGATGGAAAGGGCAGTATGGTGATACCTATGCGGTATTGATTAGCAACCAAAACCCATTGGATTCTACATTAATCCCAAGTATGATGGTACTGGAAGGGGTCATAGGACTGAAGGAGGAGACCGCGGCGATGAAGAGACTACTTCTCGGGGGGAACGCTGGTATCAGGGGCCCAATATCTGGGGGGTTTCTCTGCACTACCAGTAACGAGCAGGAACCCACTGCGACCAAAGATGAGGCTACTGGAACCGGAGTTGAAACGGCAGTAGACAAAATGGTTAGCCAATTAGAATGATGGCACTATGAAGGTGGATATCGTCGTTTGAGAATATTTTCCGGAATTACTCCAGTGCCGGCTGGAGAAGAGACATATGACAACTGGCGAGAAGCAGCTATTCAACACTCGAAGGAATGGCAATGTCCAGAGCACATAAAAAAACAGCGCATAGTGGAGAGTCTTCGGGGACCCGCTATGGGGGTTATACAGGCCACAAGGCGAAGTACAGCATCAGCTACCCTGAAAGACTTTATCAAAGCACTGGATTTTTTCATTTGGCACTATCGAGGATATGGGGGACTTAATGGCATGACTGATTCGTACGTATCAAGAACCCGGGGAGACTTTGACTCACTACATATACCGGGTGGATAGATTGATCTATAAAATTGTGGATAAAGGTGGTATAACTCCTAAGGGTGTCAATGGGAGCCATAGGAAGCAAGTGTTAAAAGGGGTGTTGACTAACCACCCTGTTGCCCAGCTCCCTCGATGTACCATGGCTTCGGGTCCCCCATCTACCTTAACTGACTAAGTAAAGGAAGTAAAGTTAGAGGAGGTACAAATTGAAACTCGAGAAAAAATTATCAAGAAGGTAAAGGTGGTACTACCTACTCCGGCTCCTCCACTTCTTGAAGATCAATTGTTCAAATTGCTCGAAGAGCATAACAAGAAAATAGATCAGTTAATTGCCCTACAGGCCAATACTACATCTAGGTCCTACTGGCCCCCTGATGGGGAGAGAGGGAGGAGTCGTGGAAGTCGAGCTCCCATTATTTGTTATAGTTGCAGATAACCTGGACATCGGTCCTTTGAATGTCCAAGTGGGAGGCTGGAAGGATGGGAAAGTCAGCAGGACTCTGGTCGGAGGAGAGTTGCTCAGTGGGAAAACCCCAACGGGAGTGCTGTGACCCCCTCACAGGCTCCCTAATAATAAATGTTCTAGCAATGGGGAGTGCCCAATGGTCTTCAACCATCCTTGAGACGCTAATGGGGCATGCTCCCCTGGTGAAGGCCATGATAAATGGACATGACGGTACAGTACTGATGGATAGTGGATCACAAGTGTCCATCGTGTTTGAGACTTGGTATAAGAACTATTTTCCCGATGTACCCATTCAACCTCTATCTGGTCTTACTATTTGGGGATTGAGTGAGCAGAAGTATCCGTACTTGGGCTATATCATTACTCAAATTACCTTTGACCCCGGACTGATTACTCCAAATGAAACTGTTAAACTGGTTGCATTTGTGTGTCCAGATTCGCCGGGGGACAACGGCCAACTCACAGCCATTGTGAGAACTAACACCAATATTTTCCGCCATCTCATGCGATGGTGCGAGAAGCAAGAGAGAGAGAATAAAGTCGTACTAAATACTTCCCCTGAAAGGAGTAACTATGAGTATCCTGTAATTGGAAGTCATGTTGTGAGGGGTGCTGACAAAGCAATTCATGATTCTGACGACATATCGATACAGAGCAAGCTTGAGAGCTGTTTTGAGGGAAGCGACATTGATGACAAAAGTAGGCAGCGGTTAATAGAACAGCTTAAGGTGATGGAGAATGTGTTTTCTAAAAGCGATTGGGATCTAGGGACTGCCTCGGGAGTGGAGCATCACATCAAATTGAATAATGACACTCCCTTCCGGGAGAGATCCTGAAGATTGGCCCCTGCCAATTTCGACGATGTAAGGGTGCATCTACGTAATGTTCTGGAAAATAATGTAATTGCCGATTCGGAGAGTCAATATGCTTCCACCATGGTAGTCGCTCGTAAGAAAAATGGAGAGATCAGGTTGTGTATAGACTATAGGAACCTGAAAAGTAGGACGGTGCCCGATCAGTACACGGTGCTGAGAGTGGATGAGGCATTAGATTGCGTCCAGGGAAGTCACTGACCACTTTACCCGATATGCCCAGGCATACATAATGGTGAATCAAAGAGCTGTGACCGTTGCCAAGACTCAGTGGGAAAAATTCTTCATACACTACAGTTTACCCGCAAGGATACATTCCGATCAGGGAAGAGAGTTCGAGAGTCATTTAATTCGGGAATTATGTCAGTGCTGTGGTATCCAGAAATCCCGTACTTCACCATATCACCCGCAAGGAGACCCACAGCCCGAGCGGTTCAATCGGACCTTGTTGAACATGTTAGGAACGTTGGGAGCGGAAAAGAAACCGCAGTGGCGATGTTATGTATCTCCCTTGGTCCATGCATATAACTGCACTCGGAATGAGGCTACAGAATTTACTTCTTATTACCTTATGTTTGGACGAGAGGCGCGATTACCTATAGATGTCTGTATGGGTACCAGGATCAACACCTCATCCGTTTCTTCTCACACTCAGTATGTTAAACAACTCAGGCAGCAGCTGAATGAGGCCTATCAGCTAGCTCAGAAGGCGGCCCGTAAACTGGGAGAAAGGAATAAAGCCCAATTTGATAGTCACGTCAAGGAGCACCGAGTGTTAATCCGGGCTTTAGTAGTGCCTAGAAAATAGAAACTGCATAATCGATGGAGATCTGAACCGTATATGGTAGTGAAGCAGTTGCCGAATATTCCTGCCTACCAGCTCATACCGGTCAATGGGCAGGGACCAAGGGTAAATTACCATCGACAGCACTTGCTTCCTATCTCACAAGATATCCGATGGGAGGGAATGGGGAATCCTTGGACACCAGAAGAGAAGACTAGTAAAAGTACTAAGCCGAATCCCGTGAATATCTATGATGAAGGAGAGGAGGAGGATGCGAAGCTGGAGGATTATCCCATGGGATTTTACTATCAGGAGATGACGGATGACAGGACAGCACCTGAACCACCCATGGATGTAGTATCTGAGGAGCAGGGACCCGTCCAGAGTTGGGGACGAGATGATGGGGGTATTGTGGATGATGGCAGTTGGGGAAACGACGATGATTCATATGTAATGGAAGAAGCTGGGGGAGAGATAGGGAATGTCCCTACTCAGGTATCTATGTCCCCTAGACCGCAAAGAGTTCATAAACCCCCTAGAATACTCACCTACGAGCAGTTGGGAACCCCAACCGAAGTTCCATTGGTATTGCATCCTCACGTGGTATTGTCATGGCCATATTTCGGGTATACTTTACGCCATGTCATTGTTAGTTAAAAACATAGAGCACGTTTATATATGGTGATGTCCACTTAAAATCTAAGTGTACTCACCAGGGGGAGAATGTAACACCCTATTATCTATGCTCACTGGGGTGAAGAGAAGATATTTCTAAATAGGCAAGGACCCTATGAATAGATATACCTGGTATGCTAGGTGTAATTATATGAATTGTTTATAATATACAATAGGAGCAAGACAAAGAGACTACCCTCTTGAGGGGGGGCCCAGTAGTCCTATATATAATTACAGCCCTCAAATACATAGTGCAGCACAGTCAGAGGAACAAGAGGAAAGGGACTACCCTTTTGGGGATCAGTAAGCCTGCCTACTAACAGCCGCACGTAGGTCCATAATACAGCCAGAACAGCGAGGACCAGGAAGGTAAATTCAGGAGATTTATGTGATTTACATGGTTTTTACTTAATAATACCCCCTACACAGCGATGGGAACTGAGGAGGAACTTTGATAACGGGCTGTAAGTGCATATGGATTAGAGGCTATAGGGATGCGCAGCACTGCCCAGCCAGGTGAACCCGGAGATGTTGCATAGCTGGTACGGGGTATCGCTTTTACACAAGTGCCAATAGACCGCAACTATACCCCTCTACCAGGATAAATATCCCCTCCAGTGACAGAGAAATGACCAAGATAAATATCCGCTCAGTGGCAGTAGAGGGAGTACTCGCATCTTTCACCTCCCCTCTACCTATCTAACTCATCTCTGTCAGGAAAATAGGGAAGGTAGAGTGGAACTCTGGGGAAACAACCGTAGTAAGTGATCAAACCCCTTGCCGTGGAATTGAGTGACACACCTAGGAGGAGAATATATATATAAATATAATTCTAGACTGGTATTACCCACAGGATCCCATCATTGGCCAAGCGTGGCCCAACTATCTATACTGTACACTGGGCCCTAACTGTGCACCAACATGTTACCTCAATTACTCCACCCAAAGAGACACAGAAACTGGAGTAATTGATTAGAGATAGTATTACACTAGGTAATACAATAAGTGTTAAGACTAATTACTTTATCAATTTTTCTACCTAACCGGTTATGTTGATTTTTTGTAATGCATGCAGGAGGAAGTGTATCGGAATTGGTATACATTAACATATTAATATTTATAGAGTGTTAGTATTGGTAATGGCATAACATTTAAATAAAATGTAAATTCTGCTGTTGTGAAAATGCACTGTATTGCTGAACAATAAATACTTACCAGGACTACCGAACTCCAAACGAACACGTTCCCAAGCAAGCCTATAATATCCATAATGCTTGGGTGGAGGCACACATAGTCTACAGTGTAGTACAACCCCATTACCAATAGTGCCACTAATTTGGAGGGGTTACATAGGAGGCACTGCTGAGATCCTTAGGGGAGTGACTTATTTTGGTTATAGGGCTGTATAATAGGGATCATGGAGGAAGAAACAGTTGCTGTGGTATATCGATGGTGTATAGAGAAGAGGGTGGAACCCCTGAGAAAGTCGAAAAATATAATGATTCACATGCCTTGTACTAACCCCAATGCACATGCCCGCTGCTCGTGCATTCAGTCTGCCGTGAGTGCACATGTCCGCAAATTGCGTAAACTCGCTCCGGCGATAACGCGCGTGATATGCGTATTTACGGTAGAGTTTGTGAGCTTGTAGCGGGCGACTCGTTTATAGCATAGTTAATTCATACAGTGTGTTTTGTAGATAATATTTCCCTTAGCAATGACAGTAAAAATGTTTAGTTTAAATGGTTTGTGGACATGGGGATTCCTCTTTGCATGATATGAAGGGTCAGACAAAGGTTGAATGGTGGTGTCTAGTGTCTAACTAAAGAGTATTTTATTAGAAACATTTCAGTGTTGGTTAGGAAGAGATTGTTCGCTGCTGCGTATAGATATGTTTAAAAGTAGTTTATAGACATTCACTGTATTTGCAATTCATTACACATGCAGGGGGGAATCCAGAGGATACCTCCCACCTGGGCAGTAGGAGAAGGACACAGCCCATCTGTTTAAACCCACCCATGACCTTTTGTTATAATGCAGAGACACATTCCTGTGTCCAATAAACAATGAGATTGTAGGGACCATTGTATTGTACTGTAGGATGTGTATATAAAGACCACCATAGCTAGACCAGCACTCACTTCTCTCTACAAAGGTTTTCATGGTGAAAAGCTGAGGGCTGGTTGCAATATAGCGCCAGCGAGTCATTCCCACGTGTGTAAGTTTCTCTGTGGCCATTTCGTTACTCTGTGTGTATGCAATTGTTCTCTTTTTGTTATCCTTTAAGTGTTTGCCATTTATTCTCTTTCTGTTTATGTGTATTTGCGATCATTTGCTATTGTTTATATTTCTGTTTAGTTATTCTGTTTTAGTTATTAATGTTAGGTCTGTAGTGTATAAGCTGTAACTGTTTTCTTTTCCCTTTTACATACTAAAATCATCTAGTAAGGTGTTGGAACCTTAACAATTGTTTGTGTGTTTCACCATTTATTACTAAGGGTTTCTGAGCATCTCAAACAGCTGGCGTAAATACTAAGGTTAACCAGTGTTACATCATTGCAGTATCTCAGTACTGAGGTTTACAGTATAAGCATATTCTGTGTTTAAGGTTTAAAAGGTTATTAACTGTGTGTATGCTCGCTGTGTGTATTCCGTACACCCAGCGCAGCGTGTGTACGTAACTTGAGTACCACGTGCGAGGTCTTTGTATGCAAATAGCGTACAAAGTGCGTAGCATGTGCACGAGGTTTAGCGGCCATTACGGCTTCACGGTATTAGTAAATAGCTTATGGTAAAAGGTAGATATCTGACTCTATCAATTGAGGGCTCATCCGTCCACCTCATATCCGCAGTCAAGCGAAACCTTGCAGACTTTATCCATCAGCAAAGGGCGGAAAAGTAGTATCCCCTGTATCCGTGTTTGTGGTTGGGGATACGGTAGTGCTGATCAGATAAGCGTCTGCTTCGCTTGGTTTGTAGGGATGCTGGTGGAATCCAGTTCCAGAAGGTAAGAACGTTAAGCTATTGTCTTTTTAAATCTGGTTTTAATTTCTGTTTGGTGCCAACTGCACACGCAACACATGTAACAGACGCACACACCTGTACTCTGCATATCTGACCATATTGTTACAAAACAAGGTTCAAATTAGTCATATTGTGTTTGATTCAGATTGGATTGCTTATCTGTTCAAGTAGGTTTAAAAGTATTTTTAAAAGTTTGCGTAGCTTGATAGTTTTATTTTTAACCCAGGCCTAAAATATCTTCAGGGGCTTGCATGGTGATTTTTTTTTGTGACAATAGAAGCCGCATGGTCTGTCCTCCATTTTGTGTAACCCTCATGGATGTGGAAGGGGGAGGAGCAGCGGCCATTTTGGGGAAAGTCATTTTTTTCAAAATAGCTGATTTTCAGTTGACTCAGGAATAATCAGCCGTCCCTTGTCAAAAAGAAATCACCATTTACGAGTTTCCAATGCATTTATTTAACCCATGTCACAATCAATTATAAATAGTTCAGATGGGGCTTAATGAAAATTAATAATAAAATGAATATTTGATTTAGGAACGACACACAGAGAAACAAAGTTTTGTTTTTTGTTTTTTTCCCCTCTCCTTACCTCTAAGATTCTGTTGAACTGTTTGTTGTGAGATGGGAACCTGTGTAACTGTTTTTTTCCCCAGCAGTGAAGAGAATCACCTTCACACACAGTCAAGGGCACATTCATATGCAAATTAGAGGAGTGAATGGGTCTCGGGAGACCAGTGATTAGTACATAGATGTAATATTATAATTAGAATTGTATTGTATCTGTGTATTTTCACCTATCTACCTTCCTGTTTGCCATTTGCATTGATAACGTGCTAAGGAAATTTGGTGCTATTTTAGTTAAAAGTAAACAGTAATACTTAAGGGAGTAATTGTAAAAACACGCACACAGCATAGCAGATACTGTGTGGTGTACGGTAAGTGATTATAGTGAAATATCGCTTACATTTATAGAAGCGTGTTATTTGTGTTACTGTAGACGTATCCAGCCTGTGTACACGTGTCTCTCACCGAGTGCGAGTCAAGCGCACGCGACGCAAAGGCCTACACACGTGGCGTGTTTACGCAACGTGTGTACGGGTACGCCCACTAAATTCAAATCACACGATAGCATTGTTTTAGTGTGGGCGGTATAGTAGCCACGTGATAATAGCACAAGTTTGTTCAGTTTCCAAAAGTTTTAGTTTAAAGAGAACCTTTTTCTATTGCAAAACTCGGGTTTGAACTGTTTGCCTGAATGAAAGTAATTTCTGTACAGAAATATCAGAGTGCATATGAGTGAACAGGAGTGAGTGTGCAAATAAAGGTATTCTTTTTGTGAACCGAGAAAGCGGGATCCCGTCGGAGACCACACCAGGTGAGTGGACACTTGGTGGCGTGGGATTGGCTTGCTCACGTTAACATTGTATAAGGTAAAGGAGCAATTAGTATCCGCAGACAAGAGGACTGTGAAGGTTAGAAAGCACAGCCCCGGGGGTTTGCGTAGTACCCATATAGGCCCGTTCAGTATAACGCTCCGGCTGAAGGTTTCGCAGCCTAAACAACCGATTCCATTGGTCGCACGGCGAATAAGTAATAGGTACTTATACTCAGTGCGACTGGACCGAACGCTACTGTGTACATTAGTTAGTTCACCTTGATACCCACTAAAATTTGCTGTGGGATCATAGACGCTATTTGTACATTTTAACGTGATTTGTGTAGGTTTTTGTTATTTTAAGGGAGTTTCGCTGTTCACTCAGGAAATCTCCAATAACTAATATTTACTGGGAAGGGTAGCATACTCCCACACGCCCCAGTAAATAGAGGTTATAAAAAGTTCCCAAGATTGGGTACGACCAGTGGTGGGCACATTGCTGGAATTCGTTGAACTTTCACCATCGCCTTATCTCGGGGAACTTGGTTTGTTTTGTAAGAATTCGCTGAGACAGCAATATCTGCAAATAATGGGGGCCAGTTGCTCAAGTAAGGGACGACCAACAAGGGCTCACGTTGGTATTTGTTGGCCCAAAGGGTCAGCACGGTATATAATGTGTGAGAAATACGGATCACACACACAGGTATTATGCAAAGAATGGGAACGAATGACTGAGGATGATGGAGAACAGTTACCCAGGGTGGGCAGTTTGAATCCTGAGGTATTGCAAAATCTAAGAAAAAGGATATGTCTAATAAAATCTGCAAAACAGAGGATTAGGCATTATGATTGTTTACAGTTATGGCAACAGGAAGGTGAGATACAAAGGGAATTAACTGGCACAGCTGATTCCCACTTTAGCAGGAAACATGGCAACTGGAGAAGCAATGGCTACAGAGAATGGCATACTGGGATATGATGATAATTGTGCACTTAGTTACTGTATTAATAATGATAAGAGTAAATGTAATAAATGTAATAAATGTAATAATGATAGAAGGAAAACTGATAAATGCACAAATTCTAACCCGTGCAAGATGCACCCCATGTTAAATTTCCCTCAGGATTACAAGCAAGAAAGTGAGCCCAGCATGATGTAGGCACCATTTCCAGCAGCCATCATACGAGACACCCAGGTGGGCACGGCCCAATCGGTAAAGGCAGTAGTCAAGCCTCCTAACGGAGGGTCAGGTGAGGTCGTGTCCACAGGTAAGTACGGTATTGTATATTATGAAAATGTACATCATAGAGAAGTAGCGGTTTATGTATTGATGGAAGGTTTAACAAAAGTGTTGAGAACAAGGGTACAGACCACTCAACCTAACTGGAGAAGTATCTTGGTGACTGCGTTAAGAAAGTCCGCTGTTGGGCACGATCGGACATCAGCAAAAACAGGGAGTCACAGGGGGGTAAGCGAATGACAATAAGTAGACAGGCCCTGACAACGAAGCCACATCAGCTTAAGCCCCAGACCCCTGTGGGTAAGTCAAATGTGATAAAATGTTATAGTTGCCAGAGGGAAGGTCATTATGCACGAAATTGTATGTTTAAAGACACATACCAGGTATATCAACCCCTTAGACAACAACATGACCATAATATCCGAAGAACCAGGGAAGCACAGGGAGAGCGGTTGATGGTGATGAGCATCCAAGCACTAGAGGAGGCATCAAATCGACCAAAACCACAGGCCCCTGGCACATGGAGGAAGCCAAGGGTTTGTTATCTTTGCAAAAGGGAAGGGCATTATGCCAACAACTGTAACAGCCCACATAAAGTCAGACCCCCTAGACAAGAACACGAGCAAAGTTATGACACACGCAATTGTAATCAGGGATCACATATGAAGAAGTTTGGGCCGCACCTGTAATTTGCAGCCAGTAAAGTTGATCATTAGCCCTGATAGTAAGCCTGAGGTTACAGTCAAGGTAATTGGGAGGTCAGTTCTTTGTAGACTCAAGGACGGCCAGGTAAAACTTTGAAATTTATCTTTAAATGTTTTCTTCTCATCTGTAACGTTCACTAACGGAACTCAAACGTCACATGACTACTTGGTCTTTTCAGAGGTCTACCCAACCCCAGTATATCTTACCAGCATCGTTGTGTTTGGCCAGACGCAAAGGGTGGAGAGTGGAGATACTGGTGGGGGAGACTGTGCAGAGATACCGGTGGACATGTTGATGCAACAGCCTGTTGATGAATCTGACAATGTTTTCCTTTTCTATTTGTTCTCTCTCTCTTTTTGTTCTTTCATGTTTTACGGATAGTATATCACACATCAGTTAGACAAATGGTAATGCAAGATTTATGCTCCTTACAGAAAGATCGCTGATTTGGAAAGAATATTGTATCACCGGAGTGTTCGTTTTGGGAAGATTGAGAGACAGGACCTTTGAGATGACTTCTGAGCAAGAAGAACAACAAGACCAGAGGACAAATTATCGTAACAAGTTTTTTTCCCTTCAATTATTTTCTGTACCCCCATTACAATTTTCTCTTTCTCCTCCTGTAAGATGGACTTACCTCAAGAGACTGTGTTCTGGATTTTCCTGTTGACCCTGTTGTTGACCAGAGCAGTCTGTTTCGGTGAGAGTACCAGTGAGGTCGAGAAAGGATCTGGAATGGGTTCTGATGATCAGGATGGAGGCGTAGAATTCCAAGAGCAACACAATCACCGAGCAAAGGCGAGTATCAGAAAACGATCTGGTAGCCATGACATTAATAGACATTGTGAAGGATTGTTAGCTGAAGAGAACTGCATCTGTAGGAATTGTGAAAATATAGTTGAGGACAATTGCATCAAGAAATGTCAGTCCAGTTTTAATATCAACATGGACCGGCATCCATTGAGTGACTATCACTCATTAGTGGGTAAAGTGTTAAATCAGACAGACTGCTGGGTGTGCTCACAAGTACCTCAAGGTCATAGAAAGTCAGGACTAGTGCCATACCCTTTAACGACAGATGAGGTACTAGAGCTAAGGGGTGGGAGACCGGTGGACAAGAGATTTAATATTTCTAGTCCTCCTAGTTTGAAGCTCCACCAATACCATGTAGATAGGTCCCTAATATGTTTTAACATTTCCAATCCCCGAAAGCCGGGAAATTGGGAAGTGTCATGGAACAACCAAACCATGACATTTTCACATAGAGCCGACAGAATGCCCATAGACTCAGAACTTATACGCCACATAGCCGACAGTGGAAAATATTTCCGGTATAGGTACACTCTAGGAAGTAGGACCATGCGAGTTAGAGAAGTATCACCAGGATACTGTGCACATATCATACAGACTGATACGTGTACTAGACAAATGAGAGAGTTAGGGATAGGACTTTTTACATGGAAGGTTTGTAAATGGTTATGTCATATTCTGTCCCATATGTTCTCCCCGATGACGCATATTTCATATAGGTTCCTTGCCCCAAACTCAGAGGGATTGTGTTACATTGGAAAAGTGTTGCCTGAAGTGAATTTACGACCCGTCAATCGAGACAATGTTGTGATTAAATGTGATTCCACGGTCCGTTTCTTTCACCCGTTTCTCCTTTGATTTTCTCTGAGGTACCAAGAGGTCCGCCTGGAAGAAGAATTTGATGACCGTTTATACAAGACCACTGATGAACTGTGTCACAGACACCTAACGAGCTTTTAGAGACTGTAATTCTTTTTTTTTATGGACACTTGAAGAAGCTTTCTGTTTGCCAATAAACCTCAAAGCTACAGTAAAGATACGACGATCCAGACAAAACATCAGACAAGACATCTACAAGACCCCAATCGGCGACTGCATACCATACTTGCCTACCTGACCCTCTCCATGAGGGAGAAAATGCTCTGTTCCTGGACTTTCCTGGTAATGTATGATTGCCATCACCTGTGGTGAGCTAGTTAAATGATAAGAAAGCTGTTTCACCACAGGTGATAGCAATCATACATTACCAGGAAAGTCCAGGAACAGAGCATTTTCTCCCTCATGGAGAGGGTCAGGTAGGCAAGTATGCTGCATACTAAATCTCACATAATCATATGACTGCATTTATAATGCTTGTTTCTTATCTTCATCTTTACAACCCCCAGGTAGTACCCCACATAGTCGACAGGTGATTTTCACATATTAGCATTCACATATTCTCCCTATTCATGTATCATCAACTAATGTGCACCCCATTTGTTGTAACCAAAAGCCGAAAAGAGCTCGGTAGAGTTTGACAGCCCATCCACAGACCCTTAATACAGGATAAGAAGGATTCAAATGTATACTTCGCAATACCTCGAAGCTTGATTTAGAACACGTACGGCACGATGATACATGACCCCTCAGACATGGATTTCATACACACATGCTTTTACTATCTCACTAGGTCATACATTTCCCACCTCCTCCTCTCCTCCCTACTCCCAATCATAATGAGGTATTTACATGATAACATATATATTTTTCTGTTTGGATTATTTAGATAGTGGCAGTTATTGTTGACTGCCAAAGGCTGGACTGTCAAAGTCGAAAAATATCATGATTCATATGCCTTGTACTAACCCCAATGCACATGCCCGCTGCTCGTGCATTCAGTCTGCCGTGAGTGCACATGTCCGCAAATTGCGTAAACTCGCTCTGGCGATAACGCGCGTGATATGCGTATTTACGGTAGAGTTTGTGAGCTTGTAGCGGGCGACTCGTTTATAGCATAGTTAACTCATATAGTGTGTTTTGTAGATAATATTTCCCTTAGCAATGACAGTAAAAATGTTTAGTTTAAATGGTTTGTGGACATGGGGATTCCTCTTTGCATGATATGAAGGGTCAGACAAAGGTTGAATGGTGGTGTCTAGTGTCTAACTAAAGAGTATTTTATTAGAAACATTTCAGTGTTGGTTAGGAAGAGATTGTTCGCTGCTGCGTATAGTTATGTTTAAAAGTAGTTTATAGACATTCACTGTATTTGCAATTCATTACACATGCAGGTGGGAATCCAGAGGATACCTCCCACCTGGGCAGTTGGAGAAGGACACAGCCCATCTGTTTAAACCCACCTATGACCTTTTGTTATAATGCAGAGACACATTCCTGTGTCCAATAAACAATGAGATTGTAGGGACCATTGTATTGTACTGTAGGATGTGTATATAAAGACCACCATAGCTAGACCAGCACTCACTTCTCTCTACAAAGGTTTTCATGGTGAAAAGCTGAGGGCTGGTTGCCAGATAGCACCTGCGAGTCATTCCCACGTGTGTAAGTTTCTCTGTGGCCATTTCGTTTCTCTGTGTGTATGCAATTGTTCTCTTTTTGTTATCCTTTAAGTGTTTGCCATTTATTCTCTTTCTGTTTATGTGTATTTGCGATCGTTCGCTATTGTTTATATTTCTGTTTAGTTATTCTGTTTTAGGTATTAATGTTAGGTCTGTAGTGTATAAGCTGTAACTGTTTTCTTTTCCCTTTTACATACTAAAATCATCTAGTAAGGTGTTGGAACCTTAACAATTGTTTGTGTGTTTCACCATTTATTACTAAGGGTTTCTGAGCATCTCAATCGCTCAAACAGCTGGCTTAAATACTAAGGTTAACCAGTGTTACATCATTGCAGTATCTCAGTACTGAGGTTTACAGTATAAGCATACTCTGTGTTTAAGGTTTAAAAGGTTATTAAGTGTGTGTATGCTCGCTGTGTGTATTCCGTACACCCAGTGCAGCGTGTGTACGTAACTTGCGTACCACATGCGAGGTCTTTGTACGCAAATAGCGTACAAAGTGCGTAGCACGTGCACGAGGTTTAGCGGCCATTACGGCTTCATGGTATTAGTAAATAGCTTATGTTAAAAGGTAGATATCTGACTCTATCACCCCTTTGCAGTTTCGGATTAAGGGGAAATCTGTCAGACCGCAGTGATGAAGTAATTCTTAAATTGGTGGGGAGTTTATATGGTATCGACCAGCCCTGCGTTGTCGACCGATGGAAAGGGCAGTATGGTGATACCTATGCGGTATTGATTAGCAATCAAAACCCATTGGATTTGACATTAATCCCAAGTATGATGGTACTGGAAGGGGTCATAGGACAGAAGGTACAGGTTCTGTGGCCTGAAGGAGGAGACCGCGGCGATGAAGAGACTACCTCTCGGGTGGACGCAGGTATCAGGGGCCAAATTTCTGGGGGGTTTCTCTGCACTACCAGTAACGAGCAGGAACCCACTGCGACCAAAGATGAGGCTACTGGAACCGGAGTTGAAACGGCAGTAGACAAGATGGTTAGCCAATTAGAACGATGGCACTATGAAGGTGGATATCGTCGTTTGAGAATATTTTACAGAATTACTCCAGTGCCAGCTGGAGAAGAGACATATGACAACTGGCGAGAAGCAGCTATTCAACACTCAAAGGAATGGCAATGTCCAGAGCACATAAAAAAACAGCGCATAGTGGAGAGTCTTCGGGGACCCGCTATTAGGGTTATACAGGCCACAAGGCGAAGTACAGCATCAGCTACCCTGAAAGACTATATCGAAGCGCTGGATTTTTCATTTGGCACTATCGAGGATGTGGGGGACCTAATGGCACGACTGACTCATACGTATCAAGAACCCGGGGAGACTTTGACTCACTACATATACCAGGTGGGTAGATTGATCTATAAAATTGTGGATAAAGGCGATATAGCTCCTGAGGGTGTCAATGAGAGCCGTAGGAAGCAAGTGTTAAAAGGGGCATTGACTAACCACCCTGCTGCCCAGCTCCTTCAATGTACCATGGCTTCAGGTCCCCCACCTACCTTAACTGACTTAGTAAAGGAAGTAAAGTTAGAGGAGGTACAAATTGAAACTCGAGAAAAAACTATCAAGAAGGTAAAGGTCGTACTACCTACTCCGGCTCCTCCACTTCTTTAAGATCGATTGTTCAAATTGCTCGAAGAGCAAAACAAGAAAATAGATCAGTTAATTGCCCTACAGGCCAATATTACATCTAGGTCCTACTGGCCCCCTGGTGGGGAGAGAGGGAGGAGTCGTGGAAGTGGAAGTCGAGCTCCCATTATTTGTTATAGTTGCGGACAACCTGGACATCGGTCCTTTGAATGTCCAAGTGGGAGACTGGAAGGACAGGAAAGTCAGCAGGACTCTGGTCGTTGGAGAGGGGCTCAGTGGGCAAACCCCAACGGGAGTGCTGTGACCCCCTCACAGGCTTCCCAATAATAAATGTTCTAGCAAAGGGGAGTGCCCAATTGTCTACAACCATCCCTGAGATGCTAATGGGGCATGCTCCCCTGGTGAAGGCCATGATAAATGGACATGACGGTACAGTACTGATGGATAGTGGATCACAAGTGTCCATCGTGTTTGAGACTTGGTATAAGAACCATTTGCCCGATGTACCCATTCAACCTCTATGTGGTCTTACTATTTGGGGATTGAGTGAGCAGAATTATCCGTACTTGGGCTATATCATTACTCAAATTACCTTTGATCCCAGACTGATTACTACAAATGAAACTGTTCAACTGGTCACATTGGTGTGTCCAGATTCGCCGGGGGACAACAGCCAACTCACTGCCATTGTGGGAACTAACACCAATATGTTCCGCCATCTCATGCGATGGTGCGAGAAGCAAGAGAGAGAGAATAAAGTCGTACTAAATACTTCCCCTGAAAGGAGTAACTATGAGTATCCTGTAATTGGAAGTCATATTGTGAGGGGTGCTGATGAAGCAATTCATGATTCTGATGACATATCGATACAGAGCAAGCTTGAGAGCTGTTTTGAGGGAAGCGACATTGATGACAAAAGTAGGCAGCGGTTAATAGAACAGCTTAAGGTGATGGAGAATGTGTTTTCTAAGAGTGATTGGGATCTAGGGACCGCCTTGGGAGTGGAGCATCACATCAAATTGAATAATGACACTCCCTTCCGAGAGAGATCCTGAAGATTGGCCCCTGCCGATTTCGACGATGTAAGGGTGCATCTACGTAATCTTCTGGAAAATAATGTAATTGCCGATTCGGAGAGTCAATATGCTTCCCCCATTGTGGTCGCTCGTAAGAAAAATGGAGAGATCAGGTTGTGTACAGACTATAGGAACCTAAAAAGTAGGACGGTGCCCGATCAGTACACGGTGCCGAGAGTGGATGAGGCATAAGATTGCCTCCAGGGAAGTCAGTGGTTCTCTGTCCTTGACCTGCGCTGCAGGTATTATCAGATCCCAATGAGTACGGAGGACAGATCAAAAACAGCATTCATCTGTCCTATCGGGTTCTTTGAGTTCTTGAAAATGCTGCAAGGCATAAGAGGGCCCCCGGCTATGTTTCAGAGAACTATGGAGAAAACTGTCGGTGACATGTGCTACCGCAAATTGTTGGTATACCTCGATGACATCATCGTATTTGGGAAGGACCTGGAGGAGCACAATAGACGGTTACTTAAAGTACTGGAACGACTGCAGGCTAGGAGATTGAAGCTGTCCATGGAAAAATGCAAACTGTGTAGATCGTCGGTCAAGTATTTGGGGCACATTGTGAGCCGGCATGGCATAGCTACAGACGCAGATAAGGTGGCTACTGTGAAGAAATGGCCTAGGCCAGACAACCTCAAAGAGTTAAGGTCCTTTTTAGGTTTTTGCGGATACTACCGGAAATTTGTACCACTGTACTCTAAAATCGCTAAACCTTTAACGGACTTGACCAAAGGGTATCCGCCTGGTACTAAGAGCTCCCATATTAGACCAGAAGTAGGAACTCACTACTACAAACCTAAAGAATCTTTTGGGCCCCGGTGGATTGCTCAGTGTGAGGAATCGTTTATTACATTGAAAGATCAACTCACCCGGTCTCCAGTGTTAGCATATGCTCAGTCTGATCTCCCTTATGAAGTGCATATTGATGCATCGTTCGAAGTTATTGGAGGAGTTCTATACCAGAAATAAGAACAACGGTTTTGGCCCATTGCGTATGTCAGCCGAGGGCTTTCTGTCAGTGAGAAGAATTATCCGGTACATAAACTGGAATTCCTGGCGTTGAAATGGACAATAATTGAAAAGTTCCATGATTATCTCTACGGCGTCCATTTCACAGTCCAAACAGATAACAACCCACTGACGTATATCCAGACTTCAGCTAAATTAGATGCAACCGGTCATAGGTGGTTGGCTGCATTAACCAACTATGACTTCACGATTAAATACCGACCTTGAGCTAACAATCAAGATGCGGATGCGTTAACGCGAATGCCTCATGATGAAGGGTGTGGTACCGCAGAGGAATGGGTTGAAGTGTCGGCGGCTGCAGTAAAAGGATTAGCCATCCCTTCCTCTTACTGCTGGTTGGGACGGGCGGCTATGGAAGGAGTAGGGGTGATAACGTCGGTGCAGCTGTCGCAAGAGCAACGGAATGACCCAGATATCATCCCGGTGCTACGACTCATGGAGGATCCAAAACAATGTATAATTCGCGCACAATTGTCTAGAGAGGCGATGGTATTGTTACGACAACGTAAGAAGCTGAGGGTGAAGAAAGGGATATTATATCGAGGAACCTATAAGAATGATGGAAATCTTAAATTACAGATAATACTGCCCATCAAATATAAGCAGTTGGTGTTGGAATCGCTGCATGACCAACACGGTCATCTGGGCTATGACAAAACAGAGAGATTAGTGGCTGACCGATTCTTCTGGCCTTTCATGAATCGGGACATCGAACAATTCTGCCGAACCTGTGGAAGTTGCATTCTTAGGAAAACATTGCCTCCCCGGACTGCACCATTAGTAAATATTACCAGTAGTGGACCAATGGATTTAATCTGCATTTATTTTTTGACACTTGAAGGCTCAGGGGGCCAGGACAGCCATATATTAGTGGTCACTGACCACTTCACCCGATATGCCTAGGCATACATAACAGTGAATCAAAGAGCTGTGACCGTTGCCAAGACTCTGTGGGAAAAATTCTTCATACACTACGGTTTACCCGCAAGGATACATTCCGATCAGGGAAAAGAGTTCGAGAGTCGTTTAATTCGGGAATTATGTCAGTGCTGTGGTATCCTGAAATCCTGTACTTCACCAAATCACCCGCAAGGAGACCCACAGCCCGAGCGGTTCAATCGGACCTTATTGAACATGTTAGGAACGTTGGTAGCGGAAAAGAAACAGCAGTGGTGACTTTATGTATCTCCCTTGGTCCATGCATATAACTGCACTCGGTATTAGGCTACAGGATTTACCCCTTATTACCTTATGTTTGGACGAGAGGCGCGATTACCTACAGATGTCTGTATGGGAACCAGGATCAACACCTCATCCGTTTCATCTCACACTCAGTATGTTAAACAACTCAGGCAGCAGCTGAATGAGGCCTATCAGCTAGCTCAGAAGGCGGCCCGTAAACTGGGAGAAAGGAATAAAGCCCAATTTGATAGTCACGTCAAGGAGCACCGTTTAATGCCGGGGGACCGAGTGTTAATATGGGCTTTAGGAGTGCCTACCAGCTCATACTGGTCAAAGGACAGGGACCAAGGGTAACTTAACATCGACAGCACTTGCTTCCTATCTCGCAAGATATCCGATTGGAGGGAACGGGGAATCCTCAGACACAAGGAGGGGAAACTAGTGAAAGTACTATGTATATGAAAACCTGCTGGTATTCTGATCTTAAGCGCAAAAAACAAACAATAGGCAGCTTAGTTAAGTGGATCGATGGTGAGTGTCCCTCCAATACACTCAAATAGATACTGAACAGATAGATAAAGTTATCAATCCACTATACCAAGCGCCACCTCCACCGTATATGTTAATCACTTAATTTGTGAAGATAATCATAGAGTATACATTCCTTATATGCATCAATCTTCTTATTGCTTCCAGATTTCAGACAACATCATCGGTCCAGCATATGAAAAATAGAGTAAATCCCATGTGTAGTATGTCAAATTTAATACACATATAACAACATAGGTAAAAAACATGCAAACAAACAAGATCCCTCTGTAACTCCAGTACAATGTCCCCCGAGAGCTAAAACAATTACCGAATACCGTGGAGAACTGGTGGAAAAACAGTTCTCAAACAGGTGTTGTTAAATCAGTCAGCCCAATCCACCCGGGTGGAAATGGTTCAGATGTTTAGCCGGTTACCGCTCAATGCTCTCAAGGTCCGTCTGGAATCCTGGGGTCCACAACACTCGTGTAGCCAACGCGTTTCAACCCGTGCATCCGGGTCTTTTTCAAGGCAGTGTGTTGTGGTATTGACCAAAAATCCCTTTTAAATAAGTCCCATCCAATCAGATCCTTTGTGCGGTGACATCCGTTTCCCGCTCTTGCCGTCCTTCATTCACCGGAAGTCCCGTCATTTCTACTTCCGCCCGCTCTATCCGGCGGTCGTCCTTCCGCCCTCACCATTCTGTCCCTCCTGGAGAGAGTCATGTTGGGAGCACTTCCGATGGACATTAGAACTTTAGAGGAAGTGCGTGGATAAGTTTAGATACATCATCTCCGGGAGCACATGCGGCTAGACCCACGTGGCTGGGTGTAGTAGGCGGCTCCACGTAGCTCCGGAGAACGGGATAGACGCTACAACCGCACTTCCGGCAGGAGGTGAGGGCGGAAGGACGACCGCCGGATAGAGCGGGCGGAAGTAGAAATGACGGGACTTCCGGTGAATGAAGGACGGCAAGAGCGGGAAACGGATGTCACCGCACAAAGGATCTGATTGGATGGGACTTATTTAAAAGGGATTTTTGGTCAATACCACAACACACTGCCTTGAAAAAGACCCGGATGCACGGGTTGAAACGCGTTGGCTACACGAGTGTTGTGGACCCCAGGATTCCAGACGGACCTTGAGAGCATTGAGCGGTAACCGGCTAAACATCTGAACCATTTCCACCCGGGTGGATTGGGCTGACTGATTTAACAACACCTGTTTGAGAACTGTTTTTCCACCAGTTCTCCACGGTATTCGGTAATTGTTTTAGCTCTCGGGGGACATTGTACTGGAGTTACAGAGGGATCTTGTTTGTTTGCATGTTTTTTACCTATGTTGTTATATGTGTATTAAATTTGACATACTACACATGGGATTTACTCTATTTTTCATATGCTGGACCGATGATGTTGTCTGAAATCTGGAAGCAATAAGAAGATTGATGCATATAAGGAATGTATACTCTATGATTATCTTCACAAATTAAGTGATTAACATATACGGTGGAGGTGGCGCTTGGTATAGTGGATTGATAACTTTATCTATCTGTTTAGTGAAAGTACTAAGCCGTGAATATCTATGATGAAGGAGAGGAGGAGGATGCGAAGCTGGAGGATTATCCCATGGGATTTTACTATCAGGAGACGACAGATGACAGGATAGCACCTGAACCACCCATGGATGTAGTATCTGAGGAGCAGGGACCCGTGCAGAGTTGGGGACGAGATGATGGGGGTATTTTGGATGATGGTACTTGGAGAAACGACGAAGATTCATATGTAATGGAAGAAGCTGGGGGAGAGATAGGGAATGTCCCTACTCAGGTATCTATGTCCCCTAGACCGCAAAGAGTTCATAAACCCCCTAGAATACATACCTACGAGCAGTTGGGAACCCCAACCGAAGTTCCATTGGTATTGCATCCTCACGTGGTATTGTCATGGTCATATTTCGGGTATACTTTACCCCATGTAATTGTTAGTTAAAACCATGGAGCACTTTTATAGATGGTGATGTCCACTTCAAATCTAAGTGTACTCACCAGGGGGAGAGTGTAACACCCTATTATCTATGCTCACTGGGGTGAAGAGAAGATATTTCTAAAAAGGCAAGGACCCTAAGAATAGATATACCTGGTATGCTAGTTGTAAATATATGAATTGTTTATAATATACATATCGTAATAAAAGTGTAACTATTTTAAGTATATAATATATATGGGGGATGCTGGAGGACGATATATCCCTATGGGTATTGAACTATGGGATTATATGAGTAAATTGGCATGAGCGGGGATAGAGAGACTAGTCCAGAATCCCCTCGTGCTGTAAAAAGTGTGATCGCATGCGGGGGAGGACTTCAAGCAGCGCACGAGGATAATGTCGGTTAGAGACTGTTACCCCCCGGGAAGAGGAGAGCCGTAGCGGTGATGCAGACGGAGAGAGACGGGGTAGAAGGCTATATGCGGCCAGCAAAAGGGAGCTGTGTGACTGGCGGAGGAGGAGGCCAGAGAGCCAAGCTGGGGGAGCAGAAGATACTGCTAACCTGATCCATCTCCCGGAGACTGATGAACGGAGGCAGGCGGGCGATGAGCTGTTGTGACGGAAATAACCCCAGCTGTAACCAGAGCTGCTAATGATGCTGCAGGTACGGGGGAGCGATGCCCACTGCTGTTATAGCGCTGCCTATAGTGTGAAACGCCGCTATCTGATACTTGCCCAATAAGGGACATAAAGGGCAGCACAGCAATAGGAGCAAGACAAAGGGACTACCCTCTTGAGGGGGGGCCAGTAGTCCTATATATAATTACAGCCCTCAAATACATAGTGCAGCACAGTCAGAGGAGCAAGAGGAAAGGGACTACCCTTTTGGGGACCAGTAAGCCTGCCTACTAACAGCCGCACGTAGGTCCATAATACAGTCAGAACAGCGAGGACAAGGAAGGTAAATTCAGGAGCTTTATGTGATTTACATGGTTTTCACTTAATAATACCCCCTACACAGCGATGGGAACTGAGGAGGAACTTTTATAACGGGCTGTAAGTGCGTATGGATGAGAGGCTATAGGGACGTGCAGCACTGCCCAGCCAGGTGAACCCGGAGATGTTGCATAGCTGGTACGGGGTATCGCTTTTACACAAGTGCCGATAGACCGCATCTATACCCCTTTACCAGGATAAATATACCCTCCAGTGACAGAGAAATTACTGAGATAAATATCCGCTCAGTGGCAGTAGAGGGAGTCACCGCACCTTTCACCTCCCCTCTACCTATCAAACTCATCTCTGTCAGGAAAATAGGGAAGGTAGAGTGGAACTCTGGGGAAGCAACCGTAGTAAGTGATCAAACCCCTTGGCGTGGAATTGAGTGACACACCTAGGAGGAGAATATATATATATATATATATATAATTCTAGACTGGTATTATCCACAGGATCCCATCATTGGCCAAGCGTGGCCCAACTATCTATACTGTACACTGGGCCCTAACTGTGCATCAACGTGTTACCTCAATTACTCCACCCAGAGAGACACAGAGAATGGAGTAATTGATTAGCGATAGTATTACACTAGGTAATACAATAAGTCTTAAGACTAATTACCTTATCAATTTTTCTACCTAACCGGTGATGTTGATTTTTTGTAATGCATGCAGGAGGAAGTGTATCGGAATTGGTATACATTAACATATTAATATTTATGGAGTGTTAGTGTTGGTAACGGTATAACATTTAAATAAAATGTAAATTCTGCTGTTGTAAAAATGCACTGTATTGCTGAACAATAAATACTTACCAGGACTACCGAACTCCGAACGAACACGTCATTAAGGGATCTGGAAGAAACAAAAAAAACAAGCGGTGGTAAATGTAGGTAATAAGTTATTACTGAGTAAAGTGTATTGATATATACCCTTTCTTGGCTTTCCCAAGCAAGCCTATAATATCCATAACGCTTGGGTGGAGGCACACATAGTCTACAGTATAGTACAACCCCATTACCATTAGTGCCACTAATTTGGGAGGGGTTACAATGGACACACCCCATTGTGGCAATAGACACACCCATAGGTGGAGTTAGACACACCCTTTGGGTCGAGCATGACACGAAGCATTCTGCTTACACCTACAATCTCCCTGAAACTAGTTTACAAAAGTAGGAAGTATGACCTACAGTGACTGCAGCAGTGAGGGTGAAGTGCTGGTACAGCAGGGGATAAGGACGGACTCCTGCTCAATCACACGGTCCAGATCCGGATTGGACAAGGAGAGGAGACTTTTGGAAAAGAAGGGTGAGTTGATGGGAAGTGGTTGGAGTTGCTGGACACGCTGAGTGAGGAGTGGAGCAGTAGCTGAGTAACGGATGAAAACTGCATGGTCATGCTGGGTGGTGAGAGCAGGGCTGCGGCGCAGAATCAGCAGGGTGCTACCGGGAAGCAGAGAGCTGGGTGAGAGTGTGAGATGTCGCAGCTGGAGACTGGACACCGCCAGGGTTATTGAAAGGTACGGATGCTGTGGCCATCTTGTACAGTGAGGAACCGCTGAAACAGGTCCAACTAATGAACACCTCTACTACAGAAGGGGAGTACACAGAGACTGTTGTTGTCACTAACCACGGGCAAACCGAGGGAGTGATTCAGACCTGATCGCTGGGCTGCTAACTTTGCTGTCCTGCGTTCAGATAGTCGCCGCCTCCAGGGGGGAGTGTAATTCTCCATGCAAGTGTGAGAGTCCATGAGGACACCGAGCTGCAAAAATCCACTGTGTGCGGACTTACTCCTATAGTGCGATGAGAAGAGGCTGATCGGGGCCGGAGCTGATGTCAGACACCCTCCCTGTAAACACTTGGGCACGCCTGCGTTTTTCCAGACACTCCCAATAAACGCTCAGTTACCACCCACAAATGACTTCCTTCTGTCAATTACCTTCCGAATGCCCGTGTGATCGGATTTTCCGTAACATCCTGTCGCTGACCGGTGATGCACTTTGTTGTTGTCCGATGTACGTGCGCATTACGGTGCATACACATGCGCAGTTATGACCTGATCGCCCATTGTGCGAAAATGCACAGCAGCGATCAGGTCTGAACCACCCCCCAAGTACTAAGCCCAAGTATCCAAGTTGTTGTATGCTGCAGAGTGTAAATGGAGCGAGCAGTGTAATACAGGCTTAAAGCGCAACATCTTACAAATCAGCCCCTGTTTGTTGAGTATAGTTAAGACAACGACTCCATGCTTAAGTACTGTCGGGAGATATATTAATGAAAGAGTCATTTATGCAAGTGAAAGTGAGTTACTTTTTTCTTACTAACCCAAGATTGCTTGTGTTCACATGTGCCATTCCCCCATTGCAATACGGTGGCACCACAGGACTTAAAGAGCGCTCCAATGTTATTTGCCGGTGAAGATTATAACAACTTGGTAAAGGGAAAGCTAGGAATTTTACAACTTATTGTAAAATTGTGTTTTTCATTACACTTCTCATCCCCACATTATAGTTTGTGACTGTACTATGCAAATATCCATAATTTCATTGATTATCTTTTTTTTTAATGATCCAGTGTGATGTGAACTGTAGCCAATTGTCATCTCTTTATCTTCTCTTTATGCCCTTTTCTTTTTGTGATTATCTAATATTTTGCCAATTGGCCAATCATCATCCTTAATTCAGAGTTCATTGCGGTTTAACAAAAAGACATCTTGTAGGAATGGCTGAATCACTCCTATTTCGTATCAATCTATCCTACCTCTCTGAGCAAGGTACTACAGAACAAGGTAGGGGGAAGAACATTTCAAGGGGAAAAATCTGTCACATAGCCACCCAACAACTGTGATACCTCTGTCAACCACTTAGACATACCCGCCAACCCCAGGGTGTTACAGACGATTCAGCGTCTATGTACGCAACCGCTATCGCAACCGCAACATGCCCATACAATGCTACATCTGCGTCTGATTAGCCAATCCCCTGTAACCACCTAGTTCAGTTTTCTCAAAGTTAAATATTTAGCCATTAAACCATAATATTGTATAAACAGAACTACTGTAGCTCATTTTTTCACTTGGTTCTTGAAAATGGGATAAAAGAACAGATGATTCACAAGCAGGAGTGTAAAAAGAAAAAAAAAGGAATGTTGTGTAAAACATTACATAGAACCCATGTATTGAAGACTTACAGCACAAACAATAGTAATAATAACATCTCACAGCAAATATCCTGCTTCACCATCTACCTGGTTACAGTAGGGGCCAGATATTTCACAATGATCACCAGAAACAGGTTGGTTCCCTCTAATGTAAGGGTCACAGTATCTACTCTAGAGACAGTATAGAAGCGGACCGAATATAGGATCAGTGTGACATCTATACAGGACCAACCCACTACAGTACAAACATGCATGTTATATCTCCTATATGGGAACATGCCTTCACACAGTAGCAGATGACTCCCCCCCCCCCCCACCCCCCGCACCATGTGTCTGTATAGAGGGAGCTCCCTAGGTCAGAGGAAGATTAAAAACTTCCTATACACAGTATTACACATGCCCCCATATAGTGAGTGGTGCAGAGAATTACATCCGTAACCCCTGGAGAGCATAGATAGGGAACACTGGGGCTTTGTACTATGGATCATCAGCGCCCCAGGGATATATGGCAGTCCAAGATCCAGGCAGGTGCAGGCAAGTGCAAAGAGGGTACATGGGGGATGGAGGGAGGCACATTGAGAGGCATTTGGAAAGAGCACATGAAAGAGGAGAGGGCACATGGATTAGATACAGGGAGGCAGGAGGAGGGTACAGACAGGAGCAGAGGGCACACACAATGGATGAGGGCACATGAAGAGTGCAAAGGCCACGCAGGAGTAGAGGGTACACGGAGAAGGCAGATGCAGGCAGGGGGGAGAGGGCACAGTCAAGAGGATGAACCTGTTATCTGACCTCCTAAGTGCTCACACCGGGAATCCCTCTATCAGCCTGAGCAAGATCCCCCATGTCACCCACATGCAGCTCAGTGACCCAGGGACACAGGATGCAGGAGGCTGTAACTTACATAGCACTGTGGAAAATCAATTGGTGTTACAGGCAGGATGCAGGAGGAGGCGATCTAAGCGATATAGGCAGACCAAGCTACCGCTGCTCACTCCCAGGACATGTCCACCATGATGGTTGCGCTGCTGTATGCCCTTCCGCATTGTAAGGGAAAAGTGCACACGAGAAGGGACATTGGCCACTGCTAGCTCTGCACTGCCCCCCACATCCTATGCAAGGGTACAGGAGGACGGCAGATAGAAATGGAGATGGAGCTGTGAGTGGGGACTCTGCAAAGGCTCATGGGAGGAGCTGCAGTGGCTAGACAAGTGCCCCAGCAGCTCCACAGTTGGCCGTTTTGCTTATGGTTCATTTTAGTGATGCATGATCGGAGCTGAGTTCCGATTGCGGCAGCCGACCCAACAAAGGGTGATGGGCGTCCACTGAAGGGGCAACGGGACTGGCCCACCAGGTACCTGCCCCTGGTTCGAACACCATTATAGTCCTCTGAAACAGCTGGTCTCATTAGAAAATAGCAAAGCTGCCTTTGGTTATTATTAGAGATGAGCGGATTCGGTTCGTCGAGATCCGAACCCCCCCGAACTTCACGTGGTTTACACGGGTCCGAGGCAGCCTCGGTTCTTCCCGCCTTACACGCAAAACCCGAATGGGGGAAAACGTCATCTTCCTGCTGTCGGATTCTCGTGAGTTTCGGATTCTATATAAAGAGCCGCGCGTCTATGCCATTTTCATGCGTGCATTGTTGAGATAGCGAGAGGACGTGGCTACGTTCTCTGCCTGAATAGCCCAATATCAGCTAAATATCAGCTCAATATCTGTGCTCAGTATCAGTGCTGCATTGTGGTGACCAGTATATAGTAGTACAGTACAGTAGTCCATTGCTGTATTTTGCTGCTCCATGTCAGTTCTATTATCCTGAACAGTGCTCAGTATCTGTGCTCATTATTTTCATTGCTGCATTGTGGTGACCACTGACCAGTATATAGTAGTACAGTGCAGTAGTCCAGTGCTGTTCTCGCTGCCCAGTGCCAGTTCTATTATCCTGAACAGTGCTCAGTATCTGTGCTCATTATTATCATTGCTGCATTGTGGTGACCACTGACCAGTATATAGTAGTACATTAAAGTAGTCCAGTGCTGTTCTCGCTGCCCAGTGTCAGTTCTATTATCCTGAACAGTGCTCAGTATCTGTGCTCATTATTATCATTGCTGCATTGTGGTGACCAGTATATGGTAGTACAGTACAGTAGTCCATTGCTGTATTTTGCTGCTCCGTGTCAGTTCTATTATCCTGAACAGTGCTTAATATCTGTGCTCATTATTATCATTACTGCACTGTGGTGACCAGTATATGGTAGTACAGTACAGTAGTCCAGTGCTGTTCTCGCTGCCCCGTGTCAGTTCTATTATCCTGAACAGTGCTCAGTATCTGTGCTCATTATTATCATTGCTGCATTGTGGTGACCACTGACCAGTATATAGTAGTACAGTACAGTAGTCCAGTGCTGTTCTTGCTGCCCAGTGTCAGTTCGATTATCCTGAACAGTGCTCAGTATATGTGCTCATTATTATCATTGCTGCATTGTGGTGACCACTGACCAGTATATAGTAGTACAGTACAGTAGTCCAGTGCTGTTCTCTCTGCCAAGTGTCAGTTCTATTATCCTGAACAGTGCTCAATATCTGTGCTCAGTATCAGTGCTGCATTGTGGTGATTAAAATTCCAGTGTCTTGTGCTGCATCTTGCTGCTGTAGGGTGTTGTGGTAGTGTCCTGTCACTGTGCATAGGTCATCATCATTCCAGTCACAGTGGTATCTGGTATCTATCTAGTGGTATCTAATTCCAGACATTACTGCCATCTAATTCCAGATATATTAATGGCATATAATTCCACACATTAAAAAATGGATAACAAAAATGTGGAGGGTAAAATAGGGAAAGATCAAGATCCACTTCCACCTAGTGCTGAAGCTGCTGCCATTAGTCATGGCAGAGATGATAAAATGCCATCAACGTTGTCTGCCAAGGCCGATGCCCAATGTCATAGTAGAGAGCATGTAAAATCCAAAAAACAAAAGTTCAATAAAATGACCCAAAAATCTAAATTAAAAGCATCTGAGGAGAAGCGTAAACTTGCCAATATGCCATTTACGACACGGAGTGGCAAGGAACGGTTGAGGCCCTGGCCTATGTTCATGGCTAGTGGTTCAGCTTCACATGAGGATGGAAGCACTCATCCTCCCGCTAGAAAAATGAAAAGACTTAAGCTGGCAAAAGCACAGCAAAGAACTGTGCGTTCTTCTAAATCACAAATCCCCAAGGAGAGTCCAATTGTGTTGGCTGCGATGCCTGACCTTCCCAACACTGGACGGGAAGAGGTGGCTCCTTCCACCATTTGCACGCCCCCTGCAAGTGCTGGAAGGAGAACCCACACTCCAGTTCCTGATAGTCAAATTGAAGATGTCACTGTTGAAGTACACCTGGATGAGGATATGGGTGTTGCTGGCACTGGGGAGGAAATTGACAAGGAGGATTCTGATGGTGAAGTGGTTTGTTTAAGTAAGGCACCCGGGGAGACACCTGTTGTCCGTGAATTGAATAAGGCCATTGACATGCCTGGTCAAAATACAAAAAAAAATCACCTCTTCGGTGTGGAATTATTTCAACAGAAATGCGGACAACTGGTGTCAAGCCGTATGTTGCCTTTGTCAAGCTGTAATAAGTAGGGGTAAGGACATTAACCACCTAGGAACATCCTCCCTTATACGTCACCTGGAGCGCATTCATCAGAAGTCATTGACAAGTTCAAAAACTTTGGGTGACAGCGGAAGCAGTCCACTGACAACTAAATCCCTTCTTCCTCTTGTACCCAAGCTCCTGCAAACCACACCACCAACTCCCTCAATGTCAATTTCCTCCTTAGACAGGAATGCCAATAGTCCTGCAGGCCATGTCACTGGCAAGTCTGACGAGTCCTTTCCTAACTGGGATTCCTCCGATGGATCCTTGAGTGTAATGCCCACTGCTGCTGGCACTGCTGTTGTTGCTGCTGGGAGTCAATCGTCATCCCAGAGGGGAAGTCGGAAGACCACTTGTACTACTTCCAGTAAGTAATTGACTGTCCAACAGTCCTTTGCGAGGAAGATGAAATATCACAGCAGTCATCCTGTTGCAAAGCGTATAACTCAGGCCTTGACAACTATGTTGGTGTTAGACGTGCGTCCGGTATCTACCGTTAGTTCACAGGGACTTAGAGAATTGCTTGAGATATTGTGTCCCCAGTAACAAATCCCATCTAGGTTCCACTTATCTAGGCAGGCGATACCGAGAATGTACACAGACGTCAGAAAAAGAGTCACCAGTATCCTAAAAAATGCAGTTGTACCCAATGTCCACTTAACCACGGACATGTGGACAAGTGGAGTAGGGCAGACTATGGACTATATGACTGTGACCGCACACTGGGTAGATGTATTGACTCCCGCAGCAACAACTGCAGCAGCGGCACCAGTAGCAGCATCTCGCAAACGCCAACTCGTTCCTAGGCAGGCTATGCTTTGTATCACCGCTTTCCATAAGAGGCACACAGCTGACAACCTCTTACAGAAACTGAGGTACATCATCGCAGATTGGCTTACCCCAATTGGACTCTCCTGGGGATTTGTGACATCGGACAACGCCATAAATATTGTGCGTGCATTACATGTGGGCAAATTCCAGCACGTCCCATGTTTTGCACATACAATGAAATTGGTGGTGCAGAATTCTTTAAAAAACGACAGGGGTGTGCAAGAGATGCTGTCGGTGGCCGGAAGAATTGCGGGCCACTTTCAGCATTCAGTCACTGCGTGCCAAAGACTGGAGCACCAGCAAACCGTACTGAACATGCCCTGCCATCAGCTGAAGCAAGAGGTGGTAACGAGGTGAAATTCAACCCTCTATATGCTTCAGAGGATGGAGGAGCAGCAAAAGGCCATTCAAGCCTATACATCTGCCTACGATATAGGCAAAGGAGGGGGGATGCACCTGACTCAAGCGCAGTGGAGAATCATTTCAATGTTGTGCAAGGTTCTGCAACCCTTTGACCTTGCCACACGTGAAGTCAGTTCAGACACTGCCAGCCTGAGTCAGGTCATTCCCCTCATCAGGCTTTTGCAGAAGCAGCTGGAGAGATTGAAGGATGAGATAAAATGGAGTGATTCAGCTTGGCATGTGGGACTTGTGGATGCAGCCCTTTATTCACTTAACCAGGATTCACAGTTGGTCAACCTGTTGAAATCCGAGCACTACATTTTGGCCACCGTGCTCGATCCTAGGTTTAAAGCCTACGCTGTATCTCTCTTTCCGGCAGACACAAGTCTGCAGATGTTCAAAGACCTGCTGGTGAGACAATTGTCAAGTCAAGCGGAACGTGACCCGCCAACAGCTCCTCCTTCATTTTCTACTGCCACTGGAGCTGCGAGGAAAAGGATAACATTTCCCAAACCACCCGCTGGCGGTGATGCACGGCAGTCAGGAGCGATAGCTGACATCTGGTCCGGAGTGAAGGACCTGCCAACGATTACTGACATGTCGTCTACTGTCACTGCATATGATTCTGTCACCATTGAAAGAATGGTGGAGGATTATATGAGTGACAGCATCACTGTAGGCATGTTAGACAGTCCGTACGTATACTGGCAGGAAAAAGAAGCAATTTGGAGGCCCTTGCACAAACTGGCTTTATTTTACCTAAGTTGCCCCCCCCCCTCCAGAGTGTACTCCGAAAGAGTGTTTAGTGCAGCCGGTAACCTTGTCAGCGATCGCCGTAGGAGGTTACTTCCAGAAAATGTGGAGAAAATGATGTTCATCAAAATGAATTATAATCAATTCCTCCATGGAGACATTTACCAGCAATTGCCTCCAGAAAGTACACAGGGACCTGTGATGGTGGATTCCAGTAGGGACAAATTAATACTCTGTGAGTAGGGGGATATACACAGTGAAAGGGGTGAGGAATCGGATGAGGAGGAGGACATCTTGCCTCTGTAGAGCCAGTTTGTGCAAGGAGAGATTGATTGCTTCTTTTTTGGTGGGGGCCCAAACCAACCAGTCATTTCAGCCACAGTCGTGTGGCAGACCCTGTCGCTGAAATGATGGGTTTGTTAAAGTGTGCATGTCCTGTTTATACAACATAAGGGCCCAAGGCCAATTCCATCTTGCACCTATTTTTTTTTATTTATCTTTGCATCATGTGATGTTTGGGGTTAATTTTTTAAAGTGCCATCCTGTCTGACACTGCAGTGCCACTCCTAGCTGGGCCAGGTGTTTGTGCCGCCCACTTGGGTCATCCAGCGACCTCAGTGCAAATTTTAGGACTAAAAATAATATTGTGAGGTGTGAGGTGTTCAGAATAGACTGGAAATGAGTGGAAATTATGGTTATTGAGGTTAATAATACTATGGGATCAAAATTACCCCCAAATTCTATGATTTAAGCTGTTTTTGAGGGTTTTTTTAAAAAAAAACCTGAATCCAAAACATACCCGAATCCGACAAAAAAATTTCAGGGAGGTTTTACCAAAACGCGTCCGAATCCAAAACACGGCCGCGGAACCAAATCCAAAACCAAATCACAAAACCCGAAAATTGTCCGGTGCACATCTCTAATAAAAACACGTTATACATAATGATACATCCACAGTGCATACAATATATACCACGTATAACATATATTAAATATATATATATCAATCTATACATATCACCTGGTATGAATGATTACTTCAGAGTACACACTAACACAGTGGTCTCTATATCAATCACACACACACACACACACACACACACACACACACACACACACACACACACACACACACCATAAAGTGCATATTATACCACTGTGCTGAGATAAACTATTAAATAATCATATTATGAAAAGAGGTAAGGAAAACAGTAGGTAGGGAATATTTTTACCTGATACTATTCCAGTTTATTTTCTTATTTAGTACATTTGGAGATGTAGAATTTAATCTAAAAATCCATCTGGACCATACTTACCTACATTTTATTTCTCCTCTCCGGGAGAAGCCCGGAGAGGAGACGCTGCAGGTGTCTTCGGGGGGCGGAGGCGGGTTGTGACATCACTAAGCCCCGCCCCACATCGGGAAATGCCGCGATTTGCGGGTCCGCGGGAAGGGGGCGGGGCTAAAATGACGCGATTTGCGTCATTTTAACCCCTTCTCCACCAGACGGACCCGCGAATGCGGGAGGTTATCTCTCCATCCTGCTCGCATCACTAGGGTGCGAGCAGGATGCGGGAGACCTGCCCACTCTTCCGGGGGTGCGGGGGGCTTCCCCAAAAAACGTGAGCCTCCCGCAGCTTCCGGGAGAGTAGTTAATTATGTCCTGGACTCAGCGAGTAACAAAGCCTTGGCACGATCACCACCACGGGGGAGATTCCGGGATATGGTCAATCATAAAATATTTCAAATGCGGCAGAAGATGACCATTACTCTTAAAATGCAGAGGCACCGGTTGGTCTATCAGTCTACTAGTTAAAGACAATTGTATTGAAGATCTATGTAAGGCCATCCTATCCCGAAATTTACGGGTAGTTTGGCCTAAATAGTACAAGCCACAGGGGCATGTAATCACATACAGTAGAAAGGCTGTCAAACATGTCAATACATGACGGATATCAAACACTTTATTTGAAGATGGATGCTTAAATGATCTACAAGAGGTCATAAACCTACACGTTGGGCAATTATAGCAACTGTAACAACTGGGGGGTTTCACATACACGTTTGGAACACGGGAATACCCATGCCCATGATATCAGTTATCATCCAACGGTCTTTTAGATTTCAGCCTCGCCTAAAGGCTGCTATCGGTCTTGCATTTTTAAAAATAGGTCATTCATTATCGGATGATACATTCGGCCACAACGCCTTTGCAGCATGCCCAATCACTGGTCTTGCAGTGGTAAAATTACTTGCCCAAGGTATAATTTTAGATTCTTCCTTCGCACGTGGTTGAAGTAACTGTGTTCTAGACATTTGAAGAACTTTTGCTTTATTCTCCAGCAACATGCCATGGTCATATCCTCTAGCTAAAACACTTTTTTATGAGGTCATCAATGCAACTCGGAATTTTAGATGCATCACTTATGAATCATTACATGAACATCCAGAAAATGTGCAAACTCTTCACTATAAGTAAACATAAATTTAACTGTAGCATTAGAGCTGTTTACCTCCTCCATCAACTGACAAAACCTATCCTGACCCCCCGTCCACAACATAAATATATCGTTTATGTATCTTGTATGCAGACTAATATATTGGGTGATCTCAGGGCGATTCAGAAACATCAACTCCTCCTGTTCGAACATAAAGATATTTGCATACGATGGGGCCACTGCTGACCCCATCGCACACCCACGTTGCTGTACAAAATAATTACCATCATATAAAAAATAATTCCTATAGATGGTTAGCTCAAGGAGCTTAAGAAACAAATCATGATTAAACAGTCTAGATACTGTGACAGAAAGTTCCTCAGAGCTTGTAATCCACCTGCATGCGGAATCACTATGTATAGACTACACACATCGAAGCAACACAACAGTGTTCCAACTGGAAGCTCTCTTTGATCAATTAGCAGTTACTGAAATTGCTATCAAAAGTCTTCAAATACTGAGAAGTTTTCCTTTCAGGATGAAAAAAAAAGCAGTTTCTGTCTTCGAATACTTATCTCACTGAAGAGGGGAGTGCAGTGTCATGAAGTAACCCAGGTACAGCAGTGGTAGGGGCATAAGCTTAAGTGGTGTGACCAGCCACCAAAGGGGGTGTGAACAGCCTCACAGAAGGACTTGTCATATCATTAGAGATGACATGGAATGGAGGGCACTGGGATGTGTCAGTACAACCCACTTTGATTGGAAGGAGGGATAATCTTCATGTAGATTCCATAAAAGCAAACCAATCATTCATGATCCTGCTCCAACAAGTTACTGTCCCCTATGTAATGATGTATTCCGGTGCTGGGACTGAGTCCTCTGCAGGACACAGCAGCAGGTAGTACAGCAGCGGTGGGTGTTTGGTGGTTGGACCATCCATAGGTTCCCAGCACCAAACTTGCAGTGCTGGGCAACACCGCGGCAGCTGCGCTACAAACTTGGTGCAGCACAGCAGCCGATAGGAAGCGCCGCCCGCGGCCTTTCAAATCTGGTGCCCTCCGCGAACCAATCATGGCTTCTGGAGCGGAAGCCAATAGGAAATGGCTGCGATGAGCCAATCAGAGCTTGCCACGCTGTAGCAGGCCCCGCCTCCATCATCTAACGTCAGATGCCACCGAGGGGTGGAGGGAGAAGACAGGCAACATTGGGAGATGACAGAAGGCATTCTGGGAAGAGCTCTTGTGGCTGCGGAAGAGGCCAGAAGATGCCGGCTTCAAGACTGAAGATAGAAGATGCAGAGAAGAGGCAGCAGCGCTGTTAGCCAGGATGGGCCAGCAGCAGAAGACAGAAGTTGAGGACTGGAGAGGCCACCAGGGGTGGAAAAGGAAAGAACTAAAAGCTCCCCCCCCCGGTGCCTCTCCTAACAGACATGTAGGCCCTCTGTGAGGGCACCTGTCACCTTGCCCCCATCCTAGGCCATCAGGGATTGGGCATTAGGCCCGAGGGCACTGTCAGGCCACAGGCCTGTGGCATGATAGGCTGACACTAGGCCCATGAGGTATTTTCAAGCATTAGGCCTGTGCACGTATTAGAGGGCACTAAGCCTTAGATCAAGTGCGGCCTTAGGTGTAAAAGGTGACTTTGGGCACTAGGCCCAAGTCACTAATAAGTGGCCTAAGTAAGCAGGCCCAAAGGCCTGAGCTGTGTAGTAAGGCTGATCTGGGTATTAGGCTCAGATCTCTCCAACCTGCCCTATGATAGGCAGGCACTAGGCCCGGGGACATTATTCCTGCATAGGTCTGTGAAGCAATAGAGGGAATTAGGCTTTGAATGCTTAAGTGTGCCCTTCTAGGAGATGAGAGTGATTTGGGCCCTAGGTCCAATCACTGCAAATAGAGGTGACCTCCAGTTAGGCAGACACTGTGTCTAAGCCCCCTGGAGTAAGTTGATTTGTACCCCTAAATTGTGGGCAGCAACTCCTATTCAGAAGAGTGTGGGGAGGTGGGCAGACTGTGCAACTCCCACTCCCCAGTAATTAAAGTAATTTCCCCTGTGTGGAGGTGCGTTCAAGTTATAGCAGCCAGGGATAGGGAAGTACTGGCCAGCTCATGGTAGATAGGGAGGTATAAGGGACATAAGTATTGCAGAGTTCTATATTGTAATGTTATTGTAAATGCTGTTTCTGCGCAGGGCAGAAGGTTTGTTTAATATGTTTGTGTATAGAGGTTCTGCTGCAGTACGCACACAGAAATAGTTGAGGGCTCTGTATTTGAAGCTAGTGTAGCAGTCATACACTATGGTAGGTTTTGGTCCTACACGATGTTGTTTTTGCCTCCTTACAGGGACCTGTAAGTAGAGAAGATCAGAGTACAAGATTCGTAATGGTGAGAGCCATCTGTGTCCGTTTGTCTCTGTGTTTGTGCGTCCTTGAGCACCAATTTGGTGGACCCTGCATGGCCGTGTGAGGTTCAGAGTACACCTCAGTATGAGAGATCTGTTGGGTGAAAATTGGGTGCTGAGGCTTTGTGCCTGTGATGACCCTTCACCCAACCAGTGAAGGTAGCTGCCACCCCTGGCATATCCTATTTTTCTTTCTCAAAGATTTCAAACCCATTCATTTGTTGTCTTCCTTCCTAGCTCCTCCTTTGTCCGCTTCCGAAAGGGGATCACCATGTCCGAGTCCAAGTGAAGTTTCCAGGTCCATTGAAGTTTCCGTAACCTGAAGTTGAGAAGGTGCAACGCGAGGTAAACAGTGAGCACTCCCCTCTCACATCTACAGGAAGGGGTGGGGCCTACCAGGGATTTATTTTGTGAACCTGTGGGCCAGTTCGAGCCTGGGTGATGTCAGTGAGGTGAGGTGGGGCAGAACCTTTCCTGTCATACTAATGTATAAGCCAGAGCTTTGACTATATAATGTATATGAAAAATACAAAGAAGATATTAGAAATATTATCTTTGTGTTAGTCTAATCATTTTCGTAGCCAAAACTCTTGAATAGAAATTCTATGGTAGGTGAGGCAGCCCCCCCCCCCCCCGCTTACCTTGTCCACACATCTCTGATCAGCAAATTTCCAGAAGTATATACTGCTGCACCTGTATATAATGCCCACAAGAACCATTGTGCTCAATATTGTGTGTACATCTGGCTCTGGTACTAGCCAATGCCTCCTGAGCCATTTGCCTCACCACACGTCCCTGGTGAGTGTACAGGAGTCATGCCAACTTACGCCATCAATACTATGAGATGTGATATGTTATTTTTCATTAGCAAAGGCAAATTCTCTAAATAGAGAATCTGTTGCTGGTAGAAGAAATACCACTATCCTCTATTAATTGGTGTAGGATAAATGACTATTTGTTAACACATTGGTGTTTTTTGATACATTATATTACACTATGTTGCTTTTTACTGATCTTTTTACATATTTACTCATGAAAGGTTTGAAACAAACCGTTTTGGGCGGAGTAAGAAACACAGCACTTAAACATTAATCTATTGCATTACTATTTTATCAAAATGTTTACTTCTGTTTCAGACTGGAGGCTATATAATATACATGCACCCATCACCGGACAGGGGTGGTCATTCCGAGTTGTTTGCTCTGTAATTTTTTTCGCATCGCAGCGATTTTCCGCTAATTGTGCATGCACAATGTTCGCACTGCGACTGCGCCAAGTAAATTTGCTATGCAGTTAGGTATTTTACTCACGGCATTACGAGGTTCTTTCTTCGTTCTGGTGTTATAAATATGATTGACAGGAAGTGGGTGTTTCTGGGCGGAAACAGGCCGTTTTATGGGAGTGTTTGAAAAAACGCTACAGTTTCTGGGAAAAACGCGGGAGTGGCTGGAGAAACGGAGGAGTGTCTGGACGAACGCTGGGTGTGTTTGTGACGTCAAACCAGGAACGACAAGCACTGAACTGATCGCACTGGAAGAGTAAGTCTCGAGCTACTCAGAAACTGGACAGAGAAGTCTTTTCGCAACATTGCAAATCTTTCGTTCGCAATTTTGATAAGCTAAGATTCACTCCCAGTAGGCGGCGGCTTAGCGTGTGCAAAACTGCTAAAAGCAGCTTGCGAGCGAACAACTCGGAATGAGGGCCAGGGTTCTGAAAAAAATTGCGATATTGTGGACATTAGGCTATAATGGCTAATGTCATCAAAAGATGGTGTTAGCTATCAGTACTCAAGCTCCAAAAGGCTAAGCTTTTCAGCACAATACATTTGGCCAGATAACAGTGCCCATAGGAACCTATGGGAGTGCTCTGCTGAGCAAAAATGTGTTTTCAATATCCGAAATGTGCTGTGTAGATGAAGAAACTTAACTGAGAGATCTATAATGATGCATACAGTTATTTGTTAAAGATTACTGTGACTTCTGATTAAAATTGAAACCCATTCTACCCTATTCTCAGAGCTAATTATTAATATGTGATGTATCTGTCTCGTAAGCTCTCCTCATTTTTATGGGAATAGTTCTATTCTTGTGAAGCCAGACATGTAATGGGATTCAGTATGAAAAGCCAGCGGTTGGGATGCCGGTGGTCAGTATCCCAACGCCGGCATCCCGATCGCAGCAATTCCGACAGGGGTGCATTAGGAACCGTAACCTCCCCCCCTCCCCCCTAACCCTTCCTCTCCGCAGCCTAACCCTAACCTCCCCCATTGGTGCCTAACCCTAACCTCCCACCGGTGGTGCCTAAACCTAAGCTGACCTTTCTCGCAACCTAAACCTAACCCTACCCCTAAGTGCCTCACCCTAACACTCCCCTGTTGGTGCCTAACCTAACCCTTCCTCTCTGCAGCCTAACCCTAACCTCCCCCACCCTGCAGACTAACTGTAACCCCTCCCCTGGATTGTGCCTAAATCTGACCCGCCATCACGCAGCCTAAATCTATGGTGGACGTTAATACTTACCTTTGGTATCCTGACTGTCGGGATTCCGTCGTCGTGATCCTGATCCTTTCGTGATTCCATTGTCGGTGTTCTGACGGCTGTCGGGATTCCGGTGTCGGTATTACGGCTGCTGGGATCCTGAACGTACACTATTGTTCTGAGACTTTGAAGTAACATATGCTGCTGTCCAATAGCTCAGTCAGATCTTGTCCAAATTGGTTGGCATACCCCCTCTCCTAGATTGGCCACTTGCCTCGAACTAAAATTAATGCAGTATTTCAAGTACTTATTAAAAGTTTTGGAAGTTGTGGAGGTTGTTTTTTGCTCTATATAAGGAGCACATGTTGCTTTATTCAATGCTTACATTCTTGTATTCCCTCTGGGTGTATCATGCGATCAGCCCATTCTATGAGCAATAAACATCCTATATGACACCTATTATCTCCTGTAATCTAAATCTTCTGACCTACAGACAAGAGATAAATCTTATTAGTTCACCAGTTGTCCAGTACTGAGCACTGAGTCAATGATCTTTTAGCTTCCCTGCAGGAAAGGGGGAATTAGCTTCACCTGCAAAGAGGTGCCGAAGTAGCTATATACAGAAGTATACAATTCCAGGTGCTAGTGAAAAGCCTGTGGAGACAGCAACTTCTCTCTCACAACTGGAGCGCAGTTGAGATTCTCAGTCAGTCAGTGTCTGGAGGCCAAGTAACATCGGTAGGAGCAGTGAATAACTGCTGATGTTAAAAGGAGCCCCCAAGAAAGATACCTACATAACGAGAATCTTATGATAACCTTTCTAGGAATTCTTTCTATACTGTAGCTCTTCTTTTGGAAAATTGGTATGTTTTGGAGAATATAAAAGTATGGCTGTACTCAGCTGTAATTCATTTACATATCAGCACTCAAGCTCATTCCTAAGGAAAAGGTCATGTGATCTCAGAGTCGAAGCCCTACCTTCGTGTACAAGAATCAACATGCTGACACACAGGACATGCCAAAGCCTCACTGCTAACTACATCATAAGCAGGTGTTTGTTGTTGTCATTGTTACGCTTAGTAAACTGTAAATCATTAATAACAGCTTAAAAAAAAAAGTTTGTAAAGAAGCGCCAATATCACCCTCTTCTTACAGTGAACTAAAGTCATTTATGTTAATACAAAAAACAATGGTGCAAATTCAGTTTCTGCCTCAGACAATAGAAGGGTTAGGGACACTGCTGTACAATGGGGGTCATTCCGAGTTGATCGTAGCTGTGCTAAATTTAGCACAGCTACGATCATGAACTCAGACATGCGGGGGCACCCCGCATGTCAGTGCGCCCCTCCGCAGAAGTGCAAAGGCATCGCACAGCGGCGATGCCTTTGCACTTCAAGAGTAGCTTTAGCATGCTGGCCGGGAGCTATTCTTTGCTCCCCGGCCCGCAGTGGCTGCGTGTGACATCACGCTACCGCTGCGGGCCACTTTCCGCATGGTCCGGCCACGCCTGTGTTGGCCGGACCGTGCCCATCGACCGCCTCTGCCTGTCAATCAGGCAGAGGCGATCATACCGCAGCGATGGGCAGCCATGCGCCGGCGCACTGCGGCGCCAGCGCATGTGCAGTTCTGACCCGATCGCTACGCTGCGAAGAACTGCAGCGTGCGATCGGGTCAGAATGACCCCCAATATGTCCTCCATGTATTATGCAGACCATGCCTATCCTTGCCTGATCGATGCATGTTTCTTTATGCCCTACATCACTTATGCTATATGTGAATCTGTTACATAGTTACATAAAATGTATTACTAGTGCTTCTTTGAATTTCCAATACTAATTGGAGCAATTGCTATCTTGTTGATAAATTAATACACAGTGATTCATGAAGATATTTTGCATGGGTAAAATAGTTGAGGAATCTTTATCAACTGTTTTTAGGCCTGTCTTTTATGGGCCCTACACACTGGCCGACATCACTGCATGATATGAACGATCTCGTTCATTAATGACCAAGATAACGTTCATATCGTGCAGTGTGGAGGCACCAGCGATGAACGATGCGCAGCCCCATGCTCGTTCATCGCTGGTGCCCTGTCGGCTGTGCATGCAGGCCAATATGGACGAGATCGTCCATATTTGCCTGCACGTCTACGGAGCCGGGTGACGGGGGGAGTGAAGAAACTTCACTCCCCCCGTCACTGCCCCCCCCCCCCCCCCCACCTGCCTGATGGCCGTATTGGCGGTCAGGCAGCTCGGCGGCACATCGCCGAGTCTGTAGGGCCCATTAGTTTGTGATTGTTATTGTTTTGTTCTTTTTGGTGCTCAAAATAAAATAAATAAAAGCAAAACTGGAGCCAGGTATTTCAGCAGAAATGTATTCATTTTCTTTAAGTGTAGTACTTTTCTATAAGCTGCAGATGTCGCTGTTGTAATGACTGCCAATCAAAAGACTGCTGCACGACTAGCCCAATGTGTGCCTTTAGGTTACATAAGGTATTATTTATTGATTGATTTATTACCAGTTATTTATATAGCACACACATATTCCGCAGCACTTTACAGAGACTATTCACATCAGTCCCTACCCCAGTGGAGCTTACAGTCTATTATCCCCACCACATGTACATGCACACACTTACACTCTAGGGTTCATTTTTGTTGGAGCCAATTAATCTGCCAGGTATACATTTTTTTTTAATACTGCCAGTGCTGGTAATAATCGTTTTTTAATATTGTTTACAGTACTAACAATTTAAGTTAGGGTATCAGGGTTGTGGTAATAGGGTTCTAGAGTCGCCGCCTTCTTCCGTTCCTAGAGCTCAGCCACCTGCTTAGTTTGTAGTCCAGGTAGGCGGCAAGTGGCGTGTGGGTTGGCCCCTGCAGCCTCCTGAGCAGGCCCTCCATCTCAATACAACAATACAGATGAAGAAGGGGGTTATCTGTATATGCAGCAGCAGTCAGTGCAGAAATATGCACTGACTGATCAGTACTTCAAGCACTGGCTGTATGTGATTTCACCATACTAGCCAGACAGGGGGTGTATGGAAGGGGTGTTGGAAGGGGTGCAGGACCTTGGATGGCTTCTGTCGCTGGGTTGCTGGCTGTAACACGAAAGATCTATCTATCTATCTATCTATCTATCTATCTATCTATCTATCTATCTATCTATCTATCTATCTATCTATCTGTTAAATAGGGGGCTCCTTGTATGAAGTGTGCTTTGCTAGGGAATTTCAAGTATTTCCGTGGGTATAACTTTAACTTTTAAAAGGCCTTCCTGGTAAACTAATTAGAGTTACAACAGGACATGCTCCACCCACCACTGTCAATATTTGTCAGGCCACGCCTCCAGGTGGACATTCCCTGGATTCATGCTGGCAAAAGGGTGGCGCTGAGGAGAATTATCCGCCTCCTTCCCTTCCCTGTGCCTCCTCTGATGCTGCCCTGCTTAGTGCTGTAAATGCTGGGACGACAGGCCAAGCTCCGCCCACTGTATGTTAAATATGTAAGGTTTGCAGGAATAGGCTGACTTTATTCCAAAGGGCCCTAGGAACTTTCGCATAGATCTTTTAGGAACCTGGCTACTACTGTCTTATAGGGGAAAAATGTGCTTACCTGGTTTAAAGCTTACCTGCCACACTTATTGCTTTTAAATGGTAAGACAGTCACCAACACAACTACACAAGTGTGCTTACCTGGTTTAAAGCTCACCTGCCAACTGACTTTTGGCTTTCAAAGTGAGATAGTCACAAATACACCTAAACAGCAGCTGACCCAGGTTAAAAGAAAATGAGCTTAGGGGTGCATGAGAGAGATATGATCACAAATGGGCCAATTAAAAATGAACCCTATTATACACACACATACTCTGTCATGCACCCCTAAGCTCATTTTTTTTTTTAACCTGGGTCAGCTGCTGTTTAGATGTGTTGGTGGCTGTCTTACTTTGAAAACCAGAAGTCAGTTGGCAGGTGAGCTTTAAACCAGGTAAGCACACTTGTGTAGTTGTGTAGTTGTGTTGGTGACTGTCTTACCTTTTAAAAGCCATAAGTGTGGCAGGTAAGTTTTAAACCAGGTAAGCACATTTTTCCCCTATGAGACAGCAGTAGCCAGGTTCCTAAAAGATCTATGCGAAAGTTGATGTGATAGAGTAGGACTTGCGGTGAAATGGGGTCTCGTGGAGTGGGCCGCAAGCTTACATGCATTGTACAATTCATAAACCAAAACCCCATTGTTTATTCAGATGTATACTAAAGCATTAAGTTGAATGAAGCTACCAAGGAGAGTGCAGGGTTCTCTGTATATGTATATTTGAGTTCGGTGGTCACAGCCCACCACACCCCAACTTAGTGGTGGGGAGTACGTGAGTGCACCCCTCTCCTGGGAATGGTGAGTGCAGTGTATCCTCGTGTGTGTGTATAAATATCTAGATATATTTTAAAATGGTTTATTATTTAACCTAGTTTGGCCGAGGACCCCTTTATGTACAACAAAGCAGGGACCACCTACTGTATGTGTATTATATTTTATAGTACACTCTATACTGATGATTACACAGCAGCCTCGGAGATAGTACCCCTGAACACAGCAGCACCAGCCCCTCCCCTTGATGGAACAGAACACCCCTGGACAGACACTGCAGTGACATGTCCTTTTACTACAACCTCCACAGCCAAAGTGAAATGACACCAATCACTGGGGATCTTTATAGAATCCAATACCGCAAGAAACCAACAGCAGGAGGATGCCATTTTTCCTTATCTTGGGATCCGAGTCAGGCGGCAAAAACCCAAGCCGGCCTCAGATCCTGGCTCGGATAGCTAAGTTTGGGTAGGTATAGTTCTCCCCCTACATGTTTCGCACCTATAAGTGCTTTTTCAAAGAGAGCACTCTTTTAAAAAGTACTTATAGGTGTGAAACGCATTAGAGGGAGAACTTCTTTGATCATTCTGCAAAAGGACCTTGCCATTTTGGGAGCTTTGACCCACCGGGATATTGCATGGACCAGGCTGGGAGCTAAGGACGGTATTCACACCTGTACGCTAGTAATCATCCTCCAGAGCCGCCTGCTGGGTCTCCAGAGCGAGGATGCGGCCAACCAGCTGACAGCGAGTGGCAGAGCAGCGAGGTTTTCCCTGTCCTTATACAAGCGGCACCAGCTCTGTATTCCATGTATAGCAGTCGGGGCAGGCACGGTCCGGACGGGTAAGAGTTGCACATGGCTCCCCGCCGCGAACAGCACAATTACTTACCGATACTACATGCAGACCAGGATTGGTAAGCTCCACACATCTAAGTAACACCTCCGTGCTGGTGTTTGGGATAAGTGGTCTGTTGCATTTATTCACCTCTTATACAAAGGACTACTATTGGACACATTAAGAATTATTCAAGTGAAGCTTTCAGACAAATAATAATTTATAAAATTTTTAGAGTGTACATTTTTGAGTCACATGACCTACATTTTTTATATTGTAACATTGGATATCTTATATCTATGTACAGTACTTTGAATACCTTTTATATGTGTATGTATTTTTATGTTTATACAGAAAGAAAATGTTTATGATACTTATCTTTGCACTTTTATTAGAGGTTTGATACAATTATACATCAGATTGGAAAGATAGTATCTAACAAATAAATTAATTGAATGAAAATTACACTTGTGGCTTCTGTCCATATATGCACCTTGAGAGTATTATAGCACAAATAGTGATTTATTTTCTATATTGTTTTGTATATACACTGCTCAAAAAAATAAAGGGAACACTAAAATAACACATCCTAGATCTGAATGAATGAAATATTCTTATTAAATACTTTGTTCTTTACATAGTTGAATGTGCTGACAACAAAATCACACAAAAATTATCAATGGAAATCAGATTTATTAACCCATGGAGGTCTGGATTTGGAGTCACCCTCAAAATGAAAGTGGAAAAACACACAACAGGCTGATCCAACTTTGATGTAATGTCCTTAAAACAAGTCAAAATGAGGCTCAGTAGTGTGTGTGGCCTCCACGTGCCTGTATGACCTCCCTACAACCCACACAAGTGGCTCAGGTAGTGCAGCTCATCCAGGATGGCACATCAATGCGAGCTGTGGCAAGAAGGTTTGCTGTGTCTGTCAGTATAGTGTCCAGAGCATGGAGGCGCTACCAGGAGACAGGCCAGTACATCAGGAGACATGGAGGAGGCCGTAGGAGGGCAACAACCCAGCAGCAGGACCGCTACCTCCACCTTTGTGCAAGGAGGAACAGGAGGAGCACTGCCAGTGCCCTGCAAAATGACCTCCAGCAAGCTACAAATGTGCATGTGTCTACTCAAACGATCAGAAACAGACTCCATGAGGGTGGTATGAGGACCCGACGTCCACAGGTGGGGGTTGTGCTTATAGCCCAACACCGTGCAGGACGTTTGGCATTTGCCAGAGAACACCAAGATTGGCAAATTCACCACTGGCGCTCTGTGCTCTTCACAGATGAAGCAAGTTCTCATTGAGCACATGTGACAGACGTGACAGAGTCTGGAGACGCCAAGGAGAACATTCTGCTGCCTGCAACATCCTCCAGCATGACCGGTTTGGTAGGGGGTCAGTAATGGTCTGGGGTGGCATTTCTTTGGGGGGCCACACAGCCCTCCATGTGCTCGCCAGAGGTAGCCTGACTGCCATTAGGTACCGAGATGAGATCCTCAGACCCCTTGTGAGACCATATGCTGGTGCGGTTGGCCCTGGGTTCCTCCTAATGCAAGACAATGCTAGACCTCATGTGGCTGGAGTGTGTCAGCAGTTCCTGCAAGACGAAGGCATTGATGCTATGGACTGGCCTGCCCATTCCCCAGACCTGAATCCAATTGAGCACATCTGGGACATCATGTCTCGCTCCATCCACCAATGCCACGTTGCACCACAGACTGTCCAGGAGTTGGCGGATGCTTTAGTCCAGGTCTGGGAGGAGATCCCTCAGGAGACCATCCGCCACCTCATCAGGAGCATGCCCAGGCGTTGTTGGGAGGTCATACAGGCACGAGGAGGCCACAGACACTGCTGAGCCTCATTTTGACTTGTTTTAAGGACATTACATCAAAGTTGGATCAGCCTGTACTGTGTTTTTCCACTTTAATTTTGAGGGTGACTCCAAATCCAGACCTCCATGGGTTAATAAATTTGATTTCCATTGATAATTTTTGTGTGATTTTGTTGTCAGCACATTCAACTATGTAAAGAACAAAGTATTTAATACGAATATTTCATTCATTCAGATCTAGGATGTGTTATTTTAGTGTTCCCTTTATTTTTTTGAGCAGTGTATTTTATGGGGAGTGGGGGATTTTTGGTCCTTCATCTTTTCACCATAAATTAGCTGTGTGAACACAGACACGGCTGTACTGAGTTTGCAGCTTGGATTAATATCAATTAAATTTAATAATAGAATATATCAAAATATACATAGGCGCCTAAATCCCTTTTGTGTCTTAATATTCAGTTTGGCTGCTTTGGGTCAAAAACTGTGCATTCGGTATATTTGTTCGACATACACAATGTCAACATTTAACATGTCCTCACTAATGCTATGTCAATATTGTTAGAATGTCAATATACTGTTCCTCCTGTCATTTTGTCCCAAACACTAACCCTAAACTTCATGGAAATGTTGACATTGTCGATATCAACATTCTGTGTTGATATTTTTCCAGGTAACAATGTCGACATTTAGCAGGTGTCGATAATGATGTTGACATTTTAATCGTATTAACATCATCAATGTCAGCCTTTTGCTGTCTACATTATGAATGTCGACATTATAAATGGTGACATTGTGACTGCATACCAATACTATTGAAAGATGAGTGAACAACTGCACAGACTCCCATCTTCCTGTCCTCCAGGGAGACTTCACACCCTATCCCAATATGGTCACCATGATCTCTACGGAGAATGTGCAGAGGCCGTCTTTTATTTACAGTGTAGAGTGACCTGGTGGGAGACACACGTTTTCTGCATAGCTCCTATGAGAGACCTTGATAAAAGCTGTTATAAAGCTGTTCCAGCATTCCTGTACCGCTACCCCTTAGCAGCATACAGTCACAGGCTGCCAAACTGTATGAAACCACGCTCCGCTCCATCTCCAGCATACATGTAACAGTGAGTACAGCTGTACCCACTATCTATCAGTAAACCAACATCACTGTTTAAGTAAGGCATTATTAGACTGAGATATTCAGGAAATACTAGAAAATTCCACAGTAACAGGTTATAAAGCTAAAGATAATAGATTCCTTGTAGTATACATATTTGCAAATAGGCTATAATCTGCTGTATGAACTAATCAATCTAATGAGCCAGGCAGCCTCAGTGCCACGTAACATTAGTGCTGAAAAAGTAATAAAACATCTCTACCTCTAAATTGGTGCACACCTCTGCTGCATTTCATGAAGTCCATCTTGCTCTTGATTTCAAACTATACTGTGACAGTTCTGTGAACGTCTATTTATTTATGCTGTTTTCTTTGCTTTATACTGAAGGCAGTCTCATGATATAATAGTTTTCTGACCTATATGTGAAAATCTCACATTAATTTGCACCATGTTATTGTAAAATGCTTTAAACTTGCTATTCTAACCCTAAAATAAACTTTTGTTTTTCGTTTTAATTTAAAAGGTGCCTAGTCTAGACTCATTAATTCATTTTACAATGATGTTCTTTGATTTAATGCTTGAAGAATACATTTGTTTTAGTCTTCAAATATTCACATATTAACCTTAATTATATCATTTTGACTAGTGAAACAACTGCTGCCAATACAAGCATGGTAAGAAAACAGTGACCCAAGCAAACAGAAAACATTCAATCAAAAAGATTTCAATGAATCTTTTACCTCTCCATTTGTTCCATTGACTTGACAAATTACTAATTCTTACCACTCATTATAACTGTGTATTACATCTATCTTGTGTGTCTGTGTTTATGGGAAACTTTTAGGGCAGATTTACTTGTTGGCAGTACTGGGTGTGATACAATACTCCGGTGGACATAATACCAACTCCGGAACCCCGAAGTTCAGAATCCCGACAAGGCTTGGGTAAGTATGCGGTACATACAGTCATGTTGTTGGTATAGGTGCCTTCTCCCTCAATATATGGGGTAAGTCTGATTTCATCCTGTCAGATGGGACTTCTAGGCCATTAGAAAAAGGGTGTTTTTTGTTTCATTGTCCGGCAGTTGGCCCCATCCAATGGCGGTACCAGGGTCAGTGACACCTGGTGTGGCAAAGAGACCCCCAGTGCATGAATCCAAAAGAGGTGTGTCTTCTCATAGAGGAGACATGGCTTCATGGGAGCCCACTTACATAACTAAAGGGGTGTGGATTCATGGGGGAAGTACATGATTACCTCACTCTGGCCCCCAGAGTCTCTTCTAGCACTGCCGGCTCCTTTTCAGTGACAGGAGATAAGTGTTGCAGGTTAATGTCACTTTGCAGCATCCAGCTCCTGTTGGTATTTTGGTGTCACTCATACGCGCACGCAGGGGGGGGGGGGTTCCGAGTACCAGGAAACACCCCCTGCCCACCAATCCATCGGATTATTGAAGCGGAGCGCAGGAGGAAGCTCTGTCCGTAGCGTGGCAGAGCTGCCTCCTTGTACATAAGATGAGAATACGCTTGGTGAAAGTAGAGGAAGCTGAAGCGCGCAGCTCCTCTCATTCACTTCCACTTCCCCTGGGGCTGGCCGCTGGACTGGCCGGGTGAGAGGCAGCGGCTGTCTCCCTTGACTCTGGTGAGTGTCTCACCATGTGTGTGGGAGGGGGAGGAAGGGGAAGAAGTGCTGGCGGCAGCGGGAGGGGGGGAAGCAGGCATCTTTTAATATATGATGCAGGCTGGCTGAGCACGCTCTAATGTCCCGCCAGCTTGTGGGGGGAGGGGGGCAACGTCTGTATAAATTGATAGTGGCAGTGTTTTATTTTGTATGAAAGAGGTGAATGTGTTTGTAAGTGTGCTGTGTTTATGTATGCTATGTGCTTATGTGTGTTTTTATGCTGTGTGAATATTTATGCTGTGTGTGTATGCATCCTATATGTGTGCGTGCCCTGCATGTTTGTAAGTATGCTGGGTGTGGGTGTGTTACATACATGTGTCACATATACTGTATGTGTGTGTATTTATTTATCTATATATATATATATATATATATATAATAAAATACAAATTCCCAAGTGCGCTAAGATGGAATGTATTTACACACTTCTTCAGGCGATAATTTCGTCAGAATGTAGACTGGAGGATGTTTAAAACTGGGTACCTGTAACCAACACCCCTCACCAAAAATAGTCACCCAAACAAGAGGCCAATCGGCCAATTAGTAAAAAGTTATTTTAATACCATGTAATTGAACATATACGTTTTTACACAGTTCACAATATAAAATTATATGAATAAAATACAACCAAAAGAATACACAGCCAACAAGTTTGCGAGATGGATCCTAGATACCCCTCACCTTTTGCAAGGTGCGAGCTCGACAGGGAGTATCTTCACAAACTAGATTGTGATCCTTTGACTGACAAACCCAACGCGTTTCATCTTATCGACTTCATCAGGGGCAACGAGTATAGAAAGAGGACTAATTTGCTCTCGATGGATTTGTGTAAATAATCCTATCCTCAAAAAAGGATTATTCGAAATATGTCAGGACTCAATAAGTGGAGCTCTTATATTCGGACTCCTAATGGAAGCATAGCCAATTAAGTGCTGATGTTTTATGGACTGCCTTAAAGATAGTTTTGGCGTAAAATCTTTGTCAGACCACCTATATATATATATATATATATATATATGTCTCGTGTCTTCTTGTACTCCCAAAGGCAAATAAAACCATGGGTATGTGTTTGTGTGTATGTATATGTGACCCCCGCACGAATGCCTCCGGATCGCACCCAGCAGTGCTTAAGACAGGAAAACTCCAGCAGCTCTCATCCACCTGCGCTGCGTCCAAGCAACAGGATCCCAATGTGTGCGTCTGCTCGTTCAGCGTTCAGTGTGAGTTCAGTGGGACGCTCACACTGAACGAGCAGACGCACACACTGAGTGTGTGGTGTGACGGTATGCGTGTGTCGGCATGTCTGAGGTAAAAGGCTCTCATAGGGAGGAGGTGGAGTAAATGACTGTGGTGTCTCCGTCGGCAACACCGACACCTGACTAGTTGGATATGTGGAATGTTTTAGTGCTAATGTGAATTTATTGCACTGAGTCTAGGGAATGTTCAGGCGTCAAACCCTGCCTTCCCCCTATGTCTCAGGGACCTCCGGGGTCTCAAAAGCACCCACTATCCAAAATAATAGACACTTACGCCGACACAGATTCTGACTCCAGTGTCGACTATGATGATGCAAAGTTACAGCCAGAATTGGCAAATAGTATTCAATATATGATTATTGTAATAAAAGATGTTTTGCATATCACAGAGAAACCCCCTGTCCCTGACACGAGGGTACACATGTATAGGGTAAAGAAACCTGAGGTAACTTTTCCTCCATCTCATGAACGAGTTATTGAAAAGGCTTGGGAATCTCCAGACAAGAAACTGCAGATTCCCAAAAGGATTCTTAGGGTGTATCCTTTCCCGACTAAGGACAGGATACGGTGAGAATCTTCCCCAAGGGGGGAAAAAAGCGTGGACACGCTTATCCAAAAGAGTGAAGCTGCCATCCCAAGATATGGCTACCCTCAGGGATCCTGCTGATCGCAAACAGCAGGCTACCTTAAAGTCCATTTACACACATTCTAGTACCTTACTCAGACCGGCAATCGTGTTGGCTGGAGTTTGTAGTGCGGTAGCAGCATGGATAGGTACCTTATCGACGGGAATTTATACCCTGGATAAGGGTACAATTTTATTGACCCGGGGTCATATTAACGAAGAATCAATGCTATGTCGATTTCTGCTAGACGAGTCCTATGGACCCGGCAATGGACAGGTGATGCTGACTCAAAGAGGCATATGGAGGTTTTACCTTACAAGGGTGAGGAATTGTTTGGGGAAGGTCTCTCGGACTTGGTCTCCACAGCTACAGCTGGTAAATCAAAATGTTTGCCTTATATTCCCTCACAGCCTAAGAAAGCACCACATTATCAAATGCAGTCCTTTCGGTCACAAGAAACAAGAGAGTACGAGGTGCGTCCTTTCTTGCCAGAGGTAAGGGCAGAGGGAAAAAGCTGCACAACACAGCTAGTTCCCAGGAACAGAAATCCTTCCCGGCCTTTCCAAAATCCACCGCATGTCGCTGGGGCTCCACTAAGGGAGTCCGCCCCAGTGGGGGCACGTCTTCGAATTTTCAGCCACATCTGGGTTCACTCACAGGTGGATCCCTGGGCAATAGAAATTGTTTCTCAGGGTTACAAGCTGGAATTCGAAGAGGTGCCTCCTCGCCGGTTTTTCAAATCGGCCCTGCTGACTTCTCCCCCAGAAAAGGAGATAGTGGTTAATGCAATTCACAAATTGTATCTTCAACAGGTGGTGGTCAAGGTTCCCATATTTCAACAAGGGAGGGGACATTACTCAACCCTGTTTGTAGTCCCGAAACCGGACGGTTTGGTCAGACCCATTTTAAATTTAAAATCCCTGAACCTATACTTGAAAAGGTTCAAGTTCAAGATGGAATCGCTCAGGGCGGTCATCGCCAGCCAGCAAGGGGTTGATTTTATGGTATCTCTGGACATAAAGGATGCGTACCTTCATGTTCCCATATATCCACCTCATCAGGCGTACCTGAGATTTGCGGTACAGGATTGTCATTACCAATTTCAGACGTTGCCATTTGGGCTTTCCACGGCCCCAAGAATTTTCACCAAGGTAATGGCGGAAATGATGGTGCTCCTGTGCAAGCAGGGTGTCACAATTATCCCGTACTTGGATGATCTCCCGAATTCGCAGCTGGTTCCTACGACTCGTCTGACCTTCTTGGGCATGATTCTGGATACGGACCAGAAAAGGGTTTATCTTCCAACGGAAAAAGGCTCAAGAACTCATGACTCTGGTCAGGAACCTACTGAAATCAAAACAGGTGTCAGTGCATCACTGCACTCGAGTCCTGGGAAAGATGGTGGCATCTTACAAGGCCATTCCGTTCGGCAGGTTCCATGTGAGGACCTTCCAATGGGACCTATTGGACAAGTGGTCCGGGTCACATCTACAGATGCATCAGTTGATCACACTGTCCCCCAGGGCCAGGGTGTCTCTTCTGTGGTGGCTGCAGAGTGCTCACCTTCTAGAGGGCCGCAGGTTCGGCATTCAGGACTGGGTGCTGGTGACCTCGGAAGCGAGCCTCCGAAGTTGGGGAGCAGTCACACAAGGAAGATCCTTCCAGGGTCTTTGAACAAGTCAAGAGACTTGTCTTCACATCAACGTCCTGGAGCTGAGGGCCATATACAACGCCCTTCGTCAAGCGGAGACCTTGCTTCGCGACTTACCAGTTCTGATCCAGTCAGAGAACATCACAGCAGTGGCTCATGTAAACCGCCAGGGCGGCACAAGGAGCAGAATGGCAATGGCGGAAGCCACCACACGACCTGCAACCAGGAGAGTGGGGACTTAATCAGGAAGTCTTCGCACAGATTGCACGTCAGTGGGGACTGCCCAGATAGACATGATGGCGTCCCGCCTCAACAAAAAGCTGCAGAGGTATTGCGCCAGGTCAAGAGACCCTCAGGCGGTAGCTGTGGACGCCCTAGTGACACCGTGGGTGTTCCAGACGGTCTATGTGTTTCCTCCTCTTCCTCTCATCCCAAAGGTGTTGAGAATAATAAGAAAAAGATGAGTACAGACAATTCTCATTGTTCCAGATTGGCCACAAAGGGCCTGGTATCCGGATCTGCAGGAGATGCTCACAGAAGATCCGTGGCCTCTTCCTCTAAGACAGGACCTGTTGCAACAGGGGCCCTGTCTGTTCCAAGACTTACCGCGGCTGCGTTTGACGGCATGGCGGTTGAACGCCGGATCCTAGCGGAAAAGGACATTCCGGATGAGGTCATTCCTACTCTGATAAAGGCTAGGAAGGACGTGACAGCTAAACATTATCACCGTATATGGCGAAAATTTGTTTCTTGGTGTGAGGCCAGGAATGCTCCTACGGAAGAATTCCATCTGAGCCGTTTCCTTCACTTCCTACAAACTGGAGTGAATTTGGGCCTAAAATTAGGCACCATTAAGGTTCAGATTTCGGCCTTATTCCATTTTCTTTCAAAAAGAATTGGCTTCTCTCCCAGAAGTACAGACTTTTGTGAAGGGAGTGCTGCATATTCAGCCTCCTTTTATACCTCCGGTAGTGCCTTGGGACCTTAATGTGGTGTTGAGTTTCCTTAACTCGCACTGGTTTGAACCACTTAAAACAGTGGAGTTAAAATATCTCACTTGGAAAGTGGTCATGTTGTTAGCCTTGGCTTCGGCTAGGCGAGTGTCGAAATTGGCGGCTTTGTCTCATAAAAACCCCTATCTGGTTTTCCATATGGATAGAGCGGAGTTAGGGACCCGTCCTCAATTCTTGCCTAAGGTGGTGTCATCTTTTCATATGAACCAACCTATTGTGGTGCCTGTGGCTACACGAGACTTGGAGGATTCCGAGTCCCTTGATGTAGTCAGGGCTTTGAAAATTTACATGGCCAGAACGGCTAGAGTCAGAAAAACAGAAGCACTGTTTGTCCTGTATGCAGCCAACAAGGTTGGCGCCCCTGCTTCAAAGCAGACTATTGCTCGCTGGATCTGTAACACGATTCAGCAGGTGCATTCTATGGCTAGATTGCCGTTACCAAAATCGGTTAAGGCCCATTCCACTAGGAAGGTGGGCTCGTCTTGGCACTACAACTATGCCGAGCTGCTATTTGGTCGGGTTCAAACACCTTTGCAAAGTTCTATAAGTTTGATACCCTGGCTGAAGAGGACCTCCTGTTTGCTCAATCGGTGCTGCAGAGTCATCCGCACTCTCCCGCCCGTTTGGGAGCTTTGGTATAATCCCCATGGTCCTTACGGAGTCCCCAGCATCCTATAGGATGTAAGAGAAAATAAGATTTTAAACCTACCGGTAAATCTTTTTCTCGTAGTCCGTAGAGGATGCTGGGCGCCCATCCCGAGTGCGAACTACTTCTGCAAGACTTGTATATAGTTTTGCTTACATAGAGGTTATGTTATAGTTTTCATCGGTCTTGGACTGATGCTATGTTGTTTTCATACTGTTAACTGGTTGGTATATCACAAGTTATACGGTGTGACTGGTGTGGCTGGTATGAATCTTGCCCTTGGATTAACAAAAATCCTTTCCTCGTACTGTCCGTCTCCTCTGGGCACAGTTTATCTAACTGAGGTCTGGAGGAGGGGCATGGAGGGAGGAGCCAGTGCACACTCATACCTAAAGTCTTTCTTAAAGTACCCATGTCTCCTGCGGAGCCCGTCTATCCCCATGGTCCTTACGGAGTCCTCAGCATCCTCTACGGACTACGAGAAAAAGATTTACCAGTAGGTTTAAAATCTTATTTTTTCAAACACATGACAGTTAGGAGCTAATTGGCAGGAGCACCATTTATCATACACATCAAGTCTTCTCAGAACCAGTTTTATCACTTTATCGCTGTTTGAAAACTGACCAGAGCTGGTTGGTTGGTACTTTATCTCTCTCCTTTTCATTTCTCTCCAAGGCTTAGTACATCTGCACCTGTCTATGGTAGTGCTATGTAAATAAATAATTAATAGTAAATAATTTTAAAATACTATACCTTATATATCTATGTCCTGTGGAAAAATATTAGAAAGAAACAGAAAGTGCCCCCACTCTTGTCTCTTTCTAGTGATTTGTATTGATCAATGGATTAAAATGAGTTGTATGGTTCTGCTTGTACCCTGACCTTAGCGTGTTGCACACCCTCAATGTTAATTTCCTTCTGTCACTTTTTTAAAGCATACAAAGAATCTTGTATATATGTCAATACAGTATTTTGGATAAAGACATGAATGTCCTATAACTGAACTCATATGAGATTCAGCAAGTGAAGAGGTGTGTATAACTTAGTGAATGCTTGTTTATGCATTTGTGAGCATGTCTGCTGTATGTAAATATAACCGTTAATAAAGGGACAGGCCATACTAACCTTGCAGGGTCTCTTAAAGTACAAAACAAGTCTTTTCTCCCGTTAGTCTTATTCATGTGAAGATGTTATAATAACCCTGGCATTTGGAATGTGTTTATCACAATGTATAAAAGTCATAAAGTAAAAATATGCATAAATCTTGTAATAATTATGTATATGGAGCGCTTGGTGATATGTCAATGTGTATAGCTAATGCTGAAAAGAAAAATTACAGGTTAAAACAACAATGGGTTAGTGGTGAACTCCAAAGTGCCCTGAAATGTTTAAGCTCTTTTGTGAAAATTTAAGTCCCGATCTCCAATAGTACCTCCGCACCGACAGTACTTTTCCAAACACGATTATAAAGGTCCCCAGCAGGTATTCTATCTGTCCCTATGCTACCTTTGGGTCCTCTGGTCTTGGATCTTGTAGCCGTCAGTGTGTTTGGGGTGGCCGGCGTCTCTCCTTCTTGACCGGAAGTTGGTGAGGCACCGCGGAGCGTCACTTCCGGGTGACGCGATGAAGGGATTTTCGCGTTTCATGCACAGCGCCACTTCGTTCAGGATATGGAATGATGTTAGGGAGATCTCTATTATCCCTCCTTGTTTAAAAAACTTTATTTAAAATCGGCTGTGAAAAACGGAAGTTATCTACAGGAAATTCTGTAAAAAGGTGGCAAGCACCTGTTTCAGCTTTAGACTATGTTTATATGGATGTGTGTGAGGTGTAACATAAATGGGAAATTCTATAAAAAAGGGGAGAATATATGTAAATGTATTTAGAAAAGACATTTAAGTCAATGTCAAGGCCATGGGGTTTTAAGGTTTTTAGTTTGTAAATCCATTTTGTCTTAACTTTTTTTAATTCCGTTGCTATGTCCCCTCCTCGCCAGTTGGTATTCACTTTTTATATAGCCATGAATTTCAGGCCATCTGGGTTTCTTCCGTGTTGTTCTGCATAGTGTTGGGACACACTATGGCTGTCCAACCCTCTTTTGATGTTGTACACATGTTCTGCTATACGTGTTTTTAGTTTTCTTTTTGTTTGCCCTACGTACTGTTTGTCACATGGGCACTCCAGTAGATATATGATGCCCTCTGTTGCGCATGACATCTGTTGTTTTATTTGATCATTTTCTTTGGTTTGATTTGATTTAAATTATGTTGTAGATTTAGTTGTTTTCTTTCCTGATTTTTTGCATCCCAAGCATGTTAAACATGCATGGAATCCATTGTTTACCTTTGCCTTCTGAGGGTTCTCCATTGCAAGGAAACTGTGCGTCAGTTCTTGTCTCAAATTTTTTGCACGCCTATAGATCACTTTTGGATTATGGGAAATTATGGTTTTGAGATTTTCATCCAACATTAGTATGTGCCAATTTTTTTTGATAATATTTTCAATTTCCTTATGGTGTGAACTATATTGGGTAATAAAAGAAGTGTGTATTTTGCTGTTATCGGTTATTTTTTTCTTTATATTTTAACATTTCTTTTCTGTCAAGGTGTGCAACTTTCTCAATTTCTGTTTGAATTTGTTCTTCTTTAAAGCCTTTCTTTAGAAATGTTTTCTTCATTTCCATGCTTTGTGCTTCATACATCTTTCTGTGTGCAATTTCTCCTGATTCTTCTTAATTGACCCACTGGGAAGTTCTACAGCCATTGGTTATGGTGGTTTCTGCTGTATGGGAGAATGTTATTCACATCTACTTCTTTAGTGTATGTTTTCGTAATAATCTCTTCTTTATCCACATGGATTTCTAAATCTAGAAAGATGGCTCTTTCTTTACTGATGGTGGTGGTGAATTCTAGACCGATATTGTTCATATTCATATATGTTATGAATTCCTCAAGTTCTTTTTGTGGTCCTGTCCAGACAAACAACAGATCATCAATGTACCTGTGCCAATATAGGATGTTTTTTCAGAAATTTGTTGTTATTACAAATATGATTGTCTTCCCAGTATGCAACAAAAAGATTTGTGTATGCTGGTGAGAAGGATGTCCCCATCGCAGTCCCTTTCACTTGTAGGAAAAGTCACCTCCGTACCAAAAATAATTATTGTAAAGTATGAATTCTATTTGTTCCATAATGAAATTGATCTGCCTACTGGAAATGTCAGTTTGTGTGGTAAGATAATGTCTTGTGTACTCGCATCCCAGTCTATGTTGGATGCATGTGTAATGAGACTTGACGTCACTTGTACAGATGAAATATGACTCCTCCCATTTGAGATCTCCTAAAATTTGCATGGTATGTAGAGTGTCCTTCAAATAACTTTTCTGTTTTTGTACTATCGGTTGTAGATAGTAGTCTATGTAATGCGATAGATTGGTGGTAAGTGATCCAATTCCTGATATTATCGGGCCACCTGGGGGCTCCTTGATGTCCTTATGAATATTGGGGAGGTGGTAAAAAGTGGGTATTTTTGGATTTTTTATATTAATGTAGTCATACTCTTTTTTTGTGACTATGCCCATTTCTAATCCCTCGTCCATCTGTCTGATCAGTTGTTCTTGGAATCTTTTTGTTGGATCTGAAGACAGTTTCTTGTAGGTGGATGTATCTGATAGCAATTTCTGTGCTTCCCTGTCATATTTCGATTTGTCTAAAATGTTGAGGCCTCCGCCTTTGTCTGCAGGTTTTATAACAATGTTCTTATCTTGTTTTAATTTCCTAAATGCAATTTTTTTTTCTGTTTTGTGAGGTTTTAGTGTAGTTTTCTTTTGTTAGATAGGGTCCTTACTTCTTCTTCTTCTGCTTTCTGGAAGGTCTCCAGATGTAGTCCTTTTATGTATGCTGGATAAAATGTTGAGTTAGGTTTATAGTTGGTGTGTTGATATTCTGTCTGTTTCTCTATTTGATCCATTCCCTGTTCTTTATTTAAGAATTTTTTAATGCAAAGTTTACGTATGAATTTCTGTATGTCAATGAATACATTAAACTTGTTTAGTGTTGAGTGGGGGGCAAATTTCAGACCTTTCTTTAGTAGGCTTGTTTGTTCTTCTGTGAGTTGCTTCTCACTTAAATTGAAGATATTTGTATCTTTATCTTCTTCCTGTTCTTCTAGGTTGGCTTGTAGTTTGTTTTTCTTCTTGCCCCCTCCCGTTCCTCTATTGTTTTTTGCTCGTGTGTTTTCATTCTTATGCATGGAGTTTCTTTCTTCGGTGGTTTGCCATCTCCACAGACAAGGTCTAAAAAATCTTCCTTGTTTTCCTCAAAGTCTTCCTGATCATCTATAATGCTTCTTTTCCTGGGGTTTCTCTGATGGTTTTTATGTGTTTCTATATTTTCCAAAAGGTGTTGGAATTGGGGTTTTTCTTCTGTTCTGGCTATTTGTTGTCTAGCCTTGTATGACTCTTTTATTAATTTATATTGATTCTGATGTTGTTGATTCTGATATGAAACAAACTTGTTATTATATGGTTGATACTGTCGGTATTTGGCTGTATGGGTGGGGGTATTTTTTATGAGTTAATCTCTAAAAGTCACCTGATTATATTGATATTTTTATTTTTATAATTTTCATGTCTCCTATAGGGGCGGTATTGTCGTGTTTGTCCAATGTCACGTTTTTTTTTCTGTTTTGTCTGTATAATGTTCTCTTCTAATTTAACAATTTTATAATTCGTCAAGGTCATCAAGTTTTGATAATCCTCCATTTTGTGTAGAGGTTTGAATTCCTCCTCCGTGCTCTTTATGGATTTGCGGATCTGTTCTAATGACATTTGTCTATCTTCAATAATAAGTTTTATAAGATTTTTTGAACAGTTATCCAATTCTTCATTCCATTTGGTAAAAAAAATTCTATTCGATGGTTCGAATGTAGGATTTTTCTGAATCCTTAAACCCTTAGGAATGAGGTTATTATCCAGGTATTTTTTCAAAGTGGTGACTTCCCACCATTGTTTGACTTCCTGGATATAGTTTATTTCCAGTTTCAGAAATTTGGCGCAAAATCTTTCATCCTCAATTGGTGCCTCAATAATTTCTTGGCTTGGGTTGACTGAAATTTTTTTATCAATGTCTTTTCTTTTTTTGTGAGTATGTGATATGTGTGGCCATAGTGTATTACAGCTGCAGTTGCTTAATTGGAAATAACTTTAGAAATAAGAAAAGTACTGCACTATAAGGTCAGCAGCTCCATTGAATTAAAACTAGTATAAATTATGGTGATATGTCAATATGTGTATAGCTAATGCTGAAAAGAAAAATTACAGGTTAAAACAACAATGGGTTAGTGGTTAACTCCAAAGTGCCCTGAAATGTTTAAGCTCTTTTGTGAAAATTGAAGTCGTGATCTCCAATAGTACCTCCGCACCGATAGTACAGCAGGTAATCTATCTGTCCCTTTACTACCTTTGGGTACTCTGGTCTTGGATCTTGTAGCGGTCCGTGTGTTTGCGGTGGGCCGACATCTCTCCTTCCTGACCGGAAGTTGGTGAGGCGTCGCAGAGCATCACTTCCGGGTGATGCGATGATGGGATTTTCGTGATCAACACATTTCATGCACTTTGTACAGGATACTGAACGATGTTAGGGAGATCTATTTTTATCCCTCCTTGTTTAAAAAACTTTAGTTAAAACGGCTGTTAAAAATGGAAGTTACCTACAGGAACTTCTGTAAAAAGGCAGCAAGCACCTGTTTCAGCATTAGACTATGTTTATATGGATGTGTGTGAGGTGTAACAAAAATGGTAAATTCTATTAAAAAAGGGAGAATATATGTAAATGTATTTAGAGAAAGACATTTAAGTCAATGTCAATGTTAAGGCCATGGGGTTTTAAGGTTTTTAGTTTGTAAATCCATTTTGTCTCAACTTTTTTTTAATTCTGTTGATATGTCCCCTCCTCACCAGTTGGTATTCACTTTTTGTATAGCCATGAATTTCAGGCCATCTGAGTTTCTTCCGTGTTGTTCTGCATAGTGTTGGGACACACTATGGGTGTCCAACCCTCTTTTGATATTGTACACATGTTTTGCTATATGTGTTTTTAGTTTTCTTTTTGTTTGCCCTACATACTGTTTGCCACATGGGCACTCCAGTATATATATGACGCCCTCTGTTGCGCATGACATCTGTTGTTTTATTTGATCATTTTCTTTGGTTTGATTTGATTTAAATTATGTTGTAGATTGAGTTGTGTTCTTTCCTGATTTTTTGCATCCCAAGCATGTTAAACATGCATGGAATCCATTGTTTAACTTTGCCTTCTGAGGGTCCTACAAGTGAAAGGAACTGCGATGGGGATATCCTTCTCACCAGCATATGCAAATCTTTTTGTTGCGTACTGGGAAGACAATCATTTTTGGAATAACATCAAATAAAATAAAAAAACTTCCTATGTTGGCACAGGTACATCGACGATTTGTTGTTTGTCTGGACAGGACCACAAAAAGAACTTGAGGAATTCATAACATATATAAATATGAACAATATCGGTCTAGCATTCACCACCGTCAGTAAAGAAAGAGCCATCTTTCTAGATTTAGAAATCCATGTGGATAAAGAAGAGATTATTACAAAAACATACACTAAAGAAGTAGATGTGAATAACATTTTCCCATTCAGCAGTAACCACCATAACTAATGGCTGTAGAACATCCCAGTGGGTCAATTAAGAAGAATCAGGAGAAACTGCACACAGAAAGAGATGTATGAAGCACACAGCATGGAAATTAAGAAAATTTTTCGAAAGAAAGGCTTTAAAGAAGAACACATTCAAACAGAAATTGAGAAAGTGGCACACCTTGACAGAAAAGAAAGTTAAAATATAAAGAAAAAATAACCAATAACAGCAAAATACAAACTTCTTTTATTACCCAATACAGTTAACACCATACGGAAATTGAAAATATTATCAAAAGAAATTGGCACATACTAATGTTGGATGAAAATCTCAAAACCATAATTTCCCATAATCCAAAAGTGATCCATAGGCGTGCAAAAAATTTGAGACAAGAACTGACGCACAGTTTCCTTGCAATGGAGAACCCTCAGAAGGCAAAGGTAAACAATGGATTCCATGCATGTTTACCATGCTTAGGATGCAAAAAATCAGGAAAGAAAACAACTCAATCTACAACATGATTTAAATCAAATCAAACCAAAGAAAATGATCAAATAAAACAACAGATGTCATGCACAACAGAGGGCGTCATATATCTACTGGAGTGCCCATGTGGCAAAAAGAAAACTAAAAACATGTATAGCAGAACATGTGTACAACATCAAAAGAGGGTTGGACACCCATAGTGTGTCCCAACACTAGAGATGTGCACCGGACATTTTTCGGGTTTTGTGTTTTGGTTTTGGATTTGGTTCCGCGGCCGTGTTTTGGATTTGGAAGCGTTTTGGCAAAACCTCCCTGAAAATTTTTTGTCGGATTCGGGTGTGTTTTGGATTCAGGTTTTTTTTTTTCAAAAACCCCTAAAAAACCGCTTAAATCATAGAATTTGGGGGTCATTTTGATCCTATAGTATTATTAACCTCAATAACCATAATTTCCACTCATTTCCAGTCTATTCTGAACACCTCACACCTCACAATATTATTTTTAGTCCTAAAATTTGCACCGAAGTCGCTGGATGACTAAGCTAAGTGACCCAAGTGGGCAGCACAAACACCTGGCCCATCTAGGAGTGGCACTACAGTGTCAGACAGGATGGCACTTAAAAAAATTGGCCCCAAACAGCACATGATGCAAAGAAAAGAGAAAAACAAGTGCCCCAAGGTCGCTGGACGGCTAAGCTAAGCGACACAAACACCTCAATATCACAGGAATTATTGGTTCTAATCAATGGTATTATTGGTCCAAGTCACTGGAAGAAAATGACAAAATCACAGGAATTATTCGTTCTAATCAATGGTATTATTGGTCCAAATCACTAGAAGAATATGACAAAATCACAGGAATTATTCGTTCTAATCAATGGTATTATTGGTCCAAATCACTGGAAGAAAATTACTGAATCACTGGAATCATTTGGCAAGATCACTGTAATTAATAATTAATTATAAATCACTGATATTAATTGGTAAAATCTCGCTATCGCCTGCCTAATGAAGTGGAATCTAGATGGGATTTTGTACCGGGGACACAATAACTTCATCAATTGTCTAAATCCCAGTGAACTAATGGCGGAAAACGGGCGCACGTCTAACAGCGCACTGATTGTACTGAGAACTGATTATACTGATCAATCACTGATTATACTGAGCACTGATTTTACTGAGCACTGATGATACTACGGAGAACTGACACTAAGCAGCGAGAATAGCACTGGACTATTGTACTGTAGTATACTCGTCACCACAATGCTGCACTGTACTACTATATATACTGCTCACAAAAATGCAGCACAGATATGGAATGGATACTTGCAGTGACAAAGAGCTGCAAGATACAGCAATGCCCTACTGTACTGTACAACTATATACTGTTGGTCACCAAAATGCTGCACTGTACTACTATATATACTGCTCACAAAAATGCAGCACAGATATGGAATGGATACTTGCAGTGACACGGAGCTGCAAGATACAGCAATGGCCTACTGTACTGTACAACTATATACTGTTGGGCACGAAAATGCTGCACTGTACTACTATATATACTGCTGACAAAAATGCAGCACAAATATGGAATGGATACTTGCTGTGACACAGAGCTGCAAGATACAGCAATGGCCTACTGTACTGTACAACTATATACTGTTGGTCACCAAATGCTGCACTGTACTACTATATATACTGCTCACAAAAATGCAGCACAGATATGGAAGGAATATTTGCAGTGACACAGAGCTGCAAGATACAGCAATGGCCTACTGTACTGTACAACTATATACTGTTGTTCACCAAAATGCTGCACTGTACTACTATATATACTGCTCACAAAAATGCAGCACAGCTATGGAATGGATACTTGCAGTGACACGGAGCTGCAAGATACAGCAATGGCCTACTGTACTGTACAACTATATACTGTTGGTCACCAAATGCTGCACTGTACTACTATATATACTGCTCACAAAAATGCAGCACAGATATGGAATGGATACTTGCAGTGACACAGAGCTGCAAGATACAGCAATGGTCTACTGTACTGTACAACTATATACTGTTGGTCACCAAAATGCTGCACTGTACTACTATATATACTGCTCACAAAAATGCAGCACAGATATGGAATGGATACTTGCAGTGACACGGAGCTGCAAGATACAGCAATGGCCTACTGTACTGTACAACTATATACTTTTGGTCACCAAAATGCAGCACACTGAGCAGAGATATTTGCAGCACACTGAGCACAGATATGGAGCTCTTCAGGCAGAGAACGTAGATATTTGCAGCACACTGAGCACAGATATTTGCAGCACACTGAGCACAGATATTTGCAGCACACTGAGCACAGATATGGAGCTTTTCAGGCAGAGAACGTAGCCACGTCCTCTCCATTCAATCTCCAATGCACGAGTGAAAATGGCGGCGACACGCGGCTCTTTATATAGAATACGAATCTCGCGAGAATCCGACAGCGGGATGATGACGTTCAGCCGCGTTCGGGTTAACCGAGCAAGGCGGGAAGATCCGAGGCTACCTCGGACCCGTGTAAAATAGGTGAAGTTCGGGGAGGTTCGGATCTCGACGAACCAAACCCGCTCATCTCTACCAAACACTATGCAGAACAACACGGAAGAAACCCAGATGGCCTGAAATTCATGGCAATACAAAAAGTGAATACCAACTGGCGAGGAGGGGACATATCAATGGAATAAAAAAAAAGTTGAGACAAAATGGATTTACGAACTAAAAGCCTTAAAACCCCATAGCCTTAACATTGACATCGACTTAAATGTCTTTTCTAAATACATTTACATATATTCTTCCTTTTTTTAGAGAATTTCCCATTTATGTTACACCTCACACACATCCATATAAACATAGTCTAATGCTGAAACAGGTGCTTGCCGCCTTTTTACAGAAGTTCCTGCAGGTAACTTCCGTTTTTAACAGCCGTTTTAAATAAAGTTTTTTAAACAAAGAGGGATAAAAGAGATCTCCCTAACATCATTCAGTATCCTGGACGAAGTGCCGCTGTGCATGAAACACGTTGATCATGAAAATCCCATCATCGCGTCACCCTGAAGTGACGCTCCGCGGCTCCTCACCAACTTCCGGTCAGGAAGGAGATACGCCGGCCACCGCAAACACACGGACTGCTACAAGATCCAAGACCAGAGGACCCAAAGGTAGTAAAGGGACAGATAGAATACCTGCTGGGGACCTTTATCATTGTGTCTGGAAAAGTACTATCAGTGCGGAGGTTCAATTGGAGATCGGGACTTACATTTTCACAAAAGAGCTTAAACATTTCAGGGCACTTTGGAGTTCACCACTAACCCATTGTTGTTTTAACCTGTAATTTTTCTTTTCAGCATTAGCTATACACATATTAACATATCACCAAGCGCTCCATATATATAATTTATACTAGTTTTAATTCAATGGAGCTGCTGACCTTATAGCGCAGTACTTTTCTTATTTCTATCAATCTTGCAATGCCATAGCAGGGCACTTTTGCCACCAGCACAAGTGACCTCATGACATCACTGAAAAGATGTTTGAGGGTAAGGAAGTCGGGCATTAAGTATGTCCTGAGGATGCCCCAGTTGGCTCCCTTGAATGGTGGATGCCAATGGTGTTGCCCCCTAATCCTTGTGTCCTGGATGGTGGCTTTGTCACACTTCCCTAATTACAGCCCTCTATATGTGTATGCAATATGTGTTTGAAATATGCAGATGTATGTTGTGTTGCTTTAATATGGAGTGCTAGAAGTTGCATCACTACTCTCCACTTGTTATTCAAGGAGTGCCTCTGCAGCCATTATTCCATTTGAGGGAAGTGAGTAAAGACAAACTACTGCAGTTCTCCAGAGCACTGTGGTAATTTGTGCACAGTCCACTTTATATGGTGTCAGAAGTATGGCTGTGATGACATAAGGTCTCTGTCACATAGATGGGTTTCAATTACCCCATCACAGACTAAGAGATTAAGTTCAAGAAGAAATGCTGTGTAGACTGCTGTGCAGGACTCTCAGACAAGTCAAAAAAGAAAGGTACAGGCGTATACCTTGCTCAGCCTAGCTGAGTCTGCGACTTGTAACAAAGCAGACACATTTGTATATTCAAAGGAGGAGGATCAAGAGGATCCAGAGAGATGAATAAAAAAGTTTGATTAGAAATGCTTACTAGTGAAAAATGTTTTAATGGACAAACATGCTTTTAACACTGCTGTGCAGAGCCCCTCTGAGAGTATCCAGTCATATGCTACCAGACTGAAACTACTAACAAAGAAATGTGATAATGGTATATTAACAAGTGAACTAATCAGGGAAAGGATTGTTTGTGGAACTTATTATGATGTTATTCGTGCACATTTATTATGTGAGAAAGAGTTAGCGCTGAACACTTCTAAACACATACAGTATGAATGCTGGGATTTAAATTACAGTTTGATATACAATATTTGACCTCCAATAACATGTGAAACAACATACACACTGTGTAAATTGCATTGGTGCAGGTCCAAGCCTACAAGTGATGGCAGACAACCTTACACTCCAGCAGCGCACTGCCTGCTCCAGCAGCCCACACTGCAGATGCTCCAGCAGAAAATACACCCAGACACCGGTCTTCATTGTGAGAGTATTGACTTCAGATCCTAAAAGGGTGTAATATTTACCATCAAAAGAGATAAGAGGACCAATAATGCCATCAAATAAAAAAATGACACTGGCCCTAAGTGTAACATTATGTAACGTGATATCCTCTAGTGCAACAATCACAAAATATCTATTGACTACTCTCATACTGGAAATCTAATTGTTTACAGTGGCAGATAATCAAGTTCATGGATGTGCCATGCTGTAATCCACAAATTTCCCACTGCAGTTTCATATAGTGGACAGTAATATTAAACCGTTACTAGGTTTTCTAGACAGTATAAAACTAGGATTAATAACTAAGTGCTGATGTGCATGTCATTCAACAAGTTACAGAGTTAAGACTTTTCTGATCTGTTCAACTGTAATACCACTGGGAAACTCCCAATCACCTATCATATGCATTTAGATGAGACTGTTTCTCACACAGTATGTGCTCCCAAACTTGTGCCTCTGGCCATGAAGGACAAAGTGATAGTGAAGTTAAATAACATGACAGCATTGGGTGTCATATCTCCAGTGGTAGAAGCCACCCAGTGGGTTTTGGCTATGATTGATGCAGCAAAAAAGATGGTTCAGTATGTATCTGCATTGACCCTGTGAATCTGCACAAAATCTAAGGAGACCACATAAACCCCTCAGAACTGTGGAACAAACAAAAGCTGATATGCCAAATGCAAAGATATTTACTACTCTGGTTGCCAAATATGAATTCTGGCAGATCATTTTGGACAAGGAATCATCAATGCTCATCACGTTCATAACACCTGTGGGCAGGTATGGCTTCCTCCAAATGCCTTACTGCATATGCACTGGCAGTAAAAATAAGGGGATGTCATCCTCGATCGGGGGCGTGCCATGGAAGAACATGACATGTGTCTCTACAAGGTCCTCCAAAGAATCTGTGAAATCAACATGCAGTTAAACCCTGACAAATGTAATTTCAGAGTCACTGAGGTCTTGTATGTTGGTTACCTCCCAACTTCAGAGGGTGTTAAGCCGGATCCTGCCAAGACACAGACTATCCAACACATGCCTACTGCCACAAATAAGTTGAGTCTGCAGTGCTTTCTAGGTACCTTTCGAAATGACTGCTCACCACAGTGAGGTCACAGCCCCGATCCTCTAGCTATTGCACAATGACGTTGAATAGTGTTGGTTGGACTGCCATGCTGTTGCTATTTCTCAAGGCTATGCTCACTTCCAGTCCGGTGCTTCATTTTTTTGATGTACATGATGCAGTGAGTAAAAATACACTTCTGCAGTTCTCCAAAGTTCAGTGGTGATCTGCACACAGACCAGTTTATAAAATACATTTAAATGCTTTGCAAATACCGTATGTTGATTCTGAAATTTTTAATGCATCTGTGACTAGACAGTAACTGTTTCTCTTGCTTAAGCCAAACACATATAAAAAACAAACGTATATGCATCTATAATTTCCAAAGCACTCCAACATGCCACAAATCATATTAATGAAATGGAACAAGGAGCATTCATAAAGATGCAAAAAACTATTTTATTACTTAAACCCACACTTAGATGAACTAATAGGGTTGCATGCTCACAGAAGTCACCCCCTTTGTCAGTGCATCTGCAACATTTTGTTCCTGTATTGACAGCCAAGAATATTTTTGAATGTAAACTGTTATTTTTCCTCCATACAGAGCATGCTCATATTGAGAACAGCAATGGCTCAACACGGCTAGTGTCTGTGGAGCAGGTGTAAAGTAATAAAACCAATCAGCTCCTAATTATCATTTTTCAAACACAGCCTGTAACGAGGCTGTGTTAGTAGCTGATTGGTTGGTAGTTTAACTCTCTCTACTTCATCACTCTCCAAGGCTTAGTGCATCTGCCCCACAGTGAGATACTGACTCAGGATAGATGACATAACCAGATGTCGTGGCCTGGTCTACCACTACTATGCAGATGATACACAACTGCACCTGTCCTTTGCTTCAGGTACAAAGAACCCATTCACAACCCTAAATGGCTGTCTAGCTGAGCTCCAGGAGTGGATAAGTGCCAGTTGGCTGCAACTGAACCTTAATAAAACAGAGGTCCTCATCAGAGCCGGCCATAACTATAGGCAAACTAGGCAATTGCCTAGGGCATTTGATATGCCTAGGGGCATCAGCAGCTTCTGCTGATTAAAATGATATGCGGCATGCCTATATTCTGTATAGCATTTCATATGCAGATACAGCCACAGTCTCACACAGTATATTGGCATGCTGCATATCATTTTAATCAGCAGAATCTGCTTGTGCATCCTAGCCACATAGCAATGCAAATAAGATGCATTTTCATAAAAAAGGTGCCCGACGTTAGCATTGAGGCAAGATTTATGAGTACACATCTGTATCCAAGCAGAGGCAAAGGTCACAGTGTTAGTGGAAGTGTGAGTGCTGTGTGCATGTGAGTGGGTTGGTTGTGCATTAGTGTTCGGAATATGTGTAAGGAGCATTATGTGTGTCATGTAAAAATGCATTAATAATGTGCAACACATGTGTAAGGGGCACTATGTGTGTCATTATGTGTATAGGGCATATGTGTAACAGGGTACTACTGTATGTGTGTCATTATGTGTATAGGGGCACTAATAATGTGCAGCAAATGTGTAGGGGGCACTATGTGTCATTATGTGTATAAGGGCATTAATAATGTGCGGCATATATGTAAGGGACATTATGTGTAAAAGGGCATTAATAAAGGTTGTCATAATGTGTAATGCACATTATGTTTATAAGGACATTAATAATGTGTAAGGGGCATTACTGTGTGGAATTATGTGTATAAATGCATTACTAATGTGTGGCATTATGTGTATAGGGTGCTCTACTATGTGGTGTTGCGTATAGAAAGGGCACTACTGTGTCATCTAATATGAATAAAGAGCAATAGGGTGTGGTGTAATGTGAATAAGGAGCAATTCAATGTGATGTTATGTGAATAAGGGGCTCTACTGTGAGGAGTAATGTTTATAAGGTAAAGTAATACTACTGTGGGATGTAATATGAATTATGGACACTATTGCATGATCAAATGTGAATAAAGTTGCAGTACTGTGTGGCGTAATTGGAATTGGGGTTACTATTGTGTGGCCGTGCCCCTTGCCAGCAAAAACACACCCTTTTTGGGCTGTGCTCCAAATGTGCGAACTGTTCCTATTTAAAATATAGGGGGTACAAACACCAAAATTAGGACTGCTATGGGTGAGGGGTGATGGTGCTGGGAAAGAGGGGCAACCAGTGGTAGTGCTAGGGGGCACCAGCTAAAATCTTGCCTAGGGTATCATATTGGTTAGGGCCGGCCTTGGTCCTCATGTTAGGTCACAGGACAAAATTGTAACATAGAGAACCAACTAGACTTACACTTGGGGGTTTAGCACTACAAAACACTGATCATGTGCAGAATCTTGGTGTCTTGATGGTGGCTTGACACTTAAACATCTGGTATCAGCCAAAATCAAATTCTCATTCTTTCATCTGAGGAACATATCCAGAATCAAGCACCTAATTCCCTTAGAAGTTCTGCAAAAAGTCATACATGTATTTGTATCATTGCACCTGGACTACTGCAATGCCCTCTACCTTGGTCTCCAAGCAAAAGAATTGCACCACTTGCAGATGGTACAAAATGCAGCAGGCTATTAACCAACCAGACCCATTCCAGCCACATAACACCCATCCTCTACTCCCTCCACTGGCTGCCTGTAAATAGGGGAATTGTTTTCAAGATTGGCTTACTGACTTTCAAAGCCCTACATGGCCAGGGCCCAGCGGCTTCTGATCTCTTAAGGAGGGTACACACGGAGAGATCTGTGTTTGAAAGATTTTAAGCACGGATCTGCCTTGTGTATGCCACCCAGCGGGGCTTCGCCAGTGCTAGATTGGCCTACATGCAGGCTCAATCTAGCAGGTCGCTCACTTCAGCTCTGTGTGAAGTGAGCGGCCCCCGTCGCCATCCTCCCTCGCTCAGCACATCGTGCTGTGCTGAGCGGGGGGAGGGATGTGTGCTGAGCGGTCTGTGTTAAGATCGCTCAGCACACATCTCCCCCGTCAGTACTGGCCTTTACTGTCCCACTCGATTAATGCGTACTATAGATGAAGGACCTTAGATTCAGTACCTAGAAACTCCCTGATTTCATTTGGGGGTTGAGCCTTTAGCCATGCAGCTCTGACTCTATGGAACTTGCTTTCCCGCACAGTTCGATATGCCTTTACTCTAGAATCCTTCAAAAATAGACTCAAGACTTCCTGTTTATCCAAGCATTTACCTAATGTCTCTTGTTAAGCTTCTTTTGTATGTTGTGCTGTACAGTTAAATGTAAAGCACTTTAGGGTCTATGTACTAAGCCATAGAGAGAGATAAAGTGGAATGAGATAAAGAGGCAGATGTATTAAGCCTGGAGAAGTAATAAAGCAGTGATAAGTACAAGGGGATAATGCACCAGCCAATCGGCTCCTAGCTGTCATTTTTCAAATCCAGAATTATTGGCTGGTGCGTTATCACCTTCCATTTATCACTGCTTTATCACTTCTCCAGGCTTAATACATCTGCCGCACAGTACCAACCAGCCAGCTCCTAACTGTTATTTTCCAAACACAGCCTGTAGTATTATAGTTAGGAGCCAATTGGCTAGTAATTTATCTCCATCCACTTTATTTCGCTCCAAGGCTTAGTACATAACCCCCCCCCAGAGTCTTATTAGGAGAAAAGCGCTATATATATAACATGTAAATATTATTATTATTATTATTATTATTATTATTCCCTACTGGTTGCCAACAACCAGAGTAGGACTAGAACAATATCAGTTTCTCACAAACTTTATGATGTGTATATATAGCAGCACAATCTGGAACACAAGTAAGGTCAGTGCGCTACTTCCCTCCACATTCAATAAAGTACGTAGTGGTAGAACTTTCTTTGATCTGTTGAAAAGTGCACACAATTTCCCCAAGTAAACCTGTGGGCGGCTGCTCAGTCCTTCAAGGTACCACTAGGTTTGGTGGCAAGAAAATCTAGAAAAAAGGAAAGAGGACAAGCGCCTGATGGTGCAGTAACTTCACACTTAGTTTAGTGACTCGACAACACTTATATAAGTAATCTGCGTACCAGATGATGGATTCTCTATCATGCACATCAAATACTGTAACTTTGGTCTTCAGTCTGTTGTTCACAGCATACGGGGTCTAAAATCAGCAAACATAAAGTATTAACGTGTTAAATTCAATGAATATTCAACACCTCAGTAGGTATTATGCGTACCAAACAGTTGAAATAGTCAAGCATATCACAAGGGGTCTTTATCCTCCAATTTGTAGTTTACAGCACAGAGGGATCTATGATCAACAAGAATAGAACACACTCCTCATAGTGCAGTATCAACTTGTGCAATACAGCGGATATTTTGTACTTCAGTAGGTAATATGCGTACCAGACAGTGGAAACAATCAAGCATATCAAAAGGGGTCTTTTCCGGGTATAGCTGACCTCAGTTGTGATGTATTTCACGAGTATTCACAATTCCCATAATTAAAGCGAGGATAGTGCTAGTTTATTGGAAAAGGTGTTTAATTTTTTTTGTATAAAAAACAAGAAAGTAAAATAAACAAAGAATATTTTTTAAAAAATCGCTTATCTGAATAAATAGTCAATGTGTAAGGCAGTCCAAGGTATGTCAACAGTGAGTGCCCATGTCAGGAGGTAATCAGGAAAGATCCTCTACGCGTTTCACCTTACAAGGCTTCCTCAGTAGTGTCTATAGGGATTAACACTGTTTGTCCAAATTTATCCCCTCCAGGATTAGCGGGCGGTACTCAATTATGCTAATCACTTCCGGTCGGGATTTCCCGCCGGAAGTGTATTTACAATAAACGATAAAAACCAAAAACATTTCATGACATATATATAATAAATAATTCATTTTTGTCAACAATCATGTATTATGATAGAAATCCGCCCTAAACGCGGTGTATTCGAAACCGGAGGGGACTAACCGGAAGTGACATTACCGGAAGTCGCTTACCGGAAATGATGTTCCGCGAAACGCAGTACACAAGGGGGTTATAGTAAACTGTGTCTGGACTACAGCGTTTCCCGACAAGCACATATTGCACAGTTACATAGTAACATAGTAACATAGTATTTGAGGATGAATAGAGGCAAATTGCCATCGTGTTCAACCTGTATTAAGTTGTGATGATTCTACATACTTGCTGAATAATGTTTTATGACTAGTTAGCTACTATAACTTATGTTACCTCTGGATTAACCACGTTGATATTTTAAGTATTATAACCTTGGGTAGCTTTTTCATTCTGAAATTTATCCATTCCTTTTTTAAATCCAATTACAGAGTCCGCCATTACCACCTTTCCTGGCAGGGAATTCCACATTCTGATTGCTCTAACAGTGAAGAACCCTTTCCTCCGTTGCATTCGGAACTTTCTCTCCTCCAGTCGCAGCGAGTGCCCACGTGTCCTAAACTGTGTTCTTTTAATAAATAATTCCTCTGATAACTCTTTGTGATGTCCCTTTACATATTTGAAGAAAAGAGGCGCCTAAGAGGAGATAATATTAATATATATTATCTCCTCTTAGGCGCCTCTTTTCTAGTGTATACATATTCAGCCTAGTAAGTCTTTCCTTATAGTCCAGTCCTTCTAGGCCTTTAATCAATTTAGTAGTTCGCCTTTGAACACTTTCGAGTTCACTGATGTCTTTTTTATACAATGGTGCCCAAAACTGAACACAATATTCCAGGTGCGGACGTACCAATGCCTTATACAGCGGCATGATTACATTTGAGTCCCTTGTCTCAATTCCCCTTTTTATGCACGCTAGCACCTTACTTGCCTTCTTTACTGCGTTTTGACATTGTGTATGGTTATTAAGCCTATTATCAATGAATACCCCCAAATCTTTTTCCAACTCTGTTTCCCCTAGGCGTTCCCCATTTAATATGTAGGATGCAAGTTTGCTTTTAGTCCCAAAATACATAACCTTGCATTTGTCTGTATTGAACCTCATTTTCCATTTAGACGCCCAGAGTTCAAATTTAGATAGATCATTCTGCAAGGACTCCACATCCAATTCTGAATTAATTACCTTACACAGTTTAGTATCATCTGCAAGATTGGCACTGTGCTTTCCAGGCCTATTTCTAGGTCATTGATAAATATGTTGAACAGTAGTGGTCCGAGTACGGACCCTTGTGGTATTCCGCTGACTACTGGGGACCAGGTTGAGAACTTCCCGTTGACCACTACTTGCTGTACCCTGCTGTCCAACCAGCTGCTTATCCATGTGCAAATAGTTTTTCCTAGGCCAAGCTCTTTTAAATTGATCATCAGTCTCCTGTGGGGAACTGTATCGAAGGCTTTTGCAAAATCTAGGAAGACCACATCCACTGCTTTTCCTTGATCAAGATTATTGCTCACTTCCTCTTAGAAGCTAATTAAGTTAGTCTGACATGACCTGTCTCTCACAAACCCATGCTGGTTCTTGCTAATAATCCTAGCGGACTGTAGATACTCCTGTATGTCGTCCCTTAGAATTCCTTCCAATATTTTCCCCACTATAGATGTTAAACTAACTGGTCTGCAGTTTCCCGGAAGATTTTTTGATCCCTTTTTAAATAATGTCACTACCTCAGCTATACGCCAATCCTTCGGTACCATGCCTGATCTAATTGAACTGTTCTATCAATACTAATAAGCATACATATTGGAAATGGTATATTAGAAACCGGAGGTGACTCGCCAGAAATGCCATTCCCGGAAGTCACTTACCGGAAGTGATGATGCGTTCCACCGCATAGAACGCGGTTTAGAAAATTTAAAATTGGGAACAAGAGGAGGTGACCTGTTGAAATTGCTATTACAAAATGTATTAGATATTCACCCTAAATACATTGAGTCCATTAGGTCACAACGAAGGATATGAAATTGCCTCCTTCCTCTGACCCCCAAATTCAGCTTCCTTCGGTTTACTCACTCCTTCTTTGTAAATATATGGACCTGAGGCATGTTCCTTTAACTATTTATTAATATACTTTATGAGTTACCGTAGACTTTTTTTTTTTTTGCCAATTAAGACTGAGTTTGAATACTAACTAAACCTATGACCAATGTACACTTGCATCAGAACGAAAAATATTGAAGTAAAAAATTAAACATCCCCAAGTATATAGCTATCAGATTCAGAACGAATATTCTTCTTTTGCATATTATTTTTTATTTTATTTATTCACACATTTTTCTATATATGTTTATTAGTGATGAGCGGGTTCGGTTCCTCGGAAACCGAACCCCCCCGAACTTCACGCATTTTACACGGGTCCGAGGCATACTCGGATTCTCCCGTATGGCTCGGTTAACCCGAGCGCGCCCGAACGTCATCATCCCGCTGTTGGATTCTCGCGAGATTCGGATTCTATATAAGCAGCCACGCGTCGCCGCCATTTTCACTCATGCACTGGAAATGTTAGGGAGAGGACGTGGCTGGCGTCCTCTCCGTTTATTAATGTTGATGCAAATATTTGTGCTTATTGCTTAATTGTGGGGACTGTGGAGCAGCTGTATTATATAGGAGGAGTACAGTGCAGAGTTTTGCTGACAGTGACCACCAGTATACGTTGTCTGCCTGAAAAACACTCCATATCTGTGCTCAGTGTGATGCATATATCTGTGCTCACACTGCTTAATTGTGGGGACTGGGTAGCAGCTGTATTATATAGGAGGAGTACAGTGCAGAGTTTTGCTGACAGTGACCACCAGTATACGTTGTCTGCCTGAAAAACACTCCATATCTGTGCTCAGTGTGCTGCATATATTTGTGCTCACACTGCTTTATTGTGGGGACTGGGGAGCAACTGTATTATATAGGAGGAGTACAGTGCAGAGTTTTGCTGACAGTGACCACCAGTATACGTTGTCTGCCTGAAAAACACTCCATATCTGTGCTCAGTGTGCTGCATATATCTGTGCTCACACTGCTTTATTGTGGGGACTGGGGACCACCACTATATTATATAGGAGGAGTACAGTGCAGAGTTTTGCTGACCAGTGACCACCAGTATACGTTGTCTGCCTGAAAAACACTCCATATCTGTGCTCAGTGTGCTGCATATATCTGTGCTCACACTGCTTTATTGTGGGGACTGGGGAGCAACTGTATTATATAGGAGGAGTACAGTGCAGAGTTTTGCTGACAGTGACCACCAGTATACGTTGTCTGCCTGAAAAACACTCCATATCTGCGCTCAGTGTGCTGCATATATCTGTGCTCACACTGCTTTATTGTGGGGACTGGGGACCACCACTATATTATATAGGAGGAGTACAGTGCAGAGTTTTGCTGACAGTGACCACCAGTATACGTTGTCTGCCTGAAAAACACTCCATATCTGTGCTCAGTGTGCTGCATATATCTGTGCTCACACTACTTTATTGTGGGGACTTGGGACCAGCAGTATTATATAGGAGGAGTACAGTGCAGAGTTTTGCTGACAGTGACCACCAGTATATATAGCAGTACGGTACGGAAGGCCACTGCTCTACCTACCTCTGTGTCGTCAAGTTTACTATCCATCTAGATTCTATACCTGTGGTGCATTTTAGTTTTGCAGTTTGCTGACAGTGACCACCAGTATATATAGCAGTACGGTACGGAAGGCCACTGCTCTACCTACCTCTGTGTCATCAAGTATACTATCCATCTAGATTCTATACCTGTGGTGCATTTTAGTTTTGCAGTTTGCTGACAGTGACCACCAGTATATATAGCAGTACGATACGGAAGGCCACTGCTCTACCTACCTCTGTGTCGTCAAGTATACTATCCATCTAGATTCTATACCTGTGGTGCATTTTAGTTTTGCAGTTTGCTGACAGTGACCACCAGCTTATATAGCAGTACGGTACGGAAGGCCACTGCTCTACCTACCTCTGTGTCGTCAAGTATACTATCCATCTAGATTCTATACCTGTGGTGCATTTTAGTTTTGCAGTTTGCTGACAGTGACCACCAGTATATATAGCAGTACGGTACGGAAGGCCACTGCTCTACCTACCTCTGTGTCGTCAAGTATACTATCCATCTAGATTCTATACCTGTGGTGCATTTTAGTTTTGCAGTTTGCTGACAGTGACCACCAGTATATATAGCAGTATGGTACGGAAGGCCACTGCTCTACCTACCTCTGTGTCATCAAGTATACTATCCATCCATACCTGTGGTGCATTTCAGTTGTGCGCAGTAAATATAGTAGTAGGCCATTGCTATTGATACTGGCATATAATTCCACACATTAAAAAATGGAGAACAAAAATGTGGAGGTTAAAATAGGGAAAGATCAAGATCCACTTTCACCTCATGCTGAAGCTGCTGCCACTAGTCATGGCCGAGACAATGAAATGCCATCAACGTCGTCTGCCAAGGCCGATGCCCAATGTCATAGTAGAGAGTATGTAAAATCCAGTAAAATGACCCAAAAATCAAAATTGAAAGCGTCTGATGAGAAGCGTAAACTTGCCAATATGCCATTTACGACACGGAGTGACAAGGAACGGCTGAGGCCCTGGCCTATGTTCATGGCTAGTGGTTCAGATTCACATGAATATGGAAGCACTCATCCTCTCGCTAGAAAAATGAAAAGACTTAAGCTGGCAAAGCACAGCAAAGAACTGTGTGTTCTTCTAAATCACAAATCCCCAAGGAGAGTCCAATTGTGTCGGTTGCGATGCCTGACCTTCCCAACACTGGACGGGAAGAGCTTGCGCCTTCCACCATTTGCACGCCCCCTGCAAGTGCTGGAAGGAGCACCCACAGTCCAGTTCCTGATAGTCAAATTGAAGATGTCACTGTTGAAGTACACCAGGATGAGGATATGGGTGTTGCTGGCGCTGGGGAGGAAATTGATAAGGAGGATTCTGATGGTGAGGTGGTTTGTTTAAGTCAGGCACCCGGGGAGACACCTGTTGTCCGTGGGACGAATATGGCCATTGACATGCCTGGTCAAAATAAAATAAAAATCACCTCTTCGGTGTGGAATTATTTCAACACAAATGCGGACAACAGGTGTCAAGCTGTGTGTTGCCTTTGTCAAGCTGTAATAAGTAGGGGTAAGGACGTTAACCACCTATGAACATCCTCCCTTATACGTCACCTGGACCGCATTCATCAGAAGTCAGTGACAAGTTCAAAAACTTTGGATGACAGCGGAAGCAGTCCACTGACCACTAAATCCCTTCCTCTTGTAACCAAGCTCCTGCAAACCACACCACCAACTCCCTCAGTGTCAATTTCAACCTTACACAGGAAAGCCAATAGTCCTGCAGGCCATGTCACTGGCAAGTCTGACGAGTCCTCTCCTGCCTGGGATTCCTCTGATGCATCCTTGAGTGTAACGCCAACTGCTGCTGGCGCTGCTGTTGTTGCTGCTGGGAGTCGATCGTCATCCCAGATGGGAATTCGGAAGACCACTTGTACTACTTCCAGTAAGCAATTGACTGTCCAACAGTCCTTTGCGAGGAAGATGAAATATCACAGCAGTCATCCTGCTGCAAAGCGGATAACTCAGGTCTTGTCAGCCTGGGTGGTGAGAAACGTGTGTCCGGTATCCACCGTTAATTCACATGCAACTAGATACTTGATTGAGGTACTGTGTCCCCGGAACCAAATACCATCTAGGTTCCATTTCTCTAGGCAGGCGATACCGAAAATGTACACAGACGTCAGAAAAAGAGTCACTAGTGTCCTAAAAAATGCAGTTGTACCCAATGTCCACTTAACCACGGACATGTGGACAAGTGGAGCAGGGCAGACTCAGGACTATATGACTGTGACAGCCCACTGGGTAGATGTATTGCCTCCCGCAGCAAGAACAGCAGCGGCGGCACCAGTAGCAGCATCTCGCAAACACCAACTCGTTCCTAGGCAGGCTACGCTTTGTATCACCACTTTCCATAAGAGGCACACAGCTGACAAACTCTAACGGAAACTGAGGAACATCATCGCAGAATGGCTTACCCCAATTGGACTCTCCTGGGGATTTGTGACATCGGACAATGCCACCAATATTGTGCGGGCAAATTCCAGCATGTTCCATGTTTTGCACATACATTGAATTTGGTGGTGCAGAATTATTTAAAAAACGACAGGGGCGTGCAAGAGATGCTGTCGGTGGCAGGAAGAATTGCGTGCCACCTTCGGCATTCAGCCACCGCGTGCCGAAGACTGGAGCACCAGCAAACACTCCTGAACCTGCCCTGCCATCATCTGAAGCAAGAGATGGTAACGAGGTGGAATTCAACCCTCTATATGCTTCAGAGGATGGAGGAGCAGCAAAAGGCCATTCAAGCCTATACATCTGCCTACGATATAGGCAAAGGAGGGGGAATGCACCTGACTCAAGCGCAGTGGAGAATGATTTCAACGTTGTGCAAGGTTCTGCAACCCTTTGAACTTGCCACACGTGAAGTCAGTTCAGACACTGCCAGCCTGAGTCAGGTCATTCCCCTCATCAGGCTTTTGCAGAAGAAGCTGTAGACATTGAAGGAGGAGCTAAAACAGAGCGATTCCGCTAGGCATGTGGGACTTGTGGATGGAGCCCTTAATTCGCTTAACCAGGATTCACGGGAGGTCAATCTGTTGAAATCAGAGCACTACATTTTGGCCACCATGCTCGATCCTAGATTTAAAACCTACATTGTATCTCTCTTTCCAGCAAACACAAGTCTGCAGAGGTTCAAAGACCTGCTGGTGAGAAAATTGTCAAGTCAAGTGGAACGTGACCCGTCAACAGCTCCTCCTTCACATTCTCCCGCAACTGGGGGTGCGAGGAAAAGGCTAAGAATTCCGAGCCCACCCGCTGGCGGTGATGCAGATCAGTCTGGAGCGGGTGCTGACATCTGGTCCGGACTGAAGGACCTGCCAACGATTACTGACATGTCGTCTACTGTCACTGCATATGATTCTGTCACCATTGAAAGAATGGTGGAGGATTTTATGAGTGACCGCATCCAAGTAGGCACGTCAGACCTACACACAGGTACGTATACTGGCAGGAAAAAGAGGCAATTTGGAGGCCCTTGCACAAACTGGCTTTATTCTACCTAAATTGCCCTCCCTCCAGTGTGTACTCCGAAAGAGTGTTTAGTGCAGCCGCTCACCTTCTCAGCAATCGGCGTACGAGGTTACTTCCAGAAAATGTGGAGAAGATAATGTTCATCAAAATTAATTATAATCAATTCCTCCGTGGAGACATTCACCAGCAATTGCCTCCAGAAAATACACAGGGATCTGAGATAGTGGATTCCAGTGGGGACGAATTAATAATCTGTGAGGAGGGGGATGTACACAGTGAAAGGGGTGAGGAATCGGAGGATGATGATGAGGTGGACATCTTGCCTCTGTAGAGCCAGCTTGTGCAAGGAGAGATTGATTGCTTCTTTTTTGGTGGGGGCCCAAAAAAACCAGTCATTTCAGTCACAGTCGTGTGGCAGACCCTGTCGCTGAAATGATGGGTTCATTAAAGTGTGCATGTCCTGTTTATACAACATAAGAGTGGGTGGGAGGGCCCAATGACAATTCCATCTTGCACCTCTTTTTTCTTTAATTTTTCTTTGCATCATGTGCTGTTTGGGGACTATTTTTTTAAGTGCCATCCTGTCTGTCACTGCAGTGCCACTCCTAGATGGGCCAGGTGTTTGTGTCGGCCACTTGTGTCGCTTAGCTTAGTCACACAGCGACCTTGGTGCGCCTCTTTTTTTTCTTTGCATCATGTGCTGTTTGGGGACTATTTTTTTGAAGTGCCATCCTGTCTGACACTGCAGTGCCACTCCTAGATGGGCCAGGTGTTTGTGCCTGCCACTTGGGTCGCTTAGTTTAGTCACACAGCTACCTCATTGCGCCTCTTTTTTTCTTTGCATCATGTGCTGTTTGGGGACAATTTTTTTGATGTGCCATCCTGTCTGACACTGCAGTGCCACTCCTAGATGGGCCAGGTGTTTATGTCGGCCACTTGTGTCGCTTAGCTTAGTCACACAGCGACCTTGGTGCGCCTCTTTTTTTCTTTGCATCATGTGCTGTTTGGGTACTATTTTTTTGAAGTGCCATCCTGTCTGACACTGCAGTGCCACTCCTAGATGGGCCAGGTGTTTGTGTCGGCCACTTGGGTCGCTTAGCTTAGTCACACAGCTACCTCATTGCGCCTCTTTTTTTCTTTGCATCATGTACTGTTTGGGGACTATTTTTTTGAAGTGTCATCCTGTCTGACACTGCAGTGCCACTCCTAGATGGGCCAGGTGTTTGTGTCGGCCACTTGTGTCGCTTAGCTTAGTCACACAGCGACCTTGGTGCGCCTATTTTTTTCTTTGCATCATGTGCTGTTTGGGGACAATTTTTTTGAAGTGCCATCTTGCCTGACACTGCAGTGCCACTCCTAGATGGGCCAGGTGTTTGTGTCGGCAACTTGTGTTGCTTAGCTTAGCCATCCAGCGACCTCGGTGCAAATTTTAGGACTAAAAATAATATTGTGAGGTGTGAGGTGTTCAGAATAGACTGAAAATGAGTGGAAGTTATCATTATTGAGGTTAATAATACTATGGGATCAAAATGACCCCCAAATTCTATGATTTAAGCTGTTTTTGAGGGTTTTTTGTAAAAAAACACCCGAATCCAAAACACACCCGAATCCGACAAAAAATTTTCAGGGAGGTTTTGCCAAAACGCGTCCGAATCCAAAACACGGCCGCGGAACCGAATCCAAAACCAAAACACAAAACCCGAAAAATTTCCGGTGCACATCACTAATGTTTATAAATCACATCATAGTATTTATATAAGATATTTATATAATTTTTAATGTATTTAGCATCAGCCCAGTATTTTCAAAATCTGCTTTAATATAATTTAGCAAATGTAAATATTTACAGTGAACATAGTGTACTTTCTGCAACAGATGTTTGTGCCTCATATATCTCCCCTATGATATCACTTCCCTGTATACTGCATTCCACCGCATTCTATGCGGTGGAACGCATCGTCATTTCCGGTAGGTGACTTCCGGGAATGGCATTTCCGGCGCGTCACCTCCGGTTTCTAATATACCGTTTCCAACATGTATGCCTATTAGTATTGATAGAACTGTGCAATATGTGCTTGTCGGAAAATGCTCTAGTCCAGACATGGTTTACTATAATCCCCTTGTGTACTGTGTTCTGCGGAACGTCATTTCCGGTAAGCGACTTCCGGTAACGTCACTTCTGGTTAGTACCCTCCGGTTTCGAATACACCGCGTTTAGTGCGGATTTCTATCATAATACATGATTGTTGACAAAAATGAATTGATTATTATATATATATATATATATATATGTCATGAAATGTTTTTGATTTTTATAGTTTATTGTAAATACACTTCCGGCTGGAAATCCCGACCGGAAGTGATTAGCATAATTGAGTACCGCCCCCTAATCCTGGAGGGGATAAATTTGGAAAAACAGTGTTAATCCCTATAGACACTCCTGAGGAAGCCTTGTAAGGTGAAACACGTCGAGGACCTTTCCTGATTACCTCATGACGTGGGCACTCACTGTGGACATACCTTGGACTGCCTTACACATTGCCTATTTATTCAGATAAGTGCTTTTTTAAAAAAAATATTGTTTGTTTATTTTACTTTCTTGTTTTTTTATACAAAAAAATAAACACCTTTTCCAATAAACTAGCACTATCCTCGCTTTTATTATGGGAATTGTGAATACTCGTGATAGATAATAAATAAATAAAATAAAAATACATCACAACTGAGGTCAGCTACACCTGGAAAAGACCCCTTTTGATATGCTTGATTGTTTCCACTGTCTGGTACGCATATTACCTACTAAAGTACAAAATATCCGCTGTATTGCACAAGTTGATACTGCACTATGAGGAGTGTGTTCTATTCTTATCTGATATATATGTGAGTTTTCTATATATATCTGATATATATGTGGGTGAGCACCTGGGATCCAGTGATCATCAAGCAGTATGGTTTAGTATAAAGACAGGATCCAACTCCTGTCACACAAAAACAAAGGTGTTGGATTTTAGAAATGCTGACTTTGCAAAAATGGGGAGATGTTTAAGTGATTCATTGGCAGAATGGAGGAACTTGGAAGGAGTGCAGGAGAGGTGGAAATAACTGAAAAGTGCAATACTAAGTGCAACAGACCTTTGTATCAAAATGGTTAGGAAAAGCACCAGGAAAAGGAAGCCAGTGTGGTTCACAAAAGAAGTATCAACTAGTGTGAAAGCAAAAAAGATGGCTTTTAGGAAATACAAACAGACTCAAAATAATAACGACAAAGAGGTGTATCTGGACAGACGGAAGGATGCTAAGAAAGTGATCAGACGTGCAAAGGCAGAAGCTGAGGAGAAAATGGCCCAGTCAGTAGATAAAGGGGGCAAAACTTTTTTTAAGTATATAAGTGAAAGGAGAAAATCAAATGGAGGAATAATAAGACTAAAGACAGAGAGTGGGCATTTGGTGGAGGGAGACAAGGCAATAGCAGATCACCTAAATAATTATTTTTGCTCAGTATTTACTACAGAAGAAGGGATGGGGCCACAGTTAAGTTGCAAGAACATTCATAAAAATAAGGTAGATGAAAATACATTTACAGAGGAGAAGGTCCTAACAGAACTTTCAAAACTAAAAGTGGATAAATCAATGGGACCAGATGGGATACACCCAAGGATACTCAAAGAGCTAAAAGATGTGCTGGTTACACCTTTAACAGAATTATTTAACCAGTCACTAAATACAGGTGCTATTCCAGAGGACAGGAAAAGAGCAAATGTAGTTCCACTGCACAAAAGTGGAAGCAAGGAAGAAGCAAGTAACTACAGACCAATAAGCCTTACATCAGTAGTAGGGAAAGTAATGGAAAAACTATTAAAATAAAGAGTAGTGGAATATCTTAAATCAAACAACTTACAGGATCCAAAACAGCATGGATTTACAGGTGGGAGATCATGCCAAACAAATCTTATTGACTTTTTTGACTCTGTGATGAAAATAATAGATCAAGGGGGAGCTGTAGATGTAGCATATCTAGACTTTAGTAAGGCATTTGACACTGTCCCACATCGCAGACTGCTAAATAAACTTGAAAGCCTGGGGGTGGATTATAAATCAGTTAAATGGATAAGAACCTGGTTGCAGGATAGGAAACAGACAGTCGTAGTTAATGAAGTGCAATCTATGGAGGGAAATGTTACCAGTGGAGTACCCGAGGGATCTGTACTTGGTCTAGTTCTCTTTAATATCTTTGTTGGTGACATTGCAGATGGTATTGAAGGGAAGATATGCCTTTTTGCAGATGATACAAAGATATGCAACAGGGTAGACACACCAGGAGGGGTCATACAAATGATTAATGACCTAGGTAGGCTTGAGAAATGGTCAAGAACGTGGCAACTACAGTTTAATGCTAAAAAATGCAAAATCATGCACTTGGGTCTCAAAAACCCAAAGGCTAAGTATAGTATCAAGGGTACTATAATGGAAACTACTGAGGAGGAAAGAGATTTAGGAGTCACTATTTCAAGTGACTTGAAGGCAGGAAAGCAATGCAACAAAGCAATGAGAAAGGCAAGTCAGATGCTTGCTTGCATAGGGAGAGGAATCAGTAGCAGGAAAAAAGAAGTGATAATGCCACTGTATAGGTCATTGGTACGGCCCCATCTGGAATACTGTGTCCAGTTCTGGAGACCCTATCTCCAGAAGGATATAAATACATTAGAGAGTGTACAAAGAAGGGCAACTAAAATGGTGCATGGCCTACATCACAAAACTTACCCGGAAAGGCTAAAAGATCTTAACATGTATAGTTTGGAGGAGAGAAGGGAAAGGGGGGACATGATAGAAACTTTCAAATATATCAAGGGTCTTAACAAAGTTCAGGAGGGAAACATTCTTCAAAGGAAAAGAAGTATTAGAACTCAAGGGCATACATTGAGACTGGAGGGGGGGAGGTTCAGGGGAAATTTAAGGAAAAATTACTTCACAGAAAGGGTAGTGGATAAGTGGAATAGCCTCCCATCAGAGCTGGTAGAGGCTAAGACTGTAGGGCAATTTAAACATGCTTGGGACAGGCATATGAATATCCTTACAAAGAATTAAGGTTAAAAAAGGGTTGAGATTGCCTAAAGGATAAAATAAAAAAGGGGCAGACTAGATGGGCAAAGTGGTTCTTATCTGCCGTCAAATTCTATGTTTCTATGTTTCTATTCTTGTTGATCATAGATCCCTCTGTGCTGTAAACTACAAATTGGAGGATAAAGACCCCTTGTGATACGCTTGACTATTTCAACTGTTTGGTACGCATAATACCTACTGAGGTGTTGAATATTCATTGAACTTAACACATTAATACTGCACTATGAGGGGTGTACTTTATGTTTGCTGATTTTAGACCCTGTATACTGTGAACAACAGACTGAAGACCAAAGTTACAGTATTTGATGTGCATGATAGAGAACCCATCATCTGGTACGCAGATTACTTATATAAGTGTTGTCGAGTCACTAAACTCAGTGGCAAACGCAGGATTTGCATGGGGGGGTTTCCAGAACTGGATGGAGCCAATCACGGGGGTGGGGACTGAGGTGACCCAGTATATGCTGGGTTCGTAAAACTAGTGTGTCTGTGTGTGTGTGTATATGTATATATATATATATATATATATATAGATATATAGATATATATATATTGGAAAAGAATGATGAAGGCGCACTCAGTGAATCAAGGTATAAAGTAGATTTGCTACAAATAACAAGCTCACATACATCATAGGTTTTAAATCACCGGCTCGTGAGAATCGAAAACGCTGTCTCCAATGCCACTCGCAGCAGTCCGTCTCTCAGATTTGGCAGCATGCAATAATACTCAGGTCAGCGCCTCAGCTTACGGATCAGGTGTTCATGGATGGAACGAACACGTCCTTGTTTTAGGCCACGCCCACCGCGTTTCCTCACTGTATGACTTCGTCAGGGGGTGTCATACAGTGACGAAACGCGTTGGGCGTGGGCTAAAACAAGGACGTGTTCGTTCCATCCATGAACACCTGATCCGTAAGCTGAGACGCTGACCTGAGTATTATTGCATGCCGGCAAATCTGAGAGACGGACTGCTGCGAGTGGCATTGGAGACAGCGTTTTCGATTCTCACGAGCCGGTGATTTTAAACCTATGATGTATGTGAGCTTGTTATTTGTAGTAAATCTACTTTATACCTTGATTCACTGAGTGCGCCTTCATCATTCTTTTCCAGTTAATATTAACAGTGTGGTTACACTGTTTAGAAGTGCCAGCACCGACATCTGAAATCAAATACGGAGTGTATGGACTTTTAAGGACGGATAACATTGATTGCACAACCTTCCCTTTCTTGTAATAAATATATATATATATATATATATATATATAATAAGAATTTACTCACCAGTAATTCTATTTCTCGTAGTCCGTAGTGGATGCTGGGACTCCGTAAGGACCATGGGGAATAGCGGCTCCGCAGGAGACTGGGCACAACTAAAAGAAATCTTTAGACTACTGGTGTGCACTGGCTCCTCCCACTATGACCCTCCTCCAGACTTCAGTTAGGATACTGTGCCCGGAAGAGCTGACACAATAAGGAAGGTTTTGAATCCCGGGTAAGACTCATACCAGCCACACCAATCACACCGTATAACTCGTGATACAATACCCAGTTAACAGTATGATAACAACTGAGCCTCTCAACAGATGGCTCATAACAATAACCCTTTAGTTAAGCAATAACTATATACAAGTATTGCAGACAATCCGCACTAGGGATGGGCGCCCAGCATCCACTACGGACTACAAGAAGTAGAATTACCGGTGAGTAAATTCTTATTTTCTCTGACGTCCTAAGTGGATGCTGGGACTCTGTAAGGACCATGGGGATTATACCAAAGCTCCCAAACGGGCGGGAGAGTGCGGATGACTCTGCAGCACCGAATGGGCAAACTCTAGGTCCTCCTCAGCCAGGGTGTTGTTATGCACACCAGTGCCTGCAGGAAAGTACTGGTGTCAGAACTGTTATGCACTCCAGTGTCTGCAGGAATGTACTGGTGTTTGAACTGTTATGCAAAACAAATGGACTCACAGACAAACTGGGGAATATGACATAACGTACACAGAAGGTAATAGGGTAACAAAATACACACAAAGTGAACAGAGAAGCCCAGAGGCTAAGGAACTGGGTATCTCCCTTGTATTAGAACTGCACATATGGAAAAAGCAAGATGTTGTGTTTTAATACGTAGAGAACCCGAAATGCTGTTGCTAAGGGCAACAGCAAAACCCTAAAGGGTTACCAACGGGTGTGGCAGTAAACTCCTTGGTCAGAGATGGAATGATAGACACAAGGAGAGTCTCCACAATCCTATTTCTCACTTGCAGTGCACAGGTTTTAGCTTACTGCCACTAAACTGACCCCTGACACCTAGCACAGTGAGACAGGATTAGACAGGCAAGTCTTAGAATACAGCCGCAAACTTGCTAAGTTCACAGAGTAGTAACAGAACCCCAGCAAGCTAAACGACTGACTCCAGTCTTACTGCTAGGTCTGGATTGGCAGAGTGTAATACCAAATCCCCAGGCCTATTTGCAGTAAGCAACAAACAAATACAAAGCTACACAGTACTGGCTAACTTTCATGAACTGACTAACCAACAAAGATTCAGCAGCATCTGCTTACCCTGAAAAGAGGCCTTATAAAGCAGGTGCTGTCCACGCCCCACTCAGACCTCACAGACTGTGAGCACAAAAACCAGCACCGGATCCCCTGCCGTGCACAGAGCCTATAACCACTGCACAGCAAAAGACCCGAACCGGAGTATCAGCTGCGCTCAGGTTACTCCACTAGCACTTGTCTCCCGGTTGCCATGACGACGTGGCAGCACAGGGCAGGAGACCCTAACAGTACCCCCCCTCTGACGAGGGGTCAAAGAACCCCTACCACCGGGTTTATCGGGGAACTGCGAGAAGAAAGAGCGTATCAGTCTGGGGGCATGAAGATCACAACTGCGCACCCACGACCGCTCCTCCGGGCCATACCCCTTCCAGTGCACCAAAAATGACAGCCGACCCCGAACCACCTTGGAGTCAAGAATCCTTTCAACAACAAACTCCCTCTGGCCACGTATCAGAAGAGGGGAAGGATTACTAATCGCCCGTTTTAAAAGGGAACAATGAAATGTTTTATTGATACCCAAAGAACGGGGCAGATCTAACTGAAATGCCACCGGATTGATAACCCTGGTGATCTTATAAGGGCCGATGAACCGGGGCCCTAACTTATGAGATGGCTGTCTCAACTTCAAATTCTTGGTAGACAACCAGACGAAGTCTCCTAATTTGAAGCTGCAGGGTCTTTTCCGCTTATCAAAAACCCTTTTGGTCACTAATGACACAGACACAAGGGCTTTCTTCACTTTCCGCCAAATACCTCTAAGGACCGAAACCACAGAGGAACCACCAGGCGTGGAGTCCAGGGGGTCAAAAGAATTGGCCTTAGGATGATGCCCATACACACAAAGGAAGGGAGAGATCCCTGTAGCAGAGTGAGCCGCGTTGTTATAGGCAAACTCCGCCATGGACAGATGAGCAACCCAGTCAGTCTGACACTTGGAGACATAACACCTGAGGAACTGCTCCAAGGACTGGTTCACCCTTTCAGTCTGCCCATTAGACTGCGGATGGTAGCCTGACGACAAGCTGACAGAAATCTGGAGATCGGAACAAAATGCCCTCCAGAATTTGGCCACAAACTGGGATCCGCGGTCAGAGACCACATCAAGTGGCAACCCGTGGAGACGCACAACATGCAGCATAAATAATTCAGACAGGCGTCTGGCTGATGGCAGCCCAACCAGTGGAACGAAGTGCGCCATCTTCGAAAACCTGTCAACGACAACCCAGATGGCTGTCATCCCCGAGGATTTGGGCAAGTCCACCACAAAATCCATTGAAATGTGGGTCCATGGCTTAGATGGGATAGAGAGTGGATGTAATGGGCCAACAGGAACCCCTCTAGGAGTCTTATTTCGGGCACAGATGTCACATGCCCGAACCCACTGATCCACATCCTTAGCCACCGAGGGCCACCACACCGCCCTAGATAGCAACTCCCGAGTTCTGGCAATACCCGGGTGACCTGCCGACTTCTTGGCATGGAATTCCAGGAACACTCGCTGTCTTAACCTAGGAGGCAAAAACAAAAGACCTACCGGAAGGTCTGGAGGAGCCTGCTCCTGTGCTCTAAGGACTAATGATAAGAGGTCCTGGGTAATGCCCACTTTAATACATGATGGGGAAACAATGGGCAACGGCTCCTCGGTGGTCTCCTGGATTGGAGCAAAACTCCGCGAGAGCGCATCAGCCTTGATGTTTTTTGACCCAGGGCGATATGTTATCAAAAAATTAAAGCGAGCAAAAAACAAAGCCCATCGTGCCTGCCTGGCATTGAGACGCTTCGCTGACTCTAAATATGCCAGATTCTTATGGTCAGTGAGAATTGAGACCACAAACTTAGCCCCCTCAAGCCAGTGTCTCCACTCCTCGAGTGCATCCTTAATAGCCAACAATTCCCGGTTACCCACGTCATAATTCATCTCGGCAGGCGAAAATTTACGGGAAAAGTAAGCACAGGGATGAAGGCGATTATCAGACACTCCCATCTGAGAAAGCACTGCCCCAATACCCATCTCAGAGGCATCCACCTCCACCACAAAAGGACGCTCTGGATCTGGGTGTCGCAGCACCTTGGCCGAAACAAATGCCCTTTTGAGACGGGCAAAAGCCGCTTTAGCCTCACAAGACCAGTGAGCAACATCCGCCCCTTTCTTAGTGAGTGCCACCAAGGGCGCCACTATAGACGAAAATCCAGCGATAAATCGTCTATAAAAATTCGCAAAGCCCAGGAAACGCTGAAGCGCCTTCAAACTAGTGGGCTGCACCCAATCCAGGACTGCCTGTACCTTGGAACCCTCCATTTGGAAACCTTCTGGGGAGATAATATATCCTAGAAATGCGATTTGCTGAACTTCAAATTCGCACTTCTCCAGCTTCGCCCCAAGCCGGTGGTCTCTGAGTTTCTGGAGGACTAAGCGTACATGCTTCCGATGTTCCTCCAGGGAATGGGAGAAGATTAGGATGTCATCTAAGTATACAACTAAGAATCTATCCAAATATTCCCTGAGCACATCATTCATGAAATCCTGGAAGACTGCCGGGGCATTACAGAGCCCAAAAGGCATCACCAAATATTCATAATGCCCTGAGTGGGTATTAAAGGCAGTCTTCCATTCATCCCCCTCTCTTATTCGGATTAGATTGTACGCACCGCGTAGGTCAATCTTAGAAAAAATGGTGGCAGTACGAAGCTGGTCAAACAAGACCGAAATGAGAGGCAGTGGGTATGAGTTTTTAATCGTGATACGGTTCAATTCCCTGAAGTCGATGCAGGGTCGCAACGAACCGTCCTTTTTACCCACGAAGAAGAACCCCGACCCAACTGGAGACTGTGAAGGTCTGATAAATCCCTTAGCCAAGTTCTCCTGAATGTACTCTGCCATAGCCTGAGTCTCAGGACGTGACAGGGAGTACAACCTGCTCCTGGGAAGCTTAGCATTTGGCAACAAATCAATGGCACAGTCATAGGGGCGATGGGGAGGTAGTACCTCTGCAACTTTTTTGGAGAACACGTCCGCAAAATCTGCATAACACCCTGGCAATCCTGGCAAACTTAGCTGTGAGAGCCTGACTGGAAGGCTCAAGCAACTCCTGAAACAATCAGTACCCCAACTAAGAATCTCCCCAGAGACCCAGTCAAATTGAGGATTGTGGGTCCTTAACCAGGGTAACCCCAACACCAATGGGGCAAAAGTACAGACAGTCACATAAAAGGACAATTTTTCAGAGTGTGTGGCTCCAATAAACAAAGAAATCTGGCTAGTGCAAGAGGTAATTTTACCTTGGGATAATGGTTCCCCGTTTAACCCACAAATCTCAATTTCCGATGCCAAGGGTACTAAGGGAACAGAGTGTTTCAGGGCGAATTGGCGGTCCATAAAAACCCCGTCGGCCCCACTGTCCACAAAGGCCTCAGTCTTGACAGTTTGACCGAGGATCTTCAAGGTCACCGGAATGATAAAAGTCTTCTTGGGAAATTCTGACTTCTGGCCTGACAGGATATTTCCCATCACCCTCAGGCCCTGAAGTTTTCCGGCTTTTCTGGGCATGATACTACCACATGACCTTTATTCCCACAGTACAAACACAACCCCTGCTGTCTCCTCCGCGTCTTCTCACGCGAGGAGAGGCGGGTAGCCCCAATCTGCATAGGCTCCTCAGAAAATTCCTCAGAGTCTGAGGTTCCCTTGGGAAGGAAGGAAATCTCAGTCTCCCTTTCAAGCCTACGCTCTCTCAGCCGTCTATCCACCCGGATGGATAACTGCATGAGCTGATCCAAGCTATCAGGCAAGGGATATTGTACCAGTTGGTCCTTTATCTGGTTAGAAAGACCTCTTCGGTACTGGTGTCTCAGGGCTGGGTCATTCCACTGGGTATCATGGGCCAACCTCCGAAACTCTGTACAGTAAACCTCAACTGGCCTTCGCCCTTGCTTAAGGATCGAAATCGGAGCCTCGGCTGAGGCCGTCTTGTCAGGGTCATCATACAACATGCCCAGTGCCGTAAAAAAAGCATCAACACTTTTAAGCGACGGACAGTCAGGCTGCAACCCATATGCCCAGACCTGTGGGTCTCCTTGTAGCAAGGAAATCACTATGCCCACCCGCTGAATCTCCGACCCAGAAGACTGAGGCCTAAGCCGGAAGTATAGCTTGCAGCTCTCCTTGAAACAAAAGAACTGCGAGCGATCTCCAGAAAAACGATTCGGGAGATTTACTTTCGGCTCCTTAACCCCTGCAGGTGCTGCTGCTGCGGGAGCTCCGCCAGCAGCCTGGGAGGTGTGCATTTTAATGGACAAATCATTAAATTGTCGAGTCAGGACCTGCACCTGATCGACCACCTGTTGCAACGTATTTTGAGGGGTATGCTCCATATTCCCACAAAATTTCAACAGGAGTATTAGGCTGCTGAATATGTTATGCACACCAGTGCCTGCAGGAAAGTACTGGTGTCAGAACTGTTATGCACTCCAGTGTCTGCAGGAATGTACTGGTGTTTGAACTGTTATGCAAAACAAATGGACTCACAGACAAACTGGGGAATATGACATAACGTACACAGAAGGTAATAGGGTAACAAAATACACACAAAGTGAACAGAGAAGCCCAGAGGCTAAGGAACTGGGTATCTCCCTTGTATTAGAACTGCACAGATGGAAAAAGCAAGATGTTGTGTTTTAATACGTAGAGAACCCGAAATGCTGTTGCTAAGGGCAACAGCAAAACCCTAAAGGGTTACCAACGGGTGTGGCAGTAAACTCCTTGGTCAGAGATGGAATGATAGACACAAGGAGAGTCTCCACAATCCTATTTCTCACTTGCAGTGCACAGGTTTTAGCTTACTGCCACTAAACTGACCCCTGACACCTAGCACAGTGAGACAGGATTAGACAGGCAAGTCTTAGAATACAGCCGCAAACTTGCTAAGTTCACAGAGTAGTAACAGAACCCCAGCAAGCTAAACGACTGACTCCAGTCTTACTGCTAGGTCTGGATTGGCAGAGTGTAATACCAAATCCCCAGGCCTATTTGCAGTAAGCAACAAACAAATACAAAGCTACACAGTACTGGCTAACTTTCATGAACTGACTAACCAACAAAGATTCAGCAGCATCTGCTTACCCTGAAAAGAGGCCTTATAAAGCAGGTGCTGTCCACGCCCCACTCAGACCTCACAGACTGTGAGCACAAAAACCAGCACCGGATCCCCTGCCGTGCACAGAGCCTATAACCACTGCACAGCAAAAGACCCGAACCGGAGTATCAGCTGCGCTCAGGTTACTCCACTAGCACTTGTCTCCCGGTTGCCATGACGACGTGGCAGCACAGGGCAGGAGACCCTAACAGGTGTCAAACTTGTAGAATTTAGCAAATGTGTTTGACCCCGACCAAGTAGCTGCTCGGCAAAGTTGTAAAGCCGAGACCCCTCGGGCAGCCGCCCAAGAAGAGCCCACCTTCCTTGTGGAATGGGCTTTTACTGATTTAGGATGCGGCAGTCCAGCCGCAGAATGTGCAAGCTGAATCGTACTACAGATCCAGCGAGCAATAGTCTGCTTTGAAGCAGGTGCACCCAACTTGTTGGGCGCATACAGGATAAACAGCGAGTCAGTCTTTCTGACTCCAGCTGTCCTGGAAACATAAATTTTCAGGGCCCTGACTACGTCCAACAACTTGGAAGCCTCCAAGTCTTTAGTAGCCACAGGCACCACAATAGGTTGGTTCAGATGAAAGGCTGATACCACCTTAGGGAGAAATTGGGGACGAGTCCTCAATTCTGCCCTATCCATATGGAAAATCAGATAAGGGCTTTTACATGACAAAGCCGCCAATTCTGATACACGCCTGGCCGAAGCCAAGGCCAACAACATGACCACTTTCCACGTGAGATACTTGTTATGAGCCACGGCTGTGGCTCATTCCTGTTTTGCATTTTTGTTCTGTATTTTATGTTATACTTCTGTTTATGTTCCCCGTGGGTGTCATGGGGTGCTCGGAGCTCACCCTTAAGGAGGGGATACTGTTATGAACCACAGGTAGTGGTTCATTCCTATTTTATGTTTATAAAGTTGTCTTGCATGACAGGATTTCCCGTTGCTCTGTTTTAGAATACTCTTGTCTGCTGCCGCTGGTGAGTCTGTGTAATTGCAGCTTGTTCCCATGTGTTCAGCCTCACCTGGCTGCTAATTGCATCTTGTCAGTTTAGAGTCATGCAACAGGGCAGCTGCATGGGATTATTAATTAGGCCTCTCTGTTATATGCTGGCTGACTGCAATTCACAGATGCTGGTGATATTTCTTGGTTTTCAGTCTGCTTGAAGTCTGTGCTGGTTCCTGCCAGTCCCTGAGCTCCTGTATAGCAGTATCTGACTAGCTGCTTCCTGTGTTGATTCCTGTGTCAGTCCCTGTGTCGATTCCTGTGTCTGAGCCCGTGTCCTGCTGTGAGGCGTTCCTGACCTGATGTCCAGTGGCTTTGCCTATCCCTGGTCAAGTTCCTGGTTTCCTGGTGTCCACCGGTCTGTCATTTGGGATTCTGCCTGTCCTCCAGTTCTGAGAGTGTGTGTCGGCATCATTGAGGGTTCCTGTCCGTTTGCCAGTATTCGTACCGGTTCCGTGAGTAGCGGCTCTGCCGCGTCCGTTGGCCTAGGCTGCTGTATTCCATTATTGTTTCTGTCCCTGGTGTTTTGCAGAGGGTTCTGCTTATGCTGTCACCGCCGGTACACAAAGGTCTTGTGTCGGCGTGTGATCAGCATTTCCTTTGTTGTTCTTTTCCTTTGGCGGTTTCTCCGCACATACTTTAGGTTTTTAGTTAGCTTGTAGCCCCTGGCCTGTTTGCTTAGTTAGAGGGCCTCTTGTTATCATCCTGTCTCGGATTTCCCTTTGTCTCTCACTAAGATCGGGGGGCATCGGAGTTGGGCAAACATAATCCGCCCTTCAAACGCGGCTGCCAAGGGCTCAAGAAACCATAGTCTCGCAAGGGATTTCTGACAGCACGGGTGAGACAACAGAGTTAGGGCACCAGGGGCTATTCCCTTTCCATTCCCCTTTCCCAGCATTACGTCCTGGTGCTCTGGACTCACTTCATGAACATCTCCCTTGTTCTGAGCACCAGGAACCTAACATTATCACCAGCCATACCACAAAAAAGAAATAAAACTTTTTTTTTCTTTTTTGGCCCAGTCCAGTGTCTAGTCTAGAATCCAGTCCTGTCTAGAATTCAGTGTGCAGAATCCAATCCGGTGTTTAGAATCCAGTCTTGTCTAGAATTCAGTGTGCAGAATCCAATCCGGTGTTTAGAATCCAGTCCTGTCTAGAATTCAGTGTTTAGAATCCAGTCCGGTGTTTAGAATCCAGTCTGGTGTTTAGAATCCAGTCCGGTGTTAGAATCCAGTCCGGTGTTTAGAGTCCAGTCCGGTGTTTAAAAAAAAAAAAAAAAAAGTCTTGTTTTGTTTAGCAAAAAATTTAGTCCTGCCTTGTCTAGTCCTGCCTTGTCTAGTCCTGCCTTGTCTAGTCCTGCCTTGTCTTGTCTAGTTTTAAATCCTCCTATGTCTACTGTGCAAGCCCTGCAGGCATCTCTCGCAGCCCTGAACTCTGTTTTCAGTGCTTTGAGACCAGAGCGACTAGAAGTTTTGCAGCAATCCCTAAAGCAACTGCAAAACCTTCTGACTAAAATCTTGCTCATCTTGCCAGAAGTCGTTGAGAGTACATCTATCTCTAAAGAGACTCTTGTTCACAGTATGGTGACAAGAGAATCCTCTGGTTTAATTGAAGAGAAAAGGTTTAAACGTTTTCTGCGGCCCAGGCTCTCAGAAGAGGAGCGTCTGCGTCGCAGAAACTTAAACTTATGCCTATATTGTGGGGGTTTAGGCCACTATCTGCAGACCTGTGAGTTGCGCAAGCCAAAGTGTGGTGACGAGTCTTGCCCTCTGGCCAAGTTGAGTCAGGATACAAGACCTACTCCTGTCTCTACTGTGGCAGAGGTACTTGTCACACAACCCACACTAAAAAGCTCTCTGTCCTATAATTGGGGTCCTTGGGCAAGGGAGCCCCATTATAGATTTAGGAATCAAAAGAGAATGTTTCTATCCTCTCTTGAGGTTCCTGTTGAAGCAGAGTTGCAAGCCCCTGGAGTGGTGCCCATTGCCCAGGTTCCTGGAGTGGTGCCCGTTGCCCAGGTTCCTGGAGTGGTGCCCGATGCCCAGGTTCCTGGAGTGGTTCCCGATGCCCAGGTTGCGGGCACCAGGGTTCTGGAGTGGTGCCCGATGCCCAGGGTCCTGGAGTGGTGCCCGATGCCCAGGGTCCTGGAGTGGTGCCCGTAGCCCAGGGTCCCGGAGTGGTGCCCGTAGCTCAGGATCTTGGTGCGGTACCCGATGCCCAGAGTGCTGGTGCGGTACCCGATGCCCAGAGTGCTGGTGCGGTACCCGATGCCCAGATTGCTGGTGCGGTACCCGATGCCCAGAGTGCTGGTGCGGTACCCGATGCCCAAGCTTATAGAGGGACATCAAATATTGTAGTTCAGGTGTCCATACCAGAAGGGGTCTCAGAAGCTGTTACCCCAGGTAGGGACTTGAAGAGCGCAACCCTAGAAAGGGTCTCTAAAACCATAGTTCTTGAAGGGAACTCGAGAAGCAAAACCCCAGAAGGGATCTTTGAAGTAATATCCCCAAGTGGGGTCTCGAGAGACGCAGCCCCAAAGAAGGGTCTAGAAGTCGCTTCCCCAGGAAAGAACTTAAGAAGCATAGCATTAGTGGAGGATCTGAACGTTATTGCTTCAGCAAAAGTCCCGGAAGTCATAGTCCCGGGAGAACTTTAGATAATTATCGACTCAGAGAGGGAGACCGATGGCCCGATCCAAGTCAGGGAGGCCAACGGCCCGGTCCCAGTAAAAGAATCCGAGGTGCTGACCCCAGCGGGGTTCCCGAAGGCCACTGCCCCAGCGGGGTTCCCGGAGGCCACTGCCCCAGCGGGGTTCCCGGAGGCCACTGCCCCAGCGGGGTTCCCGGAAGTCACTGCCCCAGCGGGGTTCCCGGAAGTCACTGCCCCGGGTGGGGTTCAGAAAGTCACTGCCCCGGGTGGGGTTCAGAAAGTCACTGCTCCGGGTGGGATTCAGAAAGTCACTGCCCCGGGTGGGGTTCAGAAAGTCACTGCCCCGGGTGGGGTTCAGAAAGTCACTGCCCCGGGTGGGGTTCAGAAAGACTCAGCCCCAGGTGGGGTTCAGAAAGCAACTGCCCCGGGTGGGGTTCAGAGAGTCTCAGCCTCGAGTAAGGTATATAGTGACCAGGTCCTAGCAAAGCACTCCAGTCAGTCAGATAAGAAGGAAACAGATCCTGACTCTGATATCTCAACATCCATAACCTTTGATGGGGACTTAGCCCAATTTCTGGCGCTTTTCAAACACTATTACACTATTATGTTGTCTAGACCTGTGGTTTCCAAACTTTTTTGAATCACGGCACCCTAGAATATCAGAATTTTTTTCACGGCACCCCTAGGCCAAAAATTTCTTATTGAGAAATTTAGAAAGAAATACTACATTAAGTAGATTGCGTTTATATGTCATCCTTAGGGTCAGCTGTGTGGTGATGGACAACATTTGCTGCTGTTTGACCACATATTTTATGACTGGCAGCCACCAGCACTGGTTTTGCCTGTTACATTGACCATGAATAATTTGAATTGGTCCTGGACCACCAACCCAGGGCACCCCTGTAAGTGTCCCGAGGCACCCCAGGGAGACACGGCACACAGTTTGGGAACCTCTGGTCTAGACCATTTCTGGGCATCACTTCAGAAAACCTTGGGCTCTATCTGATTTATTCTTTTAGAGGAGAGCCTTTTGAGTGGGCGACCAGCCTAATGAAAGCTGAAGATCCCATTCTTCAGGATCCCCTAGCATTCTGTGATGCAATTATTAAAAGATATGGTTCCAAAGAAAATGGTTCAGGTTCCTCTAAGTCACCCGTCTTGTCTGCTGAGAGTCCACCAAATACTGTAAACTCGACACAAGAGTCCCAGCCCGTTGTTTTGACTGCAGGATGTGCTTTTCTGACTTCTTCTTCTAATAATAGTACTTTACCAGAAAGTTCAGCTCCCAAGGGTAAGAGACCTGTCTCTGATTTGAACGCAGCCTTGCTGGGTGGAACCATCAGTTCAGACAATGTTTGGGGAATTACCTTGGTCAGACCTAAAGAGCTTTGTAAAAAGAAGAAGAAGAAAAAGAAATAATTTTTGACTCTTGCCTTGATAATAAAAAAAAAAGATTTTTTTTTTCCCCCTTGTCTTGTGTCCAGTGGCCACCATCAAGGGGAGGGCACTGTTACAAGTTGTTGCTACAGCTTGTTTTTTGTTTTCTTGTCTGTTAGACCAGTGTGTCAGTTTTTTTTTTTTTGTATCCCTTGTTCTGGATAGTCTGAATTTTGGGGTCTTTTGACCCCTCCTCAAGGGGGGGGGGTAATGTTATGAGCCACGGCTGTGGCTCATTCCTGTTTTGCATTTTTGTTCTGTATTTTATGTTATACTTCTGTTTATGTTCCCCGTGGGTGTCATGGGGTGCTCGGAGCTCACCCTTAAGGAGGGGATACTGTTATGAACCACAGGTAGTGGTTCATTCCTATTTATGTTTATAAAGTTGTCTTGCATGCCAGGATTTCCCGTTGCTCTGTTTTAGAATACTCTTGTCTGCTGCCGCTGGTGAGTCTGTGTAATTGCAGCTTGTTCCCATGTGTTCAGCCTCACCTGGCTGCTAATTGCATCTTGTCAGTTTAGAGTCATGCAGCAGGGCAGCTGCATGGGATTATTAATTAGGCCTCTCTGTTATATGCTGGCTGACTGCAATTCACAGATGCTGGTGATATTTCTTGGTTTTCAGTCTGCTTGAAGTCTGTGCTGGTTCCTGCCAGTCCCTGAGCTCCTGTATAGCAGTATCTGACTAGCTGCTTCCTGTGTTGATTCCTGTGTCAGTCCCTGTGTCGATTCCTGTGTCTGAGCCCGTGTCCTGCTTTGAGGCGTTCCTGCCCTGATGTCCAGTGGCTTTGCCTATCCCTGGTCAAGTTCCTGGTTTCCTGGTGTCCACCGGTCTGTCGTTTGGGATTCTGCCTGTCCTCCAGTTCTGAGAGTGTGTGTCGGCATCATTGAGGGTTCCTGTCCGTTTGCCAGTATTCGTACCGGTTTCGTGAGTAGCGGCTCTGCCGCGTCCGTTGGCCTAGGCCGCTGTATTCCATTATTGTTTCTGTCCCTGGTGTTTTGCAGAGGGTTCTGCTTATGCTGTCACCGCCGGTACACAAAGGTATTGTGTCGGCGTGTGATCAGCATTTCCTTTGTTGTTCTTTTCCTTTGGCGGTTTCTCCGCACATACTTTAGGTTTTTAGTTAGCTTGTAGCCCCTGGCCTGTTTGCTTAGTTAGAGGGCCTCTTGTTATCATCCTGTCTCGGATTTCCCTTTGTCTCTCACTAAGACCGGGGGGCATCGGAGTTGGGCAAACATAATCCGCCCTTCAAACGCGGCTGCCAAGGGCTCAAGAAACCATAGTCTCGCAAGGGATTTCTGACAGCACGGGTGAGACAACAGAGTTAGGGCGCCAGGGGCTATTCCCTTTCCATTCCCCTTTCCAAGCATTACGTCCTGGTGCTCTGGACTCACTTCATGAACATCTCCCTTGTTCTGAGCACCAGGAACCTAACAATACTTCAATTCCACGGTTTTAAGTGGCTCAAACCAATGTGACTTTAGGAAATCCAACACCACGTTGAGATCCCAAGGTGCCACTGGAGGCACAAAAGGGGGCTGAATATGCAGCACTCCCTTAACAAAAGTTTGAACTTCAGGTAGTGAAGCCAGTTCTCTCTGGAAGAAAATCGATAGAGCCGAAATCTGGACCTTAATGGAACCCAATTTTAGGCCCATAGTCACCCCTGACTGTAGGAAGTGCAGGAAACGGCCCAGCTGAAATTCCTCCGTTGGGGCCTTCCTGGCCTCACACCACGCAACATATTTTCGCCATATGCGGTGATAATGGTTTGCGGTTACTTCTTTCCTAGCTTTAATCAGCGTAGGATTGACTTCTTCCGGAATGCCCTTTTCCTTCAGGATCCGGTGTTCAACCGCCATGCCGTCAAACGCAGCCGGTCCTGTCTGAGCGGCAGAGGCCATGGGTCCTCTGACATCATTTCTTGAAGTTCCGGGTACCAAGCTCTTCTTGGCCAATCCGGAACAATGAGTATAGTTCTTACTCCTCTTCTCCTTATTATCCTCAGTACCTTTGGTATGAGAGGAAGAGGAGGGAACACATAAACCGACCGGTACACCCACGGTGTCACTAGAGCGTCCACAGCTATTGCCTGAGGGTCTCTCGACCTGGCTCAATATCTTTCTAGCTTTTTGTTTAGGCAGGACGCCATCATGTCCACCTGTGGCCTTTCCCAACGGTTTACAATCAGTTGGAAGACTTCTGGATGAAGTCCCCACTCTCCCGGGTGGAGGTCGTGCCTGCTGAGGAAGTCTGCTTCCCAGTTGTCCACTCCCGGAATGAACACTGCTGACAGTGCTAACACGTGATTTTCCGCCCATCGGAGAATCCTTGTGGCTTCTGCCATCGCCGTCCTGCTTCTCGTGCCGCCCTGTCGGTTTACATGGGCGACCGCCGTGATGTTGTCTGACTGGATCAGTACCGGCTGGTTTTGAAGCAGGGGTTTTGCCTGACTTAGGGCATTGTAAATGGCCCTCAGTTCCAGAATATTTATGTGCAGGGAAGTCTCCTGACTTGACCATAGTCCTTGGAAGTTTCTTCCCTGTGTGACTGCCCCCCAGCCTCGAAGGCTGGCATCCGTGGTCACCAGGACCCAGTCCTGTATGCCGAATCTGCGGCCCTCTTGAAGATGAGCACTCTGCAGTCACCACAGCAGAGACACCCTGGTCCTTGGAGACAGGGTTATCAGACGATGCATCTGAAGATGCGATCCGGACCACTTGTCCAACAGGTCCCACTGAAAGGTTCTTGCATGACACCTGCCGAATGGAATTGCTTCGTAGGAAGCTACCATCTTTCCCAGGATCCGCGTGCAGTGATGCACCGACACCTGTTTTGGTTTTAGGAGGCCTCTGACTAGAGATGACAGCTCCTTGGCCTTCTCCTCCGGGAGAAACACTTTTTTCTGTTCTGTGTCCAGAACCATCCCCATGAACAGTAGATGTGTCGTAGGGACCAGCTGTGACTTTGGAATATTTAGAATCCAGCGGTGCTGTTGTAGCACCTCCCGAGATAGTGCTACCCCGACCAACAACTGCTCCCTGGACCTCGCCTTTATCAGGAGATCGTCCAAGTACGGGATAATTAAAACTCCCTTCTTTCGAAGGAGTATCATCATTTCGGCCATTACCTTGGTAAAGACCCTCGGAGCCGTGGATAGACCGAACGGCAACGTCTGGAATTGGTAATGACAATCCTGTACCACAAATCTGAGGTACTCCTGGTGAGGACGGTAAATGGGGACATGCAGGTAAGCATCCTTGATGTCCAGTGATACCATGTAATCCCCCTCGTCCAGGCTTGCAATAACCGCCCTGAGCGATTCCATCTTGAACTTGAATTTTTTTATCTATGTGTTCAAGGATTTCAAATTTAAAATGGGTCTCACCGAACCGTCCGGTTTCGGTACCACAAACATTGTGGAATAGTAACCCCGTCCTTGTTGAAGTAGGGGTACCTTTACTATCACCTGCTGGGAATACAGCTTGTGAATTGCCTCTATCACTGCCTCCCTGCCTGAGGGAGTTGTTGGCAAGGCAGATTTGAGGAAACGGCGGGGGGGGGGGGACGTCTCGAATTCCAGCTTGTACCCCTGAGATACTACTTGAAAGATCCAGGGATGCACCCGTGAGCGAGCCCACTGATCGCTGACATTTTTTAGACGGGCCCCCACCGTACCTGGCTCCGCCTGTGGAGCCCCAGCGTCATGCGGCAGACTTAGATGAAGCGGGGGAGGACTTTTGCTCCTGGGAACTGGCTGTATGCTGCAGCTTTTTCCCTCTACCTCTGCCTCTGGGCAGAAAGGACGCGCCTTTAACCCGCTTGCCCTTATTGGGCCGAAAGGACTGTACCTGATAATACGGTGCTTTCTTTGGCTGTGAGGGAACATGGGGTAAAAATGTAGACTTCCCAGCTGTTGCTGTGGAAACGAGGTCCGAGAGACCATCCCCGAACAACTCCTCATCCTTATAAGGCAAAACTTCCATGTGCCTTTTAGAATCTGCATCTCCTGTCCACTGCCGAGTCCATAACCCTCTCCTGGCAGAAATGGACATTGCACTTATTTTAGATGCCAGCCGGCAAATATCCCTCTGTGCATCCCTCATGTATAAGAGTGCGTCTTTAATATGCTCTACGGTTAGCAATATAGTGTCCCTGTCTAGGGTATCAATATTTTCCGACAGGGAATCTGACCACGCAGCTGCAGCACTGCACATCCATGCTGAAGCAATAGCTGGTCTCAGTATAACACCTGTGTGTATATATATAGACTTCAGGATAGCCTCCTGCTTTCTATCAGCAGATTCCTTCAGGGCGGCCGTATCCAGAGACGGTAGTGCCACCTTCTTTGACAAGCGTGTGAGCGCTTTATCCACCCTAGGGGATGTTTCCCAACGTGACCTATCCTCTGGCGGGAAAGGGTACGCCATTAGTAACCTCTTAGAAATTACCAGTTTCTTATCGGGGGAAGCCCACGCTTCTTCACACACTTCATTTAATTCCTCAGATGGAGGAAAAACAACTGGTAGTTTTTTCTCTCCAAACATAATACCCTTTTTTGTGGTACCTGGGGTAACATCAGAAATGTGCAACACATTTTTCATAGCCTCAATCATGTAACGTGTGGCCCTATTGGAAGTTACATTAGTCTCATCGTCATCGACACTTGAGTCAGTATCCGTGTCGACATCTGTGTCTGCCATCTGAGGTAGCGGGCGTTTTAGAGCCCCTGATGGCTTTTGAGACGCCTGGGCAGGCACAGGCTGAGAAGCCGGCTGTCCCATATTTGGTATGTCGTCAAACCTTTTATGTAAGGAGTCGACACTGTCACGTAATTCCTTCCACATAACCATCCACTCAGGTGTCGGCCCCGCAGGGGGTGACATCACATTTATCGGCATCTGCTCCGCCTCCACATAAGCCTCCTCATCAAACATGTCGACACAGCCGTACCGACACACCGCACACACACAGGGAATGCTCTGACAGAGGACAGGACCCCACAAAGCCCTTTGGGGAGACAGAGAGAGAGTATGCCAGCACACACCAGAGCGCTATATAACACAGGGATCCCACTATAAATGAGTGTTTTTCCCTTATAGCTGCTTATATTATATATACTGCGCCTAAATTTAGTGCCCCCCTCTCTTTTTTACCCTTATGTAGCTTGACACTGCAGGGGAGAGCCAGGGAGCGTCCTTCCAGCGGAGCTGTGAGGGAAAAATGGCGCCAGTGTGCTGAGGGAGATGGCCCCGCCCCTTTTCCGGCGGACTTCTCCCGCTTTTTCTGGAATTCTGGCAGAGGTATTTTTACACCTATATAGCCTTCCTGACTATATATGGTGTAGATTTGCCAGCCAAGGTGTCTTATATTGCCCTCAGGGCGCCCCCCCCCCCAGCGCCCTGCACCCATCAGTGACCTGAGTGTGAGGTGTGCATGAGGAGCAATGGCGCACAGCTGCAGTGCTGTGCGCTACCTTGTTGAAGACAGAAGTCTTCTGCCGCCGATTTTCAGGAACACTTCTTGCTTCTGGCTCTGTAAGGGGGCCGGCGGCGCGGCTCCGGGACCGAACATCGAGGTCGGGTCCTGTGGTCGATCCCTCTGGAGCTAATGGTGTCCAGTAGCCTAAGAAGCCCAAGCTACCACAAGTTAGGTAGGTTCGCTTCTTCTCCCCTTAGTCCCTCGCTGCAGTGAGTCTGTTGCCAGCAGATCTCACTGTAAAATAAAAAACCTAAATATACTTTCTTTCTAGGAGCTCAGGAGAGCCCCTAGTGTGCATCCAGCTCAGCCGGGCACAAGATTCTAACTGAAGTCTGGAGGAGGGTCATAGTGGGAGGAGCCAGTGCACACCAGTAGTCAAAAGCTTTCTTTTAGTTGTGCCCAGTCTCCTGCGGAGCAGCTATTCCCCATGGTCCTTACGGAGTCCCAGCATCCACTTAGGATGTCAGAGAAATATATATATATATATATATATATACACATATCTACACATATATATACCGTGTGTGTGTGTGTGTATATATATATATATATATACACACATACATAGCATATTAAACATACATACATATATATATATATATATATATACACACACACACACACACACACACACACACACATGCAGTACACGTATATATACACATGTATACATGTATATATATATATATATATATATATCATATGTGTGTGTGTGTGTGTGTGTGTGTGTGTGTGTGTGTGTGTGTGTTTATATGTATGTATGTATATACATGTGTATATATGTATATGTATGCACATGGATATATATGTACTATAATTAAAATAAAGTAAACTTTTATTGCACTTACAATTGCCACCAGGAAGACAGCAGGCTGCAGAGGATGCTAGACAGCCATTATTAATACTCATGCAGCTAAAAAAAAAAATTTTTTTTTTTTTTTTTTTAGTGGAGGGGTTTCTGGGTGCTCGGAAACTCCCCCTGGGTGCGCCACTGTTAACTAAGTGTGAAGTTACTGCACCATCAGGCGCTTGTCCTCTTTCCTTTTTTTTATAGCAGCTTAATTACTTGCTAATTATACTATATTTTCAACCTGACTCTGACACGTTTATGAAATATCATTTTCACTTTTGAAAACTGATTCATACTGTAAGTAGTGAAATTCAACGGTTAGAACAGCCTCTCCGTTGTTAAACCTACCATTAGAGTGTTGGTGATCCATATCTCCCAATATGATCCTCTCCAGGAGGGACAGAATGCTCTGCTCCTGGACTTTTCTCTTAATTTATGATTACCATCACCTGTGGTGAAACACCTTTCTTATCCATTAACCTGTTCAAAACAGGTGCCGACAATCATACATTAAGAGAAAAGTCCAGAAGCAGAGCATTGTGTCCCTTCTGGAGAGGGTCATATTGGGAGGTATGGTAATGCAGAGACTCACTAGGAACTGGATTGGCTGGAAAATTGTAACTTAGTAGAGACATGAGGTATGTAGCTAAGGGGGCATTCCACTGGATGACCGCAACACCAGGACAATCCAATAATGGCTGTTTATTTTTATCTAATAATGATCATCATAGTTACTATGTATATATGCTTCTGCTATTGCTTATCAGCTTTTGTGGTAAGTAGCTTTTATTATTATTATTATTATTAGTAGTAGTAGTAGTAGTAGTAGTAGTAGTAGTAGTAGTAGTATTATCCTTTATTTATATGGCGCCACAAGGGTTCCGCAGCGCCCAATTACAGAGTACATATGCTCATTATCAAAACAGGAAAACAGTGACTTACAGTTGAAGACAATATAGGAAAAGTACAGGGTAACTAAAGGGGGGTACTCACGTAGCGATATTCTAAGCAATCTGACTAGATTGCATAGAATTTAAGCATTATCGCTCCGTGTGTGCCCCCTACAGCGATAGCGATGCGCAGCCCAGCGCATCGCTATAGTTGGTGCTAGATTGGCCTGCCATGCAGGCCAATTTAGCAGGTCGCTCATTTCACCTGCTGGGTGAAATTAGCGCCCCCCCCCCCCGTCTCCCCCCACACGCTCAGCACAGATCGCGCTGTGCTGAGCAGCGGGAGAGATGTGTGCTGAGCGGTTCGCTCAGCACACATTTCTCCTGCATCGGCCCGTCTATATGGGCCTCAAGCATAACTACACCAGTAGACGACAGATAAGTTTCAAGGTGGCCAAAAAACTGTGGGATTTGGGCAGTTGAGGATTATTAAAGTAAGAAAAGGATAAGCACATGAGGGAAGAGGGCCCTACTCGTGAGAGCTTACAATCTAAATAATAATAATAATTATTATTATTATTATTATTATTATTATTATTATTTGGCAAGTCAGATTATTTTTTACTTTTAATTTTTGTGGCTTTTATAATTTACTATTAAAAACGTTAAATATTACTAATGTATCAGTATGCTAGAATATTTTCTATACTGACAGCAGACATGCAGTCAGTTTGCAAAGAGTGAAATCCATACTGAAATAACAGACTCCGTTCTGTGCTGACAATGTCTGTATAATAGAAGAAGAAGCAGCAGCTGTGTTCTGTACCTAGAAGTTGCATACTATCCTGAAATGTTGCATGTCATTCATGTAGGTGTGGCCTGCCCATTGAGCACACAGTGACTGACAGGTTGTAAGTGGAACTTGCCTGTGGCAGTGTCTTTGGGTATCTGTACTTGTTTATTGTCTTCACCTAGCTTTGTAGTCCTGCATTTGTTTTTGGTGTATTAAATTCTCAGCTAACTTCCTCTGGCTGTCACTTCTGACTTCAGACGCAGCGATTACTCCTACTAAATATAGGCAATACTTTTGTCTACGTGGGGCAAACATTTTGGGTTTAACCACATCACTACATTCACTTTTCTTTATAATCCATTTCCTCCTTATTGTGTATCTAGTAGCTTTTGTTTAAACATTTTAACATTGACTAAAGGAAAGATTCTTCTGTTGATAGACTAGGAAAATAATCCTTCTGAAAAGACGAACATGTTTTCTGTTTCACTTTTTAAAAGCCAAAGAAAAAGTTTGTCTCATTAAAACGTCTCTACTACATCAGCCGCTGTGATTTCCATTCTGATATAAGCTCATGTTGCTGGATGAAACCTGTGGCCTTTCTTTAAAAACATAATAAGTAACAGACCTCTAAGTGTCTGTTGAAAGGAGCAGAAAAGCTGCTGTCTGCCATTTACCTCCCTGGGGAGCTGCTGCTATTGTTGGGAAGCAGACAGCCCATGTGCACTAGTCAGGACGTACAATGACACACTCTAGTGACAAGAGACATAACATCACAGCAATGGCTCCTGAATGACTACATTTACTGACACAAGCCGAGGGTCTATAATTAACACTCAGGTGGTTAGAGATGCATTCTGACAAAGCTAATTTTAGAATATTAATGAAATACTACTTTATCATTTGAATTGTTTTGATAGGTTAGCTACTTTGTATTGTTTAACTGTGTAAACTAAGTTTATGGGAAATTTTGTGTGAATCTGTTCTTCAGGATTATGAAAAGTTCAATTAAATATCGGATTGAAAATGAATACCTGGCTGTCGCTGATTATAGATCATGTGAAATGTTCCAACAAAAACCAACAATATTGCTCTACAAATGGAATCGCTCTAATCTGGCAAACCCAGGATACAGTAGTGGAATTATCATGGGTGCAGGGAGTGCAGCCGATACACGGTCTGGAGGCGAGGGGTAACACTGTAACCCCCACAGGCTCTGAAATGAGCTGTGTGGTGATGTCTTTTATCCATGCTCAGAAGTGGTCCCATCTCTTCTCTTCTCTTCTCTTCTCAGAGCAGTTCATCGGGCCAGGGAGGATACAGCAGCATTGCTACAAGGATGTAACTAAGGGGGTAATTCAGACTTGATTGATAGGGTGCATTTTTTGCATCCCTGCGATCAGATAGTCGCCACCTACAGGTGTGCGATCGCATTTGTAACAGAGCTGCACAAACATCAGTTTGTGCAGTCTCTGCTCAGCCCAGGACTTACTAATACCCCTTTTACACCGGCAGCATATAACACGGGTTATTGCACATGAACGTGCATAACCCGTGTTGCTGCTCGGTGTAAAAGGGCAGAATTGGAATAATCCGAGTCGAGTGACCCGGTATTCCAACTCGGGTAGTTTGCGGGGTTGAACACGTGTTCAACCCGGCAAACTGTTCAGTGTAAACGGGAGCCGGATCGCGCGACCTGGCTTCCCGTTTACAGTGTAAGAGCAGGCGGCGCTTGGTGATCATGTTACCTCAAAGCGCCTCCCCCGTTGCATCACCGGCAACGTCACCAACCCGGCAATATGCCAGGTTGGTGACTCCGGTCTAAATGGGGGCTGACTCGGGTTGCAGCCGGGTAGCACCCATGTCAGTCTCCCGGCTGCGACTCGCAGTTTAGGTCGAAAAGCGGTATTAGCCACTGCGAGTATTTGCTGTTGATTGGGCCGGAGCTGATGTCAGACATCATCCCTGAAAACGCTTGAGCCCACCTGCGTTTTTCCAGACACTCCTGTAAAACGGACAGTTGCCACCCACAAACGTCCTCTTCCTGATAATCACCTTGCGATCACCCGTGCGTTCACTTTTTTCACACCATCCCATCACTAGGCATCAATGCCTGATGCAGTCGTCTGATGCGTCGGCGCATTGTGGTTCATACGCATGCGCAATTTAAATCTGATCACCCGCTGAGTGAAAATGCACAGCAGCAATCAGGTCTGAATTACCCCCTAAATTTGGATTGAAGAGGTTTCCAGGTTAGATAAAGTGACTCAGTAGAAAATCATCCTGATCAGGGGAAGGACGCGAATAACTGACAATATTTAAAAAATTGTATTATTATTATTATTATTATTATTATGCAATCAGCTGCCCAAAACAGCCTAACTTTCCAGGGCAACACTCATTTGCTCCAAAACGATGTCAGTTACAAGTAGAGATGAGTGGGTTCGGTGTTCAGAGAAGTGAACCCTACCGGGCTTCACGTCACGAGCCCGGTTCCGAGTCAGGCTCGGGTTTTTCCGCCTGATTTGGAAACCAGAACGAGGCAAAACGTCATCATCCCGCTGTTGGATTCTCGTGTGATTTGGATTCCATATAAGGAGCCACGCATCCTCACAATTTTCACTCCGGCATTGGAGAGTGTACAGAGAGGACTGTCTCCGTTCTCTCAGTGTCCTCAGTGTCCGTGTCTTGTGCCTCATCTGTCCAGTTTCAGTAGTTGTGTCCTCTTGCTGCCATATATCCAATGCTGCTGTATAGGGTGTGTTGTTTTGTTCTGCATCAGTTTAGTGGTGGTGTATTGTGCTGCATCAGGCCAGTGGTAGTGTCCTGTGCATCAGCCATCAGTCATTCCAGTGACCAGTCACAGTGGTATACTCTGCTGCCATATGTCCAGTGCTGCTGTATAATAATAACAACAAGTCCCTTACAGTGTTTCTGTGTTGTCCTGCATCAGTCCAGTGGTAGTGTCCTGTGCATCAGCCATCAGTCATTCCAGTGACCAGTCACAGTGGTATCCTCTGCTGCCATATGTCCAGTGCTCCTGTGCCGCATATTGTGTTATATAACTCAAGAAATATAATGGAGAACAAAAATTTGGAGGATAACATAGGGAAAGATCAAAAAACACTTCCTCCTAGTGCTGAAGCCGCTGCCACTAGCCATGACATAGATGATGAAATGCCATCAACGTCGTCTGCCAAGGCCGATGCCCAATGTGATAGTGGAGGGCGTGTAAAATTCAAAAAGCCAAAGTTCAGTAAAAAGACCCAAAAAAAAGAAATTGAATGGTCTGAGGAGAAATGTAAACTTGCCAATATGCCATTTACGAAATGGAGTGGCAAGGAACAACTAAGGTATTTAGAAAGGGATGGAAGCTGCGCTCACAGGGAAGGGGTACCAGAAAGTGCTGCTGAACCTGAAGGCGTCCTACCTCCTTTAGTGGAATGATGATTGGAAAGGTTAGCGCACTGATTGGTCATTATAAGGGTAAATAGAATAGGTGTTGATAGTCTGGGTGAGATTTGTAAATACCATACATATGTGTGTGAATAATAATCAATCTGAGAGGATAAGTACCATATGCTTTATTCGTGTGTGCGATGTCCAAGGCAGTATATAAGCTGTCCTTATATCAGCAACCTCTTAATATTATTAGTAGTTCCTTAAAGTTGTTTGTACACCACTGTCAGGTGTGTCCTGCAGACTACCCTTTACCAGTATACCTTCCTATTGGTATACACGATAGACCCCAGCTCAGGTGAATGTCAGGTGTACCCTGCGGGTCACCTTTACCATAGGAGTGGTGAGTGCCTATGTTCCCTCTGAGGCAGGGTGTCAGATGGTACTTGGCAGTGTATGATCAGTGCGGCGTCCCGCCTGTCATCAAACCTCTGTGTGTAGCGCTGAGGTGTGGGGTAGTGGGCTGTGTATCCTTACACTTACCGCCGGGGGCAGGTGTTGTGCCTGCCGCCGGTGAGCCGCGTCTCTGCTTTCCCCACCTCAGGCTGTCCGTCCTCGGTGTCCTCTGTCTCCTTCGCTACGTGCGCTGCCCAGCGGCCGCCGGTCTCCTCCGTCTCCTCCTTGTCTGTGTCCTGTCCTGCTGTTTCCGGGTTCGCGCGTCACGTTCAATGTCACGTGAGCGCTCTGTTTGTGCACAGTTGAAAGTGCCGTATTCCCTTCTCCGGCCGGAGAGGGGAATCTGTGAATCTATGAGTGAGTGTGGTATCAATGAGTCCCAACGCGTTTCAGCACGGATGCCTTTGTCTAGACAGAGGACACCGAGGACGGACAGCCTGAGGTGGGGAAAGCAGAGACGCGGCTCACCGGCGGCAGGCACAACACCTGCCCCCGGCGGTAAGTGTAAGGATACACAGCCCACTACCCCACACCTCAGCGCTACACACAGAGGTTTGATGACAGGCGGGACGCCGCACTGATCATACACTGCCAAGTACCATCTGACACCCTGCCTCAGAGGGAACATAGGCACTCACCACTCCTATGGTAAAGGTGACCCGCAGGGTACACCTGACATTCACCTGAGCTGGGGTCTATCGTGTATACCAATAGGAAGGTATACTGGTAAAGGGTAGTCTGCAGGACACACCTGACAGTGGTGTACAAACAACTTTAAGGAACTACTAATAATATTAAGAGGTTGCTGATATAAGGACAGCTTATATACTGCCTTGGACATCGCACACACGAATAAAGCATATGGTACTTATCCTCTCAGATTGATTATTATTCACACACATATGTATGGTATTTACAAATCTCACCCAGACTATCAACACCTATTCTATTTACCCTTATAATCACCAATCAGTGCGCTAACCTTTCCAATCATCAAGGAACAACTAAGGCCCTGGCCTATGTTCATGACTAGTGGTTCAGATTCACATGACGATGGAAGCCCTCATCCTCCCGCTAGAAAAATTAAAAGAGTTAAGCTGGAAAAAGCACAGAAAAGAACTGTGCGTTCTGAGATGGTATCACAAATCCCCAAGCAGAGTCAGTTGTGATGCCTGAGCTTCCCAACACTGGACGGGTAGAGGTGGCTCTTTCCACCATTTACACGCCCCCTGCAAGTGCTGGAAGGAGCACCCACAGTCCAGTTTTTGATATTCAAATTGAAGATGTTACTGTTGAAGTACAACAGGATGAGGATATGGGTGTTGCTGGTGCTGAGGAGGAAGTTGACGAAGAGGATTCTGATGGTGATGTGGTTTGTTTAAATGAGGCACCGGGGGAGACACCTGTTGTCTGTGGGATGAAGAAGCCCATTGTGATGGCTGGGCAAAATACCAAAAAAGCCACCTCTTCAGTGTGGAATTATTTCTCCACAAATCTGGACAACAGTTCTCAAGCCATGTGTTGCCTCTGTCAATCTGTTATTAAGTAGGGGTAAGGATGTTAACCACCTAGGAACATCCTTCCTTATATGTCACCTGCTGCGCATTCATCAGAAATCAGTGTCAAGTTGTGAAACTTTGGGTAAGAGCGTAAGCAGTCCACTGACACCTAAATCCCTTCTTCCTCTTGTACCCAAGCTCCTGCAAGCCACACCAGCAACTCTCTCAACGTCAACTTCCTCCTCAGCCATGAACATCAGTAGTCCTGCAGGCCATGTCCCTGGCAAGAATGATGAATCCTCTCCTAACCAGGAATCCTCCGGAGGATTTTTGAGTGGTATGCATGCTGTTGTTGCTGCTGGGAGTCGATAGTCACCCCAGAGGGGAAGTCGGAAGACCACTTGTACTACTTCAACTAAGCAATTGACTGTCCAACAGTCTTTTGTGAGGAAGATGAAATATGACAGCAGTCATCCTGTTACAAAGTGGATAACTTTGTTTGTTATCCTGTTGGTGTTAGACATGCATCCATCATTAGTGCAGTGGGATTTAGACATTTGATGGAGGTATTGTGTCCCTGGTACCAAATCCCATCTAGGTTCCACTTCACTAGGCAGGTGATACTGAGAATGTACAGAGTTGTCAGAAAAAGTGTCACCAGTGTCCTAAAAAATGCGGTTGTATCCAGTGTCCACTTAACCATGAATATGTAGACAAGTGGAACAGGTCTAAGTACTATATGACTGTGACAGCCCACTGGGTAGATGTATTGCCTCCCGCAGCAACAACAGCAGCAGCGGCACCAGTAGCAGCATCTCGTAAATCCAAACTCATTTCTTGGCAGGCTACGCTGTGTATTACCGCTTTCCCTAAGAGGCAACCGCTGACAACCTCTTACGGAAACTGAGGGACATAATCACGCATTGGCTTACCTCACTTTGTGATATCGGACAACGCCACCAATATTGTGTGTGCATTACAACTGGGAAAATTCCAGCACATGCCATGTTTTGCACATACAATTAATTTGGTGGTGCATAATTTTTTAAAAAATTACAGGGGTGTACAGGAGATGCTGTCGGTGGCCAGAAAAAATTGCGGGCCACTTTCGACATTCAGCCACTGTGTGCCGAAGACTGGAGCACCAGCAAACACTCCTGAAACTGCCCTGGTAATGAGGCAGAATTCAACACTCTATATGCTTCAGAGGATGGAGGAGCAGCAAAAGGCCATTCAAGCCTATACATCCACCTACGATATAGGCAAAGGAGGGGGAATGCACCTTACTCAAGTGCAGTGGAGAATGATTTCCGTCTTGTGCAAGGTTCTCCAACCCTTTGAACTTGCCACATGTGTAGTCAGTTCAGACACTGCCAGCTTGAGTCAAGTCATTCCCCTCATCAGGCTTTTGCAGAAGCAGCTGGAGAAATTAAAGGAGGAGCTAAGACGGAGCGATTCTGCTAAGTATGTGGGACTTGTGGATGGAGCCCTTCATTCGCTTTGCCAGGATTCAAGGGTGGTCAATCTGTTGAAATCAGAGCACTACATTTTGGCTACAGTGCTTGATCCTATGTTTAAAGCCTACGTTGTATCTTTCTTTCCGGCAGACACAAGTGTGCAGAGGTGCAAAGACCTGCTGGTGAGTAAATTGTCAACTCAAGCGGAATGTGACCCGTCAACAGCTCCTTCTTCAATTTTTCCCACCACTGGGGCTGCAACGAAAAGTATAAGATTTCCTAGCCCACCCACATGCGGTGATGCAGGGCAGTCAGGAGCGACAGCTGACATCTGGTCCGGACTGAAGGACCTGCCAATGATTACTGACATGTCTACTGTCACTGCATATGATTCTGTCACCATTGAAAGAATGGTGGAGGATTATATGAGTGACTGCATCCAAGTAGGCATGTCAGACAGTCCGTATGTATACTGGCAGAAAAAAAGAGGCAATTTGGATGCCCTTGCACAAACTGGCTTTATTTTACCTAAGTTGCCCCCCCTCCAGTGTGTACTCCGAAAGAGTGTTTAGTGCAGCCGGTAACTTTGTCAGCGATCAGCGTAGGAGGTTACTTCCACAAAATGTGGAGAAGATGATGTTCATCACAATGAATTATAATTTCCTCCAGGAAGACCTTGACCAGCATTTGTCTCCGGAACGTGCACAAGGACCTGTGATGGTGGATTCCAGTGGGGACGAATTAATATTTTGGGAGGAGGGGGGTGTACACAGTGAAAGGGGTGAGGAATCGGAGGATGAGGTCGACATCTTACCTCTGTAGAGCAAGTTTGTGCAAGGAGAGATTAATTGCTTCTTTTTTGGTGGGGGCCCAAACCAACTACTCATTTCAGCCACTGTTGTGTGGCAGACTCTGTTGCTAAAATGATTGGTTTGTTAAAGTGTGCATGTCCTGTTTATACAACATAAGGGTGGATGGGAGGGCCCAAGGACAATTCCATCTTGCACCTCTTTTTCTTCCTTGCATCATGTGCTGTTTGGAGACTATTTTTTTTAAAGTGCCATCCTGTCTGACACTTCCATATATGTCCAGTGGTACTGCCGTATAATTCCAGTGATTTTGCTGTATAATTCCAGTAATTTTGCTGTATAATTCCAGTGAATTGGACGTATAATTCCAGTGATTTGGGCATATAATTTCAGTGATTTTGCCAGTGATTTTGCCGTATCATTCCAGTGATTTGGACGTATAATTCCAGTGATTTTGCATTATAATTCCAGTGATTTGGTCGTATAATTTCAGTGATTTTGCCAGTGATTTTGCAGTATCATTCCAGTGATTTGGACGTATAATTCCAGTGATTTTGCATTATAATTCCAGTGATTTGGACGTATAATTCCAGTGATTTGGACGTATACAGTAATTCCAGTGATTTGGACGTATAATTCCAGTGGGAATTGTTTGTGTCGCTTGGCTTAGTCATTCAGCTACCTCACTGCACCTCTTTGACATCTTTGCATGAGGTGCTGTTTGGGGCCTTTATAAAAATGACAGGGGTGTGCAGGAGATGCTGTCCGTGGACCGAACAATTGCGGCCCACTTTTGTCATTCAGCCACTGCATGACACTACTAGATGGGCCAGGTGGTTGTGTTGCTTAGCTTAGTCATACAGCAACCTCGGTGCCCCTCTTTTTCTTCTTTGCATCATGTGCTGTATGGGGCCTTTTTTTTTATATCTGCCCTCCTGTCTGACACTGCAGTGCCACTCCTAGATGGGCCAGGTGTTTGTGCCGCACACTTGTGTCGTTCAGCTTAGTCATACAGCCACCTTGGTGCAACCTTTTGGCATAAAAACAATATTGTGAGGTTTGAAGGGTTCAGAATAGACTGGAAATGAGTGGAAATTAATGTTATTGAGGTTAATAATACCATAGGATCAAAATTACCCCCAAATTATGTGATTTTAGCCATTTTTATGTTTTTTTCAAAAATCATCCAGATCCAAAACCAAAAGACGAAAGTGGAATTAGAACTAAAACCAAAACACAAAACACGAAAAGTGACAGCCGCACATCTCTAGTTACAAGTCACATACCTTTTGGATTGCATATATTAAGATTTACCTGTACGTGACTTGATCCACCAAAGTCATGCCTTTATTAGTTAAGAGCAGATGTGGTGATTCTAATTGTGCCACTAGTTGGAATATAACCCAGAAATAATGCTCTTTTCAGCATGGGGGATGTGTGAAATGATACCTGGAAATATGTTTTGTTTTTTCAACAAAGGTACCAGTTTGGGTATAAAATTCCTGTAGTCACAATCCTGACAGTCAGGATGCTGACAGTGGCATCCTGACATTCAAAATCCCAAAGGTTCCAGATAAGCAATTTAACTCTATCCCTATCCCTAACACACGAATCCCGTAGCCTAACCCTCCCTCCAGCAGCCTAACTCTAACTCTCCTCCCACAGACTAATCCAATTTGTCCCGTCCCTCTACATCCAAACAGCCTAACCCTAACCTTCCCCTCTCCACACCCTAAACCTAACCCTCCCCATAGTGCCTAACCCCAGTACTTACTGGTGGGATCCGTCGGGATTCTGACAGCATCCCTAATACATTTCTCTATTCACATAGATCCAGCAAGGGATCCCTAGTGCTCATCATTAGAATACTGACCATCTACTGTATGTGTTAGATTAAATTAAATGTAAAAATGAAATTATATGTGAAGGTAAATTTGGAGTACATATTTGGACTTCATTTTCTGAAGACAAGGGCTGAGTCTGTCTCGATTTCCTATTATAATAAAACCATTAATGTAATATCAAACCAAGCAATTATTTTCTTTGCTGCAATTTACTCTTTAACTGTCAATGATGAGTACTGGTTCTTTTTCTGTAATAATATTTTGGTTTGTGTCTTAATCACTCCCGCCATACTGTCTGCTTTTGAATTGTATTTTTGCTTGTCTACACTCTGCCATTCTGCCATGTACAAAAACTCTAAATGAACCGTTTATATAAATAAAAAATAAATATAATTTATATATATATATATATATATATATATATATATATATAGTTCCATAGAGGTGTCCGCACTCACGTCCCATAAGCCATCAACGTGGGGTGCTCCTCATGATAACCCCAAAAGGTTTCACATATACCAGGTATGTTGGAGGATCAGCCGACCCCAACAGAGGGCACTCACCAGTCCATATAGATTTTAAAAGCATTATTGATACATTACAGTCACCAGTAGTGTGTCGACGTTTCGACCCCTAGGGCCTTTCTCAAGACAGTCAGAAAGGACATCCAAACAGCATGCCAGTTACACACATACTGACACTGCCTACCGGGTCCCCTAATATAGCACATCATATTCCAATCAATAATGCAATCAACCCAAACAGGTCACATGCAGTGTAATTAAGACCCATACTCTGCATATAGTATAACATCAGAACTCACAAAACATCATAGAAACCATAATCCATATTGCCGGGGTAGACATAGTCAGCACAGTTCAGCAATTCAAAACAGCTGAGAACGCTGAGCCGCGCGCCCGGAACTACCGGAAGCGCGTCATACGCGTCACTCGTTGTCATAGCTACAGTGATCGAGTCGTTCGTGCCATCAGTAACCAAGGCAGCGCAACGCACATCTATCCACACCATGGACACTGATCACGTGCCCACCGCTCACAGGAACACACCATATGTGTCACCCGTTACCAAGGTAACCCCAACACACTGTGGAGCGCAAACCCGGAAGCGCCGAACTACCAACGTGCGTTCCACCAGCGCTCCTAGCCACAGTGCTGGGCTCCAACCAGCCTAGAGCCAGCAATATATCACAATACACTATAGAGGTTAATTAGTAACACAAACACTAATACCTTATAGACCCATAAACTCAACTCTATTTATATACTGAACCTCCGATACGGTATAGCAACATATTAATCAGACATAAAATATAAACTTTATGTCAGCGGCAGAGTAATAAGCATAGATGGTCTTTAGTTTACACTATAGGCACGGATCATCTATACAAATTAATCCAATATTACATTCGCACCACATCGATGATTACGGCAATATCATACTACATCAATTAAATACTAAAATAAGAAATGCAGGAGCAGGGTTACAGCAGTACTTATGAGCTGTAAATGTAAACAATATTCTAGAGGTTGTCTGCCCTATATCGTACACATCGTACCAATTATCATATCAATCCCATACTCCCTCGGCGAAATCCCACCAATCGGATATAGGGATTGAATATAGGACACATCAATATAATTATATAACAGACAACCAAAAATATGATGCTATAGAAGAGGACCCGGCAAAAGCAATACACCCATTAATACCCCCAACATAAAATCTCCATATATGGTGATCAATATCACCCAAACAGAGAATAACAACATTAAAAAAACAAACGATATACCAATACCAATAACCCTGTGCCTCTGGAAAAAAGGGTCACAAATTGACCCATAACAAATGCTAACTAATGAATTTCTGCAGAAATATAGAACATTTAGAAGGGTTCACAAACTTTCAAGCACCACTGCATATATAGCAAGCTTATCTCAGTGGGATTTAGATAGAGATGAGCGGGTTCGGTTCCTCGGAATCCGAACCCGCCCGAACTTCATGTTTTTTTACACGGGTCCGAGCGACTCGGATCTTCCCGCCTTGCTCGGTTAACCCGAGCGCGCCCGAACGTCATCATCACGCTGTCGGATTCTCACGAGGCTCGGATTCTATCGCGAGACTCGGATTCTATATAAGGAGCCGCGCGTCGCCGCCATTTTTCACACGTGCATTGAGATTCATAGGGAGAGGACATGGCTGGCGTCCTCTCCGTTTATAGAGATTCGAGAAGAGAGTGAGACAGAGAGAGACACAGTAGTAATTTGGGGAGCATTAGGAGGAGTACTACTACTACTAGTACTTGCTGAAGTGATAGAGAGAGATAGTGTGACTGTATTATCTGACTTGTGGGGGAGACACTGACAGTGGGGAGCAGTTAGAGTCTGAGAGCAGGACTCAGGACTCAGGAGTACATATAACGTACAGTGCACACTTTTGCTGCCAGAGTGCCAGCCACACTGCCATTGTTTGTGACCACACTGACCACCAGTATAATATATATTGTGATTGTCTGCTTAGGACTCAGGAGTACTACTTGCAAGTTGCTGATAGTGTGACCAGTGACCTGACCACCAGTTTAATAATCACCACCAGTTTATGAGTTTAATATATATTATATATATATATATATAATTGTATATAATATATATATAATATTGTATACCACCTAGCACCTACCCGTGTTTTTTTTTTCTTTCTTCTTTATACATACTACTATAGTAGCTTACTGTAGCAGTCTGCGGTGCTGCTGAGCTGACAGTGTCCAGCAGGTCCGTCATCAGTCATTACATAATAAATATATAATATATATACCTGTCCGGCTGCAGTACTAGTGATATTATATATACATATATATTGATTTCATCTCATTATCATCCAGTCTATATTATCAGCAGACACAGTACGTTAGTCCACGGCTGTAGCTACCTCTGTGTCGGCACTCGGCAGTCCATCCATAATTGTATACCACCTACCCGTGGTTGTTTTTTTTTTCTTTCTTCTTTATACATACTACTATAGTAGCTTACTGTAGCAGTCTGCGGTGCTGCTGAGCTGACAGTGTCCAGCAGGTCCGTCATCAGTCATTACATAATAAATATATAATATATATACCTGTCCGGCTGCAGTACTAGTGATATTATATATACATATATATTGATTTCATCTCATTATCATCCAGTCTATATTATCAGCAGACACAGTACATTAGTCCACGGCTGTAGCTACCTCTGTGTCGGCACTCGGCAGTCCATCCATAATTGTATACCACCTACCCGTGGTTGTTTTTTTTTTCTTTCTTCTTTATACATACTACTATAGTAGCTTACTGTAGCAGTCTGCGGTGCTGCTGAGCTGACAGTGTCCAGCAGGTCCGTCATCAGTCATTACATAATAAATATATAATATATACCTGTCCGGCTGCAGTACTAGTGATATTATATATACATATATATTGATTTCATCTCATTATCATCCAGTCTATATTATCAGCAGACACAGTACATTAGTCCACGGCTGTAGCTACCTCTGTGTCGGCACTCGGCAGTCCATCCATAATTGTATGCCACCTACCCGTGGTTGTTTTTTTTTTCTTTCTTCTTTATACATACTACTATAGTAGCTTACTGTAGCAGTCTGCGGTGCTGCTGAGCTGACAGTGTCCAGCAGGTCCGTCATCAGTCATTACATAATAAATATATAATATATACCTGTCCGGCTGCAGTACTAGTGATATTATATATACATATATATTGATTTCATCTCATTATCATTAGAGATGAGCGGGTTCGGTTTCTCTGAATCCGAACCCGCCAGAACTTCATGTTTTTTTTCACGGGTCCGAGCGACTCGGATCTTCCCGCCTTGCTCGGTTAACCCGAGCGCGCCCGAACGTCATCATGACGCTGTCGGATTCTCGCGAGGCTCGGATTCTATCGCGAGACTCGGATTCTATATAAGGAGCCGCGCGTCGCCGCCATTTTCACACGTGCATTGAGATTGATAGGGAGAGGACGTGGCTGGCGTCCTCTCCATTAGAATAGAGATAGATAGATTAGATAGAGAGAGATTGTGCAGAGTCGCAGACAGAGTTAGTTTACCACAGTCAGTGACCAGTGCAGTTGCTAGTTAACTTTTATTTAATATAATATATCCGTTCACTTCTCTCTGCTATATCCGTTCTCTGCCTGAAAAAAAAAACGATACACAGCACAGTCAGTCACACAGTGTGACTCAGTCTGTGTGCACTCAGCTCAGCCCAGTGTGCTGCACAGTCATCAATGTATAAATTAAAAGCTTATAATTAATTGTGGGGGAGACTGGGGAGCACTGCAGGTTGTTAGCAGGAGCCAGGAGTACAATTATATTAATTAACAGTGCACACTTTTGCTGCAGGAGTGGTGACCAGTGCCTGACCACCAGTATAGTATTGTTGTATACTACTAATATCTCTTTAAATATCAACCAGTCTATATTAGCAGCAGACACAGTACAGTGCGGTAGTTCACGGCTGTGGCTACCTCTGTGTCGGCACACGGCAGGCAGTCCGTCCGACCAGAATTGTATTATTTATTATTATATACCTACCACCTAACCGTGGTTTTTTTTTCATTCTTTATACCGTCATAGTGTCATCCTAATTGTTACGAGTATACTACTATCTCTTTATCAACCAGTGTACAGTGCGGTAGTTCACGGCTGTGGCTACCTCTGTGTCGGCACACGGCAGGCAGTCCGTCCGACCAGAATTGTATTATTTATTATTATATACCTACCACCTAACCGTGGTTTTTTTTTCATTCTTTATACCGTCATAGTGTCATCCTAATTGTTACGAGTATACTACTATCTCTTTATCAACCAGTGTACAGTGCGGTAGTTCACGGCTGTGGCTACCTCTGTGTCGGCACACGGCAGGCAGTCCGTCCGACCAGAATTGTATTATTTATTATTATATACCTACCACCTAACCGTGGTTTTTTTTTCATTCTTTATACCGTCATAGTGTCATCCTAATTGTTACGAGTATACTACTATCTCTTTATCAACCAGTGTACAGTGCGGTAGTTCACGGCTGTGGCTACCTCTGTGTCGGCACACGGCAGGCAGTCCGTCCGACCAGAATTGTATTATTTATTATTATATACCTACCACCTAACCGTGGTTTTTTTTTCATTCTTTATACCGTCATAGTGTCATCCTAATTGTTACGAGTATACTACTATCTCTTTATCAACCAGTGTACAGTGCGGTAGTTCACGGCTGTGGCTACCTCTGTGTCGGCACACGGCAGGCAGTCCGTCCGACCAGAATTGTATTATTTATTATTATATACCTACCACCTAACCGTGGTTTTTTTTTCATTCTTTATACCGTCATAGTGTCATCCTAATTGTTACGAGTATACTACTATCTCTTTATCAACCAGTGTACAGTGCGGTAGTTCACGGCTGTGGCTACCTCTGTGTCGGCACACGGCAGGCAGTCCGTCCGACCAGAATTGTATTATTTATTATTATATACCTACCACCTAACCGTGGTTTTTTTTTCATTCTTTATACCGTCATAGTGTCATCCTAATTGTTACGAGTATACTACTATCTCTTTATCAACCAGTGTACAGTGCGGTAGTTCACGGCTGTGGCTACCTCTGTGTCGGCACACGGCAGGCAGTCCGTCCGACCAGAATTGTATTATTTATTATTATATACCTACCACCTAACCGTGGTTTTTTTTTCATTCTTTATACCGTCATAGTGTCATCCTAATTGTTACGAGTATACTACTATCTCTTTATCAACCAGTGTACAGTGCGGTAGTTCACGGCTGTGGCTACCTCTGTGTCGGCACACGGCAGGCAGTCCGTCCGACCAGAATTGTATTATTTATTATTATATACCTACCACCTAACCGTGGTTTTTTTTTCATTCTTTATACCGTCATAGTGTCATCCTAATTGTTACGAGTATACTACTATCTCTTTATCAACCAGTGTACAGTGCGGTAGTTCACGGCTGTGGCTACCTCTGTGTCGGCACACGGCAGGCAGTCCGTCCGACCAGAATTGTATTATTTATTATTATATACCTACCACCTAACCGTGGTTTTTTTTTCATTCTTTATACCGTCATAGTGTCATCCTAATTGTTACGAGTATACTACTATCTCTTTATCAACCAGTGTACAGTGCGGTAGTTCACGGCTGTGGCTACCTCTGTGTCGGCACACGGCAGGCAGTCCGTCCGACCAGAATTGTATTATTTATTATTATATACCTACCACCTAACCGTGGTTTTTTTTTCATTCTTTATACCGTCATAGTGTCATCCTAATTGTTACGAGTATACTACTATCTCTTTATCAACCAGTGTACAGTGCGGTAGTTCACGGCTGTGGCTACCTCTGTGTCGGCAGTCGGCAGGCAGTCCGTCCATCCATAATTGTATTATTATTATAATATATACCACCTAACCGTGGTTTTTTTTTCATTCTTTATACCGTCATAGTGTCATACTAGTTGTTACGAGTATACTACTATCTCTTTATCAACCAGTGTACAGTGCGGTAGTTCACGGCTGTGGCTACCTCTGTGTCAGCAGTCGGCAGGCAGTCCGTCCATCCATAATTGTATTATTATTATAATATATACCACCTAACCGTGGTTTTTTTTTCATTCTTTATACCGTCGTCATAGTGTCATACTAGTTGTTACGAGTATACTACTATCTCTTTATCAACCAGTGTACAGTGCGGTAGTTCACGGCTGTGGCTACCTCTGTGTCGGCAGTCGGCAGGCAGTCCGTCCATCCATAATTGTATTATTATTATAATATATACCACCTAACCGTGGTTTTTTTTTCATTCTTTATACCGTCGTCATAGTGTCATACTAGTTGTTACGAGTATACTACTATCTCTTTATCAACCAGTGTACAGTGCGGTAGTTCACGGCTGTGGCTACCTCTGTGTCGGCAGTCGGCAGGCAGTCCGTCCATCCATAATTGTATTATTATTATAATATATACCACCTAACCGTGGTTTTTTTATACCACCTAACCGTGGCAGTCCGTCCATAATTGTATACTAGTATCCAATCCATCCATCTCCATTGTTTACCTGAGGTGCCTTTTAGTTCTGCCTATAAAATATGGAGAACAAAAAAGTTGAGGTTCCAAAATTAGGGAAAGATCAAGATCCACTTCCACCTCGTGCTGAAGCTGCTGCCACTAGTCATGGCCGAGACGATGAAATGCCAGCAACGTCGTCTGCCAAGGCCGATGCCCAATGTCATAGTACAGAGCATGTCAAAACCAAAACACCAAATATCAGAAAAAAAAGGACTCCAAAACCTAAAATAAAATTGTCGGAGGAGAAGCGTAAACTTGCCAATATGCCATTTACCACACGGAGTGGCAAGGAACGGCTGAGGCCCTAGCCTATGTTCATGGCTAGTGGTTCAGCTTCACATGAGGATGGAAGCACTCAGCCTCTCGCTAGAAAACTGAAAAGACTCAAGCTGGCAAAAGCACCGCAAAGAACTGTGCGTTCTTTGAAATCCCAAATCCACAAGGAGAGTCCAATTGTGTCGTTTGCGATGCCTGACCTTCCCAACACTGGACGTGAAGAGCATGCGCCTTCCACTATTTGCATGCCCCCTGCAAGTGCTGGAAGGAGCACCCGCAGTCCAGTTCCTGATAGTCAGATTGAAGATGTCAGTGTTGAAGTACACCAGGATGAGGAGGATATGGGTGTTGCTGGCGCTGGGGAGGAAAATGACCAGGAGGATTCTGATGGTGAGGTGGTTTGTTTAAGTCAGGCACCCGGGGAGACACCTGTTGTCCGTGGGAGGAATATGGCCGTTGACATGCCAGGTGAAAATACCAAAAAAATCAGCTCTTCGGTGTGGAGGTATTTCACCAGAAATGCGGACAACAGGTGTCAAGCCGTGTGTTCCCTTTGTCAAGCTGTAATAAGTAGGGGTAAGGACGTTAACCACCTCTGAACATCCTCCCTTATACGTCACCTGCAGCGCATTCATAATAAGTCAGTGACAAGTTCAAAAACTTTGGGTGACAGCGGAAGCAGTCCACTGACCAGTAAATCCCTTCCTCTTGTAACCAAGCTCACGCAAACCACCCCACCAACTCCCTCAGTGTCAATTTCCTCCTTCCCCAGGAATGCCAATAGTCCTGCAGGCCATGTCACTGGCAAGTCTGACGAGTCCTTTCCTGCCTGGGATTCCTCCGATGCATCCTTGCGTGTAACGCCTACTGCTGCTGGCGCTGCTGTTGTTGCCGCTGGGAGTCGATGGTCATCCCAGAGGGGAAGTCGTAAGCCCACTTGTACTACTTCCAGTAAGCAATTGACTGTTCAACAGTCCTTTGCGAGGAAGATGAAATATCACAGCAGTCATCCTACTGCAAAGCGGATAACTGAGTCCTTGACAACTATGTTGGTGTTAGACGTGCGTCCGGTATCCGCCGTTAGTTCACAGGGAACTAGACAATTTATTGAGGCAGTGTGCCCCCGTTACCAAATACCATCTAGGTTCCACTTCTCTAGGCAGGCGATACCGAGAATGTACACGGACGTCAGAAAAAGACTCACCAGTGTCCTAAAAAATGCAGTTGTACCCAATGTCCACTTAACCACGGACATGTGGACAAGTGGAGCAGGGCAGGGTCAGGACTATATGACTGTGACAGCTCACTGGGTAGATGTATGGACTCCCGCCGCAAGAACAGCAGCGGCGGCACCAGTAGCAGCATCTCGCAAACGCCAACTCTTTCCTAGGCAGGCTACGCTTTGTATCACCGCTTTCCAGAATACGCACACAGCTGAAAACCTCTTACGGCAACTGAGGAAGATCATCGCGGAATGGCTTACCCCAATTGGACTCTCCTGTGGATTTGTGGCATCGGACAACGCCAGCAATATTGTGTGTGCATTAAATATGGGCAAATTCCAGCACGTCCCATGTTTTGCACATACCTTGAATTTGGTGGTGCAGAATTTTTTAAAAAACGACAGGGGCGTGCAAGAGATGCTGTCGGTGGCCAGAAGAATTGCGGGACACTTTCGGCGTACAGGCACCACGTACAGAAGACTGGAGCACCACCAAAAACTACTGAACCTGCCCTGCCATCATCTGAAGCAAGAAGTGGTAACGAGGTGGAATTCAACCCTCTATATGCTTCAGAGGTTGGAGGAGCAGCAAAAGGCCATTCAAGCCTATACAATTGAGCACGATATAGGAGATGGAATGCACCTGTCTCAAGTGCAGTGGAGAATGATTTCAACGTTGTGCAAGGTTCTGATGCCCTTTGAACTTGCCACACGTGAAGTCAGTTCAGACACTGCCAGCCTGAGTCAGGTCATTCCCCTCATCAGGCTTTTGCAGAAGAAGCTGGAGGCATTGAAGAAGGAGCTAACACGGAGCGATTCCGCTAGGCATGTGGGACTTGTGGATGCAGCCCTTAATTCGCTTAACAAGGATTCACGGGTGGTCAATCTGTTGAAATCAGAGCACTACATTTTGGCCACCGTGCTCGATCCTAGATTTAAAGCCTACCTTGGATCTCTCTTTCCGGCAGACACAGGTCTGCTGGGGTTGAAAGACCTGCTGGTGACAAAATTGTCAAGTCAAGCGGAACGCGACCTGTCAACATCTCCTCCTTCACATTCTCCCACAACTGGGGGTGCGAGGAAAAGGCTCAGAATTCCGAGCCCACCCGCTGGCGGTGATGCAGGGCAGTCTGGAGCGACTGCTGATGCTGACATCTGGTCCGGACTGAAGGACCTGACAACGATTACGGACATGTCGTCTACTGTCACTGCATATGATTCTCCCCCCATTGAAAGAATGGTGGAGGATTATATGAGTGACCGCATCCAAGTAGGCACGTCAGACAGTCCGTACTTATACTGGCAGGAAAAAGAGGCAATTTGGAGGCCCTTGCACAAACTGGCTTTATTCTACCTAAGTTGCCCTCCCACAAGTGTGTACTCCGAAAGAGTGTTTAGTGCCGCCGCTCACCTTGTCAGCAATCGGCGTACGAGGTTACATCCAGAAAATGTGGAGAAGATGATGTTCATTAAAATGAATTATAATCAATTCCTCCGCGGAGACATTGACCAGCAGCAATTGCCTCCACAAAGTACACAGGGAGCTGAGATGGTGGATTCCAGTGGGGACGAATTGATAATCTGTGAGGAGGGGGATGTACACGGTGATATATCGGAGGGTGAAGATGAGGTGGACATCTTGCCTCTGTAGAGCCAGTTTGTGCAAGGAGAGATTAATTGCTTCTTTTTTGGGGGGGGTCCAAACCAACCCGTCATATCAGTCACAGTCGTGTGGCAGACCCTGTCACTGAAATGATGGGTTGGTTAAAGTGTGCATGTCCTGTTTTGTTTATACAACATAAGGGTGGGTGGGAGGGCCCAAGGATAATTCCATCTTGCACCTCTTTTTTCTTTTCTTTTTCTTTGCATCATGTGCTGATTGGGGAGGGTTTTTTGGAAGGGACATCCTGCGTGACACTGCAGTGCCACTCCTAGATGGGCCCGGTGTTTGTGTCGGCCACTAGGGTCGCTAATCTTACTCACACAGCTACCTCATTGCGCCTCTTTTTTTCTTTGCGTCATGTGCTGTTTGGGGAGGGTTTTTTGGAAGGGACATCCTGCGTGACACTGCAGTGCCACTCCTAGATGTGCCCGGTGTTTGTGTCGGCCACTAGGGTCGCTAATCTTACTCACACAGTCAGCTACCTCATTGCGCCTCTTTTTTTCTTTGCGTCATGTGCTGTTTGGGGAGGGTTTTTTGGAAGGGCCATCCTGCGTGACACTGCAGTGCCACTCCTAGATGGGCCCGGTGTTTGTGTCGGCCACTAGGGTCGCTTATCTTACTCACACAGCGACCTTGGTGCAAATTTTAGGACTAAAAATAATATTGTGAGGTGTGATGTGTTCAGAATAGGCTGAAAATGAGTGTAAATTATGTTTTTTGAGGTTAATAATACTTTGGGATCAAAATTACCCCCAAATTCAATGATTTAAGCTGTTTTTTAGGGTTTTTTAAAAAAAACACCCGAATCCAAAACACACCCGAATCCGACAAAAAAAATTCGGTGAGGTTTTGCCAAAACGCGGTCGAACCCAAAACACGGCCGCGGAACCGAACCCAAAACCAAAACACAAAACCCGAAAAATTTCCGGCGCTCATCTCTAATTATCATCCAGTCTATATTATCAGCAGACACAGTACGTTAGTCCACGGCTGTAGCTACCTCTGTGTCGGCACTCGGCAGTCCATCCATAATTGTATACCACCTACCCGTGGTTGTTTTTTTTTTCTTTCTTCTTTATACATACTACTATAGTAGCTTACTGTAGCAGTCTGCGGTGCTGCTGAGCTGACAGTGTCCAGCAGGTCCGTCATCAGTCATTACATAATAAATATATAATATATACCTGTCCGGCTGCAGTACTAGTGATATTATATATACATATATATTGATTTCATCTCATTATCATCCAGTCTATATTAGCAGCAGACACAGTACGGTAGTCCACGGCTGTAGCTACCTCTGTGTCGGCACTCGGCAGTCCATCCATAAGTATACTAGTATCCATCCATCTCCATTGTTTACCTGAGGTGCCTTTTAGTTGTGCCTATTAAAATATGGAGAACAAAAATGTTGAGGTTCCAAAATTAGGGAAAGATCAAGATCCACTTCCACCTCGTGCTGAAGCTGCTGCCAATAGTCATGGCCGAGACGATGAAATGCCAGCAACGTCGTCTGCCAAGGCCGATGCCCAATGTCATAGTACAGAGCATGTAAAATCCAAAACACCAAATATCAGTAAAAAAAGGACTCCAAAACCTAAAATAAAATTGTCGGAGGAGAAGCGTAAACTTGCCAATATGCCATTTACCACACGGAGTGGCAAGGAACGGCTGAGGCCCTGGCCTATGTTCATGGCTAGTGGTTCAGCTTCACATGAGGATGGAAGCACTCAGCCTCTCGCTAGAAAACTGAAAAGACTCAAGCTGGCAAAAGCACCGCAAAGAACTGTGCGTTCTTCGAAATCCCAAATCCACAAGGAGAGTCCAATTGTGTCGGTTGCGATGCCTGACCTTCCCAACACTGGACGTGAAGAGCATGCGCCTTCCACCATTTGCACGCCCCCTGCAAGTGCTGGAAGGAGCACCCGCAGTCCAGTTCCTGATAGTCAGATTGAAGATGTCAGTGTTGAAGTACACCAGGATGAGGAGGATATGGGTGTTGCTGGCGCTGGGGAGGAAATTGACCAGGAGGATTCTGATGGTGAGGTGGTTTGTTTAAGTCAGGCACCCGGGGAGACACCTGTTGTCCGTGGGAGGAATAGGGCCATTGACATGCCTGGTCAAAATACAAAAAAAATCAGCTCTTAGGTGTGGAAGTATTTCACCAGAAATGCGGACAACATTTGTCAAGCCGTGTGTTGCCTTTGTCAAGCTGTAATAAGTAGGGGTAAGGACGTTAACCACCTCGGAACATCCTCCCTTATACGTCACCTGCAGCGCATTCATAATAAGTCAGTGACAAGTTCAAAAACTTTGGGTGACAGCGGAAGCAGTCCACTGACCAGTAAATCCCTTCCTCTTGTAACCAAGCTCACGCAAACCACCCCACCAACTCCCTCAGTGTCAATTTCCTCCTTACCCAGGAATGCCAATAGTCCTGCAGGCCATGTCACTGGCAATTCTGACGAGTCCTCTCCTGCCTGGGATTCCTCCGATGCATCCTTGAGTGTAATGCCTACTGCTGCTGGCGCTGCTGTTGTTGCTGCTGGGAGTCGATCGTCATCCCAGAGGGGAAGTCGTAAGCCCACTTGTACTACTTCCAGTAAGCAATTGACTGTCCAACAGTCCTTTGCGAGGAAGATGAAATATCACAGCAGTCATCCTGCTGCAAAGCGGATAACTGAGGCCTTGACAACTATGTTGGTGTTAGACGTGCGTCCGGTATCCGCCGTTAGTTCACAGGGAACTAGACAATTTATTGAGGCAGTGTGCCCCCGTTACCAAATACCATCTAGGTTCCACTTCTCTAGGCAGGCGATACCGAGAATGTACACTGACGTCAGAAAAAGACTCACCAGTGTCCTACAAAATGCAGTTGTACCCAATGTCCACTTAACCATGGACATGTGGACAAGTGGAGCAGGGCAGGGTCAGGACTATATGACTGTGAGAGCCCACTGGGTAGATGTATGGACTCCCGCCGCAAGAACAGCAGCGGCGGCACCAGTAGCAGCATCTCGCAAACGCCAACTCTTTCCTAGGCAGGCTACGCTTTGTATCACCGCTTTCCAGAATACGCACACAGCTGAAAACCTCTTACGGCAACTGAGGAAGATCATCGCGGAATGGCTTACCCCAATTGGACTCTCCTGTGGATTTGTGGCATCGGACAACGCCAGCAATATTGTGTGTGCATTAAATATGGGCAAATTCCAGCACGTCCCATGTTTTGCACATACCTTGAATTTGGTGGTGCAGAATTTTTTAAAAAACGACAGGGGCGTGCAAGAGATGCTGTCGGTGGCCAGAAGAATTGCGGGACACTTTCGGCGTACAGGCACCACGTACAGAAGACTGGAGCACCACCAAAAACAACTGAACCTGCCCTGCCATCATCTGAAGCAAGAAGTGGTAACGAGGTGGAATTCAACCCTCTATATGCTTCAGAGGTTGGAGGAGCAGCAAAAGGCCATTCAAGCCTATACAATTCAGCACGATATAGGAGGTGGAATGCACCTGTCTCAAGCGCAGTGGAGAATGATTTCAACATTGTGCAAGGTTCTGATGCCCTTTGAACTTGCCACACGTGAAGTCAGTTCAGACACTGCCAGCCTGAGTCAGGTCATTCCCCTCATCAGGCTTTTGCAGAAGAAGCGGGAGACATTGAAGGAGGAGCTAACACAGAGCGATTCCGCTAGGCATGTGGGACTTGTGGATGGAGCCCTTAATTCGCTTAACAAGGATTCACGGGTGGTCAATCTGTTGAAATCAGAGCACTACATTTTGGCCACCATGCTCGATCCTACATTTTAAAGCCTACCTTGGATCTCTCTTTCCGGCAGACACAAATCTGCTGGGGTTCAAAGACCTGCTGGTTAGAAAATTGTCAAGTCATGCGGAACGCGACCTGTCAACATCTCCTCCTTCACATTCTCCCGCAACTGGGGGTGCGAGGAAAAGGCTCAGAATTCCGAGCCCACCCGCTGGCGGTGATGCAGGGCAGTCTGGAGCGACTGCTGATGCTGACATCTGGTCCGGACTGAAGGACCTGACAACGATTACGGACATGTCGTCTACTGTCACTGCATATGATTCTCTCACCATTGAAAGAATGGTGGAGGATTATATGAGTGACCGCATCCAAGTAGGCACGTCACACAGTCCGTACTTATACTGGCAGGAAAAAGAGGCAATTTGGAGGCCCTTGCACAAACTGGCTTTATTCTACCTAAGTTGCCCTCCCACAAGTGTGTACTCCGAAAGAGTGTTTAGTGCCGCCGCTCACCTTGTCAGCAATCGGCGTACGAGGTTACTTCCAGAAAATGTGGAGAAGATGATGTTCATTAAAATGAATTATAATCAATTCCTCCGTGGAGACATTGACCAGCAGCAATTGCCTCCACAAAATACACAGGGAGCTGAGATGGTGGATTCCAGTGGGGACGAATTGATAATCTGTGAGGAGGGGGATGTACATGGTGATATATCGGAGGATGATGATGAGGTGGACATCTTGCCTCTGTAGAGCCAGTTTGTGCAAGGAGAGATTAATTGCTTCTTTTTAGGTGGGGGTCCAAACCAACCCGTCATTTCAGTCACAGTCGTGTGGCAGACCCTGTCACTGAAATGATGGGTTGGTTAAAGTGTGCATGTCCTGTTTATACAACATAAGGGTGGGTGGGAGGGCCCAAGGACAATTCCATCTTGCACCTCTTTTTTCTTTCATTTTTATTTGCGTCATGTGCTGTTTGGGGAGGGTTTTTTGGAAGGGCCATCCTGCGTGACACTGCAGTGCCACTCCTAGATGGGCCCGGTGTTTGTGTCGGCCACTAGGGTCGCTTATCTTACTCACACAGCTACCTCATTGCGCCTCTTTTTTTCTTTGCGTCATGTGCTGTTTGGGGAGTGTTTTTTGGAAGGGCCATCCTGCGTGACACTGCAGTGCCACTCCTAGATGGGCCCGGTGTTTGTGTCGGCCACTAGGGTCGCTTATCTTACTCACACAGCTACCTCATTGCGCCTCTTTTTTTCTTTGCGTCATGTGCTGTTTGGGGAGGGTTTTTTGGAAGGGCCATCCTGCGTGACACTGCAGTGCCACTCCTAGATGGGCCCGGTGTTTGTGTCGGCCACTAGGGTCGCTTATCTTACTCACACAGCTACCTCATTGCGCCTCTTTTTTTCTTTGCGTCATGTGCTGTTTGGGTAGGGTTTTTTGGAAGGGACATCCTGCGTGACACTGCAGTGCCACTCCTAGATGGGCCCGGTGTTTGTGTCGGCCACTAGGGTCGCTTATCTTACTCACACAGCTACCTCATTGCGCCTCTTTTTTTCTTTGCGTCATGTGCTGTTTGGGGAGGGTTTTTTGGAAGGGACATCCTGCGTGACACTGCAGTGCCACTCCTAGATGGGCCCGGTGTTTGTGTCGGCCACTAGGGTCGCTTATCTTACTCACACAGCTACCTCATTGCGCCTCTTTTTTTCTTTGCGTCATGTGCTGTTTGGGGAGGGTTTTTTGGAAGGGACATCCTGCGTGACACTGCAGTGCCACTCCTAGATGGGCCCGGTGTTTGTGTCGGCCACTAGGGTCGCTTATCTTACTCACACAGCTACCTCATTGCGCCTCTTTTTTTCTTTGCGTCATGTGCTGTTTTGGGAGGGTTTTTTGGAAGGGACATCCTGCGTGACACTGCAGTGCCACTCCTAGATGGGCCCGGTGTTTGTGTCGGCCACTAGGGTCGCTTATCTTACTCACACAGCTACCTCATTGCGCCTCTTTTTTTCTTTGCGTCATGTGCTGTTTGGGGAGGGTTTTTTGGAAGGGACATCCTGCGTGACACTGCAGTGCCACTCCTAGATGGGCCAGGTGTTTGTGTCGGCCACTAGGGTCGCTTAGCTTAGTCATCCAGCGACCTCGGTGCAAATTTTAGGACTAAAAATAATATTGTGAGGTGTGAGGTATTCAGAATAGACTGAAAATGAGTGGAAATTATGGTTTTTGAGGTTAATAATACTTTGGGATCAAAATGACCCCCAAATTCTATGATTTAAGCAGTTTTTTGGTGTTTTTTGAAAAAAACACCCGAATCCAAAACACACCCGAATCCGACAAAAAAAATTCGGTGAGGTTTTGCCAAAACGCGGTCGAACCCAAAACACGGCCGCGGAACCGAACCCAAAACCAAAACACAAAACCCGAAAAATTTCAAGTGCACATCTCTAGATTTAGAAGATATGTGACACCTTCATGTTGCAAGGTGTCACTGACTGAGGCTGAAGTGAGAGACACCCTGAGAAATACATTTGAATCCTCCTGGGCAGAGAGCCGGGTTTGGGGTTGTGTTGTAAGAGGAAGGAGAGCAGAGCTGCTGGCAGCTGGAATGAGAGGGATCTGCTGGAGGTTAGGGTCTCTTAATTAACTTTTTTCAGACATTTTCCTATATTATAGTATTCTACATTTTTCAAACATATTGAGCCTTGTATGTGTTCAATACACTCAGGCCATGTCGCTAGTGATGATAACAGACAAACTACATATACTGTACGACAAAGCTGCATTCTTCTCACCTAGAGATGAGCGGGTTCGGTTCCTCGGGATCTGAACCCCCCCGAACTTCACCCATTTTACATGGTTCCGAGGCAGCCTCGGATCTTCCCACCTTGCTCGGTTAACCCGAGCGCGCCCGAATGTCATCATCCCGCTGTCGGATTCTCGCGAGTTTCGTATTCTATATAAGGAACCGCGCGTCACCGCCATTTTCACTCGTGCATTGGAGATGATAGCGAGAGGATGTGGCTGCGTTCTCTCAGTTTGTGTTCAGTGTGCTGCATATTTCTGTGCTCAGTGTGCTGCAAATATCTGTGCTCAGTGTGCTGCAAATATCTGTGCTCAGTGTGCTGCAAATATCTACGTTCTCTGCCTGAAAAACGCTCCATATCTGTGCTGCATTGTAGTATATGGTAGGAGGACAGTGCAAAATTTTGCTGACCACCAGTATATATATAGCAGTACGGTACAGTAGTCCATTGCTCTACCTCTGTGTCGTCAAGTATACTATCCATCCATACCTGTGCTGCATTTTAGTTGTGCGCAGTATATAGTAGGAGGACAGTGCAGAATTTTGCTGACCACCAGTATATATATAGCAGTACGGTACAGTAGTCCATTGCTCTACCTCTGTGTCATCAAGTATACTATCCATCCATACCTGTGCTGCATTTTAGTTGTGTGCAGTATATAGTAGGAGGACAGTGCAGAATTTTGCTGACCACCAGTATATGTATAGCAGTATGGTACAGTAGTCCATTGCTCTACCTCTGTGTCGTCAAGTATACTATCCATCCATACCTGTGCTGCATTTTAATTGTGCACAGTATATAGTAGGAGGACAGTGCAGAATTTTGCTGACCACCAGTATATGTATAGTAGTACGGTACAGTAGTCCATTGCTCTACCTCAGTGTCGTCAAGTACACTATCCATCCATACCTGTGCTGCATTGTAGTTGTGCGCAGTATATAGTAGGAGGACAGTCAGAATTTTGCTGACCACCAGTATATATATAGCAGTACGGTACAGTAGGCCATTGCTATTGATATATTACTGGCATATAATTCCACACATTAAAAAATGGAGAACAAAAATGTGGAGGGTAAAATAGGGAAAGATCAAGATCCACTTCCACCTCGTGCAGAAGCTGCTGCCATTAGTCATGGCCGAGATGATGAAATGCCATCAACGTCGTCTGCCAAGGCCGATGCCCAATGTCGTAGTAGAGAGCATGTAAAATCCAAAAAACAAAAGTTCAGTAAAATGACCCAAAAATCAAAATTAAAAGCATCTGATGAGAAGCGTAAACTTGCCAATATGCTATTTACGACACGGAGTGGCAAGGAACAGCTGAGGCCCTGGCCTATGTTCATGGCTAGTGGTTCAGATTCACATGAGGATGAAAGCACTCATCCTCTCGCTAGAAAAATGAAAAGACTTAAGTTGGCAAAAGCACAGCAAAGAACTGTGCGTTCTTCTAAATCACAAATCCCCAAGGAGAGTCAAATTGTGTCGGTTGCGATGCCTGACCTTCCCAACACTGGACGGGAAGAGGTGGCGCCTTCCACCATTTGCACGCCCCATACAAGTGCTGGAAGGAGCACCCGCAGTCCAGTTCCTGATAGTCAAATTGAAGATGTCACTGTTGAAGTACACCAGGATGAGGATATGGGTGTTGCTGGCGCTGAGGAGGAAATTGACAAGGAGGATTCTGATGGTGAGGTGGTTTGTTTAAGTCAGGCACCTGGGGAGACACCTGTTGTACGTGGGACGAATATGGCCATTGACATACCTGGTCAAATTACAAAAAAAATCACCTCTTCGGTGTGGAATTATTTTAACAGAAATGCGGACAGCAAGGGTCAAGCCGTGTGTTGCCTTTGTCAAGCTGTAATAAGTAGGGGTAAGGACGTTAACCACCTAGGAACATCTTCCCTTATATGTCACCTGGAGCGCATTCATCAGAAGTCATTGACAAGTTCAAAAACTTTGGGTGACAGCAGAAGCAGTCCACTGACAACTAAATCCCTTCCTCTTGTAACCAAGCTCCTGAAAACCACACCACCAACTCCCTCAGTGTCAATTTTCTCCTTAGACAGGAAAGCCAATAGTCCTGCAGGCCATGTCACTGGCAAGTCTGACGAGTCCTCTCCTGCCTGGGATTCCTCCGATGCATCCTTGAGTGTAACGCCTACTGCTGCTGGTGCAGCTGTTGTTGCTGCTGGGAGTCGATCGTCATCCCAGAGGGGAAGTCGGAAGACCACTTGTACTACTTCCAGTAAGCAATTGACTGTCCAGCAGTCCTTTGCGAGGAAGATGAAATATCACAGCAGTCATCCTGCTGCAAAGCAAAACAATTTTGACGGGAAAAAATACTCGTATAAGCGTTTAAGATAAGAGTAATGGATTATACATTCCTTTTTCCTTTTATATCCACATTGGTGTTCTTTATTTCTCTCACTTCAGTGACGCGGTAGCAATTGATTCCACTCAGGTCCCAATGCATAAAAAACAGAAAAAAGACACAAAATGTGTCGAGTTGTTTAAAGTCTATCCTGATGTATATAGCCCACAGAACCCGTGAAAGGAGAAACTCAGAGAGTCTGGGATTCGTACCACGACTCACAATGGAGTATTCTACACCGTGCACGTAGCAGGTTCTTTATCCTAGACCTCGTGTGCCCTTCACCAAAGGATCCCGGACTCACACTGGTATCTCCCAAGATATATTCTAGGTGGTGACCTCACATAGGACAATTATCCAACGTGTTTTTAAAAGGATGCGTACCCAACTCACTTGAGAGGGAGGCAGGAACAAGCTTCAAAAGGTATCTTTACTCGGGTCCAACTAGCTCCTTCTATTCCTCCCGAAGTGCTTAATCCTCATGAGTATGTGGGAAAGAAAATTTGACATACAATGTGTAGCGTTGTTTTATGACCACAAATCCTTCATCCCTCAAAAAAATCCCACTCAGAAAGTTGGAGGAAGTATGTGGAGCGTACCCAGCTCACAGTGTTAGTTTCCACCACGTGTATAGAACGGTTGTTTTTAAATGTGGAACCCAGTGTAACGTCCACTAGATGTATATGAAAGGTGTGCGTACCCAACTCACTTGTAAACAAGATATTTATAATCTTGATAAAGGTTTCTTTTAATCTTGTTAAAAATGGTGCGTACCCTTACTCACACATGTGAATGGAGATATCCCTCTTATCTGGGTTTCTTTTCCTCTGTGGATTCCACTGGCTTCCAGCTTTATCCCAGGTCCACACGGAGTCTGTCCAGCTGGACAGTGGCTTGCACAGACTCCGTGTGGACCTGGGATAAAGCTGGAAGCCAGTGGAATCCACAGAGGAAAAGAAACCCAGATAAGAGGGATATCTCCATTCACATGTGTGAGTAAGGGTACGCACCATTTTTAACAAGATTAAAAGAAACCTTTATCAAGATTATAAATATCTTGTTTACAAGTGAGTTGGGTACGCACACCTTTCATATACATCTAGTGGACGTTACACTGGGTTCCACATTTAAAAACAACCGTTCTATACACGTGGTGGAAACTAACACTGTGAGCTGGGTACGCTCCACATACTTCCTCCAACTTTCTGAGTGGGATTTTTTTGAGGGATGAAGGATTTGTGGTCATAAAACAACGCTACACATTGTATGTCAAATTTTCTTTCCCACATACTCATGAGGATTAAGCACTTCGGGAGGAATAGAAGGAGCTAGTTGGACCCGAGTAAAGAAACCTTTTGAAGCTTGTTCCTGCCTCCCTCTCAAGTGAGTTGGGTACGCATCCTTTTAAAAACACGTTGGATAATTGTCCTATGTGAGGTCACCACCTAGAATATATCTTGGGAGATACCAGTGTGAGTCCGGGATCCTTTGGTGAAGGGCACACGAGGTCTAGGATAAAGAACCTGCTACGTGCACGGTGTAGAATACTCCATTGTGAGTCGTGGTACGAATCCCAGACTCTCTGAGTTTCTCCTTTCACGGGTTCTGTGGGCTATATACATCAGGATAGACTTTAAACAACTCTACACATTTTGTGTCTTTTTTCTGTTTTTTATGCATTGGGACCTGAGTGGAATCAATTGCTACCGCGTCACTGAAGTGAGAGAAATAAAGAACACCAATGTGGATATAAAAGGAATGTATAATCCATTACTCTTATCTTAAACGCTTATACGAGTATTTTTTCCCGTCAAAATTGTTTTACTGTGTCTTGTTTGGGTGTGGTGACACCCTTTAGGGGAATTATATACGTTAAAGCTGTTTCTTTTGGCGCATATCTCTAAGATAACTTCTTTCTGTGTTTTTTTCTGCTGCAAAGCAGATAACTCAGGCCTTGGCAGTCTGGGTGGTGTTAAACATGTGTCCGGCATCCACCATTAATTCACAGTAAATTAGACAATTTATTGAGTTAGTGTGTCCCCGGCACCAAATACCATCTAGGTTCCACTTCTCTAGGCAGGCGATACCGAGAATGTACACAGATCTCAGAAAAAGAGTCACCAGTGTCCTAAAAAATGCAGTTGTACCCAATGTCCACTTAACCACGGACATGTGGACAAGTGGAGCAGGGCAGACTCAGAACTATATGACTGTGACAGCCCACTGGGTTGATGTATTGCCTCCCGTGGCAAGAACAGCAGCGGCGGCACCAGTAGCAGCATCTCGCAAACGCCAACTCGTTCCTAGGCAGGCTACGCTTTGTATCACCGCTTTCCATAAGAGGCACACAGCTGACAACCTGTTACGGAAACTGAGGAACATCATCGTAGAATGGCTTACCCCAATTGGACTCTTCTGGGGATTTGTGACATCGGACAATGCCACCAATATTGTGCGTGCATTACATGTGGGCAAATTCCAGCACATCCCATGTTTTGCACATACATTGATTTTGGTGGTGCAGATTTTTTTTTAAAACAAGATGCGTGCAAGAGATGCTGTCGGTGGCCCGAAGAATTGCAGGCCACTTTCGGTATTCAGCCACCGCGTGCCGAAGACTGGAGCACCAGAAAATACTCCTGAACCTGCCCCGCCATCATCTGAAGCAAGAGGTGGTAACGAGGTGGAATTCAACCCTCTATATGCTTCAGAGGATGGAGGAGCAGCAAAAGGCCATTCAAGCCTATACATCTGCCTACGATATAAGCAAAGGAGGGGGAATGCACCTGACTCAAGCGCAGTGGAGAATGATTTCAACGTTGTGCAAGGTCCTGCAACCCTTTGAACTTGCCACACGTGAAGTCAGTTCAGACACTGCCAACCTGAGTCAGGTCATTCCCCTCATCAGGCTTTTTCAGATGAAGCTGGAGAGATTGAAGGAGGAGCTAAAACAGAGCGATTCCGCTAGGCATGTGGGACTTGTGGATGGAGCCCTTAATTCGCTTAACCAGGATTCACGGGTGGTCAATCTGTTGAAATCAGAGCACTACATTTTGGCCACCATGCTCGATCCTAGGTTTAAAGCCTACGTTGTATCTCTCTTTCCGGCAGACACAAGTCTGCAGAGGTTCAAAGACCTGCTGGTGAGACACTTGTCAAGTCAAGCGGAACGTGACCCGTCAACAGCTCCTCCTTCACATTCTCCCGCAACTGGGGCTGTGAGGAAAAGGCTAAGAATTCCGAGCCCACCTGCTGGCGGTGATGCAGGGCAGTCTGGAGCGAGTGCTGACATCTGGTCCGGACTGAAAGACCTGCCAACGATTACTGACATGTCGTCTACTGTCACTGCATATGATTCGGTAACCATTGAAAGAATGGTGGAGGATTATATGAGTGACTGCATCCAAGTAGGCACGTCAGACAGTCCATACGTATACTGGCAGGAAAAAGAGGCAATTTGGAGGCCCTTGCACAAACTGGATTTATTTTACCTAAGTTGCCCCCCCTCCAGTGTGTACTCCGAAAGAGTGTTTAGTGCACCCGTTCACCTTGTCAGCAATCAGCGTACGAGGTTACTTGCAGAAAATGTGGAGAAGATGATGTTCATCAAAATGAATTATAATTATTTCCTCCGTGGAGACATTCACCAGCAATTGCCTCTAGAAAGTACACAGGGACCTGAGATGGTGGATTCCAGTGGGGACAAATTAATAATCTGTGAGGAGGGCGATGCATACAGTGAAAGGGGTGAGGAATCGGAGGATGAGGAAGAGGTAGACATCTTGCCTCTGTAGAGCCAGTTTGTGCAAGGAGAGATTGATTGCTTCTTTTTTGGTGGGGGCCCAAACCAACCAGTCATTTCAGTCACAGTCGTGTGGCAGACCCTGTCGCTGAAATGATGGGTTGGTTAAAGTGTGCATGTCCTGTTTATACAACATAAGGGTGGGTGGGAGGGCCCAGGAACAATTCCATCTTGCACCTCTTTTTTCTTTAATTTATCTTTGCATCATGTGCTGTTTGGGGACTATTTTTTGAAGTGCCATCCTGTCTGACACTGCAGTGCCAATCCTAGATGGGCCAGGTGTTTGTGTCGGCCACTTGGGTCGCTTTAGCTTAGCCATCCAGCGACCTTGGTGCACCTCTTTCTTTCTTTGCATCATGTGCTGTTTGGGGACTATTTTTTGAAGTGCCATCCTGTCTGACACTGCAGTGCCACTCCTAGATGGGCCAGGTGTTTGTGTCGGCCACTTGGGTTGCTTAGCTTAGCCATCCAGCGACCTTGGTGCGCCTCTTTTTTTTCTTTGCATCATGTGCTGTTTGGGGACTATTTTTTGAAGTGCCATCCTGTCTGACACTGCAGTGCCACTCCTAGATGGGCCAGGTGTTTGTGTCGGCCACTTGGGTCGCTTAGCTTAGCCATCCAGAGACCTTGGTGCACCTCTTTTTTTCTTTGCATCATGTGCTGTTTGGGGACTATTTTTTGAAGTGCCATCCTGTCTGACACTGCAGTGCCACTCCTGGGGGTATATTTACTAAGTTCCCGATTTTGACCGATTTGGTGTTTTTTGATCAAAGTGTCATCTCAGGAATTTACTAAACTAAAATCTCGGCAGTGATGAGGCCATTCGTATTTTTTTGGTAGTCAAAGAAAAAATAAACGAATGAATACACCATTGGTCAAACGCGGCTGTTTAGGTATACAACTCGGTAATTTACTAAAAATTGTATTTCACAAACACCGGCAATAGCCAAACACTGCCGTGAAAAAATACAATTAGTAAAAAAAAGCAGTTTTAAAATAGACCTGCTTTTTTTTACCGTGTTCTGATAGTCATGCACGGATCCATGAGATCCGTGCATGTTTATCAGTGGGAAGGGGTGGGAAACTGTTAAAAAAAAATAAAAAAAAATGCGTGGGGTTACTCGCGGTCAACCGCTGACCACAAAGTTCCCACCATTGGATACACTGTAGCGCCTATGCACTACATTGTATCTCTGCCGTGCGCAGCCTGACTGACAGCTCAGGAGCGCACAGGCAATCAGGAGAGTGCCACGACGTGGCGCTCCCTGATTGGCTGAAGGGACCCTCTTTGACAGGAGTCACGGGGGGTCTCGGCAGTCGGGGAAAGGGGTCCCATGTGTAAACATGGGACCCCTTTCAGTGCGTGGTTCGGGTTTTTCGGTTTGTTTTTTTGCCAAGTACGTGGATTACAAGCTCATAAGAGGACCGATCTACACTGGATTTTTGTGAGTAGAATTTTATTTTCAGGTACCCCATGGATTCTACTTGGAGAAGTGGACCGACCCTCGTGTGAACATAGGTAAGTATGTGTGAATGTAGGTGTGCATGTATGTAATAAAGTTTTACTTTCAAGGTGTGTCAGTTCTGTTTTTATTTGGGTATTTTTTTGTAGTAGTACTACAGGTACCAGCGGGCCCGTTTTTCCACCACATGCTTGTACTTGTGGTTCTCCAAGTACCAGCTTGCGGGGGAGGCTTGCTGTGACTTGTAGTACTGCTACGAAAAACAATATTCTTATTTTTACACATGGCTATCAGCCCCCCATCCGCAGCCCTTGGATGGGAGGGACAGACTCGGGCTTCACCCCTGGCACTTGGGTGGCTGGAGGGGGGGACCCCTTGATTTAAGGGGTCCCCACTCCTCCAGAGCACCCCGGCCAGGGGTGACTAGTTAGTGATTTAATGCCAGGGCCGCAGGGACCGATATAAAAGTGTCCCCCGGCTGTGGCATTATCTCTCTGACTAGTGGAGCCCGGTGCTGGTTCAAAAAATATGGGTGACCCCTACGTTTTTTGTCCCCCGTATTTTTTTGCACCAGGACCGGACGCAGAGCCCGGTGCTGGTTGTTTAAATATGGGGGAACCCCAGTCATTTTTTCCCCCATATTTTTATGACCAGGACCTGCTCAAAGAGCCCGAGGCTGGTTTTGCTTAGGAGGGGGGACCCCACACATTTTTTTTTTTTAACTCTTTAAACACTTTTTTAAGGTACACAATCAAGCCCTGCACGGATCTCACAGATCCGGCCGAGATTCATTGTGTTAATGTCGGCAGTGTTTTACTGATCACTCACGTAAAACACTGCCCGACATTACGAATGACATCGACATCGGAAAAAAAGAAAATGCAGAATACGACAGCATAGTAAATGAGGCGTAAAAAAACAAAAAAGTTGCAAATTCACACATTTGATGTCATTAATGTTTGAACTTTAACCTCATTCTTAAAAATATGAATTTTAGTAAATATACCCCCTAGATGGGCCAGGTGTTTGTGTCTGCCACTTGGGTCGCTTAGCTTAGTCATCCAGCGACCTCGATGCAAATTTTAGGACTAAAAATAGTATTGTGAGGTGTGAGGTGTTCAGAATAGACTGGAAATGAGTGGAAATTATGGTTATTGAGGTTAATAATACTATGGGATCAAAATGACCCCCAAATTCTATGATTTAAGCTGTTTTTGAGGGGTTTTTGAAAAAAAAACACCCGAATCCAAAACACACCCGAATCCGACAAAAAATTTTCAGTAAGGTTTTGCCAAAACGCATCCGAATCCAAAACACGGCCACGGAACAGAATCCAAAACCAAAACACAAAACCCGAAAAATTTCCGGTGCACATCACTATTCTCACCAAACGTGAGACATCTCTGTGTGTACCATTTCACATTGGAATAGACCTGGATGTAGCACTGGGCAATGTATGAGTTGACAGGGGAGGACACTGCATTCTTATTTAGGAACTGGAAAGTGCCAGAATTAGATTAAGTACTTCGTCCATAGACTGGCATGGTCAATTGAACTATGTAAATAACTAGAAAAGTAGATTTTATTTACCATAAATGTATGCTTTACTTTAACGCCCCCCCCAAAAAAAAAAAAACTTGACAAGATAGAAACACATATGGTACTTGTACTGGATGAAAGGATAGTAGAATGGTGTTATAACACAAAGAGAAAAACCTGGGATGATAAATGAGATACAGATAGAGGGCATGTCATATGGGTTAAATGAGGACAGATTTTGAAGAAGATAGGTTGATCAAAGAATGTATAGATAATGGTGTCCCCTTTAGGTTTAGGTAAGAGCAGATGTTGTACCTCTTCTTCATACAGAATTTGTAGAGTGTAGGCTTAGGCTTGGTACTGTGAATAAAATGTATGAGCTACAGTATATAAATTGTGGACACAGAATGCTCAAAACAAATGGGAGTAGAGAAGTCAGGCATGGTAAGAAAACAGTTTTAATTGGAGGGGTCACCAACTGATCTCAGACAATTCTTGGAGATACATTACTTTTATTATACAGTTGATATTGACATTTTGTGTATGCTAAAAAAATAAAGAAAAGGCCTCGGGAAATATTTACCAATAAACATCTTGTCAGTGGTTTTGTACTCAAGATTTAAAAAGGCATCAATATTAAATGCAATACCAGGAGTGGTTTGTTTTTAATATTATTGCCCTTCTGAATCCCAAGTGATACATGAAACCAGTGATAAATGGCAGCTTTGAAAAGTCTTTTTTTAGTAAATATACAGTACCCCTATAAATCAGCAAGCATATGTCTAAGTTGTAGCAATGATTAATCATTTATGATTTGTGCATGCTAATGTCATGCAAGTGCCATCTTAACATCATGAAAGTCTATTTTTTGTGCGAGGAAGCTGAGTTATAGCTTTTCTCTTTTTGCATAAAATATGCGTTTCTGTTTTACAAATGTGAAGACTTCTGCTTCTTATGTTTCTTACACCTATGTAGTCTTATGTTTAGAGCGGTGGACTGGGGAAGGAAGGATCAAGCAAATGTATGCCTAGCTCAATATGCACAATATATGGAATCAACTTGATGCTGTACTACAGGTCACTAATAGAACACAAGTATTCACCAACAAATTCTGAGATACAAAGTCATATACAATAAGGATTTTCTCTTCCTCTCGTATGACACTGCAGGCAGAATATATAAAGAAAGGAAAGGAAAATATATCTCATAGGTAATATTGTACAAGCCAAAGTAAATCCACTATGTTGTTCACGCTGCATTCTAGAGTATGGGAGGTGTACCGAAACCCTTCTTGTAGTTATAAAGGGGTCTATTCATGAAGTAGTGAAAAGTGTGGAGAAGTAAGCCAGTGGAGAAGTTGCCCATAGCAACCAATCAGCATTGAAGTAACATTTATAATTTGCATACTATACAATAGTACGGCGTAGCTGATTGGTTGCCATGGGCAACTTCTCAACAGGCTCACTTCTCCACTCTTTTCACTGTTTCATGAATAGATCCCACCGAGACTAATCCCAAATAGTATGCAAAGGCGATAGGTAGAAAATAAGTAACAGCTGTAGGCTGTATAAGCACTCATACAAGTACGTAGTCCTCTGAGTAACACTCTTACTATATTATTTCTTTGGATTCTGCACATCCAGCATCTTTGTACTTGTAATCCCACTTCTTAAGGGATCAGTATGAATTGCCGGCGATCCTGGCTGTCATGAACAGCGGGATCCCATCTGCCTAATGTTGGCAGAAGGATGAGCACTAGAAGGCCACTTGCGTGCGTGCTGTGCTTGCCATGCTGCCGGCACAGTGGCTCACTACACTCACCACAGGTTCTATTCTCCCTCTATGGGTGTCACGAACACCCACAAATGGAGAATAGCCTGTGTCGCTGGTATTCTGGCTGCAGCATTTCACTGCTAGTCAGGATCCCTGCATCCGCATTGTGACCGCCGGGATCCTGACTAGCAGTATTTTAACTGCTTCCCCTTCTTAACTGTCATAGATGTCTGATGAATTTTCAAGACACCTAAATAATAGATATTAAAATAAGAAAGCATATAGCATAATAATGCCTTTAAATGGAAAAAACTTTGAATACTGTAAGTTACGCTAAAACTATGATGGATTATTTGCTATTATATTGAATAGAGCACGCTATTTCCTACAAGTGTTCCAAATATTTTTGTTGGATGTAGTTTGTGTTATAGTTTAACTAGCTGATGTGCCTGGTTTTACCCAGGCTCAGGCAAAGGTTTGAAGTGCGGGAGCTGCACCTTGCCAGCACTGCAGGACATTCTGAGGCCTCATCCTTCCAGTTGGGGGCATTGCAGCACTGGCACATGTGGCTCATGGTACCCAGGGCAAGGGGCGGATCCAGAAGAAAATGAAAGGGGGGGGCACCATGATAGGGTAACAGTAATAGTTATATGTACATGCACCTAAGGCATGTGTGCTCCCAGATAAGGAGTGTGGTATTACAGGGGGCGTGGCCTCACAGAATACACCATCAGGTAGTGATTGGTTATCGGAGCACATCCTGGTTTATTGCCAATGTTTCACCCTGATGAAAAGGCTGATTGGGCCTTGAAATGTTGGTCACCTGTTCTATTAGTTATGTGAGCCTGGAAGGCACCCCAGCACAATATAATTATTATAGTTTTTAGTTGGTGGTGGCAGGTGCAGCATACCTTGTTTTGGGCACTGCACTGACACTCAGACTGCAGGACATGAACTGCCCATCTTTGATTAGCAGAAGCAGCCAGCTGGATCTCCAACAAGCAGCATAAGACATCTGCAGGACAGCCCTGTCACAATCACACGGGCCGCCTTCTCAAAGCTGAGGCTGAGTTTGACTGCACCTAGCATGGTGGTAAAGGAAGTGAAGGAGGAAGCGCTGGGAAACTGTGCAGCGCAGTGAGGGCTAATGAAGCCTTCTGCGCCGTCATAAGTAACAGTCTTACTCGATGCTGGCATTTGAACCCTGCGCCTGGGCTGTACTCTGGTCGGCTGGCAGTGGGGGAGGTAGGTTGCGGTGTGAGCAGGGGGAGGCTGGATTTGCAGCTCCAGCCTCCACGTTGGTTACAACATGGACTTGCTGTTAGAGCAGCGGCGGGTCCTAGTGCCTGCCGGCTCTTTTATCAAATCTGACGGAAATAGCAGTAGTGCTGCTGCTGTTCTCCTTTTAAAAAAGAAAAGTCAGAAATGACTGGGGGGCACGAGCCCGAGTGCCCCCCCCCCCCCCGGATCCGCCTATGCCCAGAGCTATAGAGCTGCCTGTCTCAAAAGCCATGTTAGGACCATTCGCCATGCCTGACCTTACAAGGACGTACTCCCGTTTCTACTATCTTCCTCGATTGTTTTTTCATATTGAGACTGTCCTGCTCTGTGCACCTCTGGGTTATTTTGGTGGTACTTGGCCACCGCAGCACCGCAGGATTACTCTGCACATATTTCCTTGCCGCATTTTGAAGTTGCTACTTCCTTTTAGCGTCAATGTATCTGGCACAACTTTTGTAAGGAGCCTTCTTGGGGACAAAAAGAGGTGATGCATGTGAGAGGGATGGGTGGTGTGGTGGTGTCCATCACAATGGCCTTTAAAGATGGGGCCTATGTGACACGTTCAGGACCAAAATTCTCGTAGAGCTCACCATTGCAGTAAATCTCGAAGTTGAAATCAAACAGTTGCCCAGTCACTCCCAGTTTGCATAATCAATTTTTTCCTCCCAAACCTTGGAAAACAGACAATGGTCATTCAGACAGAGAGATGGGACATGTTAAGGAGGTACTTAGCGGAGCTGCTATAGTTGTCCCCATCGCTGTCATGGGAGATGATGGAGAAGTCCTCCCAGTTGTCCACCACGTGCCTCAAAATTAGCTCCCAAGCCATTAGCTGAGTGTTATACATGAGATAGGAGAGGGTCCAAAACATGCATTCTCTGACTCCGCCTCCTGTGATGGGAACAATGAGTTGAAGCACCATCTACCCTATACCATTCAAAAACTCAATTGTCATGTTTGACAAAATGAAAAATCCTAATACAAATCAAGTAAAGCATCCAAATAGAAAACACTTAGTCAAAGTGTTATGTCCTTCAGTGGTGACTCGAGAGGTGGGGCTGCAGCACAGTCCAAAATTCAAATATGGGAGCCACACCAACTGCCACTTCAAATGCTGCCAAACATCATTGGCAGTTGGTGTGTCTCACCTGTTTGAATATTGGACTGCACTGCAGTCTCACCACTAGAGCAACCACTCGTCCCAGATAATGAGCTTACAGACTCGCAGCACTTGGGACATGTTGCTTTGTCACCAAAACATATTGGGGGAGATTCAAATGTTTGAAAAGTCAGTTGGGACTAATAGACAGGAAAAAACAGACACCCAACTGACTTTTCAAACATTTGAATCTCCCCCATTGAATAACAGGAAACTTTTTGCCCTTTTTCACCCCTTAAGAGCCGAATTTAAAAAAAAAACACTGCTTAGTGGGTGCTTATGTCGTGGAAGGAATATACTCCGAGCAGGGCTTAAAGTGGTCAGGGAGAGGTGGTGGAACTCATTAACTCAACACTTCTATCACACACACACACACACACACACACACACACACACACACACACACACACACACACACACACACACACACACACACACAGCAGAGCCAGGGCCAGTGTTAGTGTTTTGGCACCCTCCTGAAAATTATAAATGAGTGCCCTATTTCCCATACTTTTTAAAGGACAATTGATCTCACAAAGAAGCAGTGTTGTCACACAATAGTACCCTCAATTCAAATGACACCACACAGCACAATCTTATTCACATTACACCGCATGTACTGCCCTTGATTCATATTACACCATAAAGCAATGCCCTATTATAGTTACATCACTCAGTAGTGCTCTTTATTCATGTTGCGCTACACAATGGTACCCTTTATATATGTTATGCACAGTAGTGCCCCTTATACACAATTTCCACAGTAGTAGTGCCCCTTACACATAATGAATACAGTAGTGCCGCTTATACACATAATGCCCACAGTAGTAGTGCTGCTTATATACAGAATGCCCACAGTAGTAGTGCCCCTTACACATAATACCCACAATAGTAGTGCCCCTTACACATAATGGCCACAGTAATGCCGCTTAGACACATAATGCCCACAGTGGTGCGCGTTATACACATCTCTGTCTCTGTCACTCCAACAGCTCACCATCTGTGTTCCTCCCACAACTCCATGCCCTGTATCCCTCCAGCAGCTTCCCCACCTTTCTTCTCCCTTCAGCCCCTCTCATCTTGTCTTCAAGATAAACAGAGCCTGCTCCCATTCATGGTTTTTCTTCACTTCAGCAGCATTGGCATCATCTATTCATCCCCTCCTCAGGTCCCAGTGCCGAAAAAGGAAGCCATTGGGACCTGAGGAGGGGATGAATGCTGTCCAACAGACACAGGGTGTGTGAGTACCAGGAGGGGTGGGCTGTAGATGGAGGAGGACCATGGAGCCATCAGTACCAGAGGAAAGGGGAGCTGGCTGCAGCTCATTAATAACACTAGTGCCACCTGCATAATTAAATGAGATAGGTGATGGGCCAGGCTTTTCTGCTGGAATTACTGAGCAGGGCAATGGAGGAGGTGGAACTAGTTCCCTTACCATTGCAGGTGGTTGAACTCAGTTCCAGCTCAAACCCCCCCTTCCTTCACTTTAACCCCTGACTCCATGAATTTCCTGCATCTAGGTCCAGGGGTTGATAAGACAGTCAGTACATTTCACAAGGGGAGGAAACATTTGACCCCCTTTCATCCCCTTAGTGGGTGAGTTTTGAAAAATCCCTGTTCAGTGGATGCTCATGTCATGGAAGAAATATACTCCCTGAATATTATGCACCTAGGTCCGGGGGCTTGGGCTGGGCATTGATGAGTCAGACCTGGATGATGGGGAGGTCTGGCATGTATTCTGGTGTTGTATGGAGGCCTAGGTAGGAATAAGGGTCAGTGTGAAAGAGATAGGGTCCTGGTGAAGGCCAGTGTGGCACACTGCAAGGAGGTTTATGGACCTTGTTGCTGTATGGGCCTATGTGGATTTGGGCCTGTGAAAGGCACACAATTAAATTCTCTCTGCTCTAACTGCCAGGCTTAGAGGTCCAGTATTTTTGAACAACTGCCAATGGGAAAGCAAATACCTCTCAAAATACCAGACCTCTAACCCTGAGTAGTTGTAGCTTGAGTCAGGAGACAGAAATTGGCAACAGACTCCTGCGGGTAAATTTACTAAGGTGGGAGATTTTTAGAACTGGTGATGTTGCCCATGGCAACCAATCAGATTCTACTTACCATTTATATAGCTGCTTATAGCAGATAATAGATATAATCTGATTGGTTGCTATGGGCAACATCATCAGTTCTAAAAAATCTCCCACTTTAGTAAATTTACCCCCTGTTATCTTTATGCAGGAGACATGGTTATCATCAGGAGTGTATCTCCTATTGGCCAGGATGGCACTTGCCAGGGGCGCCCCCGGCAGTGCCTCCCATGCCAGGGTGTAGAATGACATAGTAGATCTCACTGAGTACATCCCTTAGCAGTGCTCATCCACTGCCGGACTCTCTGAAGCGTATTGCACTTTGACACTCTCTGTGACTACGGTCACAATGATGGTGAATATAGCCAGGGAGCGGGGCACTTCCAGGTATGCGGAGGGGAGAGGCACCTCCTCTTCCTCATCCGCTCCCCTTCTCATTGGTCCCACGTGGTCTGTCACCAAACACCAGCCACTACAATCAGCACCAGTCAGCAGTGCAGCATGAGCATACCTGTAAATTTTCTGCAGTACCGTAGTTGCACTGCATGGTCTATCCTGGCAGTCTGGATCACAGCTTACAAAGAGCTCTGTATGGAGAGATATCTAGACCAGTGACTGCCTGTCCAGCTGTGTTGAGACTACAAGTCCCAGCACACCTTGTCAACTGGATTTGCTGGGACATGTAGTGCCACCACATCTAGAGAGGGTTTTTTAACTGTATGTAACTGTACATATATCCCCTCGTTGTCCCTGTCCGCACCCTCCTTGTAATTCCCCCTCAGTGTCCCCACCCACACCATCCCTGTAACTGCCGCCTCAGTGACCCTGCCCATACACTCCTGTAATTCCCTCTCAGTGTCCCTGCCCACACTCTTCCCATAATTCCCCCTCAGTATCGCTGCCCACACCCTCCCCGTAATTACCTCTCAGTGTCCCTACCAGCACCCTAACCATAATTCCCCCTCAGTGTCCCTGCCTGCACCCCTCCCTGTAATTCTCCCTAAGTTTTCCTAACCTCAGCCTCCCGTGTCCCTACCCGCACACTCCTGTAATTCCCTCTAAGTGTCCCTTCCCGCACCCTCCTTGTAATTGCCCCTCAGTGTCCTTGACCTCAGCCTCCCTGTAGCCCCTCCCTCTCATTTTCAGTACCCGAACCCTCTCTGTAATTCCCCAGCAGTATCCCTGACCCCAGCCTCCTTGTAACTCCCCCCTCAGTGTCCCTGCCCACACCCTCCTGTAATTCAACCTCAGTGTCCCTGCCCATACCCTCCCCGTAATTCCCCCTCAGTGTCCTTGCCCACACACTCCCTGTAATTGCCCCTTAGTGTCCCTGACCTCAGCCTCCCTGTAAGCCCTCCACCTCATTGTCCCTACCACATAGGCAAACTCAGGAAGGGGGGGGGTTCTGGTTGCCCGGAAACCCACTCCTCTTGGCAAGTGGCTCAAATTATGAAAACAATAGCAATGGTATATAATACGATAACTAGAGCTACCACCATATAATGCAGTTTAAGGGACAGAGCAGAGCTGCTGCACATGCCCAGTGGTAGCATCTTCTTCTACCAAGTTTGGTGTGTGAATCCTCAATCAGTACACTGGACAAGAGAGCAGCTCCCAGGAAGAAAAGACAGGAGCCTTACCATGAGGTGGGAGAATGTGTGCTTAAAAAGTGCAGAACTAGTTCTATTATGTTTGTGTATTTATTTATTATGGTATGTTTAATCTTTTTCCTGACCACTTATTTATATTATTTAAATGTGTGATACAGCCTATACTATAGACCATCTATAGTGTTAAATATTAATACTGTATTCAATACAGTATACATTAATGTCCAGGGTCGGTACTAGGTTCTTCTACCGCTCCCCCAGACTCCCACAATTGCTCCAATGTTCCGCAGATTGGAGATTTTGTACTGCATTTGGAAACCCCCCTCTAGAAATCCTGCATTTGCCACTGTACCTGCACCCTCCCTGTAATTCTCCCTCAGTGTCCCTGATCTCAGCCTACCTGTAACTCCCCCCTCTGGGTCTCTGGGTGGGGGCCACCAGTTCCTTACTTTTCCACGGGCGCTCAGACCCCTAGATACACCCCTGGTTATTATCATTCAAAAACCAGGTGTATTGGATATCTCAAACTGTTGGTGAATCTAGATCCAAGGATGCGTCTACATTTGGGATATATTTTCACACAAGAAGAAATATAGAAATGTTGTGAGTAATTTGGTGGAAAATATACAGTACTGAATGATTCATAGTGACAATTTACATATGCAAATTTTTCTTTTCTCTGAAGTTAACTGGAATAATAGAGAGGAACACAGCTGTCCAGATACATCCACCCAGATTCGCAACCAAGTGGCAAATTGCCATTGTATGAATTCTTCCATTCACAACCACTAATTACCCTTCCTGATGTATTGAGGAAGATTTTTCAATTCAGTCTTCTGTCATATTTAAAAATGAATACAGACATAACTGAGACTTCTTTCAAGCAGACTCCGTAATTCATATCTGGTGGACTTAGCCTGCCAATCAAAAAGTTTGAGCATTCATCTGAAACCTAATTATCAGTGTAACTGCAGTCAATATCCTGCCCACCTCAAACAACATCCTGACTTCGGCCCTCATTCCGAGTTGTTCGCTCGTTATTTTTCTTCGCATCGGTGCGATTTTCCGCTAACTGCGCATGCGCAATGTTCGCACTGCGGCTGCGTCAAGTAAATTTGCTAAGAAGTTTGGTATTTTACTCACGGCATTACAAGGTTTTTTCTTCGTTCTGGTGATCGGAGTGTGATTGACAGGAAGTGGGTGTTTCTGGGCGGAATATGACCGTTTTATGGGTGTGTGTGAAAAAACGCTGCCGTTTCTGGGAAAAACGCGGGAGTGGCTGGAGAAACGGGGGAGTATCTGGGCGAACGCTGGGTGTGTTTGTGACGTCAAACCAGGAACGACAAGCACTGAACTGATCGCACTGGAAGAGTAAGTCTGGAGCTACTCAGAAACTGCAAAGAAAAGTCTTTTCGCAATATTGCGAATACTTCGTTCGCAATTCTGCTAAACTAAGATTCACTCCCAGAGGGCGGTGGCTTAGCGTGTGCACTGCTGCGAAAAGCGGCTAGCGAGCGCACAACTCGGAATGAGGGCCTTCTTTCTCTAACCTTACAAACAAATGTATTAGGTATGCACTCAGTGCCTCTAACAAGAACAAGGGAAATGTTCTCCACATTTTCTTTGTAATGGTGACGGAATAGCTCTAGATGGTATCACTGTGTTGTAGAATTCAGAATGACAAAATATTTTTTTCCTGGCTATCATAAAAACATAGGATGCTGCAGCCTAAAGCTTTTCATAAACATCTTAACTGAATGAGAAATCGGTGACATTTCAGGCAAATTGCGTTTCCCAGTTGATCTGGCCATTTCACAAAAGGGGTGAATTTCAAGTCTGACAGCATTGGAGTTCCATTCTTATCATATGGGAAGGTAGTTTATCAAGGTGCTTGTAAAAGTAGATTGTTACATAGGTGCCCTGTAAGAAGTAGAATTTTATATGTGAAGTGTTCAACAAGTATTTTCTTACAGGAATAAAATATGCTTATATGTGACATTACTTCAGTGGCATCCCTAGGGGTGTGCGGTCACTACTTTGCTCTTACCTACTGCATTGGGTGTCTCTACACCTGGTGATGCCACTGCATTAATTTAATCCAATGATAAATATGAAATAATTTACAGTTTTACACACTAAAGTTCTGGTAATAGTCAAGGGAAGTAATCATCACTGTATTTACAGGAATCAGTGGCTTTCTTACGTCAGTCATATGCAAACATTCTTATATGAACATGTGTACTCAATACAGTATTCAGGAAATAGGTTACATAAATAAGCTGTGTTTTCTTTAGTAAGTGATGACAATTATCCACCTTCTTACGCAGTAAGTGGATCACAAAATGTTTTGTGTAATAAACTCAGTGTATACTTTAGGGAAGTGTCAGATGGGAGTATTTAATGCTTTCATTTTTCACTAAATATAAAAATAATGTAAAAAAGTAGTTTGGAGAAATTCGTGTCACAGAATCATTTTCGTAACTACAAATGCTGCTTCTTGGGGCTTGCTTAGGAAATGCATTATTGCATTAAGATTAATGTTAACTCTTCTGTAGTAATTATGTATTGTTTCTTTCAGGGGAGCTCTACTGAGTTTCTCTGAAAAGACTTATGTTAGGTTTTTTATTTTCAGGGAGAACTGCTGGCAACAGTCTCCCTGCTTCGTGGGACTTAGGGGGCAGAAGTAGGAACCAACTTCCTGAATAGTTTCATGGCTCTGCTTCTGGCTGACAGGACACTATTAGCTCCTGAAGGGTACTGAACGCTAGCTGTGGTTATGTGCTCACTCCCACAGCACACCGTCACCCCCCTTGCAGAGCCAGAAGTCAGAAGACAGGTGAGCGTTAGAAGAAAAGATCTTCAATCAAAGTGACGGCTAAAGGTACCGCGCGGCTGACGGGAGCGCAGCACGCCATGTTGCCCACACATACACAGGCACTGCAGGGTGCAGGGCGCCCCGCCCTGGGCAGCATGAAACCTATTGAAACTGGCATAAATAAGGGGCATAAGTTGCTGAGGCACAGTCCTACCCCTGCCAGTATAAAAAATTACGTCATAAATGCTGAGGAGAAATGCGCCATTACGGGGGCGGGGCTTCCTCCTCAGTCAGCCAGCACACTGCTCAGAGCCATTTTCTCTCCCTCCAGGCTGCAGAGAAGAGCGCTGGTCCTCCTCCACTGCTGAACCAAGTATCAGGGTCAAAACAGGGGGGGCGAGTGTAATATTCGGTGCTATAACCTATTATTCATAATATAAAGTGCTTGAGGATCTCTGTGTACAAAGTACGCGACATAGGGATTTTTGTCTCTGTGTACAAAGTATGCGGCACAGGGATTTTTTCTGTTAGCGCTGAGGTGTGAGCTGGCAATTCCTTCTGTATCCTTCTGACAGACTTTACTGTGGGTCTGTCCCCATTAAGCCCCGGAGTGTCTGTGGTGTGAGTGTGCACGTGTGTGACATGTCTGAGGCAGGGAGCTCTTCCCCTGAGGGAGCCATTTTAGGGAAACAGAGTTGTAATGTGGTGGCGCTGCCGGCACACCACGAGCCTGAATGGGTGAAAATATTACGTGATAGTGTGAATCATATCAGTAAGAGATTGGATAAGTCTGAGTCTCATGCAGAAAGCTAGAGAAAATCAGTGGAAGATGTGATTTTTAGTGGTTCTGCTTTTTCATCCACAGGCGTCACCTCTGGTTCACATAAAAGACCATTTGCACAAATAGTACAAACTGATACCGACACGGACTCTGATTCCTGTGTTGACGATAGTGATTCCAGGGGGATAGATACTAAATTGTCAAAAAGCATTCAATACATGATTGTTGCTATAAAGGATGTTTTGGAAGTTACGGAAGGCCCTCCTGTACCTCAGGAGAAGGCTTATTTTTATAAAGAAAGAAAAATTAATGTAACTTTCCCTCCTTCTCATGAGCTAAATACTCTATATGAGGGAGTTTGGGTAAACCCTGAAAAGAAATTTCAGATTCCAAAAAGGATTCAGGTTGCTTATCCTTTCCCGGCAGAGGACAGGAAAAGATGGGAGTCACCCCCGTAATAGACAGTGCCCTGTCAAGGTTAACTAAAAAGGTGATTCTCCCTGCACCTGGGACGGCTTCACTGAAGGAGCCGGCAGACCGCAAGTTGGAGACTACATTAAAATCTATTTATGTGACCAATGGTACGTTGCTTAGGCCCACCATTGCTTGCGCGTGGGTGAGTAGGGCTATCGAAAAATGGTCAGATAACTTGTCATCGAAAATTGACAAGATAGATAGAGACGAGATACTCCTGACGTTAGGTCATATAAAAGACGCTGCTGCATACATGCTAGAAGCCATGAAAGATATTGGACTCTTGGGTTCAAAAGCCGCTACCATGGCAGTATCAGCTCGGAAGGCGTTGTGGATTCGCCAGTGGAATGCTGATGCAGATTCCAAAAGAAATATGGCGGCTCTCCCGTATAAAGGTGAGGCCTTGTTTGGAGATGGGCTGGATGCGTTAGTCTCTGCGGCTACCGCAGGTAAGTCGACATTCTTGCCTTATGCTTCTGCACCGGTGAAAAAGACACATCACTCTCACATGCAGTCCTTTTGGCCCAACAAATACAAAAAGGCCAAAGGTTCCCCCTTCTTTGAAGGTAAAGGAAGGGGAACAGGAAAGAAATCCGCAGTGTCTCCTGGATCGCAGGAGCAGAAATCAACCCCTGCTTCTGCCAAATCTGCAGCATGACGCTGGGGCTACCTTGCAGGAGTCCGCTCGGGTGGGAGCACGTCTGAAACTTTTCAGTCAGATCTGGCTTCAATCTGGCCTGGACCCATGGGTTTTACAAATAGTATCCCATGGATACAAACTGGAGTTTCAAGACGTGCCCCCATGCCAATTTTTCAAATCGACCTTGCCAGCTTCTCATCCAGACAGAGAAGTTGTAACAGCTGCAATTCAAAAATTATGTCAGGATCAAGTAATTGTCCTGGTACCCTTGTCACAGCAAGGAGAAGGTTTTTATTCAAGCCTTTTCGTAGCTCCGAAGCCGGACAGCTCAGTCAGACCAATTTTAAACCTGAAAAATCTGAATCTCTACCGCAAAAGGTTCAAGTTCAAGATGGAATCTCTGAGGGCAGTGATTTCCAGTCTGGAGGAAGGGGACTTCATGGTGTCAGTAGACATAAAAGATGCTTACTTGCATGTTCCCATTTATCCTCCTCACCAAGCTTATCTGAGATTCGCAATACCGGATTGCCATTACCAGTTCCAGACGTTGCCATTCGGGCTCTCCACGGCACCGAGGGTATTCACCAAGGTGATGGCAGAGATGATGGTCCTCCTTCGACAACAAGGAGTCAATATAATTCCTTACCTGGACGATCTCCTGATAAAAGCGAGATCCAGGGAACGGTTGGTGCAGAACATTGCTCTATCCCTGTCAGTACTCCAACAACACGGTTGGATCATGAATTTTCCAAAGTCACAATTGGAACCGACGACAAGATTGTCCTTTCTGGGGATGATACTGGACACAGAAGTACAGAGAGTATTTCTTCCAGTAGAAAAGGCTCTGGAAATCCAGAGAAGGGTAAAACAGATTTTGAAACCAACAAGAGTGTCAATACATCAATACATTCGGTTGTTGGGGAAGATGGTGGCGGCCTACGAGGCCATACAGTTTGGCCGATTCCATGCCAGAGTATTCCAGTGGGACCTGTTGGACAAGTAGTCCGGATGCCACCTACACATGCACCGGAAGATAATCCTGTCCTCCAAAGCCAGGATTTCACTCCTGTGGTGGCTACACAGTTCTCACCTACTAGAGGGACACGGGTTCGGGATTCAGGACTGGGTCCTAGTAACAACGGATGCAAGTCTCCGAGGCTGGGGAGCAGTCACACAGGGGGAAAGTTTCCAAGGAAAATGGTCAAGTCAGGAAACCTGCCTTCATATAAACGTTCTGGAATTGAGTCATTTACAACAGCCTTCTACAAGCGGTACATCTTCTTCAAGATCAACCCGTGCAAATCCAATCGGACAATGTAACAGCAGTCATGTACATAAACCGCCAAGCAGAGTGGCAATGGCAGAGGTGACAAAGATCCTCCTCTGGGCAGAAAGGCATGCAAGAGCTCTGTCAGCAATTTTCATTCCGGGAGTGGACAACTGGGAAGCAGACTTCCTCAGCAGACATGATCTCCATCCAGGAGAATGGGGCCTCCACCAAGAAGTCTTCACAGAGGTGACAAGTCTTTGGAGAGTTCCTCAAGTAGACATGATGGCATCTCATCTCAACAAGAAGCTACAGAGATATTGTTCCAGGTCGAGAGACCCTCAAGCAGTAGCAGTGGATGAACTGGTGACCCAGTGGGTGTTTCGGTCGGTATATGTCTTCCCTCCACTTCCACTGATACCAAAAGTTCTCAAAATCATAGGAAGAACAAGGGTTCGAGCAATTCTCATTGCCACAGACTGGCCAAGGAGGGCTTGGTATACAGATCTTCAGGCGTTGCTTATAGAAGATCCTCGGCCTCTTCCTCCTCACGAGGACCTGCTGCAGCAGGGGCCGTGTGTGTATCAAGACTTACCGCGGCTACATTTGACGGCATGGCTGTTGAGTGCCGGATCCTAGCCCGAAAGGGTATTCCCAAGGAAGTCATCCCCACTCTTATTCAGGCCAGGAAAGGAGTAACGTCTAAACATTACCACCGTATTTGGAGAAAATATGTCTCTTGGTGGGAATCCAAGAAGGCTCCTACGGAGGAGTTTCAGTTGGGACGTTTTCTCCATTTTCTGCATGTTGCTGCAATTGTTCATGCCCATTGGCATGTGTTATGTTGAATGCCATGTTGTGCGGCATGGTTGAGGTGTGAGCTGGTATGAATCTCACCGTTAAATTATAAGTAAATCCTTTCCTCGAAATGTCTGTCTTTCTGGGCACAGTTCCTATACTGAGACTGGAGGAGTGGCATAGACGGAGGAGCCAGTTCACACCCTTGAAAAGTCTTAAGGTGCCCATGTCTCCTGCGGAATCGTCTATACCCCATGGTACTGAAGTGGACCCCAGCATCCTCTACGGACTAGGAGAAAAGGATTTACCGGTAGGTATTAAAATCCAATTTTTTTAATTGATTGGTTAAAAGCCCTCATTTGATGATAGTCAATTTAATGGAATACCAAAAAAAAAGCCACTATGAATTTCTTTTTAAATTATGTATACATATTGACCAAGTAGGATACAGGGCCGTCTTCAGGGCTGCCATCAGAAATTATGGGGCACGAGACTGGCCAAATAGGCAGCCCCCCCCCCTCCCCCCAAAAAATACATAAATAAAAAATAAATTATATATATATATATATATCTATATAAATATATAAAATAAAATAAAAAAATAAATATATATTTAAAAATAATAATAATAACAACAATAATTCCTATGCCCCCATCATCATATCATCATTTTATTCAATGCCCCACACAGTAATGCCCAATACCTGTAATGGGGTTCCGAGCGTTGTCAGGGGTTCTGCTCGTCCTCCTCCATTCCCTGCCACTGCAGCAGGCTGTTCAGCATCCTGCTTCTAGTAAAACTATTTAAAATGTCCCTCCCAAAATGGCCGCCGCCTCAGAGGAGACAGCTATTTAAGATACTAGAGCCTCCTCTAGTATCTTTAATAACTTTCTCCTCTGAGGCGGCTGCCATCTTAAGAGGGACATTTTCAATAGCCAGCTTGCACTGGGCAGTGGGCACACAGAGGCAATGGCGGTGGATGGACGGCATTGGACGGACGGCAGCGGGTGGGCAGCAGCATGAGTGGCCGAGGACGGCTGTGCCCGCAGCACCCCCCGATGGTGGGCCTGGCTGTTTTAAGAGAGGAGGGGACCTGCGTCATACTTGCCTACCTGACCCTCTCCATGAGGGAGAAAATGCTCTGTTCCTGGACTTTCCTGGTAATGTATGATTGACATCACCTGTGGTGAAACACCTTTCTTATCAATTAACTAGCTCACCACAGGTGATGGCAATCATACATTACCAGGAAAGTCCAGGAAGAGAGCATTTTCTCCCTCATGGAGAGGGTCAGGTAGGCAAGTATGGTTTGTTGTAGTAGCTGAGTGCAGACAGTGGTGATCTCAGTGCTGGCTGATATATATCCCCAAGAGCAGATCACTGTTGGAATCGCCAGGGGGTGCTTCCAGGGGGTGGGGAAAATGTATGTTTCGTTGGCAATGCTTCTTTAGTACAGATTAGGACTCCAGAGGGGTAAGTATAATTTCATGAGTTCAAGGTGTTCAGTGTGGGCCCTCTAGACTAGGCTGACCATACTAGCCCTTTAAACTGGGACGCTCATGAATTACACAGGTTCTGTGGCTTATTAAAACCTGTTATTCATGAGTGTCCAAGTTTAAAAGGCTAGTATGGTCAGCCTACCTAGACCCAAGGGCCCGTGTGCACACATTACAGACATACCATACCTCCCAACATGACCCTCTCTAGGAGGGACAGAATGCTCTGCTTCTGGATTTCCCTCTTAATGTATGATTGCCATCACCTGTGCTGAAACACCTTTCTTATCCATCAACCTGTCACAAACAGGTGTCGTCAATCATAAATTAAGAGAAAAGTCCAGAAGCAGAGCATTGTGTCCCTTCTGGAGAGGGTAATGTTGGGAGATATGCCATACCTCCCAACATGACCCTCACCAGGAGGGACAGAATGCTCTGCTTCTGGACTTCCCTCTTCATTTATAATTGCCATCACCTGCGGTGAAACACCTTTCTTATCTATTAATCTGTTAAAAACAGATGCCGGCAATCTTAAATTAGGAGAAAAGTCCAGAAGCAGAGCATTCTGTCCCTCCTGGAGAGGGTCATGTTGGGAGGTATGGACATACTTGAAAACCTGACCCTCTCCATGAGGGAGAAAATGCTCTGTTCCTGGACTTTCCTGGTAATGTATGATTGCCATCACCTGTGGTGAGCTGGTTAATTGATAAGAAAGGTGTTTCACCACAGGTGATGTCATCCATACATTACCAGGAAAGTCCAGGAACAGAGCATTTTCTCCCTCATGGAGAGGGTCAGGTAGGCAAGTATGACCTGCGTGCAGCCTCTGTTGCAGGCCCCCTCCTCTCTAGCAGCAAGTAGACTCTGGCATTAAGCCAGAGTTTACTGCGCATGCGCAGGTCTCTGGGAACATGGAACCCATGCCTTGTTCCCAGTGACACATCTAATGAGCAAGCGCAAATCACTCGCAAATGGTAGCAGCAGCCATTTTCCAAGTGATTTTTGTCCACATTGCAGGGATACAGTGGGACTCCGGAGGGGTAAGTATAATATATTGGTACAGAGTGTGTGGTGTGGGACCCTCTGGACCCAGAGGCCATAGGCAGAGCCAGGGGCGGGGCACTCGGGCCAGTGCTCCCCCTGTCGTTTCTGAATTCTTTTTTTTTTTTTTTTCAAGAGGAGAACAGCAGCAGCACTGCTGCTATTTCTGTCAGTCAGATTTGATAAAAGAGTCGTCAGGCACTAGGACCCATCGCGGCTCTAACAGCAAGTCCGTGTGGTAACCAATGGGGAGGCTAGAGCTGCAAATCCAGCCTCCCCCTGCTCACGCCGCAACCCCCCCCCCCCCCCCCCACTGCCAGCCGGCCAGAGTCCAGCCCAGGCGCGGGGTTCAAATGCCAGCATCGAGTAAGACTGTTACTTATGACGGCGCAGAAGGCTTCATTATCCCTCACTGCACTGCACAGTATCCCAGCGCTTCGTCTTCCACTTCCTTTACCACCATGCTAGGTGCAGTCACACTCATCCTAAGCTTTGAGAAGGCGGCCCGTGTGATTGTGACAGGGCTGTCCTGCATATGTCTTATACTGCTTGTTGGAGATCCAGCTGGCTGCTTCTGCTAATCAAAGATAGGCAGTTTGAGTCCTGCAGTCTGAGTCTCACTGCAGTGCCCAAAACAAGGTATGCTGCACCTGCCACCACCAACTAAAAACTTTAATAATTATATTGTGCTGGGGTGCATTCCAGGCTCCCATAACTAATGGAACAGGTGACCAACATTTCAAGGCCCAATCAGCCTTTATATCAGGGTGAAACATTGGCTGTAGGAGAGCATCCTGGTTTATTGCCAATCATTACCTGATGGCGTATTCTGTGAGGCTACGCCCCCTGTGATACCACACCCCTTATCTGGGACCATGCGTGTCTTAGGTGCATGTAAATATAACTATTATCATTCCCCTATCATGGTGCCCCCCCTTTCATTTTCTCTGGATCCGCCCCTGCCAGAGGCCCATGTTCACCAAACACACTGCACCCATTTTAGAAACGCCTATGGTAGGACAGCTTACAGGAGCAGTATGTACATGTCCTACCCATCTACACTCCATTCAAGATGGCATATAGTACAGTACAGTGGAAATATTTAGCAATTACTGGTACTTTTTGGGCTAACAGTCAGTGGTTGAAGTGGGGCGGTATACGGCGGTATGGTATACCGCCACTTCTTCCACTGACCCAGAAATGAAGTGCAGCAGGAGGCAAGGGAAGTGGCCATCCTGCTGCACATTGTCCTTCTGTCCCTGCTTGGCAGCCGGTGGCTGTGTAGAGCGCTGTACTCGCTCACAGCCGCCCAGCTGCCGTCGCTCACGCCAGCCGCTCACTGCTCACCCTGCTCGGCGGCTGTATAGAGCGATGTACTCACTCACAGCCGCCAAGCCGTCAGCCACCGCCGCTCACGCCAGCCGCTCACCGCTCACTCTTCTCGGCGGCTGGCGGCTGTGTAGAGTGCTGTACTCGCTCACAACGGCCCAGCCGCCGCCGCTCACGCCAGCCGCTCACACCAGCCGCTCACCGCTCACCCTGCTCGGCGGCCGGTGGCTGTGTAGAGCACTGTACTCGCTCACAGCCGCCCAGCCACCACCGCTCACGCCAGCCGCTCACTGCCTGGCTGCTTGGCTCCCGCATGACACCCCACGGCTGCACGGCTACCGCCCCCCTGACAGCGCAGCTGCCCAGCTCAGTCTTCCGGACCACGGATGGCCGGCTCCCAGAGAGTCAGTGTGTGTGTGTGTGTGTGTGTGTGTGTGTGTGTGTGTACTGTATATGGCTGTGTGTAATACCCCTTTTACACCACCTGAAATATCCCGGGATTTTGCACGGGAGCGCGCAAAATCCCGGGACTGCAAGCGGTGTGAAAGGGTCCTTCTCCTAAACCCCGGGTCCACTTTCCCGGGAATCCAACACAGCACATACGCAGGACATGGGTAAGATCCGGGGTAGGAAGCGGTATAAATGGGTAAGCCGGGTCAGCTGACCCGGCACCCATTTACAGAATGGCAAACCTCCCGCACTGCAATGTTCGGTGGGCGGTCGGGAGGCTGGGGGTCACGGCGCACTGTACTGGTTACCATGCAGCAACTGGGGACATGGCACATGCTCTCTATGCAGACAGCAGCACCATGTTTGGAGCCTGGTAGCGCCGGAGGCTGCGGGAAGCACAGCAGCTTCCAGATTGCAGTGCTTACCCCCGGCGAGTCGCTCCGGAGTCCCGCTCTGCAGTGTTTCCCGGCGCTTGGAGATTACATCATCTCTAAGCGCCGGCCCACAAGACACTGCACCCGGGTGTAGTGTAAACGGTGCCGATTCGGAAATATCCCGGATCGGCACTGCAGTGTAAATGGGGAGAGTCCCGGGACTGACCCGGCTTTGAACCGTGTTCCAAATCCTGGGTCAGACCCGGGATTTTGGTGTAAAAGGGGTATAAATGTGGCTGGGTGTGTATTTTTATATATGTAAGTGTGTGTATTAGAGATGAGCGGGTTCGGTTCCTTGGAAACCGAACCCGCCCGAACTTCAGGTTTTTTTACACGGGTCCGAGCGACTCGGATCTTCCCGCCTTGCTCGGTTAACCCGAGCGCGCCCGAACGTCATCATCCCGCTGTCGGATTCTCGCGAGGCTCGGATTCTATCGCGAGACTCGGATTCTATATAAGGAGCCGCGCGTCACCGCCATTTTCACACGTGCATTGAGATTGATAGGGAGAGGACGTGGCTGGCGTCCTCTCCGTTTATAGAGAGTGAGACTACTAGAGTAGAGAGAGACACAGTATTATTTACTTTAGTAATTTTGGGGAGCATTAGGAGGAGTACTACTACTTGCTGAAGTGATAGTGTGACTGTATATCTGACTTGTGGGGGAGACAGTGGGGAGCAGTTAGAGTCTGAGAGCAGGAGTACATATTTTAACGTACAGTGCACACTTTTGCTGGCACTCTGCTGCCAGAGTGCCACACTGCCATTGTGACCACACTGACCACCAGTATATATTGTGATTGTCTGCTTAGGAGTACTACTTGCAAGTTGCTGATAGTGTGACCAGTGACCTGACCACCAGTTTAATTAATCACAATCAGTTTAATATATATATATATATATATATATATATATATATATATAATTGTATATAATATATATGTAATTGTATATGTATACCACCTACCCGTGTTTTTTTTTCCCCTCTTTCTTCTTGATACATACTACTATAGTAGCTTACTGTAGCAGTCTGCGGTGCTGCTGAGCTGACAGTGTCCAGCAGGTCCGTCATCAGTCATTACATAATAAATATATATACCTGTCCGGCTGCAGTACTAGTGATATTATATATATATATATATATATTAATTTCATCTCATTATCATCCAGTCTATATTAGCAGCAGACACAGTACGGTAGTCCGCGGCTGTAGCTACCTCTGTGTCGGCAGTCGCTGGTCCATCCATAATTGTATACCACCTACCCGTGGTTTTTTTTTTTCTCTTTCTTCTTGATACATACTACTATAATAGCTTACTGTAGCAGTCTGCGGTGCTGCTGAGCTGACAGTGTCCAGCAGGTCCGTCATCAGTCATTACATAATAAATATATATACCTGTCCGGCTGCAGTACTAGTGATATTATATATATATATATATATATATATTTCATCTCATTATCATCCAGTCTATATTAGCAGCAGACACAGTACGGTAGTCCACGGCTGTAGCTACCTCTGTGTCGGCAGTCGCTGGTCCATCCATAATTGTATACCACCTACCCGTGGTTTTTTTTTTTCTCTTTCTTCTTGATACATACTACTATAGTAGCTTACTGTAGCAGTCTGCGGTGCTGCTGAGCTGACAGTGTCCAGCAGGTCCGTCATCAGTCATTACATAATAAATATATATACCTGTCCGGCTGCAGTACTAGTGATATTATATATATATATATATTAATTTCATCTCATTATCATCCAGTCTATATTAGCAGCAGACACAGTACGGTAGTCCACGGCTGTAGCTACCTCTGTGTCGGCAGTCGCTGGTCCATCCATAATTGTATACCACCTACCCGTGGTTTTTTTTTTCTCTTTCTTCTTGATACATACTACTATAGTAGCTTACTGTAGCAGTCTGCGGTGCTGCTGAGCTGACAGTGTCCAGCAGGTCCGTAATCAGTCATTACATAATAAATATATATACCTGTCCGGCTGCAGTACTAGTGATATTATATATATATATATATATATATATATATATTAATTTCATCTCATTATCATCCAGTCTATATTAGCAGCAGACAAAGTACGGTAGTCCACGGCTGTAGCTACCTCTGTGTCGGCAGTCGCTGGTCCATCCATAATTGTATACCACCTACCCGTGTTTTTTTTTTTCCTCTTTCTTCTTGATACATACTACTATAATAGCTTACTGTAGCAGTCTGCGGTGCTGCTGAGCTGACAGTGTCCAGCAGGTCCGTCATCAGTCATTACATAATAAATATATATACCTGTCCGGCTGCAGTACTAGTGATATTATATATATATATATATATTAATTTTATCTCATTATCATCCAGTCTATATTAGCAGCAGACACAGTACGGTAGTCCACGGCTGTAGCTACCTCTGTGTCGGCAGTCGCTGGTCCATCCATAATTGTATACCACCTACCCGTGGTTTTTTATTTCTCTTTCTTCTTGATACATACTACTATAGTAGCTTACTGTAGCAGTCTGCGGTGCTGCTGAGCTGACAGTGTCCAGCAGGTCCGTCATCAGTCATTACATAATAAATATATATACCTTTCCGGCTGCAGTACTAGTGATATTATATATATATATATATATATATATATATTAATTTCATCTCATTATCATCCAGTCTATATTAGCAGCAGACACAGTATGGTAGTCCACGGCTGTAGCTACCTCTGTGTCGGCAGTCGCTGGTCCATCCATAATTGTATACCACCTACCCGTGGTTTTTTTTTCTCTTCCTTCTTGATACATACTACTATAGTAGCTTACTGTAGCAGTCTGCGGTGCTGCTGAGCTGACAGTGTCCAGCAGGTCCGTCATCAGTCATTACATAATAAATATATATACCTGTCCGGCTGCAGTACTAGTGATATTATATATATATATATATATATATATATTAATTTCATCTCATTATCATCCAGTCTATATTAGCAGCAGACACAGTACGGTAGTCCACGGCTGTAGCTACCTCTGTGTCGGCAGTCGCTGGTCCATCCATAATTGTATACCACCTACCCGTGTTTTTTTTTTTCTCTTTCTTCTTGATACATACTACTATAGTAGCTTACTGTAGCAGTCTGCGGTGCTGCTGAGCTGACAGTGTCCAGCAGGTCCGTCATCAGTCATTACATAATAAATATATATACCTGTCCGGCTGCAGTACTAGTGATATTATATATATATTAATTTCATCTCATTATCATCCAGTCTATATTAGCAGCAGACACAGTACGGTAGTCCACGGCTGTAGCTACCTCTGTGTCGGCAGTCGCTGGTCCATCCATAATTGTATACCACCTACCCGTGGTTTTTTTTTCTCTTTCTTCTTGATACATACTACTATAGTAGCTTACTGTAGCAGTCTGCGGTGCTGCTGAGCTGACAGTGTCCAGCAGGTCCGTCATCAGTCATTACATAATAAATATATATACCTGTCCGGCTGCAGTACTAGTGATATTATATATATATATATATATATATATATTAATTTCATCTCATTATCATCCAGTCTATATTAACAGCAGACACAGTACGGTAGTCCACGGCTGTAGCTACCTCTGTGTCGGCAGTCGCTCGTCCATCCATAAGTATACTAGTATCCATCCATCTCCATTGTTTACCTGAGGTGCCTTTTAGTTGTGCCTATTAAAATATGGAGAACAAAAATGTTGAGGTTCCAAAATTAGGGAAAGATCAAGATCCACTTCCACCTCGTGCTGAAGCTGCTGCCACTAGTCATGGCCGAGACGATGAAATGCCAGCAACGTCGTCTGCCAAGGCCGATGCCCAATGTCATAGTACAGAGCATGTAAAATCCAAAACACCAAATATCAGTAAAAAAAGGACTCCAAAATCTAAAATAAAATAGTCGGAGGAGAAGCGTAAACTTGCCAATATGCCATTTACCACACGGAGTGGCAAGGAACGGCTGAGGCCCTGGCCTATGTTCATGGCTAGTGGTTCAGCTTCACATGAGGATGGAAGCACTCAGCCTCTCGCTAGAAAAATGAAAAGACTCAAGCTGGCAAAAGCACCGCAAAGAACTGTGCGTTCTTCGAAATCCCAAATCCACAAGGAGAGTCCAATTGTGTCGGTTGCGATGCCTGACCTTCCCAACACTGGACGTGAAGAGCATGCGCCTTCCACCATTTGTACGCCCCCTGCAAGTGCTGGAAGGAGCACCCGCAGTCCAGTTCCTGATAGTCAGATTGAAGATGTCAGTGTTGAAGTACACCAGGATGAGGAGGATATGGGTGTTGCTGGCGCTGGGGAGGAAATTGACAAGGAGGATTCTGATGGTGAGGTGGTTTGTTTAAGTCAGGCACCCGGGGAGACACCTGTTGTCCGTGGGAGGAATAGGGCCGTTGACATGCCTGGTGAAAATACCAAAAAAATCAGCTCTTCGGAGTGGAAGTATTTCAACAGAAATGCGGACAACATTTGTCAAGCCGTGTGTTGCCTTTGTCAAGCTGTAATAAGTAGGGGTAAGGACGTTAACCACCTTGGACTCCCGCCGCAAGAACAGCAGCGGCGGCACCAGTAGCAGCATCTCGCAAACGCCAACTCTTTCCTAGGCAGGCTACGCTTTGTATCACCGGTTTCCAGAATACGCACACAGCTGAAAACCTCTTACGGCAACTGAGGAAGATCATCGCGGAATGGCTTACCCCAATTGGACTCTCCTGTGGATTTGTGGCATCGGACAACGCCAGCAATATTGTGTGTGCATTAAATATGGGCAAATTCCAGCACGTCCCATGTTTTGCACATACCTTGAATTTGGTGGTGCAGAATTTTTTAAAAAATGACAGGGGCGTGCAAGAGATGCTGTCGGTGGCCAGAAGAATTGCGGGACACTTTCGGCGTACAGGCACCACATACAGAAGACTGGAGCACCACCAAAAACGCCTGAACCTGCCCTGCCATCATCTGAAGCAAGAAGTGGTAACGAGGTGGAATTCAACCCTCTATATGCTTCAGAGGTTGGAGAAGCAGCAAAAGGCCATTCAAGCCTATACAATTGAGCACGATATAGGAGGTGGAATGTACCTGTCTCAAGCGCAGTGGAGAATGATTTCAACGTTGTGCAAGGTTCTGCAACCTTTTGAACTTGCCACACGTGAAGTCAGTTCAGACACTGCCAGCCTGAGTCAGGTCATTCCCCTCATCAGGCTTTTGCAGAAGAAGCTGGAGGCATTGAAGGAGGAGCTAAAAGGGAGCGATTCCGCTAGGCATGTGGGACTTGTGGATGGAGCCCTTAATTCGCTTAACAAGGATTCACGGGTGGTCAATCTGTTGAAATCAGAGCACTACATTTTGGCCACCGTGCTCGATCCTAGATTTAAAACCTACCTTGGATCTCTCTTTCCGGCAGACACAAGTCTGCTGGGGTTCAAAGACCTGCTGGTGATAAATTTGTCAAGTCAAGCGGAACGCGACCTGTCAACATCTCCTCCTTCACATTCTCCCGCAACTGGGGGTGCGAGGAAAAGGCTCAGAATTCCGAGCCCACCCGCTGGCGGTGATGCAGGGCAGTCTGGAGCGACTGCTGAGGCTGACATCTGGTCCGGACTGAAGGAACTGACAACGATTACGGACATGTCGTCTACTGTCACTGCATATGATTCTCTCACCATTGAAAGAATGGTGGAGGATTATATGAGTGACCGCATCCAAGTAGGCACGTCAGACAGTCCGTACGTATACTGGCAGGAAAAAGAGGCAATTTGGAGGCCCTTGCACAAACTGGCTTTATTCTACCTAAGTTGCCCTCCCACAAGTGTGTACTCCGAAAGAGTGTTTAGTGCCGCCGCTCACCTTGTCAGCAATCGGCGTACGAGGTTACTTCCAGAAAATGTGGAGAAGATGATGTTCATTAAAATGAATTATAATCAATTCCTCCGTGGAGACATTGACCAGCAGCAATTGCCTCCACAAAGTACACAGGGAGCTGAGATGATGGATTCCAGTGGGGACGAATTGATAATCTGTGAGGAGCGGGATGTACACGGTGATATATCGGAGGATGATGATGAGGTGGACATCTTGCCTCTGTAGAGCCAGTTTGTGCAAGGAGAGATTAATTGCTTCTTTTTCGGTGGGGGTCCAAACCAACCCGTCATTTCAGTCACAGTCGTGTGGCAGACCCTGTCACTGAAATGATGGGTTGGTTAAAGTGTGTATGTCCTGTTTATACAACATAAGGGTGGGTGGGAGGGCCCAAGGACAATTCCATCTTGCACCTCTTTTTTCTTTCATTTTTATTTGCGTCATGTGCTGTTTGGGGAGTGTTTTTTGGAAGGGCCATCCTGCGTGACACTGCAGTGCCACTCCTAGATGGGCCAGGTGTTTGTGTCGGCCACTAGGGTCGCTTATCTTACTCACACAGCTACCTCATTGCGCCTCTTTTTTTCTTCTTTGCGTCATGTGCTGTTTGGGGAGTGTTTTTTGGAAGGGCCATCCTGCGTGACACTGCAGTGCCACTCCTAGATGGGCCAGGTGTTTGTGTCGGCCACTAGGGTCGCTTATCTTACTCACACAGCTACCTCATTGCGCCTCTTTTTTTCTTCTTTGCGTCATGTGCTGTTTGGGGAGTGTTTTTTGGAAGGGCCATCCTGCGTGACACTGCAGTGCCACTCCTAGATGGGCCAGGTGTTTGTGTCGGCCACTAGGGTCGCTTAGCTTACTCACACAGCTACCTCATTGCGCCTCTTTTTTTATTCTTTGCGTCATGTGCTGTTTGGGGAGTGTTTTTTGGAAGGGCCATCCTGCGTGACACTGCAGTGCCACTCCTAGATGGGCCAGGTGTTTGTGTCGGCCACTAGGGTCGCTTATCTTACTCACACAGCTACCTCATTGCGCCTCTTTTTTTCTTCTTTGCGTCATGTGCTGTTTGGGGAGTGTTTTTTGGAAGGGCCATCCTGCGTGACACTGCAGTGCCACTCCTAGATGGGCCAGGTGTTTGTGTCGGCCACTAGGGTCGCTTAGCTTACTCACACAGCTACCTCATTGCGCCTCTTTTTTTCGTCTTTGCGTCATGTGCTGTTTGGGGAGTGTTTTTTGGAAGGGCCATCCTGCGTGACACTGCAGTGCCACTCCTAGATGGGCCAGGTGTTTCTGTCGGCCACTAGGGTCGCTTATCTTACTCACACAGCTACCTCATTGCGCCTCTTTTTTTCTTCTTTGCGTCATGTGCTGTTTGGGGAGTGTTTTTTGGAAGGGCCATCCTGCGTGACACTGCAGTGCCACTCCTAGATGGGCCAGGTGTTTGTGTCGGCCACTAGGGTCGCTTATCTTACTCACACAGCTACCTCATTGCGCCTCTTTTTTTCTTCTTTGCGTCATGTGCTGTTTGGGGAGTGTTTTTTGGAAGGGCCATCCTGCGTGACACTGCAGTGCCACTCCTAGATGGGCCAGGTGTTTGTGTCGGCCACTAGGGTCGCTTATCTTACTCACACAGCTACCTCATTGAGCCTCTTTTAATCTTCTTTGCGTCATGTGCTGTTTGGGGAGTGTTTTTTGGAAGGGCCATCCTGCGTGACACTGCAGTGCCACTCCTAGATGGGCCAGGTGTTTGTGTCGGCCACTAGGGTCGCTTAGCTTAGTCATCCAGCGACCTCGGTGCAAATTTTAGGACTAAAAATAATATTGTGAGGTGTGAGGTGTTCAGAATAGACTGAAAATGAGTGGAAATTATGGTTTTTGAAGTTAATAATACTTTGGGATCAAAATGACCCCCAAATTCTATGATTTAAGCTGTTTTTTAGTGTTTTTTGATAAAAACACCCGAATCCAAAACACACCCGAATCCGACAAAAAAAATTCGGTGAGGTTTTGCCAAAACGCGGTCGAACCCAAAACACGGCCGCGGAACCAAAACCAAAACACAAAACCCGAAAAATTTCAAGTGCACATCTCTAGTGTGTATGCATGTATATGTGGCTTTGTGTCAGGGACGTGCAGTCAGGGGAGGCAGTGCCTCCCCTGTCATTCCCCTGTCATTAATGATTAAAATAATACAAAGAAGATACTTATGACACATATTCTGTGTCATAACTATCTTCTTTATATTATGGTAATCATTTCCAGTGTAACTAGGTGTTTAAATTAGTCATGAGCGGGTTCGGTTTCTCGGAAACCGAACCCCCCCGAACTTCACCCTTTTTACACGGGTCCGAGGCATACTCGGATTCTCCCGTATGGCTTGGTTAACACGAGCGCGCCCGAACGTCATCATCCCGTGGTCGGATTCTCGCGAGATTCGGATTCTATATAAGCAGCCGCGCGTCGCCGCCATTTTCACTCGTGCATTGGAAATGTTAGGGAGAGGACGTGGCTGGCGTCCTCTCCGTGTATTGTTGATGCAAATATTTGTGCTTGCTTTACTTATTGCTTAATTGTGGGGACTGGGGAGCATCTGTATATTAATATAGGAGGAGTACAGTGCAGAGTTTTGCTGATCAGTGACCACCAGTTTTATCCGTTCTCTGCATGAAAAAAAAACGCTCCATATCTGTGCTCAGTGTGCTGCATATATCTGTGCTCACACTGCTTAATTGTGGGGACTGGGGAGCAGCTGTATTAAATAGCAGGAGTACAGTGCAGAGTTTTGCTGACAGTGACCACCAGTATACGTTGTCTGCCTGAAAAACACTCCATATCTGTGCTCAGTGTGCTGCTTTATTGTGGGGACTGGGGACCACCAGTATAATATTATATAGGAGGAGTACAGTGCAGAGTTTTGCTGACAGTGACCACCAGTATACGTTGTCTGCCTGAAAAACACTCCATATCTGTGCTCAGTGTGCTGCTTTATTGTGGGGACTGGGGACCACCAGTATAATATTATATAGGAGGAGTACAGTGCAGAGTTTTGCTGACCAGTGACCACCAGTATACGTTGTCTGCCTGAAAAACACTCCATATCTGTGCTGCATTGTAGACAGTATATAGTAGGAGTACAGTGCATAATTTTGCTGACCACCAGTATATAATATATAGGAGTACGGTACAGAAGGCCACTGCTGTACCTACCTCTGTGTCGTCAAGTATACTATCCATCCATACCTGTGGTGCATTTCAGTTTTGCACCGTTTGCTGACCACCAGTATATAATATATAGCATTACGGTACAGTAGGCCACTGCTGTACCTACCTCTGTGTCGTCAAGTATACTATCCATCCATACCTGTGGTGCATTTCAGTTTTGCACAGTTTGCTGACCACCAGTATATAATATATAGCATTACGGTACAGTAGGCCACTGCTGTACCTACCTCTGTGTCGTCAAGTATACTATCCATCTACATTCTATACCTGTGGTGCATTTTAGTTTTGCAGTTTGCTGACACAGTGACCACTAGTATATATAGCAGTACGGTACGGAAGGCCACTGCTGTACCTACCTCTGTGTCGTCATGTATACTATCCATCTAGATTCTATACCTGTGGTGCATTTCAGTTGTGCAGTTTGCTGACACAGTGACCACCAGTATATATAGCAGTACGGTACGGAAGGCCACTGCTGTACCTAACTCTGTGTCATCAAGTATACTATCCATCTACATTCTATACCTGTGGTGCATTTTAGTTTTGCAGTTTGCTGACACAGTGACCACAAGTATATATAGCACTGCAGTACGGTACGGAAGGCCACTGCTGTACCTACCTCTCTGTCGTCAAGTATACTATCCATCTACATTCAATACCTATGGTGCATTTTGGTTTTGCAGTTTGCTGACACAGTGACCACCAGTAAATATAGCAGTACGGTACGGAAGGGCACTGCTGTACCTACCTCTGTGTCATCAAGTATACTATCCATCTACATTCTATACCTGTGGTGCATTTTAGTTTTGCAGTTTGCTGACACAGTGACCACCAGCATATATAGCAGTACGGTACGGAAGGCCACTGCTGTACCTACCTCTGTGTCGTCAAGTATACTATCCATCTACATTCTATTCCTGTAGTGCATTTTAGTTTTGCAGTTTGCTGACACAGTAACCACCAGTATATATAGCAGTACAGTACGGAAGGCCACTGCTGTACCTACCTCTGTGTCGTCAAATATACTATCCATCTACATTCTATACCTGTGGTGCATTTTAGTTTTGCAGTTTGCTGACACAGTGACCACCAGTATATATAGCAGTACGGTACGGAAGGCCACTGCTGTACCTACCTCTGTGTCGTCAAGTATACTATCCATCTACATTCTATACCTGTGGTGCATTTTAGTTGTGCGCAGTATATATAGTAGTAGGCCATTGCTATTGATACTGGCATATAATTCCACACATTAAAAAATGGAGAACAAAAATGTGGAGGTTAAAATAGGGAAAGATCAAGATCCACTTCCACCTCGTGCTGAAGCTGCTGCCACTTGTGGTGTTTGTGTCGGCCACTTGTGTCGCTTAGCTTAGTCATACAGCGACCTTGGTGCGCCTCTTTTTTTCTTTGCATCATGTGCTGTTTGGGGACTATTTTTTTGAAGTGCCATCCTGTCTGACACTGCAATGCCACTCCTAGATGGGCCAGGTGTTTGTGTCGGCCACTTGGGTCGCTTAGCTTAGTCACACAGCTACCTCATTGCGCCTCTTTTTTTCTTTGCATCATGTGCTGTTTGGGGACAATTTTTTTAATCTGCCATCCTGTCTGACACTGCAGTGCCACTCCTAGATGGGCCAGGTGTTTGTGTCGGCCACTTGGGTCGCTTAGCTTAGTCACACAGCTACCTCATTGCGCCTCTTTTTTTCTTTGCATCATGTGCTGTTTGGGGACAATTCTTTTAATCTGCCATCCTGTCTGACACTGCAGTGCCACTCCTAGATGGGCCAGGTGTTTGTGTCGGCCACTTGGGTCGCTTAGCTTAGTCACACAGCGACCTTGGTGCGCCTCTTTTTTTCTTTGCATCATGTGCTGTTTGGGGACTATTTTTTTGAAGTGCCATCCTGCCTGACACTGCAGTGCCACTCCTAGATGGGCCAGGTGTTTGTGTCGGCCACTTGTGTCGCTTAGCTTAGCCATCCAGCGACCTCGGTGCAAATTTTAGGACTAAAAATAATATTGTGAGGTGTTTAGTGTTCAGAATAGACTGAAAATGAGTGTAAATTATGGTTATTGAGGTTAATAATACTATGGGATCAAAATGACCCCCAAATTCTATGATTTAAGCGGTTTTTTTAGGGTTTTTTGTAAAAAAAAAAACGAATCCAAAACACACCCGAATCCGACAAAAAATTTTCAGGGAGGTTTTGCCAAAACGCGTCCGAATCCAAAACACTGCCGCGGAACCAAATCCAAAACCAAAACACAAAACCCGAAAAATGTCCGGTGCACATCACTAGTTTAAATTGATTTTGGAGGCACCAAGAGCGGTGCCTCCCGCTGCCAATAGTAAATGTCCGGAAGCAGGGGGCGGGTAGGGGGCGGGACCAAGTAGAGGGCTGTAAAAGCCCATTGAAAAAATACTGTTTAAGCGGCACCCATACAAGTGCCTCAGTGCGGGGACGTGCTTTCAGCCCATATGAAAGCACGCCCCTGTCACTGAAGGCAGATGTGATTGGGCACCAGATTCAGCACAGACAGTCACTGTCAGTGCTGTACAGGGAGGGAGAGAGCCACAGTGTCAGCTCTCACATGCGGTTCCGGTGGGAGGAAGGACGTGGGTCAGGTGCCCCCCCTGGAATATCTGGCTCTTTCTTTAAAAAAAAAAACAAGTAGTCCGGTCCCCGTCCTCTAGTAACTGGCTGTGCGCCCGACACCCCCCCTTCCTCGCCGCGCCACGCGGCCCTCAGCCTCCGCTGCCTGCTGCCTGACTTCAGAATGACCCGTCCCCTGTGGCTGCTGCAGAGTGAATGGGAGCAGGAGGAGGGGGACGCTGGAGCTTTCTTACCCGGCCGGGGTATTCCTGTGTTGTGTATGGCTGCAGTCAGCGTCCAGCACGGAGGAAGGCAGAGTGTTCGGTACCCGGCAGCAGCAGACAGGAGGTGACCTCCAGCAGCATAAGCATGACGACATCTGACTGAAGGGATGACAGACTGCAGCGTTCAGGGTAAGTCTCTTCCACTCCATCCTGACCCCTGCTGATCACCACTACCCCTATCCTGCCCCCTACTGTCCACCACTACTCCCATCCTGACCCCTGCTCATCACCACTACCCCCATCCTGACCCCTACTGTCCACCACTACTCCCATCCTGACCCCTGCTGAACACCACTACCCCCATCCTGACCCCTACTGTCCACCACTACTCCTATCCTGACCCCTGCTGATCACCACTACCCCCATCCTGACCCCTACTGTCCACCAATACTCCCATCCTGACCCCTACTGTCCACCACTACTCCCATCCTGACCCCTACTGTCCACCACTACTCCCATCCTGACCCCTGCTGTCCACCACTACTCTCATCCTGACCCCGGCAGTCCACCACTACTCCCATCCTGACCTCCGCTGATCACCACTACTCCCATCCTGACCCCTACTGTCCACCACTACTCCCATCCTGACGCCTACTGTCCACCACTACTCCCATCCTGACCCCTGCTCATCACCACTACCCCCATCCAGACCCCTACTGTCCACCACTACTCCCATCCTGACCCCTGCTGATCACCACTACCCCATCCTGACCCCTACTGTCCACCACTACTCCTATCCTGACCCCTGCTGATCACCACTACCCCCATCCTGACCCCTACTGTCCACCAATACTCCCATCCTGACCCCTACTGTCCACCACTACTCCCATCCTGACCCCTACTGTCCACCACTACTCCCATCCTGACCCCTGCTGACCCTGGCAGTCCACCACTACTCCCATCCTGACCTCCGCTGATCACCACTACTCCCATCCTGACCCATACTGTCCACCACTACTCCCATCCTGACGCCTGCTGTCCACCACTACTCCCATCCTGACTCCGGCAGTCCACCACTACTCCTATCCTTACCCCTGCTGTCCACCATTATGCCCATCCAGCCCCCTGCTATCCACTACCACACCCATCCTGCACCTTGCTCCTTAATACTTAACTCATCCTGCCTTCTGCCACATTACTTCCATCCTGCCCCTGCTCTCCATCACCACTACCCCTATCATGTTTTACAGCCACCTTCTACCCACTGCTCAAATGATCAACTGTCCCCCCCCCCCCACACACACCCACACACCATATATCGTAACTAGGCCAGCTTAGAGGTGCCCCAGTCCTCCCTACAGCACTGCGACTGGGCACTAGGACCCATTGGATGGCCAGCGGGTACTAGGTGCCTCAGTCCTCCCTCTTTGCACTGCCTCCATATGGAAGGGAAGCCATCGCCGCAGCAGTCAGCAGGCACTAGGACCTAGCAGCAGTCAAATGCATCTCCTTTAGTCCCGGCATGAACAGGCTGTGACTTGCACTGTGTCCCCTGCCCTCCTGCCCCCCGACACATGGCAGCAGTGGCTTACACTGTGCCCCCTTGCTGCTTCCATCCATTTACCGGGCTGGTTTTCAATCCCAATCCACCCATGGTTACACACACAACACCATGGTTATTTTGTTGTCTAGCTCTTCCATTCACTTAGCGCCACACCCACGACGACCCCTACATATTTTGTACACACACCGGTCAGTGCCTCACCAGCCACTGACCTCACCGCACGCCACTGCTTTGTGTGTATACCTGAACTGGACCGAGTGGGGGGAAAATATGATATTTTTCACCTCCGGGCGTCTGGTATTAACTTACGCCCCTGGCCAGCCGCCCACCACTCACCACCGCCAGCTGCTCACCCGCAACAAATGGCGGTCAGAGGGACCTCACCGCACCAAAGGCCTCCTTATCACCGCCGCTGCCCATGGGTGTTTCCGCCGACCACAGTCAGGTAATGTTCCCCTGCTGTCACCCTCTCTCCCTGTCGTTACTGTCCCTGTCCCTACTGTCATTCTCTCTCTCACTGCTGTCACTGTCGTCACTTTCTCCCTGCTGTCACTGTCGTCACTCTCTCCCTGCTGTCACTGTTGTCACTCTCTCCCTGCTGTCACTGTCGTTACTCTCTCCCAGTCATTACTCTCTCTCTCCCTGTTGTTACTCTCTCTCTCTCCCTGTCCCTGCTGTCACTCTGGCTTCCCTGCTGTCACAATTTCGGCTCATTCAGTGTGCTATAGTGTGAATTTCGGCTCATTCATTGTGCTACAATGTGAATTTCGGCTCATTCAGTGTGCTATAATGTGAATTTCGGCTCATTCAGTGTGCTACAATGTGAATTTCGGCTCATTCAGTGTGCTATAATGTGAATTTCGGCTCATTCAGTGTGCTATAATGTGAATTTCGGCTCGTACCGTGGCCCTCATTCCGAGTTGTTCGCTCTGTATTTTTCTTCGCATCGCAGCGATTTTCCACTAATTGCGCATGCGCAATGTTCGCACTGCGACTGCGCCAAGTAAATTTGCTAAGAAGTTTGTTTTTTTACTCACGGCATTACAAGGTTTTTTCTTCGTTCTGGTGATCGTAATGTGATTGACAGGAAGTGGGTGTTTCTGGGCGGAAACTGGCCGTTTTATGGGAGTGTGTGAAAAAACGCTGCCGTTTCTGGGAAAAACGCGGGAGTGGCTGGAGAAACAGGGGAGTGTCTGGGCGAACGCTGGGTGTGTTTGTGACGTCAAACCAGGAACGAACTGACTGAACTGATCGCAGTGTCAGAGCTACTCAGAAACTGCAAATAAATTTCTAATTGCAATTTAGAGAATCTTTCGTTCGCAATTTTGCTAAGCTAAGATTCATTCCCAGTAGGCCGCGGCTTAGCGTGTGCAATGCTGCTAAAAGCAGCTTGAAAGCGAACAACTCAGAATGAGGGCCCGTGTGCTATACTGTGAATTTCGGCTCAATTAGTGTGCTACAATGTGAATTTCGGCTCATTCAGTGTGCTACAATGTGAATTTCGGCTCATTCAGTGTGCTACAATGTGAATTTCGGCTCGTACCGTGTGCTATAATGTGAATTTCGGCTTGTACCGTGTGCTATAAGGTGAAAGGGGCACCAATACTAGATAGTATAAGGGGTTCTACTACACTGGACATGCCCCCTTTTGGGTGAGCACGCCCCTTCTGTGTGACCACGCCCCCTTTTCTGGAGAGCGCGGGCCTTCGGCGCGTGCATAATTACATCCTTGACTTTTGCATACCCCCACTTCAAAATTTACACTTCGACCACTGCTAACAGTACCAACACAAGCAACCAAGTGCTGCCCCAAAAAAACTGCCACCCCTAGGCATGTACCTCACATGCCTAATGGGAAATTCACCACTGCCTGTTGAAGCTCTACAGCACAGACATTTTCAGGTTTCCTTTTCCTGCTGAGTTTAGCAAAATAAAAAATAAAAACTTCAGCTTTCATCAACCAGCTGAAAACCCCTAATATGACACTAGTCTTTAAGGATAGATACACACGACATGCACCCGATATATCGTAAGAATCGTAAGAACCACCGGCTCATGCAATATATCAGTACCATCAGACAATGTGTATGGGTGATCTCGTATATGATGCGCGCTCCCACGGCTCATATACGACGTCACATATCTTTTGTTCTGCACTTGAGAGCAAAAGATATGTGACTGCTCTGCATACTCCGGGATGTGGGCGGATGTGGTTGTAGCCCATACATCGTACACTTTGTATGCATTTATGATGTATCGTTTGTGATATCACATCTGCCCGACATCCTGTAGTGTGTACCCAGCCTAAGCCTTCTGATTGTGACAGTTATCTTCCCTATTAGATACTGACTGAGAGGGTAATTCAGAGTTGATCGCAGCAGCAAATTTGTTAGCATTTGGGCAAAACCATGTGCACTGCAGGGGGGGCAGATATAACATGTGCAGAGAGAGTTAGCTTTGGGTGGGTTATTTTGTTTCTGTGCAGGGTAAATACTGGCTGCTTTATTTTTACACTGCAATTTAGATTTCAGTTTGAACACACCCCACCCAAATCTAACTCTCTCTGCACATGTTATATCTGCCTCACCTGCAGTGCACATGGGGGGTCATTCCGAGTTGTTCGCTCGTTGCCGATTTTCGCTATGCTGCGATTTGTTGCTAATTGAGTATGCGCAAGGCACGCAGGGCGCATGCGCTTAGTTATTTAACTAAAAACTTAGTAGATTTGCTGTGGATCCTGCGGCGCTTTTCAGTCGCTCTGCTGATCGGTGAATGATTGACAGGAAAGGGGCGTTTCTGAGTAGTAACTGAGCGTTTTCCGGGAGCATGCTAAAAAATGCAGGCATGTCAGGGAAAAACGCGGGAGTGTCTGGAGAAACGTGGGAGTGGCTGGCCGAACGCAGGGCGTGCTTGTGACGTCAAACCAGGAACTAAACTGACTGAGCTGATCGCAATCTGTGAGTAGGTCTGGAGCTACTCAGAAACTGCAAAGAATTATTTAGTAGCAGTTCTGCTAATCTTTTGTTCGCTATTCTGCTAAGATAAGATACACTCCCAGAGGGTGGCGGCCTAGCGTGTGCAATGCTGCTAAAAGCAGCTAGCGAGCGAACAACTCGGAATGAGGGCCATGGTTTTGCCCAACTGCTAACAAATTTGCTCCTGCAATCAACTCTGAAATGAATTTTCCCCCTGAATGCGTCTATTTGCTATTTTTATTTTAGCATTCAAACTCATGAGTACAAATGCATGTGTGACAAATACATACTAGGGCTTAATCTAAAGTAAAAGCAAAGGTTAAAAATGCAAGTAACTTTGGGGCAAAACTAGTGATGTGCACCGGAAATTTTTCGGGTTTTGTGTTTTGGTTTTGTGTTCGGTTCCGCGGCCGTGTTTTGGATTCGGACGCGTTTTGGCAAAACCTCACCGAATTTTTTTGTCGGATTCGGGTGTGTTTTGGATTCGGGTGTTTTTTTCAAAAAACCCTAAAAAACAGCTTAAATCATAGAATTTGGGGGTCATTTTGATCCCATAGTATTATTAACCTCAATAACCATAATTTCCACTCATTTCCAGTCTATTCTGAACACCTCACAATATTATTTTTAGTCCTAAAATTTGCACCGAGGTCGCTGGATGGCTAAGCTAAGCGACACAAGTGGCCGACACAAACACCTGGCCCATCTAGGAGTGGCACTGCAGTGTCAGGCAGGATGGCCCTTCAAAAAAATTGTCCCCAAACAGCACATGATGCAAAGAAAAAAAGAGGCGCACCAAGGTCGCTGTGTGACTAAGCTAAGCGACACAAGTGGCCGACACAAACACCTGGCCCATCTAGGAGTGGCACTGCAGTGTCAGGCAGGATGGCCCTTCAAAAAAATTGTCCCCAAACAGCACATGATGTAAAGAAAAAAAGAGGCGCACCAAGGTCGCTGTGTGACTAAGCTAAGCGACACAAGTGGCCGACACAAACACCTGGCCCATCTAGGAGTGGCACTGCAGTGTCAGGCAGGATGGCCCTTCAAAAAAATTGTCCCCAAACAGCACATGATGCAAAGAAAAAAAGAGGCGCACCAAGGTCGCTGTGTGACTAAGCTAAGCGACCCAAGTGGCCGACACAAACACCTGGCCCATCTAGGAGTGGCACTGCAGTGTCAGGCAGGATGGCCCTTCAAAAAAATTGTCCCCAAACAGCACATGATGCAAAGAAAAATTAAAGAAAAAAGAGGTGCAAGATGGAATTGTCCTTGGGCCCTCCCACCCACCTTCATGTTGTATAAACAGGACATGCACACTTTAACGAATCCATCATTTCAGTGACAGGGTCTGCCACACGACTGTGACTGAAATGACTGGTTGGTTTGGGCCCCCACCAAAAAAGAAGCAATCAATCTCTCCTTGCACAAACTGGCTTTACAGAGGCAAGATGTCCACCTCATCATCATCCTCCGATTCCTCATCCCTTTCACTGTGTACATCCCCCTCCTCACAGATTATTAATTTGTCCCCACTGGAATCCACCATCTCAGGTCCCCGTGTACTTTCTGGTAGAGATGAGCGGGTTCGGTTTCTCTGAATCCGAACCCGCCAGAACTTCATGTTTTTTTTCACGGGTCCGAGCGACTCGGATCTTCCCGCCTTGCTCGGTTAACCCGAGCGCGCCCGAACGTCATCATGACGCTGTCGGATTCTCGCGAGGCTCGGATTCTATCGCGAGACTCGGATTCTATATAAGGAGCCGCGCGTCGCCGCCATTTTCACACGTGCATTGAGATTGATAGGGAGAGGACGTGGCTGGCGTCCTCTCCGTTTAGAATTAGAATAGATTAGAGAGACACTTGATTTACTAATTTTGGGGAGCATTAGGAGTACTCAGTAGTGTACAGTGCAGAGTTTTGCTGATAGTGACCAGTGACCACCACTTTTATTTATAATCCGTTCTCTGCCTGAAAAAAGCGATACACAGCACACAGTGACTCAGTCACATACCATATCTGTGTGCACTGCTCAGGCTCAGGCCAGTGTGCTGCATCATCTATTATCTATATATAATATTATATATATCTGTCTGACTGCTCAGCTCACACAGCTTATAATTGTGGGGGAGACTGGGGAGCACTACTGCAGTGCCAGTTATAGGTTATAGCAGGAGCCAGGAGTACATAATATATTATATAGTGAGTGACCACCAGACACACAGTGCAGTTTATTTAATATATCCGTTCTCTGCCTGAAAAAAGCGATACACACAGTGACTCAGTCAGTCACATACCATATCTGTGTGCACTGCTCAGGCTCAGGCCAGTGTGCTGCATCATCTATATATATATTATATATCTGTCTGACTGCTCAGCTCACACAGCTTATAATTGTGGGGGAGACTGGGGAGCACTACTGCAGTGCCAGTTATAGGTTATAGCAGGAGCCAGGAGTACATAATATTATATTAAAATTAAACAGTGCACACTTTTGCTGCAGGAGTGCCACTGCCAGTGTGACTAGTGACCAGTGACCTGACCACCAGTATATAATATTAGTAGTATACTATCTCTTTATCAACCAGTCTATATTAGCAGCAGACACAGTACAGTGCGGTAGTTCACGGCTGTGGCTACCTCTGTGTCGGCACTCGGCAGCCCGTCCATAATTGTATATACCACCTAACCGTGGTTTTTTTTTCTTTCTTTATACATACATACTAGTTACGAGTATACTATCTCTTTATCAACCAGTCTATATATTAGCAGCAGACACAGTACAGTGCGGTAGTTCACGGCTGTGGCTACCTCTGTGTCGGCACTCGGCAGCCCGTCCATAATTGTATATACCACCTAACCGTGGTTTTTTTTTCTTTCTTTATACATACATACTAGTTACGAGTATACTATCTATTTATCAACCAGTCTATATTAGCAGCAGACACAGTACAGTGCGGTAGTTCACGGCTGTGGCTACCTCTGTGTCGGCACTCGGCAGCCCGTCCATAATTGTATATACCACCTAACCGTGGTTTTTTTTTCTTTCTTTATACATACATACTAGTTACGAGTATACTATCTCTTTATCAACCAGTCTATATATTAGCAGCAGACACAGTACAGTGCGGTAGTTCACGGCTGTGGCTACCTCTGTGTCGGCACTCGGCAGCCCGTCCATAATTGTATATACCACCTAACCGTGGTTTTTTTTCCTTTCTTTATACATACATACTAGTTACGAGTATACTATCTCTTTATCAACCAGTCTATATATTAGCAGCAGACACAGTACAGTGCGGTAGTTCACGGCTGTGGCTACCTCTGTGTCGGCACTCGGCAGCCCGTCCATAATTGTATATACCACCTAACCGTGGTTTTTTTTCTTTCTTTATACATACATACTAGTTACGAGTATACTATCTCTTTATCAACCAGTCTATATATTAGCAGCAGACACAGTACAGTGTGGTAGTTCACGGCTGTGGCTACCTCTGTGTCGGCACTCGGCAGCCCGTCCATAATTGTATATACCACCTAACCGTGGTTTTTTTTTCTTTCTTTATACATACATACTAGTTACGAGTATACTATCTCTTTATCAACCAGTCTATATATTAGCAGCAGACACAGTACAGTGCGGTAGTTCACGGCTGTAACTACCTCTGTGTCGGCACTCTGCAGCCCGTCCATAATTGTATATACCACCTAACCGTGGTTTTTTTTTCTTTCTTTATACATACATACTAGTTACGAGTATACTATCTCTTTATCAACCAGTCTATATATTAGCAGCAGACACAGTACAGTGCGGTAGTTCACGGCTGTGGCTACCTCTGTGTCGGCACTCGGCAGCCCGTCCATAATTGTATATACCACCTAACCGTGGTTTTTTTTTCTTTCTTTATACATACATACTAGTTACGAGTATACTATCTCTTTATCAACCAGTCTATATATTAGCAGCAGACACAGTACAGTGCGGTAGTTCACGGCTGTGGCTACCTCTGTGTCGGCACTCGGCAGCCCGTCCATAATTGTATATACCACCTAACCGTGGTTTTTTTTTCTTTCTTTATACATACATACTAGTTACGAGTATACTATCTCTTTATCAACCAGTCTATATATTAGCAGCAGACACAGTACAGTGCGGTAGTTCACGGCTGTGGCTACCTCTGTGTCGGCACTCGGCAGCCCGTCCATAATTGTATATACCACCTAACCGTGGTTTTTTTTTCTTTCTTTATACATACATACTAGTTACGAGTATACTATCTCTTTATCAACCAGTCTATATATTAGCAGCAGACACAGTACAGTGCGGTAGTTCACGGCTGTGGCTACCTCTGTGTCGGCACTCGGCAGCCCGTCCATAATTGTATATACCACCTAACCGTGGTTTTTTTTTCTTTCTTTATACATACATACTAGTTACGAGTATACTATCTCTTTATCAACCAGTCTATATATTAGCAGCAGACACAGTACAGTGCGGTAGTTCACGGCTGTGGCTACCTCTGTGTCGGCACTCGGCAGCCCGTCCATAATTGTATATACCACCTAACCGTGGTTTTTTTTTCTTTCTTTATACATACATACTAGTTACGAGTATACTATCTCTTTATCAACCAGTCTATATATTAGCAGCAGACACAGTACAGTGCGGTAGTTCACGGCTGTGGCTACCTCTGTGTCGGCACTCGGCAGCCCGTCCATAATTGTATATACCACCTAACCGTGGTTTTTTTTTCTTTCTTTATACATACATACTAGTTACGAGTATACTATCTCTTTATCAACCAGTCTATATATTAGCAGCAGACACAGTACAGTGCGGTAGTTCACGGCTGTGGCTACCTCTGTGTCGGCACTCGGCAGCCCGTCCATAATTGTATATACCACCTAACCGTGTTTTTTTTTTCTTTCTTTATACATACATACTAGTTACGAGTATACTATCTCTTTATCAACCAGTCTATATATTAGCAGCAGACACAGTACAGTGCGGTAGTTCACGGCTGTGGCTACCTCTGTGTCGGCACTCGGCAGCCCGTCCATAATTGTATACTAGTATCCAATCCATCCATCTCCATTGTTTACCTGAGGTGCCTTTTAGTTGTGCCTATTAAAATATGGAGAACAAAAATGTTGAGGTTCCAAAATTAGGGAAAGATCAAGATCCACTTCCACCTCGTGCTGAAGCTGCTGCCACTAGTCATGGCCGAGACGATGAAATGCCAGCAACGTCGTCTGCCAAGGCCGATGCCCAATGGCATAGTACAGAGCATGTCAAAACCAAAACACCAAATATCAGTAAAAAAAGGACTCCAAAACCTAAAATAAAATTGTCGGAGGAGAAGCGTAAACTTGCCAATATGCCATTTACCACACGGAGTGGCAAGGAACGGCTGAGGCCCTGGCCTATGTTCATGGCTAGTGGTTCAGCTTCACATGAGGATGGAAGCACTCAGCCTCTCGCTAGAAAACTGAAAAGACTCAAGCTGGCAAAAGCACCGCAAAGAACTGTGCGTTCTTTGAAATCCCAAATCCACAAGGAGAGTCCAATTGTGTCGGTTGCGATGCCTGACCTTCCCAACACTGGACGTGAAGAGCATGCGCCTTCCACCATTTGCACGCCCCCTGCAAGTGCTGGAAGGAGCACCCGCAGTCCAGTTCCTGATAGTCAGATTGAAGATGTCAGTGTTGAAGTACACCAGGATGAGGAGGATATGGGTGTTGCTGGCGCTGGGGAGGAAATTGACCAGGAGGATTCTGATGGTGAGGTGGTTTGTTTAAGTCAGGCACCCGGGGAGACACCTGTTGTCCGTGGGAGGAATATGGCCGTTGACATGCCAGGTGAAAATACCAAAAAAATCAGCTCTTCGGTGTGGAGGTATTTCACCAGAAATGCGGACAACAGGTGTCAAGCCGTGTGTTCCCTTTGTCAAGCTGTAATAAGTAGGGGTAAGGACGTTAACCACCTCGGAACATCCTCCCTTATACGTCACCTGCAGCGCATTCATAATAAGTCAGTGACAAGTTCAAAAACTTTGGGTGACAGCGGAAGCAGTCCACTGACCAGTAAATCCCTTCCTCTTGTAACCAAGCTCACGCAAACCACCCCACCAACTCCCTCAGTGTCAATTTCCTCCTTCCCCAGGAATGCCAATAGTCCTGCAGGCCATGTCACTGGCAATTCTGACGAGTCCTCTCCTGCCTGGGATTCCTCCGATGCATCCTTGCGTGTAACGCCTACTGCTGCTGGCGCTGCTGTTGTTGCCGCTGGGAGTCGATGGTCATCCCAGAGGGGAAGTCGTAAGCCCACTTGTACTACTTCCAGTAAGCAATTGACTGTTCAACAGTCCTTTGCGAGGAAGATTAAATATCACAGCAGTCATCCTACTGCAAAGCGGATAACTGAGTCCTTGACAACTAACATAGAAACATAGAAACATAGAAACATAGAATTTGTCGGCAGATAAGAACCACTTGGCCCATCTAGTCTGCCCCTTTTTTTTTTTTTATATATTATTTTTTTTTATCACTAACCTTATTTGATCCTTATTTCTTTGTAAGGATATCCTTATGTCTATCCCATGCATGTTTAAATTGCTCTACTGTCTTAGCCTCTACCACCTCTGATGGGAGGCTATTCCACTTGTCCACTACCCTTTCTGTGAAATAATTTTTCCGCAAATTTCCCCTGAACCTCCCCCCCTCCAGTCTCAGTGCATGTCCTCGTGTCCTATTGCTTCTCTTCATTTGGAGAATGTTTCCCTCCTGGACTTTGTTAAAACCCTTCATATATTTGAAAGTTTCTATCATGTCGCCCCTTTCTCTTCTCTGCTCCAAACTATACATATTGAGATTTCTTAGTCTTTCTGGGTATGTTTTGTGATGTAGGCCATGCACCATTTTAGTTGCCCTCCTTTGTACAGTTTCTAATGTATTAATATCCTTTTGAAGATATGGCCTCCAGAACTGAATACAGTATTCTAGATGAGGCCGTACCAATGACCTATACAGTGGCATTATTACTTCTTTCTTTCTGCTGCTGATTCCTCTCCCAATGCAGCCAAGCATCTGACTAGCCTTCCTCATTGCCTTGTTACATTGCTTACCTGCCTTTAAGTCATCTGAAATAGTGACTCCTAGATCCCTTTCCTCCTCAGTAGTTTCCAGTATAGTGCCATTAATACTGTATTTAGCTTTAGGATTTTTGAGACCCAAGTGCATGATTTTGCATTTTTTGGCATTAAACTGTAATTGCCAGACTCTTGACCATTCCTCTAGTCTACCTAGATCCTCAATCATTTGTTTTACCCCACTTGGTGTGTCTACCCTGTTGCATACCTTTGTGTCATCTGCAAAAAGGCATACTTTCCCTTTAATCCCATTTGCAATGTCACCAATAAAGATATTGAAAAGCACTGGTCCAAGTACAGATCCCTGGGGTACTCCACTGGTAACATTTCCCTCCTGTGAATGCACTCCATTTACCACAACTCTCTGTTTTCTATCCTTCAACCAAGATCTTATCCATTCAATAATCCTAATATCCAATCCCAAACTTTCAAGTTTATTTAGCAGTCTGCGATGTGGAACTGTGTCAAAAGCCTTACTAAAGTCAAGATAAGCTATATCCATGGCTCCACCTTTATCCATCACTTTAGTCACACAATCAAAAAAGTCAATAAGATTTGTTTGACATGATCTTCCCCCAGTGAATCCATGCTGTTTGGGATCCAGTAAATTGCCGGATTTGAGATGATCTACAACTCTTTCTTTTAAGAGTGTTTCCATCAATTTCCCTACTACTGATGTAAGACTCACTGGTCTGTAGTTGTTTGCCTCTTCCTTGCTTCCACTTTTGTGCAGTGGGACTACGTTTGCTCTTTTCCAGTCCCCTGGAATTTCTCCTGTAGCTAATGACTGGTTGAATAATTCTGTCAATGGTGCTACCAGCACCTCTTTAAGTTCTTTTAGTATCCTTGGATGTATCCCATCTGGCCCCATAGATTTGTCCACTTTCAGCTTTGAGAGTTCTGTTAGGACCTTCTCCTCTGTAAATGTACTTGTTTCATTTTCCTGAATATCCCTGCAACTTAACTGTGGCCCCTTCCCCTCTCTTTCAGTAGTAAATACTGAGCAAAAATAATCATTAAGATGATCTGCTATTAAATTGTCTCCCTCAACAAGATTCCCAGTGTCCGTCTTTAGTTTTATAATTCCGCCTTTTGTTTTTCTTTTTTCGCTTATATACCTAAAAAAAGTTTTGCCTCCTTTACCCACTGACTGGGCCATTTTCTCCTCAGCTTGTGCCTTTGCACATCTGATTACCTTCTTTGTCTCCTTCTGTCTAACAAGATATATCTTTTTGTCTTCATTATTTTGTGTCTGCTTATATTTCCTAAAAGCCATCTTTTTTGCTCTCACAATATTTGCTACTTCTTTTGCAAACCACACTGGCTTCCTTTTCCTTGTGTTTTTCCTAACAGTTTTGATACAAAGGTCTGTTGCCTTCAATATTGCACATTTGAATGTTTTCCACCTCTCCTGCACTGTTTCCAAGTTCCTCCACTCTGCCAAAGAATCGCTTACACATTTTCCCATCCCTACAAAATCAGCCTTCCTAAAATCCAACACCTTTGTTTTTGTATGGGACGAGTCAGTCTCTGTCTTAATGCTGAACCATACTGCTTGATGATCACTGGATCCGAGGTTTTCACCCACTTTTACGTCTGATAATCTGTCTCCATTTGTAAGTATTAAGTCTAATATTGCGTCTTTCCGAGTGGGCTCCCTCACCAATTGGTGGAGGGATGCTCCCTGAAGGGAATTTAAAATGTTCCTACTTCTAGTGGAACTAGCAACAGACACCTCCCAGTTTACATCAGGAAGATTAAAGTCTCCCATGATTATTACCTCTCCTTTTAATGCCATTTTAGTTATGTCCTGCAATAGGTTCTTGTCAAGTTCCTCTTCCTGACCTGGTGGCCTGTATATCACGCCAATACGAATAATCAACTTTTCCCCTGTTTCTATGGTCACCCAAAGGGCCTCAGTTTTTTCTTCAATACTTTGTATTAATGTAGTATTTATGGCATTTTTTACATACATTGCTACCCCTCCCCCGATTTTTCCAATTCTGTCCTTCCTAAACAAAGTATATCCCGGTATAGCTATGTCCCAGTCATGATTTTCATTGTACCATGACTCTGTAATTGCCACAATGTCTAGATCATCCCTTGTCATTATTGCAGTTAGTTCTGGGATTTTATTTCCTAAGCTCCTAGCATTTGCACACATAGCTTTTAGAGTTTTGTTTGTGCTTTTTCTGTTCCTAGCTATGTTCTTCTCTCTGCCTATTTTTATTTGGTTTTGTTCTGAATTATCTTCTGTTGCTGTGGATATGCTTCCTATTCCCTTTGCCTGCAGAAACAATACCTCTGTGTTGGGGGAGCAGATTTCTTTATTCCTATGTTGGTGTTAGACGTGCGTCCGGTATCCGCCGTTAGTTCACAGGGAACTAGACAATTTATTGAGGCAGTGTGCCCCCGTTACCAAATACCATCTAGGTTCCACTTCTCTAGGCAGGCGATACCGAGAATGTACACGGACGTCAGAAAAAGACTCACCAGTGTCCTAAAAAATGCAGTTGTACCCAATGTCCACTTAACCACGGACATGTGGACAAGTGGAGCAGGGCAGGGTCAGGACTATATGACTGTGACAGCCCACTGGGTAGATGTATGGACTCCCGCCGCAAGAACAGCAGCGGCGGCACCAGTAGCAGCATCTCGCAAACGCCAACTCTTTCCTAGGCAGGCTACGCTTTGTATCACCGCTTTCCAGAATACGCACACAGCTGAAAACCTCTTACGGCAACTGAGGAAGATCATCGCGGAATGGCTTACCCCAATTGGACTCTCCTGTGGATTTGTGGCATCGGACAACGCCAGCAATATTGTGTGTGCATTAAATATGGGCAAATTCCAGCACGTCCCATGTTTTGCACATACCTTGAATTTGGTGGTGCAGAATTTTTTAAAAAACGACAGGGGCGTGCAAGAGATGCTGTCGGTGGCCAGAAAAATTGCGGGACACTTTCGGCGTACAGGCACCACGTACAGAAGACTGGAGCACCACCAAAAACTACTGAACCTGCCCTGCCATCATCTGAAGCAAGAAGTGGTAACGAGGTGGAATTCAACCCTCTATATGCTTCAGAGGTTGGAGGAGCAGCAAAAGGCCATTCAAGCCTATACAATTGAGCACGATATAGGAGATGGAATGCACCTGTCTCAAGTGCAGTGGAGAATGATTTCAACGTTGTGCAAGGTTCTGATGCCCTTTGAACTTGCCACACGTGAAGTCAGTTCAAACACTGCCAGCCTGAGTCAGGTCATTCCCCTCATCAGGCTTTTGCAGAAGAAGCTGGAGGCATTGAAGAAGGAGCTAAAAGGGAGCGATTCCGCTAGGCATGTGGGACTTGTGGATGCAGCCCTTAATTCGCTTAACAAGGATTCACGGGTGGTCAATCTGTTGAAATCAGAGCACTACATTTTGGCCACCGTGCTCGATCCTAGATTTAAAGCCTACCTTGGATCTCTCTTTCCGGCAGACACAGGTCTGCTGGGGTTGAAAGACCTGCTGGTGACAAAATTGTCAAGTCAAGCGGAACGCGACCTGTCAACATCTCCTCCTTCACATTCTCCCGCAACTGGGGGTGCGAGGAAAAGGCTCAGAATTCCGAGCCCACCCGCTGGCGGTGATGCAGGGCAGTCTGGAGCGACTGCTGATGCTGACATCTGGTCCGTACTGAAGGACCTGACAACGATTACGGACATGTCGTCTACTGTCACTGCATATGATTCTCTCAACATTGATAGAATGGTGGAGGATTATATGAGTGACCGCATCCAAGTAGGCACGTCACACAGTCCGTACTTATACTGGCAGGAAAAAGAGGCAATTTGGAGGCCCTTGCACAAACTGGCTTTATTCTACCTAAGTTGCCCTCCCACAAGTGTGTACTCCGAAAGAGTGTTTAGTGCCGCCGCTCACCTTGTCAGCAATCGGCGTACGAGGTTACATCCAGAAAATGTGGAGAAGATGATGTTCATTAAAATGAATTATAATCAATTCCTCCGCGGAGACATTGACCAGCAGCAATTGCCTCCACAAAGTACACAGGGAGCTGAGATGGTGGATTCCAGTGGGGACGAATTGATAATCTGTGAGGAGGGGGATGTACACGGTGATATATCGGAGGGTGAAGATGAGGTGGACATCTTGCCTCTGTAGAGCCAGTTTGTGCAAGGAGAGATTAATTGCTTCTTTTTTGGGGGGGGTCCAAACCAACCCGTCATATCAGTCACAGTCGTGTGGCAGACCCTGTCACTGAAATGATGGGTTGGTTAAAGTGTGCATGTCCTGTTTTGTTTATACAACATAAGGGTGGGTGGGAGGGCCCAAGGACAATTCCATCTTGCACCTCTTTTTTCTTTTCTTTTTCTTTGCATCATGTGCTGATTGGGGAGGGTTTTTTTGGAAGGGACATCCTGCGTGACACTGCAGTGCCACTCCTAGATGGGCCCGGTGTTTGTGTCGGCCACTAGGGTCGCTAATCTTACTCACACAGTCAGCTACCTCATTGCGCCTCTTTTTTTCTTTGCGTCATGTGCTGTTTGGGGAGGGTTTTTTGGAAGGGACATCCTGCGTGACATTGCAGTGCCACTCCTAGATGGGCCCGGTGTTTGTGTCGGCCACTAGGGTCGCTAATCTTACTCACACAGCTACCTCATTGCGCCTCTTTTTTTCTTTGCGTCATGTGCTGTTTGGGGAGGGTTTTTTGGAAGGGACATCCTGCGTGACACTGCAGTGCCACTACTAGATGGGCCCGGTGTTTGTGTCGGCCACTAGGGTCGCTAATCTTACTCACACAGCTACCTCATTGCGCCTCTTTTTTTCTTTGCGTCATGTGCTGTTTGGGGAGGGTTTTTTGGAAGGGACATCCTGCGTGACACTGCAGTGCCACTCCTAGATGGGCCCGGTGTTTGTGTCGGCCACTAGGGTCGCTAATCTTACTCACACAGCTACCTCATTGCGCCTCTTTTTTTCTTTGCGTCATGTGCTGTTTGGGGAGGGTTTTTTGGAAGGGCCATCCTGCGTGACACTGCAGTGCCACTCCTAGATGGGCCCGGTGTTTGTGTCGGCCACTAGGGTCGCTAATCTTACTCACACAGCTACCTCATTGCGCCTCTTTTTTTCTTTGCGTCATGTGCTGTTTGGGGAGGGTTTTTTGGAAGGGCCATCCTGCGTGACACTGCAGTGCCACTCCTAGATGGGCCCGGTGTTTGTGTCGGCCACTAGGGTCGCTAATCTTACTCACACAGCTACCTCATTGCGCCTCTTTTTTTCTTTGCGTCATGTGCTGTTTGGGGAGGGTTTTTTGGAAGGGACATCCTGCGTGACACTGCAGTGCCACTCCTAGATGGGCCCGGTGTTTGTGTCGGCCACTAGGGTCGCTTATCTTACTCACACAGCGACCTTGGTGCAAATTTTAGGACTAAAAATAATATTGTGAGGTGTGAGGTATTCAGAATAGACTGAAAATGAGTGTAAATTATGGTTTTTGAAGTTAATAATACTTTGGGATCAAAATGACCCCCAAATTCTATGATTTAAGCTGTTTTTTAGTGTTTTTTGAAAAAAACACCCGAATCCGACAAAAAAAATTCGGTGAGGTTTTGCCAAAACGCGGTCGAACCCAAAACACGGCCGCGGAACCGAACCCAAAACCAAAACACAAAACCCGAAAAATTTCAGGCGCTCATCTCTACTTTCTGGAGGCAATTGCTGCTGGTGAATGTCTCCATGGAGGAATTGATTATAATTCATTTTAATGAACATCATCTTCTCCACATTTTCTGGAAGTAACCTCATACGCTGATTGCTGACAAGGTGAGCGGCTGCACTAAACACTCTTTAGGAGTACACACTGGAGGGAGGGCAACTTAGGTAGAATAAAGCCAGTTTGTGCAAGGGCCTCCAAATTGCCTCTTTTTCCTGCCAGTATATGTACGGACTGTCTGACGTGCTTACTTGGATGCGGTCACTCATATAATCCTCCACCATTCTTTCCATGGTGAGAGAATCATATGCAGTGACAGTAGACGACATGTCAGTAATCGTTGGCAGGTCCTTCAGTCCGGACCAGATGTTAGCACTCGCTCCAGACTGCCCTGCATCACCGCCAGCGGGTGGGCTCGGAATTCTTAGCCTTTTCCTCGCACCCCCAGTTGCGGGAGAATGTGAAGGAGGAGATGGTGACGGGTCACGTTCCGCTTGACTTGACAATTTTCTCACCAGCAGGTCTTTGAACCTCTGCAGACTTGTGTCTGCCGGAAATAGAGATACAACGTAGGTTTTAAATCTAGGATCGAGCACGGTGGCCAAATTGTAGTGCTCTGATTTCAATAGATTGACCACCCGTGAATCCTGGTTAAGCGAATTAAGGGCTCCATCCACAAGTCCCACATGCCTAGCGGAATCACTCTGTTTTAGCTCCTCCTTCAATGTCTCCAGCTTCTTCTGCAAAAGCCTGATGAGGGGAATGACCTGACTCAGGCTGGAAGTGTCTGAACTGACTTCACGTGTGGCAAGTTCAAAGGGTTGCAGAACCTTGCACAACGTTGAAATCATTCTCCACTGCGCTTGAGTCAGGTGCATTCCACCTCCTTTGCCTATATCGTGGCCATATGTTTAGGCTTGAATGGCCTTTTGCTGCTCCTCCATCCTCTGAAGCATATAGAGGGTTGAATTCCACCTCGTTACCACCTCTTGCTTCAGATGATGGCAGGGCAGGTTCAGGAATGTTTGGTGGTGCTCCAGTCTTCTGTACGCGGTGCCTGAATGCCGAAAGTGGCCCGCAATTCTTCGGGCCACCGACAGCATCTCTTGCACGCCCCTGTCGTTTTTTAAATAATTCTGCACCACCAAATTGAAGGTATGTGCAAAACATGGGACGTGATGGAATTTGCCCAGATGTATTGCACGCACAATATTGCTGGCGTTGTCCGATGTCACAAATCCCCAGGAGAGTCCAATTGGGGTAAGCCATTCTGCGATGATCTTCCTCAGTTGCCGTAAGAGGTTTTCAGCTGTGTGCCTATTCTGGAAAGCGGTGATACAAAGCGTAGCCTGCCTAGAAACGAGTTGGGGTTTGCAAGATGCTGCTACTGGTGCCGCCACTGCTGTTCTTGCTGCGGGAGGCAATACATCTACCCAGTGGGTTGTCACAGTCATATAGTCCTGAGTCTGCCCTGCTCCACTTGTCCACATGTCCGTGGTTAAGTGGACATTGGGTACAACTGCATTTTTTAGGACACTGGTGAGTCTTTTTCTGAGGTCTGTGTACATTTTCGGTATCGCCTGCCTAGAGAAATGGAACCTAGATGGTATTTGGTACCGGGGACACAGTACCCTTAATCAAGTCTATAGTTGCCTCTGAATTAACGATGGATACCGGAACCACGTTTCTCACCGCTAAGGCTGCCAAGGCCTGAGTTATCTGCTTTGCAGCAGGATGACGGCTGTGATATTTCATCTTCCTCGCAAAGGACTGTTGGACAGTCAATTGCTTACTGGAAGTAGTACAAGTGGTCTCCCGACTTCCCCTCTGGGATGACGATCGACTCCCAGCAGCAACAACAGCAGCGCCAGCAGCAGTAGGCGTTACACTCAAGGATGCATCGGAGGAATCCCAGGCAGGAGAGGACTCGTCAGACTTGACAGTGACATGGCCTGCAGGACTATTGGCTTTCCTGGGTAAGGAGGAAATTGACACTGAGGGAGTTGGTGGTGTGGTTTGCAGGAGCTTGGTTACAAGAGGAAGGGATTTAGTGGTCAGTGGACTGCTTCCGCTGTCACCCAAAGTTTTTGAACTTGTCACTGACTTATGATGAATGCGCTGCAGGTGACGTATAAGGGAGGATGTTCCGAGGTGGTTAACGTCCTTACCCCTACTTATTACAGCTTGACAAAGGCAACACACGGCTTGACACCTGTTGTCTGCATTTGTGTTGAAATAATTCCACACCGAAGAGCTGATTTTTTTTGTATTTTGACCAGGCATGTCAATGGCCATATTCCTCCCACGGACAACAGGTGTCTCCCCGGGTGCCTGACTTAAACAAACCACCTCACCATCAGAATCCTCCTTGTCAATTTTCTCCCCAGCGCCTGCAACACCAATATCCTCATCCTGGTGTACTTCAATAGTGACATCTTCAATTTGACTATCAGGAACTGGACTGCGGGTGCTCCTTCCAGCACTTGCAGGGGGCGTGCAAATGGTGGAAGGCGCAAGCTCTTCCAGTCCAGTGTTGGGAAGGTCAGGCATCGCAACCGACACAATTGGACTCTCCTTGGGGATTTGTGATTTAGAAGAAAGCACAGTTCATTGCTGTGCCTTTGCCATCTTAAGTCTTTTCTTTTTTCTAGCGAGAGGATGAGTGCTTCCATCCTCATGTGAAGCTGAACCACTAGCCATGAACATAGGCCAGGGCCTCAGCCGCTCCTTGCCACTCCGTGTCGTAAATTGCATATTGGCAAGTTTACGCTTCTCCTCAGATGCTTTTAATTTTGATTTTTGGGTCATTTTACTGAACTTTTGTTTTTTGGATTTTACATGCTCTCTACTATGACATTGGGCATCGGCCTTGGCAGACGACGTTGATGGCATTTCATCGTCTCGGCCATGACTAGTGGCAGCAGCTTCAGCACGAGGTGGAAGTGGATCTTGATCTTTCCCTATTTTAACCTCCACATTTTTGTTCTCCATTTTTTAATGTGTGGAATTATATGCCAGTATCAATAGCAATGGCCTACTACTATATTTACTGCGCAAAACTAAAATGCACCACAGGTATAGAATGTAGATGGATAGTATACTTAATGGATGACGAGTGACGACACAGAGGTAGGTACAGCAGTGGCCTACCATACTGCTATATATAGTATACTGGTGGACACTGTCAGCAAACTGCAAAACTAAAATGCACCCCAGGTATAGAATGTAGATGGATAGTATACTTAATGGATGACGAGTGACGACACAGAGGTAGGTACAGCAGTGGCCTACCGTACTGCTATATATAGTATACTGGTGGACACTGTCAGCAAACTGCAAAACTAAAATGCACCACAGGTATAGAATGTAGATGGATAGTATACTTAATGGATGACGAGTGATGACACAGAGGTAGGTACAGCAGTGGCCTACCGTACTGCTATATATAGTATACTGGTGGACACTGTCAGCAAACTGCAAAACTAAAATGCACCACAGGTATAGAATGTAGATGGATAGTATACTTAATGGATGACGAGTGACGACACAGAGGTAGGTACAGCAGTGGCCTACCGTACTGCTATATATAGTATACTGGTGGACACTGTCAGCAAACTGCAAAACTAAAATGCACCACAGGTATAGAATGTAGATGGATAGTATACTTAATGGATGACGAGTGACGACACAGAGGTAGGTACAGCAGTGGCCTACCGTACTGCTATATATAGTATACTGGTGGACACTGTCAGCAAACTGCAAAACTAAAATGCACCACAGGTATAGAATGTAGATGGATAGTATACTTAATGGATGACGAGTGACGACACAGAGGTAGGTACACAGCAGTGGCCTACCGTACTGCTATATATAGTATACTGGTGGCAGTGGCGTAACTACTGCCCCCGCAGCCCTCGCGGTGGCTTGGGGGCGAGGGGCTGCGGGGGCGCCACTGACTTAGAACAGATTGACATGCGGACGAGCGTCCGCATGTCAATCTGCAGGTCTCCTTCCCTCCGCTGGCCGCTGTAAGGAGGGACACGGAGCGCACAGCGCGCGCCCCCCTGTGTCCCTCCCTGGCTCTCCGGCTGTCTAATACAGGAAGTGCCGTTCGTGAGCTCTGATTGGCTCACGAACCGGCACTTCCTTTATTAGACAGCCGGAAAGCCAGGAGGGACACAGGGGGGCGCGCGCTGTGCTCTCCGTGTCCCTCCAACACAAAGGATGGGGAGGGGAGCAGGCACTGTGGGGGACTATCTGTCACTGGTGGCATATACCTGGCACTGTGGGGAACTATCTGGCACTGGGGGCATATACCTGGCACTGTGGGGGAATATCTGGCACTGGGGGCATATACCTGGCACTGTAGGGGACTATCTGGCACTGGGGGCATATACCTGGCACTGTGGGGGAATATCTGGCACTGGGGGCATATACCTGGCACTGTGAGGGAATATATGGCACTGGGGGCATATACCTGGCACTGTGGGGGACTATCTGGCACTGGGGGCATATACCTGGCACTGTGGGGGAATATCTGGCACTGGGGGCATATACCTGGCACTGTGGGGGACTATCTGGCACTGGGGGCATATACCTGGCACTGTGGGGAAATATCTGGCACTGGGGGGAGCAGGCACTGAGGGGGCATATGTGGAACTGTGGGGGAATATCTGGCACTGGGGGCATATACCTGGCACTGTGGGGGAATATCTGGCACTGGGGGCATATGTGGCACTGGAAGCACAGCCCTAGCAACAAGCACTACCCCCTAGCAACGAGCATGACACCCAGTGCATGAAACCCCTGGCAATGAGCATGACACCCAGTGCATGAAACCCCTGGCAATGAGCATGACACCCAGTGCATGAAACCCCTGGCAACGAGCATGACACCCTGAGCATGAAAACCCCTGGCACCGTGCATGGAACAAAGAGCATGAAACCCCTGGCAACGAGCAGGTAATTTAAAAGTAATTAGAAGCCTTACTGTAGAACTTAATGTGTAATGGGCATTACGGTGTGTGGCATAATGTAACACGGACATTGCGGTGTGTGTCATAATGTGTCAGGCATTACGGTGTGTTGTATACTATATCACGGGCATTGTGGTATAATGTCTCGGGGTCATTGCGGTGTGGCATAATGTATAACGGGCATTGCGGTATGTGTCATACTGTGTCACAGATACGGTGTGTAGCATAATGTATAACGGGCATTGCGATTCCTGTCATAATGTGTCGGGGGCATTACGGTGTGTGGCATAATGTGTCGGGGGCATTACAGTGTGTGCATAGTGTGTCATGTGCATTGTTGTGTGTGGCATATTGGCTAAGGCCATTGCAGTATGTGGAATAATGTATACTGGGCATTACTATAAGGAGGAAAAATGACAAATAATGTAAGGGGCATGAATCAGGATTATTTTTCTTTCCTGTGGTGGCTAACGTCTGGGCATGCAGGTTGCAAAACTGGGGTATAAGGTAGTCTTTTCCTGCAATGCCATGCCCCTTTGCGCGAAGCCACGCCCATCTCAACGAAGCCACACCCCTTTTTGGGGTATAGAATGTAGATGGATAGTATACTTAATGGATGACGAGTGACGACACAATGGTAGGTACAGCAGTGGCCTACCGTGCTGCTATATATAGTATACTGGTGGACACTGTCAGCAAACTGCAAAACTAAAATGCACCACAGGTATAGAATGTAGATGGATAGTATACTTAATGGATGACGAGTGACGACACAGAGGTAGGTACAGCAGTGGCCTACCGTACTGCTATATATTGTATACTGGTGGACACTGTCAGCAAACTGCAAAATTAAAATGCACCACAGGTATAGAATGTAGATGGATAGTATACTTAATGGATGACGAGTGACGACTCAGAGGTAGGTACACAGCAGTGGCCTACCGTACTGCTATATATAGTATACTGGTGGACACTGTCAGCAAACTGCAAAACTAAAATGCACCACAGGTATAGAATGTAGATGGATAGTATACTTAATGGATGATGAGTGACGACACAGAGGTAGGTACAGCAGTGGCCTACCGTACTGCTATATATAGTATACTGGTGGACACTGTCAGCAAACTGCAAAACTAAAATGCACCACAGGTATAGAATGTAGATGGATTGTATACTTAATGGATGACGAGTGACGACACAGAGGTAGGTACACAGCAGTGGCCTACCGTACTGCTATATATAGTATACTGGTGGACACTGTCAGCAAACTGCAAAACTAAAATACACCACAGGTATATAATGTAGTTGGATAGTATACTTAATGGATGATGAGTGATGACACAGAGGTAGGTACACAGCAGTGGCCTACCGTACTGCTATATATAGTATACTGGTGGACACTGTCAGCAAACTGCAAAACTAAAATGCACCACAGGTATAGAATGTAGATGGATAGTATACTTAATGGATGACGAGTGACGACACAGAGGTAGGTACAGCAGTGGCCTACCGTACTGCTATATATAGTATACTGGTGTACACTGTCAGCAAACTGAAAAACTAAAATGCACCACAGGTATAGAATGTAGATGGATAGTATACTTAATGGATGACGAGTGACGACACAGAGGTAGGTACAGCAGTGGCCTACCGTACTGCTATATATAGTATACTGGTGGACACTGTCAGCAAACTGCAAAACTAAAATGCACCACAGGTATAGAATGTAGATGGATAGTATACTTAATGGATGACGAGTGACGACACAGAGGTAGGTACAGCAGTGGCCTACCGTACTGCTATATATAGTATACTGGTGGACACTGTCAGCAAACTGCAAAACTAAAATGCACCACAGGTATAGAATGTAGATGGATAGTATACTTAATGGATGACGAGTGACGACACAGAGGTAGGTACACAGCAGTGGCCTACCGTACTGCTATATATAGTATACTGGTGGACACTGTAAGCAAACTGCAAAACTAAAATGCACCACAGGTATAGAATGTAGGTGGATAGTATACTTAATGGATGACGAGTGACGACACAGAGGTAGGTACAGCAGTGGCCTACCGTACTGCTATATATAGTATACTGGTGGACACTGTCAGCAAACTGCAAAACTAAAATGCACCACAGGTATAGAATGTAGATGGATAGTATACTTAATGGATGACGAGTGACGACACAGAGGTAGGTACAGCAGTGGCCTACCGTACTGCTATATATAGTATACTGGTGGACACTGTAAGCAAACTGCAAAACTAAAATGCACCACAGGTATAGAATGTAGATGGATAGTTTACTTAATGGATGACGACACAGAGGTAGGTACAGCAGTGCACTCTGCACTGTACTCCTCCTATATAATATTAATTATAGTGGTGGTCCCCAGTCCCCACAATAAAGCAGCACACTGAGCACAGATATGGAGTGTTTTTCAGGCAGACAACGTATACTGGTGGTCACTGTCAGCAAAACTCTGCACTGTACTCCTGCTATAGCTGCTCCCCAGTCCCCACAATTAAGCAGTGTGAGCACTCAGCACAGATATATTATGCAGTACACTGAGCACAGATATGGTATGGAGCGTTTTTTTCAGGCAGAGAACGGATAAAAACTGGTGGTCACTTATCAGCAAAACTCTGCACTGTACTCCTAACAGCTGCTCCCCAATCCTCCCCACAATTAAGCAATAAACAACCAATCAACTGTCTTCTACAATAAACGGAGAGGACGCCAGCCACGTCCTCTCCCTATCATCTCCAATGCACGAGTGAAAATGGCGGCGACGCGCGGCTGCTTATATAGAATCCGAATCTCGCGAGAATCCGACAGCGGGATGATGACGTTCGGGCGCGCTCGGGTTAGCCGAGCAAGGCGGGAAGGTTCGAACCTGCCTCGGACCCGTGTAAACAAGGTGAAGTTCGGGGGGGTTCGGTTTCCGAGAAACCGAACCCGCTCATCACTAGGCAAAACCATGTTGCACTGCAAGAGGAGCAGATGTAAAATGTGGAGACCTCTGTCCAATCTGTCTGGTGGGAACAAAAATCTGGTAATGTTTGGGAGCATATGACAATCAGTCATTTGCTCCCAAACACTGGAAAACAGACAATGATCATTCAGACAAATTAGTTAAATCCATTTCATTTAACACATTTATCCGAACAATTATTTTTGTCTGTTTTTCAGTGTTTAGGAGCAAATAATTGATTGTTATATGCTCCCATATATTATCAGATTTTTGTTCTCAACAGACATATGGGTGGTCATTCCGAGTTGTTCGCTAGCTGCCGTTGTTCGCAGCGCAGCGATCAGGCTAACAATCTGCATTTCTGCGCATGCATATGCACCGCAATGTGCAGGCGCATCGTACGGGTACAATGAGCATCGTGGGTTTGCAAAGGGTCTAACGAAGATTCCAGTCGCACAGCCGAACGCAGAAAGATTGACATGGGGGGGTCATTCCGAGTTGATCCCTTGCTGCCGTTTTCACAGCTTAGAGATCAGGCAAAAATCCGGCTGTTCTGCGCATGCGTATGGTCCGCAGGGCGCACTGCCAAGTAATTTCACACAAAACTGAGCAAATTTACACAGGGGCGAACAACGCTTTTCAGTCGCTCTGCTGATCGGTGAGTGATTGACAGGAAGTGGGTGTTTCTGGGCGGAAACTCAGCGTTTTCAGGGAGTGTGCTAAAAAACGCAGGAGTGCCAGGTAAAAAAGCAGGAGTGGCTGGGGAAATGGGGGAGTGGCTGGCCGAACACAGGGCGTGTTTGTGACGTCAAACCATGAACTAAACAGACTGCAGTCATCGCAAGATAGGAGTAAGTATCGAGCCACACTGAAACTGCATGACATTTTTTACACGCAGTTCTGCTAACCTTTCGATCGCACTTCTGCTAAGCTAAGATACACTCCCAGAGGGCGGCGGCCTAGCGTGTGCACTGCTGCTAAAAGCAGCTAGCGAGCTATCAACTCGGAATGAGGGCCATGAAGTGGGCGTTTCTGGGTGGCAACTAACCGTTTTCAGGGAGTGCTTAGAAAAATGCAGGCATGTCTGGGCGAATGCTGGACAGGTGTGTGACGTCAAAAGCCGGCCCTCCGTCGTTAGAATCAACGCACACGAAGAGTAATTACAGGGCTGGTCTTGTTTTGCACAAAAAGATTTTGCAGGCGCTGCACAAGCGTTCGCACTTCTGCAAAGCAAAAATACACTCCCCAGTGGGCGGCGACAATGCGTTTGCATGGCTGCTAAAAACTGCTAGCGAGCGATCAACTCGGAATGACCCCCAGTGGACAGATAAATCTTTGTACACTTAAGGCCCCCATACATCTATGATAAATTAGAGCAACTCTCCATTCTGGAGTTGATTGTCCCATTAAATCGGTAATGTATTGACTCCCCTTATTGGCAATCCCGATCAAAAAGTGATCAGATTTGCTAGTAGAGATGAGCGCCTGAAATTTTTCAGGTTTTGTGTTTTGGTTTTGGGTTCGGTTCCGCGGCCGTGTTTTGGGTTCGAACGCGTTTTGGCAAAACCTCACCGAATTTTTTTTGTCGGATTCGGGTGTGTTTTGGATTCGGGTGTTTTTTTCAAAAAACACTAAAAAACAGCTTAAATCATAGAATTTGGGGGTCATTTTGATCCCAAAGTATTATTAACCTCAAAAACCATAATTTCCACTCATTTTCAGTCTATTCTGAATACCTCACACCTCACAATATTATTTTTAGTCCTAAAATTTGCACCGAGGTCGCTGTGTGAGTAAGATAAGCGACCCTAGTGGCCGACACAAACACCGGGCCCATCTAGGAGTGGCACTGCAGTGTCACGCAGGATGTCCCTTCCAAAAAACCCTCCCCAAACAGCACATGACGCAAAGAAAAAAAGAGGCGCAATGAGGTAGCTGTGTGAGTAAGATTAGCGACCCTAGTGGCCGACACAAACACCTGGCCCATCTAGGAGTGGCACTGCAGTGTCACGCAGGATGTCCCTTCCAAAAAACCCTCCCCAAACAGCACATGACGCAAAGAAAAAAAGAGGCGCAATGAGGTAGCTGACTGTGTGAGTAAGATTAGCGACCATAGTGGCCGACACAAACACCGGGCCCATTTAGGAGTGGCACTGCAGTGTCACGCAGGATGTCCCTTCCAAAAAACCCTCCCCAATCAGCACATGATGCAAAGAAAAAGAAAAGAAAAAAGAGGTGCAAGATGGAATTGTCCTTGGGCCCTCCCACCCACCCTAATGTTGTATAAACAAAACAGGACATGCACACTTTAACCAACCCATCATTTCAGTGACAGGGTCTGCCACACGACTGTGACTGATATGACGGGTTGGTTTGGACCCCCCCCCAAAAAAGAAGCAATTAATCTCTCCTTGCACAAACTGGCTCTACAGAGGCAAGATGTCCACCTCATCATCACCCTCCGATATATCACCGTGTACATCCCGCTCCTCACAGATTATCAATTCGTCCCCACTGGAATCCACCATCTCAGCTCCCTGTGTACTTTGTGGAGGCAATTGCTGCTGGTCAATGTCTCCGCGGAGGAATTGATTATAATTCATTTTAATGAACATCATCTTCTCCACATTTTCTGGATGTAACCTCGTACGCCGATTGCTGACAAGGTGAGCGGCGGCACTAAACACTCTTTCGGAGTACACACTTGTGGGAGGGCAACTTAGGTAGAATAAAGCCAGTTTGTGCAAGGGCCTCCAAATTGCCTCTTTTTCCTGCCAGTATAAGTACGGACTGTGTGACGTGCCTACTTGGATGCGGTCACTCATATAATCCTCCACCATTCTATCAATGTTGAGAGAATCATATGCAGTGACAGTAGACGACATGTCCGTAATCGTTGTCAGGTCCTTCAGTCCGGACCAGATGTCAGCATCAGCAGTCGCTCCAGACTGCCCTGCATCACCGCCAGCGGGTGGGCTCGGAATTCTGAGCCTTTTCCTCGCACCCCCAGTTGCGGGAGAATGTGAAGGAGGAGATGTTGACAGGTCGCGTTCCGCTTGACTTGACAATTTTGTCACCAGCAGGTCTTTCAACCCCAGCAGACTTGTGTCTGCCGGAAAGAGAGATCCAAGGTAGGCTTTAAATCTAGGATCGAGCACGGTGGCCAAAATGTAGTGCTCTGATTTCAACAGATTGACCACCCGTGAATCCTTGTTAAGCGAATTAAGGGCTCCATCCACAAGTCCCACATGCCTAGCGGAATCGCTCCGTGTTAGCTCCTCCTTCAATGTCTCCAGCTTCTTCTGCAAAAGCCTGATGAGGGGAATGACCTGACTCAGGCTGGCAGTGTCTGAACTGACTTCACGTGTGGCAAGTTCAAAGGGCATCAGAACCTTGCACAACGTTGAAATCATTCTCCACTGCGCCTGAGACAGGTGCATTCCACCTACTATATCGTGCTCAATTGTATAGGCTTGAATGGCCTTTTGCTGCTCCTCCAACCTCTGAAGCATATAGAGGGTTGAATTCCACCTCGTTACCACTTCTTGCTTCAGATGATGGCAGGGCAGGTTCAGTAGTTTTTGGTGGTGCTCCAGTCTTCTGTACGTGGTGCCTGTACGCCGAAAGTGTCCCGCAATTCTTCTGGCCACCGACAGCATCTCTTGCACGCCCCTGTCGTTTTTTAAAAAATTCTGCACCACCAAATTCAAGGTATGTGCAAAACATGGGACGTGCTGGAATTTGCCCATATTTAATGCACACACAATATTGCTGGCGTTGTCCGATGCCACAAATCCACAGGAGAGTCCAATTGGGGTAAGCCATTCCGCGATGATCTTCCTCAGTTGCCGTAAGAGGTTTTCAGCTGTGTGCGTATTCTGGAAAGCGGTGATACAAAGCGTAGCCTGCCTAGGAAAGAGTTGGCGTTTGCGAGATGCTGCTACTGGTGCCGCCGCTGCTGTTCTTGCGGCGGGAGTCCATACATCTACCCAGTGGGCTGTCACAGTCATATAGTCCTGACCCTGCCCTGCTCCACTTGTCCACATGTCCGTGGTTAAGTGGACATTGGGTACAACTGCATTTTTTAGGACACTGGTGAGTCTTTTTCTGACGTCCGTGTACATTCTCGGTATCGCCTGCCTAGAGAAGTGGAACCTAGATGGTATTTGGTAACGGGGGCACACTGCCTCAATAAATTGTCTAGTTCCCTGTGAACTAACGGCGGATACCGGACGCACGTCTAACACCAACATAGTTGTCAAGGCCTCAGTTATCCGCTTTGCAGCAGGATGACTGCTGTGATATTTCATCTTCCTCGCAAAGGACTGTTGAACAGTCAATTGCTTACTGGAAGTAGTACAAGTGGGCTTACGACTTCCCCTCTGGGATGACCATCGACTCCCAGCAGCAACAACAGCAGCGCCAGCAGCAGTAGGCGTTACACGCAAGGATGCATCGGAGGAATCCCAGGCAGGAGAGGAATCGTCAGAATTGCCAGTGACATGGCCTGCAGGACTATTGGCATTCCTGGGGAAGGAGGAAATTGACACTGAGGGAGTTGGTGGGGTGGTTTGCGTGAGCTTGGTTACAAGAGGAAGGGATTTACTGGTCAGTGGACTGCTTCCGCTGTCACCCAAAGTTTTTGAACTTGTCACTGACTTATTATGAATGCGCTGCAGGTGACGTATAAGGGAGGATGTTCCGAGGTGGTTAACGTCCTTACCCCTACTTATTACAGCTTGACAAAGGGAACACACGGCTTGACACCTGTTGTCCGCATTTCTGGTGAAATACCTCCACACCGAAGAGCTGATTTTTTTGGTATTTTCACCTGGCATGTCAACGGCCATATTCCTCCCACGGACAACAGGTGTCTCCCCGGGTGCCTGACTTAAACAAACCACCTCACCATCAGAATCCTCCTGGTCAATTTCCTCCCCAGCGCCAGCAACACCCATATCCTCCTCATCCTGGTGTACTTCAACACTGACATCTTCAATCTGACTATCAGGAACTGGACTGCGGGTGCTCCTTCCAGCACTTGCAGGGGGCGTGCAAATGGTGGAAGGCGCATGCTCTTCACGTCCAGTGTTGGGAAGGTCAGGCATCGCAACCGACACAATTGGACTCTCCTTGTGGATTTGGGATTTCGAAGAATGCACAGTTCTTTGCTGTGCTGCTTTTGCCAGCTTGAGTCTTTTCATTTTTCTAGCGAGAGGCTGAGTGCTTCCATCCTCATGTGAAGCTGAACCACTAGCCATGAACATAGGCCAGGGCCTCAGCCGTTCCTTGCCACTCCGTGTGGTAAATGGCATATTGGCAAGTTTACGCTTCTCCTCCGACAATTTTATTTTAGGTTTTGGAGTCCTTTTTTTTCTGATATTTGGTGTTTTGGATTTGACATGCTCTGTACTATGACATTGGGCATCGGCCTTGGCAGACGACGTTGCTGGCATTTCATCGTCTCGGCCATGACTAGTGGCAGCAGCTTCAGCACGAGGTGGAAGTGGATCTTGATCTTTCCCTAATTTTGGAACCTCAACATTTTTGTTCTCCATATTTTAATAGGCACAACTAAAAGGCACCTCAGGTAAACAATGGAGATGGATACTAGTATACAATTATGGACTGCCTGCCGAGTGCAGACACAGAGGTAGCCACAGCCGTGAACTACCGTACTGTACTGTGTCTGCTGCTAATATAGACTGGTTGATAAAGAGATGTCTATGTAACTATGTATGTATAAAGAAGAAAGAAAAAAAAACCACGGTTAGGTGGTATACAATTATGGACGGACTGCCTGCCGAGTGCAGACACAGAGGTAGCCACAGCCGTGAACTACCGTACTGTACTGTGTCTGCTGCTAATATAGACTGGTTGATAAAGAGATGTCGTAGTAGTATGTATGTATAAAGAAGAAAAAAAAACCACGGTTAGGTGGTATATACAATTATGGACGGGCTGCCGAGTGCCGACACAGAGGTAGCCACAGCCGTGAACTACCGCACTGTACTGTGTCTGCTGCTAATATATAGACTGGTTGATAAAGAGATAGTATACTCGTAACTAGTATGTATGTATAAAGAAAGAAAAAAAAACCACGGTTAGGTGGTATATACAATTATGGACGGGCTGCCGAGTGCCGACACAGAGGTAGCCACAGCCGTGAACTACCGCACTGTACTGTGTCTGCTGCTAATATAGACTGGTTGATAAAGAGATAGTATACTCGTAACTAGTATGACTATAAAGAAAGAAAAAAAAACCACGGTTAGGTGGTATATACAATTATGGACGGGCTGCCGAGTGCCGACACAGAGGTAGCCACAGCCGTGAACTACCGCACTGTACTGTGTCTGCTGCTAATATAGACTGGTTGATAAAGAGATAGTATACTCGTAACTAGTATGACTATAAAGAAAGAAAAAAAAACCACGGTTAGGTGGTATATACAATTATGGACGGGCTGCCGAGTGCCGACACAGAGGTAGCCACAGCCGTGAACTACCGCACTGTACTGTGTCTGCTGCTAATATATAGACTGGTTGATAAAGAGATAGTATACTCGTAACTAGTATGTATGTATAAAGAAAGAAAAAAAAACCACGGTTAGGTGGTATATACAATTATGGACGGGCTGCCGAGTGCCGACACAGAGGTAGCCACAGCCGTGAACTACCGCACTGTACTGTGTCTACTGCTAATATAGACTGGTTGATAAAGAGATAGTATACTCGTAACTAGTATGTATGTATAAAGAAAGAAAAAAAAACCACGGTTAGGTGGTATATACAATTATGGACGGGCTGCCGAGTGCCGACACAGAGGTAGCCACAGCCGTGAACTACCGCACTGTACTGTGTCTGCTGCTAATATATAGACTGGTTGATAAAGAGATAGTATACTCGTAACTAGTATGTATGTATAAAGAAAGAAAAAAAAAACCACGGTTAGGTGGTATATACAATTATGGACGGGCTGCCGAGTGCCGACACAGAGGTAGCCACAGCCGTGAACTACCGCACTGTACTGTGTCTGCTGCTAATATATAGACTGGTTGATAAAGAGATAGTATACTCGTAACTAGTATGTATGTATAAAGAAAGAAAAAAAAAACCACGGTTAGGTGGTATATACAATTATGGACGGGCTGCCGAGTGCCGACACAGAGGTAGCCACAGCCGTGAACTACCGCACTGTACTGTGTCTGCTGCTAATATAGACTGGTTGATAAAGAGATAGTATACTCGTAACTAGTATGTATGTATAAAGAAAGAAAAAAAAACCACGGTTAGGTGGTATATACAATCATGGACGGGCTGCCGAGTGCCGACACAGAGGTAGCCACAGCCGTGAACTACCGCACTGTACTGTGTCTGCTGCTAATATAGACTGGTTGATAAAGAGATAGTATACTCGTAACTAGTATGACTATAAAGAAAGAAAAAAAAACCACGGTTAGGTGGTATATACAATTATGGACGGGCTGCCGAGTGCCGACACAGAGGTAGCCACAGCCGTGAACTACCGCACTGTACTGTGTCTGCTGCTAATATATAGACTGGTTGATAAAGAGATAGTATACTCGTAACTAGTATGTATGTATAAAGAAAGAAAAAAAAACCACGGTTAGGTGGTATATACAATTATGGACGGGCTGCCGAGTGCCGACACAGAGGTAGCCACAGCCGTGAACTACCGCACTGTACTGTGTCTGCTGCTAATATAGACTGGTTGATAAAGAGATAGTATACTCGTAACTAGTATGTATGTATAAAGAAAGAAAAAAAAACCACGGTTAGGTGGTATATACAATTATGGACGGGCTGCCGAGTGCCGACACAGAGGTAGCCACAGCCGTGAACTACCGCACTGTACTGTGTCTGCTGCTAATATATAGACTGGTTGATAAAGAGATAGTATACTCGTAACTAGTATGTATGTATAAAGAAAGAAAAAAAAAACACGGTTAGGTGGTATATACAATTATGGACGGGCTGCCGAGTGCCGACACAGAGGTAGCCACAGCCGTGAACTACCGCACTGTACTGTGTCTGCTGCTAATATATAGACTGGTTGATAAAGAGATAGTATACTCGTAACTAGTATGTATGTATAAAGAAAGAAAAAAAACCACGGTTAGGTGGTATATACAATTATGGACGGGCTGCCGAGTGCCGACACAGAGGTAGCCACAGCCGTGAACTACCGCACTGTACTGTGTCTGCTGCTAATATAGACTGGTTGATAAAGAGATAGTATACTCGTAACTAGTATGACTATAAAGAAAGAAAAAAAAACCACGGTTAGGTGGTATATACAATTATGGACGGGCTGCCGAGTGCCGACACAGAGGTAGCCACAGCCGTGAACTACCGCACTGTACTGTGTCTGCTGCTAATATATAGACTGGTTGATAAAGAGATAGTATACTCGTAACTAGTATGTATGTATAAAGAAAGAAAAAAAAACCACGGTTAGGTGGTATATACAATTATGGACGGGCTGCCGAGTGCCGACACAGAGGTAGCCACAGCCGTGAACTACCGCACTGTACTGTGTCTGCTGCTAATATAGACTGGTTGATAAAGAGATAGTATACTCGTAACTAGTATGTATGTATAAAGAAAGAAAAAAAAACCACGGTTAGGTGGTATATACAATTATGGACGGGCTGCCGAGTGCCGACACAGAGGTAGCCACAGCCGTGAACTACCGCACTGTACTGTGTCTGCTGCTAATATATAGACTGGTTGATAAAGAGATAGTATACTCGTAACTAGTATGTATGTATAAAGAAAGAAAAAAAAAACACGGTTAGGTGGTATATACAATTATGGACGGGCTGCCGAGTGCCGACACAGAGGTAGCCACAGCCGTGAACTACCGCACTGTACTGTGTCTGCTGCTAATATATAGACTGGTTGATAAAGAGATAGTATACTCGTAACTAGTATGTATGTATAAAGAAAGAAAAAAAACCACGGTTAGGTGGTATATACAATTATGGACGGGCTGCCGAGTGCCGACACAGAGGTAGCCACAGCCGTGAACTACCGCACTGTACTGTGTCTGCTGCTAATATAGACTGGTTGATAAAGAGATAGTATACTCGTAACTAGTATGTATGTATAAAGAAAGAAAAAAAAACCACGGTTAGGTGGTATATACAATTATGGACGGGCTGCCGAGTGCCGACACAGAGGTAGCCACAGCCGTGAACTACCGCACTGTACTGTGTCTGCTGCTAATATATAGACTGGTTGATAAAGAGATAGTATACTCGTAACTAGTATGTATGTATAAAGAAAGAAAAAAAAACCACGGTTAGGTGGTATATACAATTATGGACGGGCTGCCGAGTGCCGACACAGAGGTAGCCACAGCCGTGAACTACCGCACTGTACTGTGTCTGCTGCTAATATATAGACTGGTTGATAAAGAGATAGTATACTCGTAACTAGTATGTATGTATAAAGAAAGAAAAAAAAACCACGGTTAGGTGGTATATACAATTATGGACGGGCTGCCGAGTGCCGACACAGAGGTAGCCACAGCCGTGAACTACCGCACTGTACTGTGTCTGCTGCTAATATAGACTGGTTGATAAAGAGATAGTATACTCGTAACTAGTATGTATGTATAAAGAAAGAAAAAAAAACCACGGTTAGGTGGTATATACAATTATGGACGGGCTGCCGAGTGCCGACACAGAGGTAGCCACAGCCGTGAACTACCGCACTGTACTGTGTCTGCTGCTAATATAGACTGGTTGATAAAGAGATAGTATACTCGTAACTAGTATGACTATAAAGAAAGAAAAAAAAACCACGGTTAGGTGGTATATACAATTATGGACGGGCTGCCGAGTGCCGACACAGAGGTAGCCACAGCCGTGAACTACCGCACTGTACTGTGTCTGCTGCTAATATAGACTGGTTGATAAAGAGATAGTATACTACTAATATTATATATACTGGTGGTCAGGTCACTGGTCACTAGTCACACTGGCAGTGGCACTCCTGCAGCAAAAGTGTGCACTGTTTAATTTTAATATAATATTATGTACTCCTGGCTCCTGCTATAACCTATAACTGGCACTGCAGTGCTCCCCAGTCTCCCCCACAATTATAAGCTGTGTGAGCTGAGCACAGTCAGATATATATATACATTGATGCAGCACACTGGGCTGAGCAGTGCACACAGATATGGTATGTGACTGAGTCACTGTGTGTATCGTTTTTTTCAGGCAGAGAACGGATATATTAAATAAAACAAACAACTGCACTGTCTGGTGGTCACTGTGGTCGTCAGTCACTAAACTCTGCACTCTCTTCTACAGTATCACAGCCTCAGGTCAATCTCTCTCTCTCTCTCTCAACCCTAATCTAAATGGAGAGGACGCCAGCCACGTCCTCTCCCTATCAATCTCAATGCACGTGTGAAAATGGCGGCGACGCGCGGCTCCTTATATAGAATCCGAGTCTCGCGAGAATCCGACAGCGTCATGATGACGTTCGGGCGCGCTCGGGTTAACCGAGCAAGGCGGGAGGATCCGAGTCTGCTCGGACCCGTGAAAAAAACATGAAGTTCGTGCGGGTTCGGATTCAGAGAAACCGAACCCGCTCATCTCTATTTGCTAGCTTAGATTTTTAACCATGTTTAAGAATCTATATTTACCAGTGCTTTGGGGGTAATTCAGAGTTGATCGCAGCAGCAAATTTGTTAGCAGTTGGGCAAAACCATGGGGGGACATTCGACCTGATCGTAGCTGTGCTAAATTTAGCACAGCTACGATCACTTACACTGACATGCGGGAGGACGCCCAGCACAGGGCTAATCCGCCCCGCATGTCAGGCTGCCCCCCTTTCCCCACACAAGTACAAAAGCATTGCACAGCGGCGATGCTTTTGTACTTGAAGAGTAACTCCCAGCCAGTGCAGCTCCTGTGGCAGGCCGGGAGTTACTCGTCGCTGCCCATGTCGCAGTGTCTGCGTGTGACATCACGCAGCTGCTGCGGCCTGCTCCCCTACCAAACACCGCTGTGCCGCCCCCTCCCTCCCAGAGACCGCCTCTGCCTGTCAATCAGGCAGAGGTGATCGCTAGGCAACGACAGCCGTCGGCTGTCAGTCATGCGCTGGCGCACTGCGGATATGGTGCATGCGCAGTTCTCACCTGATCGCTGCGCTGCGATGAACTACAGCAAGCGATCAGGTCAGAATGACCCACCATGTGCACTGCAGGTGTGGCAAATATAACATTTTCAGAGAGACTTAGATTTGGGTGGGTTGTTTTGTTTATGTGCAGGGTAAATACTGGCTGCTTTATTTTTACACTGCAATTTAGATTTCAGTTTGAACACAACTCACCCAAATCTAACTCTCTCTGCAAGTGTTATATCTGCCCCCCCCCCCCTCCTGCAGTGCACCTGGTCTTGCCCAACTACTAACAAATTTGCTGCTGCGATCATCTTTGAATTACCCCCTTTGCTTTTAGGTATATGGCAAGGATCAGTTGATAGGACAGGTCATCACATATGAGTGCCTATAGTAGCAGCAGCGCTGTCGGTAGTGGGATGGGTGGATGCCTATAGCAGAGGTGGTAGTGGGGTGGGGTGCAGGTGTGTGCGGGCATCAATTAGGCTTACTTGTAATGCAGGCTGCGGATCCATATATATTTTTTTTTTAAGGTTTGAGGTCTAGCAGGGGTAATAGGGAGAGAAATTATTTTGTCTGGTTGAGCTGCCCATTTAAAAAATGGTGACGAGAGCTGTAATTGGCTCATTTGCTGGCGCCATTTTTGAATGTCAAGATAGCCATGGCGAGCCAATTGCAGCTTCCCACATTATTGCCCATCCCCGTGGGAGGGGCTGAGAAGGAGCTGAGATGACCTCATGAAGATATGAAGACACCAGAGTCCTTGGTTGGCAGCAACCAATGCAAAATAACTCACAGGCTACTGCTCATGAAAGTCCTTGGGAGGGTGGCAGCCATGTAAAAAAGCTCAAATGCCGCTGAGCCCCCCTCCCCCCAGGTGAAGAATGCTGTGTAATTCTTTTTTTTTTTTTTTTTTTTACAACATTAGATGTTTTTTGTCTTTATTTTAATATTTCCTTTACAGGAGGACTACAGGTGCCATTGGGCCCTTAATGTCCAGGCATGTTGGCACTAGTGGCTATTCAAGTGTAGACATGCTTGGTGGTACCTGTAATCCCACTGTAACTGACAATATTACTTTGTCATCTATCAACCTCGCACCCACCACCCATGGGTGTGTGGGGTAACCCCAGGTTCAGCCCAGGACTGGAGTTCACTGTAAAGTGGGACCTTTTCATTAGGGGGCCCACTTCACTAGGAATCCCCAGCCTGGGCTGACTAGTTGGGGGGTTTAATGCTTTGGCTGGCAGGACCCTGTCAAGTGTGTCCCCTGGCTGTGGCATTGCCCCCCTGCTAGTGGAGCCTGGTGCTGGTTCTAGAAATATGGAGGACCCCTATTCTTTCCCCCATATTTTTAGAACCAGTGCCAGTTCCAAGAGCCCAGCACTGGTTCATTAAATATGGGGGACCACTACACATTTTGTTTCCTGTATTTTGTGGACCAGGGCCGTCTCAAAGAGCCCGGGGCCGGTTATGCTTTGGGTGGCATGCAGTATTTGTTTTCTATTTTTAACTATTAACAGAAGGTTTTCTTGTAGTGGTAGAGTACTGTTATTGAGTACAAGAGAAGAGGGGTGGTAGGTAGTAGTACTACCCATTATTTACATTTTCTACATGTGACTAATAAAATGACAATCGATTGCAGTGATGTATGGGCATTTTCATAATGTGCAGAGCCAGACTTTGGATGGAAAAAAACTGACGATCACTAAAACAAATCTGTAATGTATCGGCAAAACAATATATCTGGGGGAAAAATCACTGGATCCGTGAAACAATAAATTGTGATTGCTGGTGTATGGTGCCTTTCAATTTGGTAGGGGTGTGTCCAAGCTCAAATCTATATTGCAGTGTAAACCTAATGCTGGACATATACTGTATGGTCAGATAAAATGCCTGTCAGACCAATAGACATCTTATCTGACAGTCTGGTACACATCAGATATCATGGGCATACACTCTGAGATATCTAGGTTACACCCCTGGGGAGGAAATATTTCCCCATCACCCAGTGAAGGAACAAGGGAAATGTCCATTGGATGACTATGGCAATTCATACATTGCCCAATACGGTACATCTTGCAATTTAAAAATTATCGCACAGTCATCCTGGATTCATCCTGGATCATTTTGTCCGACTGATTGATATTTTTGGATTGGTTGTGCACATGCATTTTACAATTATCTGGGGGATCCTCTGATATCAGGTGGATCCCCCAGATAATTGTGTAATGTATGCCCAGCGTAAAGCTCTCCAGCACTTATGGGCTACATGCAAAGGCTGTCAGTATTTACCCAGCATGAATTAAACATTTGCACCCCTTGCATTGCTACATGGTGTGTCCAGGTGCAAAGATATTTGTATGTTTTAGCTTTGCTCTTAACTCGGAATCAGCCCCTATAGCATGGAAATCTTAGCATACAGGCACAATGGGCAACTGCCCAGGGCCCCACAATTCTATGAGACTGCCTTCCAGCAGGGGTGGATGGTGGTCACACAATCAGAGAGGTGAAGCAGGCAGCATTCTCTACCTGCCTCCCTGCCTGCAGCCAGACAGTGAATGATTGTCAGCATGCGGATTGGTGGATGGCTGGAGCTATCCACCAATCAGAGTGCTGACAGTCATTCACTGTATGGAAGTATGTGGAGAGATGGCACAGGACGACATTAGGGGCATGTTGTGATTTTTTAATTGATTAAAGTACATGGGCGTGTATGGGCCCCAGTACATTGCTTTGCCCAGGATCTACAATGATGTTAAGACTGCCCTGATCTATAGGTCATTTAAAAGTGTTGTTGAATAAGAGTAACTTACATATTTCAATTGGGTCGCATACCCAACCCATTTTAATCTTTCTTTTCTAGATAACTGGTAAAATTGCAAACACATTGTCACTCACTTTTATATAGATCATATTGTTCCACCACTACATAAGACATAATATTCCAGGCGTGTAATATCTATAATAACAATTCCTTTTTCAATGAACATTTCATGTAGTGTGTTGTGTGTTCACCTCTGTGGAACTTCTGCAAAGTGTCTGTTCCAAGGAAATAAAGCATGTCATACTAAATCAAGAGCAGATTTATGTAAAAATGTTCATTGCTTATGTTATTTCTCCATTCCTAGGAGGAGAAAAATGTTATGTTTCAGGAAATGGATTTTCCCATCAGTGTTTCATCATTCCTGTTTTTATTTTATTTTTTATCTTTTAGCCTTTCATCTTAAATATAGCACATTGCTGATCACAAAGGAATCTGATGACTTTATAACAGTGATACTAATCCATGCATCAGCAAATTCTATAATAGAAGCAATAAACTATGAAATATGGTCATTAAAATTTCTGCTACTATTTAAAGGGGAGGGATTTTATACAATTTATTTTGTAAATGAGAATAAGACTTTGAGCATCTAACTAGACTTTTGAGTATCAGAACCGAAGACACAGCCAGGGTCAGACCATGGGTTGGATGGGATCATGTGACAGCATGATGATGAGTTGCCTCCCAGCTGGCCACATGGTCGGCCATAAATCAGAAGTATTAAAGTTTTCCTCACAAAATTATGCTATTTTTCTACTTTTACATAATTATGACACAACGGGGCTGCAGGGGGTGTACGTGCCCATGTGGCACTGGTCATGCCCACAGCACACTGGTCACAGTTCCTCCGCTTCTCTCAATAGCCCCAGGTCCATGTGGTACTTAATCCAGACCTTGTAGAGTGTGCTTAATGCTTGTCTTAGATGCATAAACCATGCAGCAAGGCAGAATATGAATATGGCCCTACACCACTAATAGCTGCCCTGACTATGACTGCATAGGACATTAAGGGGGGTATTCAATTGTATGAACAGTCAGTTGGGTGTTTGTTTTTTCCTATCTAATAGACATGAAAAACAAACACCCAACCGACTTTTCAAACAATTGAATATCCCCCTGAAAGTCTATATTATACAAATACTCACATATTGAGGCTGATGCAGTGTTGCTGGCAAAATGGCCGTAAATGACTCACAGCTTAACACATTTCTAGATGCGTCTGCTTCGGTATTATTATAATATGTGCATAGTTTATGACAAGTCCTGTTCATCAGGTGATAAGACATGTTAATGCAGATTTGTATGAGCTATATTTGTGTACACATGCCCATAATGTACTCTGCCTATATAAAACCGCCATTTCCCTCCTATGAAGCAACTCTCCAGACAGGGCCGGATTAAGCCATGGGGGTGCATGAGGCACTTAACACAGGGGGGCCCGGTAGAGGGGGGTTGTATATTAGATTGTGCCTACCTCCCAACATGACCCATTCCAGTAGGGACAAAATACTCTCTATCTTGACTTCCCTGTTAATATATGATTGGTGTCACCTGTGTTGGACTATGTAATTGACAAGAAAGGTGTTTCAATAAGAGATGATTGTAATCTTAACTTAAAAAGGAAGTCCAGGTAGACAGCATTTTATCCCTCTTGGAATGGGTCATGTTTGGATGTATGGATTGTGTATATTAAATATAAACCAATGGTGTATATTAGAGTTAAACTAATAGTTTAATAATGCCTGGGTACTGTCTATAGCTCCACCTAATTGAAAGACAAATATTTTAAAATATTTTCTTGTAGTAAAACAAAGACAACTTAATCAACCTTTAAATACACATAGAAAAATAATATCTGGGGGCGTGGCTTGGTGGCCATTAGGTGTGGTCGTGGGACTTCAGGGCTCCTAACTGGCTCAATTTGCCTATTTCTGTCCAACCTGCACATTCCTCCCTGGTCCTACAGCCTTTCCAGCAGGTCCGGTAGTGATCGTCCTTCAGGAGATAGAGTCCCCGGTGCCAGGAGAGGCTACAAGCCCCTCTGCAGGTTGCGGTCCACTCCGCCAGCATCGAGCCAGGGACTTGATTTCAGGTGCCTCCCAGTCCTTGGTGGAAGCCTGATCTCGGATGAGCTGCGACACTGGATCCTCCTTCACAGCGCGGCTTCCATCTGTGTATGCCCCTCTCCTGACACTCTCCTGCTGGACTTCGTCGTAGTACCACTGAGAAACATCATGGGGGAGCCATGTCACCGGGTCTCCTCTCTCAGTGTGGCTCCCACTTGTGTGCGCCCCTCTCCTGTCACTCTCATCTCAGTGAGATGCATTACTGCACCACTGGGATTCATCGCTGAAGTGCTGCAACCGCGGGTCTCTCCTCACAGGGTACCCCCTCTGTATGCACTCCTCGCCTGCCGCCCTCACCTCCTGCTGGGACGCATCATGGCACAGTCCCGGAGGTGCATATGCCGCCTTCCATCCTCGCCTCCTGGGACTCAGTGGATACTAAAGCCAGTGTAAGGGACATAAGTGACTACTGGCTGGTCCGTGGCCTCATTGTGGGACACCCATCATCTCACCCCTTCTCACTGTGTTATCCTCCTATTGTCTCCAGTGGGGTTCAGTACTGGGGGCCCGATACTAGTGTTTCCCCCCTCTTTTATTTTGCTTTACTGTTTATAACTCTGGAGCTCATAACACCTGACATGGTGCACTGACTGGGGTCATTATTTGCACATGGAAGTGGACTCCAAACAGCTGTCAACCCCTTTCTGTTACTGAATAGCTCTGCACTGACTCAGGGGCCTGATCTCTGACTTTCCTTCACCTTTCACCTTCCAGTCCCCAAGTTCACTTTGTAGTGATTCACCTTTGCTGCCTGGAATCTGGACTCCCCAGTCCCTCTGGGTCATTTATTTGATTGTGGACCTGTGCTGTTTGACATTATTACTGTGTGCCTGCCCTAAGTGCTCACTCTTTGCAGCACTATCTTTACCTAATAATGCAGTCTTGACTACCTTATTTCCTGACCTAGAGCTTACTGTTCAATCAGTGGGTAATCTGACAATACTCATCTGCTTCCTATAACTACTAACAACAGAAAATATATTATGGTATTATGAGCTGTATTGCACCAAAAGCTAAGAAAAAAAAGTGCCTCGTTAAATCTCTCACCACTTCCTTCATCAAGAAAAACAGCTTTCCCCTCACTCTCCTAACAGCCCATCCCAGCCATCCGAGATGGACCAATCATCGTCACCTGCTACTATGGGGGATATTCAGAACCTCCAGGTTTTATACTGGACATTAAAGAATATTTTACCTCTGCTCTACAAAAAGCAGTGGGTGAACTCAAAGCAGACATGATGGAACTCTCATCCCGTACCACTTCTCTTGAAACCAAAGTGGAAAAGGTTCAGGAGGTCCAAGAACATATTGGCAATGATCTGCACTATTTCTACACCAAACTGAATCTCCTTAGGGACAAAATGAAGATTTGGGAAATCGGGAGGAACGTAACAACCTTCGTGTTCGCAACATTCTGGAGACAGTCGCCCCAGTGATCTGGAACCCTACCTCCATCGAATGTTTACCTACCTTCTCCCATCTGAGGATGCCTCTGCTTTCCAAATTAAGAGGGCCCACAGAGCCCTACAACCCAAGCCAAAGGACATTGAACCACTCAAAGATGTGATCCTTAAATTGCTTTCCTTCAAGAACAAGAACCTGTTCACTATGGCCAGTAGATAATCTTCCTGTATTATGTTTGAAGGCTCGAAGCTCCAAATCTTTATGGACCTAGCCCCTTTCACTATACCGAAGCACAGGGATCTGCGCTCGGTGACTACGCTACTGAGAGAAAACGGATATTTATACAAATGGGGATTTCCATTCTGCCTTCAAGTGGAGATTAAAGGGAAACCCTATTGCTTAAAGACACTCGACGAAGAAAAGGATCTTCTTCGCAAACTGAACCTCAACTTTTCCTTAGGTTCATCCCGCCACGATGCTCATGATCATGACTCTCTGCCCTGAAACATTCTTTTTGCAGATGTATTTGTCTATTTTCTGTAATTTCCTATTATAGGTTGTATGTTATGTTATGAACCATGGATTGGTATCGAATCTCTGGTATGTATGTACTAAGTTTATTCATATATTGTGTTCTGATTCGTTTAAGTTACTTACTACTAGTATCGCTTTATGTTGATGCTTATTTGGTTACCAACAATACCTACTCTTTTCTTAGGTGTAATGTATAAAAATTGCTCTGGGTGGGAAATGTTGGCTCTCCGCCAAGCCTCACTACCCCTGATTATAGGGTGTATTACATTTGTAGCTGTATATTTGACTTTGTGACTCAGGTTTACCCTCGACTTCTGAATCCTGTCCTCAAGCTCGTCCTTTTTTTTTTATTTGGAAGAGCTCATCTACTGTAGTTGTTGGCCTTATTTTTTGGCTGTACTAACTACTTCCCTCCTCCCCATCTCCCTTTTGTTTCTTTGGTTGAGATTATATTTTTCTAGCAGAGTCCGTATACCCCCTTTCTTTTTTTTTTCCTCTTTCATCCCTAACCATGCCGTTTACATGTCTCACCATTAACACTAAGGGCCTAAACACTCCACAGAAGCGATCTCACTTGTTCCGTTCATTAAAAAACCTTCGAGGTGACTGTGTTTTTCTACAGGAAAACCACCTCAAATCAGGGAATCATCCCTCGTTAGCCTCCAAAAACTACCTGAATGTATACTACTCTAACAATATTTCTAAGCAGAATGGTGTAGCCATACTGCTCCACTCCACCTTTTCTTTTGTATTCTCTAAATCCAAAAGTGACCCCGAGGGTCGATTTCTTATTCTCAAGGGTAAATTGGGACATGAGGAGGTGACCCTAGCCAACATTTATGCCCCTAAGTTGGGCCACTCCCAGTTTTTCAATACGTTTTTTCATATCCTTTCTGTATTCAGAAGTGGTAAAACTCTTGCGTGGGGATTTCAACACAGTCCTATTCCCCTCGCTAGACAAATCTGGTTCCCATAATGATAGATTTCAAATCCCGAGCTCTACGTAAACACATGGCCGAGGCTGGTCTATTTGACGTCTGGAGATCCCTCAATCCCTCAGTAAGAGACTATACTTTCTATTCTAACCACCACGACACCTACTCCCACATCAACCTCTTTCTTGGCTGCGCTTTCCCTTACTCAGACAGCGATTCACTCCTCTATTTCTACTAACTAATGGTCCGATCACTCCATTCTAGAAGCTGCTTTTGGAGTCCACCTCGGGTAGGACTTCATGGAGACTAAATGAAACCCTCCTAAAACTTCCTCAGTTTCAGGATATGGTAAAGTAATGCTTGCAAGAATACTTTCTCCTTAACTACTCTGACGATACCCCTGTCCCCACGGTTTGGGAGGCACATAAGTCAGTAAGTAGATATGATCTAATTTGCCTCCTGCCGCAAAAAGTCTCAGGAAGCATTGATAACATCTCTTAACTCAACTATTGCTTCTCTAGACCGAGAACACAATAGAACAATGTCCAAAAAAAATTTGTCCCAACTTTCTCAAAAGCTGGCAGAATTACAAGCGCTTCTAGCTGAACTAGTGGAGAGGAGTCTCAGATGGACCAATCAAATGTTTTATGATAAAAGTAATAAGGCACAAACATTACTAGCTCGTAGACTTAGATCTTAATGAACATCACAGATTATCTCTGCGATCAAGGGTCCTTCTGGTGTTGTATTTTATAATCCTAAAGATATTAATGGTGTGTTTGCTCATTACTATAAAGCTTTATATAATTTGTCTGCCCTGTCTGATACTGAATCTCATGTGCAAGGTATTCAACAAAATCTGGACACTTGTGCGCTTCCTAGTTGTCATGACTGTGGTTTTGTGGACCCGGTGTTAGTGAAGTCTGTGCGGGTGACTGGAGGACAATGTGAATACTAATACTGACCTGGTTTGGGAGTGTTGTGGACTCGGGGTTTCTTCCGGTGACCGGGAAGAGGAACTGCAGCTGAGATGGCCGAATCTAGGTTTTCCTCATGCAGGATTTGGTCGGCAGACAGGAGGAACGTATGGATGCTGGAGGTCTTCTGAAAGACAGAACTCGAAATGGTGCTGAGGAATGAATAATGAGTACTGGATGCTGGAGACACCAATTACGCTTGTGAGCACTGGGTGTTTGGAGGTGCAGAAGTGCTTGGAGACACTGAGGTGCTTGGAGACACTGAGGTGCTTGGAGGCACTGAGGTGCTTGGAGGTGCAGAAGTGCTTGGAGGCACTGAGGTGCTTGGAAGCACTGAGGTGCTTGGAGGTGCAGAAGTGCTTGGAAGCACTGAGGTGCTTGAAGGTGCAGAAGTGCTTGGAGGCACTGAGGTGCTTGGAGGCACTGAAGTGCTTGGAGGTGCAGAAGTGCTTGGAGGCACTGAGGTGCTCGGAGGCACGGAGGTGCTCGGAAGCACGGAGGTGCTTGGAGGTGCAGAATTGCTTGGAGGCACTGAGGTGCTCGGAGGCACTGAGGTACTCGGAGGCACGGAGGTACTCGGAGGCACGGAGGTTCTTGGAAGCACTGAAGCCACAGGGATACGGGAGCTCTGGAGATCACAACTACAACAGCAGTAAAGATGAAACACAGCAGCTATGGTTTTCAGTTAAGACTATGGAATACTGTACTGTGCCTTTAAGATGAACCACTGCAGCTGTGCCTTTACGTTGAGACTCGTGGAAATAGTGAATATCAGTGGCAACACAAAAGTAAACCAAACTGGGTAACAAAGGAACAGAGTTTTCACAGGAACTAGAGTTTATACACCTTGGTCTGTGATGATTGGATGATCTCTGTGAGAACACACCCAGCTGGATTGGGTGTTCAGATCAGCTGTGGGTTAGCTGAAGCACTGTGTACTCCAGGCTGCAGTAGACTGAAAACTGGAACTGGAACAGAACTGAACTGCTGGAACCTGTAGTCCACAGTAGTGATGCGACGGAGAATGCAGATTCCTGACAGTACCCCCCCTTTTATGGGTGGGCACCGAACACCCACGCTGAAACTTGGAAGGCTGAATGTCAATTGAAGTCTCAGAAGACAATGTAGGACACTTGAGAGTAGAGGACTGGAATAAGCATTCATAAGCAGGAGTAGAATCAACTTGAAATACCCTAGGGTGGAGAGAGGACGTCATCTCCAGAATTGACTGACAGGAGTTCATTACTTGACACACTGGAGAGAACCACACCGGGTTCGAAGGAACTGGAATCGGTAGGAACCGACGGCAACTTTGGACAGACGGATGGAACCGGATTGGGTCCAGAAAAGCTTGAACCGGTGGAGTCCTCGGACTGACGGATAGGACCGGATTTGATCCGAGGATGCTGGAATCGGCTGGAACCAAAGGAGGCTTACTGGAATTGGCTGGAACCGAAGGAGGTTTACTGGAATCGGCTGGAACCGAAGGAGTCCTCGGACTGACGGATAGGACCGGATTTGATCCGAGGATGCTGGAATCGTCTGGAACCGAAGGAGGCTTACTGGAATCGGCTGGAACCGAAGGAGGCTTACTGGAATCGGCTGGAACCGAAGGAGTCCTCGGACTGACGGATAGGACCGGATTTGATCTGAGGATGCTGGAATCGGCTGGAACCGAAGGAGGTTTACTGGAATCGGCTGGAACCGAAGGAGGCTTACTGGAATCGGCTGGAACCGAAGGAGGCTGATCCGGACAGACGGATGGGACCGGTTTGGGTCCGGAGACAGTTGAATCAGCTGGAACTGATGGAGTCAGAATCCGGTTAGAACCGGAATGAGTGGTATCCGAGTGTTCAGTTAGACCATCCTGGATCTGGTCCATGCTGGATGCCAACAGGGTGGTGCTCTCTGAAGACGGCAAACAGGAGTTCATAACTGCATATGTAGCACAAAAATTTCCATCTGGGAACTTGGCTCTGGATACTTCCCTTGGGGCTGAAATTTCGGTGACCCCTCCTGGGGTTGACGAATCAGACACCTCTCTCAGGGTTGTTTTCTCCAGCACCCCTCCTGGGGTTGACAGATCAGAAACTCCTTTTTGAGAATACTCATATGCCCCTACTAGAGCTTGAACATTGGATACCCCTCCTTGGGCTGTAGACACAGACGCCCCTCCTTGGGCTGTAGACACCAAACTTTGGAGTGACCCTGACCCCACACTCTGACCACCGTCCGGGTCCATGGGCCTTGGACAAACTGTCAGGATTCTGATTATGTCTGTCCCCGGCGGGGCGCTAGTGGGCCAGTTCCTACTGTCATGACTGTGGTTTTGTGGACCCGGTGTTAGTGAAGTCTGTGCGGGCGACTGGAGGACAATGTGAATACTATTACTGACCTGGTTTGGGAGTGTTGTGGACTCAGGGTTTCTTCCGGTGACCGGGAAGAGGAACTGCAGCTGAGATGGCCGAATCTAGGTTTTCCTCATGCAGGATTTGGTCGGCAGACAGGAGGCACGTATGGATGCTGGAGGTCTCCTGAAAGACAGAACTCGAAAAGGTGCTGAGGAACGAATGAAGGAGTACCGGATGCTGGAGACACCAATTACGCTTGTGAGCACTGGGTGTTTGGAGGTGCAGAAGTGCTTGGAGGCACTGAGGTGCTTGGAAGCACTGAGGTGCTTGGAGGTGCAGAAGTGCTTGGAAGCACTGAGGTGCTTGAAGGTGCAGAAGTGCTTGGAGGCACTGAGGTGCTTGGAGGTGAAGAAGTGCTTGGAGGCACTGAGGTGCTCGGAGGCACGGAGGTGCTCGGAGGCACTGAGGTGCTTGGAAGCACTGAGGTGCTTGGAGGTGCAGAAGTGCTTGGAGGCACTGAGGTGCTTGGAGGCACTGAAGTGCTTGGAGGCACTGAAGTGCTTGTAGGTGCAGAAGTGCTTGGAGACACTGAGGTGCTTGGAGACACTGAGGTGCTTGGAGGCACTGAGATGCTTGGAGGCACTGAGGTGCTTGGAGGTGCAGAAGTGCTTGGAGGCACTGAGGTGCTTGGAAGCACTGAGGTGCTTGGAGGTGCAGAAGTGCTTGGAAGCACTGGGGTGCTTGAAGGTGCAGAAGTGCTTGGAGGCACTGAGGTGCTTGGAGGCACTGAAGTGCTTGGAGGTGCAGAAGTGCTTGGAGGCACTGAGGTGCTTGGAGGTGCAGAAGTGCTTGGAGGCACTGAGGTGCTCGGAGGCACGGAGGTTCTTGGAAGCACTGAAGCCACAGGGATACGGGAGCTCTGGAGATCACAACTACAACAGCAGTAAAGATGAAACACAGCAGCTATGGTTTTCAGTTAAGACTATGGAATACTGTACTGTGCCTTTAAGATGAACCACTGCAGCTGTGCCTTTACGTTGAGACTCGTGGAAATAGTGAATATCAGTGGCAACACAAAAGTAAACCAAACTGGGTAACAAAGGAACAGAGTTTTCACAGGAACTAGAGTTTATACACCTTGGTCTGTGATGATTGGATGATCTCTGTGAGAACACACCCAGCTGGATTGGGTGTTCAGATCAGCTGTGGGTTAGCTGAAGCACTGTGTACTCCAGGCTGCAGTAGACTGAAAACTGGAACTGGAACAGAACTGAACTGCTGGAACCTGTAGTCCACAGTAGTGATGCGACGGAAAATGCAGATTCCTGACACTAGTATTTCTGTATCTACGGCCCGGGCCTTGGGAGTAGATATCACTGAGGAGGAACTCGCTTCGGCCCTTAAGTCACAGAAACCGTCTAAGGCCCCTGGCCCTGATGGTCTTACTATGTCCTACTATAAATCATTTCTACAGCAACTTTCTACCCAGTTTATTCACCTGTTCAATTCCATTCTACAGGGTGCCTCTTTTCATCCTGAATCTACTGCCTCTAGAATTATCATCATTCTCAAACCTGGGAAGACCCCTCCCTTTGCGCTAGCTATCGTCCCATTTCCCTGATCAACACAGACCTTAAACTCTTCGCCAAAATTTTGGCCACTAGGTTGAACGAAGTGCTACCCTCTTTAATACACCCTGACCAAGTGAGCTTCATCCCTCAATGCCAGGCCTCAGATAACAGTAGACAAACTATAGATTTAATACATTACTCCACCACGCACAGGATTCCATCAGTAGTTTTGGCCTTAGACGCTGAAAAGGCATTTGACCGACTGTTATGGCCTTTTATGTTTACTACATTAGCTACAGTGGGTATAACAGGAAAATTTATGCAGGCCATGCAAGCTCTCTATTCTCATCCTTCTTCAACAGTTATGACGAACGGTTTGCACTCATCATGTTTTGTTCTGGGAAATGGAACGAGACATGGATGTCTACTCTCCCCTCTTCTCTTTGCCATTTGCATTGAGCCATTGGCAGCTAGAATTAGAGCTAACCCTGATATTAAGGGCATCAACATGGGGGATGAACAATGGGGGTCATTCCGAGTTGTTGGCTCTGTAAATTTCTTCGCATCGCAGCGATTTTTCGCATAGTGCGCATGCGCAATGTTCGCACTGCGACTGCGCCAAGTAAATTTGCTATGCAGTTAGGAATTTTACTCATGGTTTTTTCTTCGTTCTGGTGATCGTACTGTGATTGACAGGAAGTGGGTGTTTCTGGGCGGAAACTGGCCGTTTTATGGGTGTGTGTGAAAAAACGCTACCGTTTCTGGGAAAAACGCGGGAGTGGCTGGAGAAACGGAGGAGTGTCTGGGCGAACGCTAGGTGTGTTTGTGACGTCAAACCAGGAACGACAAGCACTGAACTGATCGCAGATGCCGAGTAAGTTTCGAGTTACTCAGAAACTGCACAGAGATGTCTTATCGCAACATTGCGAATCTTTCATTCGCAATTTTAAGAAGCTAAGATTCACTCCCAGTAGGCGGTGGCTTAGCGTGTGCAAAGCTGCTAAAAGCAGCTTGCGAGCGAACAACTCGGAATGACCCCCAATATAAAGTGTCTCTCTTTGCAGATGATATTCTCCTCACTTTGACTAATCCCTTACTGTTGCTCCCCAATCTTCAATCTGAACTGTGAATGGGTTCACTACGATATGCCGGCGGTCGGGCTCCCGGCGACCAGTATACCGACGCCGGGAGCCCGACCGCCGGCTTACCGACAGTGTGGCAAGCGCAAATGAGCCCCTTGCGGGCTCGCTGCGCTCGCCACGCTACGGGCACGGTGGCGCGCTACGCGCGCCACACTATTTTATTCTCCCTCCAGGGGGGTCGTGGACCCCCACGAGGGAGAATAAGTGTCGGTATGCCAGCTGTCGGGATCCCGGCGCCGGTATACTGTGAGCTGGGATCCCATCAGTCGGCATACAGAGGACCACCCCTGTGAATATATGGCTTTCTTTCTGGGTACAAAGCCAATAGCTCTAAATCTGAAGCCATGGCTCTCTGTGTCCCCTCACAACAATGCTCTACGCTCACTACCACTTTTCCTTTTATTTGGCGTCCCTCAGCGATTAAATACCTTGGCATTTCCATCACTAAGTCATACTCTTCATTATACCAAGCAAACTACTCACCCATGTTTCAAACACTGACAACAGATTTATCATGTTGGCAGTCCCTCTTTATCTCTTGGTTTGGTAGAATTAATATGCTTAAAATGAATCTCTTTCCTAGACTGCTGTACCTATTCAAAACCTTACCCATACCCATTCCGATCTTGGCTTTGGACTCCATGCAAAGCCCTCTGCAATTGTTTTATCTGGGCACAAGGTAAACCTCGCATTCGTAGATCCATTTTGGCTAAGCCTGTCCCAGATGGTGGACTGGGTCTGCAAATACTTTGCTCTTATTATTATGCTGCCCAGCTGAATCATATTGTATCATGGCACTCCGAACCCGGTCGGAAACGATGGGTGGATTTAGAAAACTCCTTGTTGCAGGTGGGATGAGTGGCCAACATAGTTTGGCTACCCAGACCACTTAGACCAGCCTCGGCCTGTACGATCCCGATCATACATTTTATTCTTAATATGTGGGATAAACTTCGTCCCTCGTTGGATTTGGCTCAATTTCCCTCACCTATGTCCCCTATTTGGGACCATCCCCAATTCCCTGCGGGATCAGTTGGACATATGGCAACCTTCTGGCGGAATCTACATATTACTAGATTTAAGCATGTAAAGGGTCAATTTGCTCCATCCTCATTTACTGACCTACAAGCTACGCACTTAATCCCTGCCTCTCGCCACTTTCAATACAACCAAATTATGAGCTGCGTCAACTCGCAATTCCCCTCTAATAAGCTTTGTGCTCTGTCTCCCTTTGAATGCCTCTGTTCCTACTCAGTAGGCTGCAAAGGTAATATTTTAGTTATTTATCATTCCGTCTTGGCCCCACACCCTACTGACCGTGAACCTTACGAATTTGCATGGGAGTCAGATCTTCCGTCCAATTTTGACAGAGTGGATTGGCCCACCAATAGAACTAGAATCGCTAAAGCCTCTATCAGTATTACTATCAGAGAGAAGTGTTACGAAGTATATACTAGGTGGTATTTGGTACCCTCCAAGCTCCATACCATTTTTCCATTGACCTCAAATCTTTGCTGGAGAAACTGTGGTGAGGTTGGTTCATTCCCTCATGTCTGGTGGAATTGCCCGGTAATTTGGGTATTCTGTTCTGGGTACAAGTGTGGGCGCTCTTATTGCAGATTTTGGAGTCTCCAGTATCAGGTAACATTGCCACTGCATTATTATGTGCCCCAGTCCCATCAGTGAGCATGCACCAGAATAAGCTTATAACCAATGTATGCAATGCCACTAAATCTCTTATAGCCAAACATTGGTAATCCTCAATGGCACCTTCAACCACTGCCCTTTATAACTGTATTCACTTTGTTGCTTCAATGGAATACATCACCAGTTTACAAAATCACAATGTTCCGACCTTCTATAAAATATGGTCCCCCTGGTACCTTTTCCATTCTTCCCCCCTCCCCGGACTTTACTGATATTCCTTTGTAAATCTCTTTTTGATTTTTGATTTTCTGTGCATTGATTGGTTATTTTGTTTTATTGTGTATTCCATATTTTTGTGTACTCTTTGCTGCTTATTGATGATGTGTTGATCCTATTTTACAGTACACTTTTGTATTGACTTTTTTCTTCCCACAATAAAATAAAAATATTGTTTTAAAAAGAAAAATAATATCTATAATTTATCTTGTGACATGCAAGAATAGTAGCAGCCTTTTACACACTGGGACAGGACACAAGAGGACTCTGTGTATGTCTCTAGACCCTCATTAAACAACAGGTTACACAGGACTCAGACCTCAGGTGAGGAGGAGGAGAAGCTGGGATACTTGTGTCACTTAAAGTTCTCTCTGCTCTTTGCCCTCTCTCTGCTCTCCTATCTCTCCTCTGGTCAGAAAGCTCTGTCGCTAGCTCATGAAACCTGATACTCCAGTGTCTCTGCCTGCAGTGCATTCTGTCCTGCTCGCATTCTAGCTGTTCAGCTGCTGCTATTTCCGGTGGGTCCCAGGATACAGTATGCCTTGTGCCCACCCGCCTCATCCCCCCTACCCCCCTTAATCTGGCTATGTCTCTAGGCATATCCAATATACAGGTCTGCATAGAAATATACAGTATGTGTTGCTGGGCATGGGCTGAATTATTTCATACAAGATAAGCAAATTTCTATGCAAACTGAAGTAGTACTTAATGTGTTTCATCCCCTTTGTATTCTTTATAGAATTCTTCTAATTATAAGAGCTATCTACTTACATCAATTTGTGATTGTTTTGGATCAAAAACCGAACAATCAGAAATAATTCTTATGAGATAGCTTCCAATAACTGAAAATTCTCGGAACATTTGAAGATTTGGAATCTAGGTTTTTGCACTAACGAGGTACTTGACTCTATAGAGTAAACATAAAAACATCTTTACTCCAGTGTTGCCACTTGAAAAAAGGCATTTTGTCTGTTCTCCAAACTTATAGAAGAGAAAACTGCAGTGAAATCATCAATTGCACTGAGTTTTCTTAGCTCTTCTCTTAGTGATGCATCCCCCATAGGTCTCAATAGCGGATGATCACTTATGTTGTTTATGGAGACATTGGCGCTGAGAGGGGGGGGGGGGAGTCTTTACACAGGACTGTTGGAGGTTTCCGCTGACCCCCATTCCTACTTTGTAGACAGCAGCACTTAGGGTAGGGAGAGAGAGGAATGACTGCCACTGCAGCAGCCTCTCTCCCCAGCCGCAGAAGCAGTCACTCCTCTCACCCTGGTTGACAAGGGGTGGGGGGAGTGATTGCACTCGCTCGCCACCCACCTGCCACTGGTGCCCATCAGTCTTCACACCAGTCCGCCCCCCCTTCCCCGTGTAGCATGTTCAGGTTTGTGGATTGGACACACAAGACTAATACTTAGTGCCAAAGATGGGGCTGTCCACACCTCCCTGCATTTGCCAGCCCCAGTAATAATAATAATAATAATAATAATAATAATAATAATAATTTTATTTATATAGCTCTCTTTCTCCAATAGGACTCAAGGCGCTTAACAGATACAGGAGAGAGAATTGACTGCATAGGAAAGGAAAGAGTTAAACATCTGGTGAGGGGTGGACCTAGCTGTGAGGAAAGTACAGCCTTTTTTGAAGGGGAGGGTTTGTGATATATAAGAAAGGTGAGGCCATTTTAGATCTCTCTTGTGGGGATTTTGCCTTGGTGAGTACTGCTGTGCAGACATTAATATTGTCCACACATATTTTGTGGTAATTTTGGGTGCAATTCTGCTGTGTTCCCCCCTGCCAGTGCCATCCTTCAGTGTCAGCATACTGCTGTGCAGACATTAATATTGTCCACACATATTTTGTGGTAATTTTGGGTGCAATTCTGCTGTGTTCCCCCCTGCCAGTGCCATCCTTCAGTGTCAGCATACTGCTGTGCAGACATTAATATTGTCCACACATATTTTGTGGTAATTTTGGGTGCAATTCTGCTGTGTTCCCCCCTGCCAGTGCCATCCTTCAGTGTCAGCATACTGCTGTGCAGACATTACTATTGACATTAATATTGTCCACACATATTTTGTGGTAATTTTGGGTGCAACTCTGCTGTGTCCCCCCCCCCTGCCAGTGCCATCCTTCAGTGTCAGCATGTCTGCCCGCCCTCACCGTTCCGCTGGGCCTCCAGCTCGATACCGCGGTTCTAGCGGTGGAGCTGAGCCAGGGGAAGGGGTGGTTGGCCTGGGGGACAGGGCTCCGTCCCCCAGAGCCTCCACGGGCACGGGCAGGAGAGCGACTCGGCGGGCCGGATCGGCCTCGCCGCTTGGGGCCGGGCAGGCGTTGCCGGCTAGTTACGGGCGGCGGGGGGCGCAGGAGGTCCGTCCAGGCCGCCCGGGGGTTGACGGGCTTCGGCCTTCGCCTCCGGGTGCAGCGGAGGCAGTGTCGGCATCGGGCGCGCGCACGCGCGCCGCGGCGGGCGCCACGTGATGCAGGCAGACCCGGCCTCTATCTCCCCCCCCCCCCTTGCCTCGGCCGGGTGGAAGTGCCGGGCAGGGGGAGAGGGCCGGACAGAGGTCGCCTGTTCGCCGCGCGGGGCCTGTATCTGAGCCTCGCGCGGCGGCAGCAGTGGATGCGGCGGATGGGACATTCACGGCGGGCGACAGTGGGACGCGCGCACGAGGTGCACGCGCGCCCGCGCTCACCGCAAGTGTCCGCAACCGCGCACGGGGGCGCGCAGGGACATCACCAGCGCTTCTGTCCCCTCTCATAGCTCCCCGGCAGCCGGGGGCTGGCAGGGGCCGGGGGAGGGGGACGGACAGGGGGGTGCAGCGCATGTCAGTTGAAGGCAGCACTGGGCAGGAGAGGTCCTTTCAGTGAGCGGTGCTGGGGCGCGTACACGGCGTGCGCGTGTGCCCACCGCGGGCGGTGCTGTACACGCGGGACCGCGCGCAGCAGCACCGCGGCCCTCCCTGTCTACCCAAAATACTTCACCGGAGCCAGAATGCAGTGGCTTCCGGGGGAGGAGGGGCGACAGGGAATGGGTCAGCGGCCGGAGGGCCGCAGCACGCGCTGCGTGGCAGGATGGCGGCTCCTCCCCAGGTTCGGGGAATAACTCTGAGTTCCAAGGGGAGGAGGCGTTTTCTGATGGGGAGAGTGGGGGTTCCGACAGGGGTGCCCCCGCTTTCCCGCCTGGGCGGCGGACGGCGGGTGCCGGGAGCACGACCGTCGGGCGGCGGGCGCGGGATCGCGCCCGGGCGCTGGCCGGGGGTCCTTCGGGGTCAGTTACCGGTTTTCGCGGCGGTAGGAACCCTCTCTGGGCACTGGCGTCGGCCCTGGCCACAGTGGTGGAGGCGTTGGGGCCGCTTGCCACGGTGGCCTCCCCGAGGGCGGCAGCAATTTCCGGCGCGTCTGCGGAGGCAGGCGGGTTCGGCAGGCGGGGAGCCTCAGCAGCGCAGCGGGTGGCCCACGCCTGCCGGGAGCTTGGAGCAGCCGCTGCGGAATTGGAGCTAGGGCAAGGACAGGATGGGCAGGGGCGCGCGGGCGCAGGGCCCCCCGCTCGTGGGGCTCGGCATGCGCCGCGAGTGAGAGCCGGGTCCCCCTCTTCTTTGTCTTTTGTAGAACACGAGGACGAAGGGATGGCAGGCTTCATGGATGAAGACGTCGAGGTTGACGTGCCAGAGGATTCCAGGTCGGAACAGTCTACAGCATCAGGTGAGGTGGTGCAGTCAGTATCAGGGTCCTCCGCGAGCTCTAGTTCTCGCAGCTCTTCTTCTTCCTCCTCTTCATCTTCCTTGTCGTCGCAGGCGTCCGAAGCAAGTAGCACTACTAGGGCGAGGAAGAGGGCGACCAAATTCGCCAAGTGGGCGGCAAAGCAGCAGAAGAGGCGTAAGCGGCGCAAGCGGGATAGCGAGGAAGCTCGTAGGGCCAAGAAGCGCCGCGATTTGCCCGGGGTTGTTCGCTGCGACTACACCGCAGTAATACGGGGGCTGCGGGATAGCTGCCGCAAGAAGATTCGTAGGGGTGACTTCGTGGACGTTTTCGTTTTAACAAGGGCCATGAAGAAGGATTATAAGGCGGCGGCCGCAAAGAAGGGCATGGGGGCCGAGGCTTTCCAGTCCTTCGATAATTGGCTGGCCGGTTTCTGGGTATTTGCGGCATGCTACTTGGAGGATAGGCCGGAGGAGCACATGAATGTAATCCGGTATCTGCATCTCGTACACGACATGCAGCGCACATCCTCGGGCTCGGAGTGGCGTCGGTATGATCAGGAGTTTCGGGAGAAGCAGGACGGCTTGCGGGTCATGGACTTCGGATTTAAGGATGTGGAGGTCTGGCTCAAAGTAACCCGGGCCTCGCAGCAGGAGGAGGAACCCCGGAAACAGGGGACGGATGGGCGACGCGCGGGGTCAGCAGCACAGGGGTCCGGCGTGGACGGCGGATTTGCCAAAGCGGGTGGATCGGCCGTCCGTGCAGGTGGGCGTTCCACCACGAGAGGAAAGTGTTTCGCATTTAACAGCGGAACATGTTCCTTTGGCAAGCAGTGTCGTTTTCGACACTCCTGCCAGCAGTGTGGCGGAGCCCACCCAGCCTCCGCCTGTTTCAAAGGCGGCAGACAGGGGGCGCGGGGTAAGCAAGCGTACCCCAGGCAGGCCGCGAGCGGGTCCGCTCCGCAGAGCTCCAACACCAATTAAGTTGGGGACTATGGGCCGGTGGTTGGAATGGTATCCGAATAGAGAGGATGCAAATTTTTTGTTGGACGGTTTTAAGTTTGGCTTTCGCTTGCCTGTTGCGAGTGAGGTGTCCGTGCGGGCACAAAGGAACCTCCAATCTGCCCGAGCCTTGCCAGGAGGGCTTCGGGAGAAAGTGGATAAGGAGGTCAGGTTGGGCAGGAAGGAGGGACCGTTTATGGCACCCCCGGTTGATGATTTGGTCATCTCTCCGGTCGGGGTGGTTCCTAAGAAGACTCCAGGCGCTTTCCGGCTCATCCAGCATCTTTCTTACCCGTTAGGGGCGTCGGTCAATGACGCAATACCACCGGCTTATTGCTAAAACGGCTGCCCCGGGACAAGGTTTCGAAGCTCCGTGAGACCATTTGCCGGTTCGAGGGTTCGCGTAAAGTCACGCTGCGGCAGGCGCAGTCCTTGCTGGGCATGTTGAACTTTGCTTGTCGGGTAATACCGATGGGCAGGGTTTTCTGCCGGAAGCTTGAAAGGGCGACGGCGGGGTGTGCCAGGCCACATCATTTTGTGCGTTTGTCCTCCGAAATAAAAAGGGATTTGGCCATATGGGCCTCGTTCCTGGAGGATTTCAACGGGGTGTGTATATGGCAAGCATCAGCAGTGGACAGCGAGCGTTTGCAGCTGTTCACCGACGCAGCGGGTGCCTCTGGATTCGGGTGTTTTCTGGAGGGATCTTGGTGCGCGGCAGCCTGGCCGGCAAAATGGCATAGCGAGGGTCTAACTAAAGATCTGGTGCTTCTGGAGCTTTTTCCCATTATGGTGGCGTTGGAGGTCTGGGGCGATAGGCTGGCTAATCGCAGCATATTGTTTAGATGCGATAATCTTGGCGTGGTGCATGCGATTAATAACCAGAGGGCAAAGTCGTTGGTGGTTCTGCGAGTGCTCGGGCAATTGCTTTTGACATGCTTGCGTAGGAACCTGTGGTTCCGCGCACAGCATGTGCCCGGTTTGGAGAATGGGATTGCCGACGCTTTGTCGCGAGGACAGTGGGAGAGGTTTTGGGTGTTGGCACTCGAGGCCAAGGAGCAAGGTTTTCACTATCCCGGTTATGTTTGGCAGGTGATCGGGCCGGACTGGAGGGTCTAGCTTTGCGGTCAGTCGCGCCAGCCACGCTCAGGGCTTACGGACAAGCTTGGAGCGAGTGGGAGGAGTTTGTCAAAGGTCGTCAGCATCAAGGTAAGAGCAGGCAGCGGCTGATGTTTTCTTTTATTTGGCAGCTGTATGTTTCGGGTAGGTCCCGAGCGGTGGTATCCCGGTACTTGGTTGGGATCTCGTTTTTCTGTAAGCTGCGGGGCGTCCCAGATGTGACAAAAAGCGAGGTTCTGCGGAAGGCAATGAAAGGGTGGGCGCGAGTAGCGCCGACACCACCGGATAGGAGGCGGCCCATCGATGCGGCTTTGTTGCCGGCCGTCATCGCGGCGGTGGGGCAAGTCGCGTCGTCCAGGTTTGAGACGCTTTTGTTCAGTTTGGCGTTCTCAATGGCTTATCACGGGGCCTTTAGGGTTTTGGAGTTGGTAGCGCCTTCCAAGAGAGCGGATTCGCGCATGCTGGTCGAGGACGTGGTAGTGGGTGAGAGGTCCTTGCTGTGCAGATTGCGGCGCTCTAAGACGGACCAAGTGGGGAGAGGTCGCTGGGTCACTTTGGTTCCGGCGCAGGAGGAGAGCGTTTGCCCAGTAGGTCTAGCTGTGCAATATGTGGCGGTGCGACCCGTGAGGAGGGGGTCATGGCTATTGCACTATGACGGACGGCCGTTGACGAAGTACCAGTTTCGTTGGATGCTGAGCCGTTGTTTGGCGAGCTTGGGCCTCCCACCCACTGAGTTCGGTACCCATTCCTTCCGAATAGGCGCTGCGACGTCGGCTGCGGCGGCGGGTTTTTCCAGAACTGAAATCCAGGCAGTGGGGCGATGGAAGTCGTCAAGTTACAGACGATATATTCGCCCCGTTGCATGAGAGGTCGGATTGCGCATGGTGCTGTGTTTATTTGCGTTGTATTATGTTGTTTACAGTTCTGTCAGTATGGTATTGTGAGTCTGTTGGTGTTCCCCTTTTTATCCTACTCAGGGATTAGCTACTCGTCGTTGCTGGCATGAGTCGGCAGCGGGGGTCTGGAGTTATTTTGCGATTTTTTGCCTGACTTGACGGACTGAATTCTAATCTACAATTCGGCTAATCTGTTCTAATCAGAGTCCCTCAACAGGTCTTTACGCTTTCACCTCCAGCTGAGTTATTACATGTGTTTCCCATTTTATACCCCCCCCCTCCTGTTTTTATTTCGTTTGATTTTATTTGAACTTCCCCTTTGTGTGTCTATGTTCGCTTCAAATTGGCAATGAAGCATGGTGCAGATCGGCTAGGCCGTGACTGCTGCAATGGCGAGATCTAAAGTTTTTTCTTTTTGGCAGATCCTTCAGGTATAAGCATTTAAGGGAGCCTTTTAGTAATCAATTTTACCCCTTTTTCTCCTTCAGGTTGGTTTGAAGACGATTTGGCTATTTGGGTGGTCGGCCACTCTTACGTATACTGGGCAGCCAAGTTTGTGGCCTCGGAGGGGGCTCAGGCGTTGCCTGGAGCACAGGGTGTCAGATGGCTTGGTTGGCGAGGGATGATGTGGAGCGAGCTGAAGAGTAGGCTCGTTAGTCAGGCCAGCAAGCATGGAGTCCCTAGGATCTTGGTTGTCCATCTAGGTGGCAACGACCTGGGGAAGAGGACATCCTTGCATCTGCGGTGGGCCATGATTCAGGATATGGCAAGTGTGACCGCGGCATGGGCCAATTGTGTGTTGGTTTTTTCATTGATGGTGCCGAGGTTGAGTTGGAGGGGTGTGGCGGATGGTCGCCAGATTGATGAGGCCCGGAAAAAGGTGAACGGGGCGGTGGCAAAGTGGGTGCTGTCCCACGGAGGGAGGGTGGTTCGCCACCCTAGGATTCGGATCAGAGACAGCCACCTTTTCCGGCCTGATGGGGTACATCTATCCAATGAGGGGATGATGTTGTTCCTGGAGGATCTTGGTTTCGTTTTGCAGGAGTTAGGTTAGGTTATGGTGGCGGTGCGAAGACTTTGGGGATGAGTCTTTCGCTGTTGGCGGAAAAGAACGGCAGTTTTCTATTTGTATGGTAAACTGTAGTGTTTTACAGTTTAGTATGGTTTAGGTGCACTCACCTCCATCGACTTATTGGCCGCTTGACCACCCGTCCGGGAATGCAGCGGCAGGGCACCCAGGAGCGGTGGGTAGTCACTGTGGGGGTTGAGTTGTCAGCTATTACCGGTGTGTGATGGTTGTATTAAAATTAGGATCGTTTCGAAGTTTTAGTAATTTAAGGTTAATTTAGGTTAATAGAGCCGTTCTTTTTGCTGCCACCATATGCCGGCTGGATCGGCATCTTAATAAAATTTTCTATTTACAGGTTTGCTATTGATTAGGGACAAATAAATAGCTAGCAATTTTTCTGCCAAAATTCAAGTCTCCGTGTCTTTATTTCTGGTTGTGAAGGTAATGAAGGTTTACTTTAAAGAAGGGGGTCCACCAAATATCACTAACATGTTTAGGAGAGAGAATTGACTGCATAGGAAAGGAAAGAGTTAAACATCTGGTGAGGGGTGGACCTAGCTGTGAGGAAAGTACAGCCTTTTTTGAAGGGGAGGGTTTGTGATATATAAGAAAGGTGAGGCCATTTTAGATCTCTCTTGTGGGGATTTTGCCTTCCCACCCTCCCGCCCTTGTGGTCAGAGATGCTGGCACGTGGTGCCTTGGCGTTAAGTTGTTGGCTGGTTTTATCGTTGGCTATTTATTGGCGGAAAAGAACGGCAGTTTTCTATTTGTATGGTAAACTGTAGTGTTTTACAGTTTAGTATGGTTTAGGTGCACTCACCTCCATCGACTTATTGGCCGCTTGACCACCCGTCCGGGAAGGCAGCGGCAGGGCACCCAGGAGCGGTGGGTAGTCACTGTGGGGGTTGAGTTGTCACCTATTACCGGTGTGTGATGGTTGTATTAAAATTAGGATCGTTTCGAAGTTTTAGTAATTTAAGGTTAATTTAGGTTAATAGAGCCGTTCTTTTTGCTGCCACCATATGCCGGCTGGATCGGCATCTTAATAAAATTTTTTATTTACAGGTTTGCTATTGGTTAGGGACAAATAAATAGCTAGCAATTTTTCTGCCAAAATTCAAGTCTCCGTGTCTTTATTTCTGGTTGTGAAGGTAATGAAGGTTTACTTTAAAGAAGGGGGTCCACCAAATATCACTAAGATGTTTATAGCATAATATAGTACAGAAAATAATGAAGTACAGAACAGATTTTCATAAAATACAGAAGCATGTAGATACTAAAGGGACAATTATGGGAATGCTTGAGTAAACAGGAAAGTCTTGAGTCTACTTTTGAAGGAATCTATAGTTGGGGCCTCTCGCACTGTGTGGGCAAGTGAATTCCATAGAGTCGGAGCCGTATGACTAAAAGCTCGACCCCCAGATGAATTATGGGAGATTCTAGGTACTGCTAAAAGTCCTTCATCTATAGATCTCAGTAATCGAGTGGGGCAGTATGGGGTCAGAAGCTGCTTCAGGTACCTTGGGCCCTGGTCATGTAGGGCTTTGAAACTCAGTAAGCCAATCTTGAAGATGATTCGCCATCTTACAGGCAGCCAGTGAAGGGAGTAGAGGATGGGTGTTATGTGGCTAGAACGGGGCTGGTCGGTTAACAGCCTGGCAGCTGTGTTTTGCACCAGCTGTAAGCGGTGCAATTCTTTTGCTGGGAGACCAAGGTAGAGGGCATTACAGTAGTCTAATCGAGATAATACAAGTGCATGCGTGACTTTTGGCAGATCACCTGAGGGAATTAAGTGCTTGGTTCTGGCTATGTTCCTCAGGTGAAAGAATGAGGATTTGATTGTAGCTGATATCTGATGTTTAAGTGTCAAGCCACCATCCAGGACAACGCCAAGATTCCGTACACAATCAGTGGTTTGTAATTCTGAGTCCCCGAGTGTAAGTCCAGTTGGTTGGCTATGCTGCAGTCTTGTCCTTTGATGTTGCGGTCCTATCACAAGGACCTCTGTTTTACCTGGGTTCAGTCGCAGCCAACTGGCACTCATCCACTCCTGGAGTTCAGCTAGACAGCCATTTAGGGTTGCTATTGGGTTATCAGTGCCCGGAGCAAAGGACAAGTACAGTTGTGTATCATCTGCATAGCAGTAGTAGACTAGCCCATGGCGCCTGATTATTTCACCCAGCATGAATACTGCAAAAAGCATGGGGGATAGTATAGAACCTTGTGGGACACCACATGGCAATGGAATTGGTGGTGATGAGTATAATTCAGACGATACTCTTTGTGAACTGCCTGTGAGAAATTATTTAAACCAGCTTAGGACTGTGCCATCCAGTCCACAAAAATGTATCAGTCGCTCAGTCAGAAGCCCATGGCCCATGGTATCAAATGCTGCAGAGAGATCCAGAAGGATTCATATTTAACAGTCACCTCTGTCTCTTGCCTTTAGAAGATCATTTAACACACACACCAGGGCTGTTTCAGTGCTATGTCTTCTCCTGAATCCTGATTGGAATGGATCATAGATATCATAGGTTGTCAGGCGGGTTTCCAGTTGATTTGCAACCACTTTCTCTATAACCTTTCCTAGAAAAGGAAGGTTTGATACCGGTCTGTAGTTGGTCATGCAGTCGGGATCTAAATTAGGTTTTTTAGGTACCTGAGCCCGGCACAGCTGTCGGCACCCCTGTATGAAGGGGAGAAAATCTTTTCTCCCAAAGATATCTTTAGGAGAAAACTGAGAAACTCACAACTAATTGTGTAGGTAGATAAAATAATATTAATAAAAATAATTTTAAATAAAAATAAGGATTTCTAAGTGACACACATGCGCACACACACACACACACACACACACACACACACACACACACACACACACACACACACACTCTCTCTCTCTCTCTCTCTCTCTCTCTCTCTCTCACATATATGGACTGGAAACAATAAGGTAGATGTTTGAAGCAGTGAAAAGAGTGGAGAAGTTAACCAGTATAGAATTTGCCCATGGCAACCAATCAGCTGGTATGTATAATTTTATAGAATGCACTTGATAAATGTTACTCGAAAGCTGATTTATTACTCCTCCTGACAACAATGCTGCCAAGCTGTGGGACCCTTCATCACCGTGGGCCCCAGTACAGTGGATCAGCTGCACTGCTATTAGTTCTGCTCTGGGTACATTGTAGAACTTGAGGGGAGAGATGCAGTAGCAGGACCAATTATGTTAATGCGGCACAACCGCAGCCAACTCTGTAGTGCACTCTCATCCCTCTCCGGCCAAGGGGTAAATTTACTAAGATGGGAGTTCTATTTGGGATGGGATGTTGCCCATAGTAACCAATCGGATTCTACTTCTCATTTATCTAACACCTTCTAGAAGATAATACCTGGAATCTAATTGGTTGCTATGGGCAACATCCCATCCCAAGTAGAACTGCCATCTTAGTAAATTTACCCCCAAGTCTGATTTCATGTGATGATGTATCAGACCCAGTCGATGCAAGCGCAGTAGATGTATTCCTTGCTTCGGAGAAGGTCTGTAACAGAAAGAAGTTTCATTCAAATAGCAAGGTAATCTGAAATATGCAGTGGGAACACATAATATATTTCAACCCATTACCTCATAATCTACTAAATAGTCTCCAATCTAAAATGCATAAAAAATATCCTGTATTTATTAGAGATTTGTGCCACACCATTTTTTACTGGTTTTGGTTTTAGTTCTATATCGTTGTCCGGTTTTGGTTTTGGATTTTGGTCATGACTGGTTTTTGATTACTTTTTCTTTTTTCAAAAAATTACAATAAAACTAAAATCACACAATTTGGGCCTTTCATTGTTCCTAAAATATTATTAACCTCAATAACATTAATTTTCACTCATTTCCAGTCAATTTTGACCACCTCACAGCTCACAATATTGTTTTCATCCCCTTTTAGGCCAAAGGCTGCAGCAAGCTTGCTGGTTACTAAGGGACAGAGTACACGAAGTTTAGTACAAGAAACTTTGCCACACAGCAGTGGCCAAAATGAAAAGTTGTGCAATATTGAACTGACCTTGAACAAAGTCACACTGGGGTATAGCATACTGTGGTGCACCTAGGGCCAGTGCTACAATTAGGCAGCTTTAGGCAGCTGCCTAAGGGTGTCAGGGCTTGATAAGGCAGCACTGAGACTACTGCCATAATAATAAGAGACATCTTTATTTTACTCAACACTGGTGGCAGTGGCTGCCACTCCACACTTATCAGCTGCTGTCTGGCTGATACTGCTGGCAGACATGTCACTGTCTGCCATGCCTGATACAGAGGAGACAGCAGCAGCAGTAATCAATGCCCACCCCCTTCCCTGAGGGTATTTAAGGGTTCGGAAGCTAAAATTTTGCCTAGAGAGCCGTGACACCTTGCACCGGTACTGGGTGCAGCATATCGGGGTGCAGTGCGCAGAATAGTACAAGCAAATTATACATCATTATATATATATATATATATATATATATATAGAGAGAGATTTTTGTAGGATCCGGCACTCACTAATATATTTATATCTGTCCCCGTTGCCTTCCGCAAAATGCAGCCAAACTGCTGGATATAAGGAGGATTTCGGCGGCACTCAGGAAAATAAAGAACACAGACGCAGCCACTTAAAGCAAGCCAACGTTTCAATGCTGTCGCATTTTCGTCAGGGCAGTAACAAGATATAAAAACACTCACCATTATATGTGCTCCCCTCACCATCAAAGCCCGCGCCGCCGGCTCCCCTTCCAGTAGGCTGATGCTTCCCAATGACGTCACCCAGTGCGCCCATCACCATGGAGACAATTGATACACTGGCAAAATACAGTACAATACGTAGCATAATGATACAATGCTATACAGACAATCTGCTTTCACAGTAAAAATACGCTGCTTACTGGATACAAAGAAAATATACAGGATACACTCCGAAGTTTCAAAGAAAACTATTAAAGCCTGACTGCTCATTTAACCCACGAGGATTTAGTGCATCCAATAAAAATATCCATCTCGATTCACGTTGTAACAACATTTTAGACCTATTACCCCCCCCTTGTTAACGGGGGTATGTGATCAATAATTTTGTGTTTGAGGGAGGTAGGTGAGTGGCCGGCTGAGGCGAAGTGTCTCACCACTGGCTGTTCACTACTTGACAAAAAGTTAACTACCTCCTTTTTGGGAGTGCCTAGAAATGGGTGTTTTAAATGTACAGGCTGTGTCACATGTGGCTACATGTTGACCGGGGATACAATAAAAAATCCCTATACATGCAAGAGTTTTAAAATTAGGCATAGATTATCATGTATGTCGAAAATAAGATTTTACTTACCGATAAATCTATTTCTCGTAGTCCGTAGTGGATGCTGGGGACTCCGTCAGGACCATGGGGATCAGCGGCTCCGCAGGAGACAGGGCACAAAACTAAAGCTTTAGGATCAGGTGGTGTGTACTGGCTCCTCCCCCTATGACCCCCCTCCAAGCCTCAGTTAGGATACTGTGCCCGGACGAGCGTACACAATAAGGAAGGATATTGAATCCCGGGTAAGACTCATACCAGCCACACCAATCACACCGTATAACTTGTGATCTAAACCCAGTTAACAGTATGACAAACGTAGGAGCCTCTGAACAGACGGCTCACAACAATAACAACCCGATTTTTTTGTAACAATAACTATGTACAAGTATTGCAGACAATCCGCACTTGGGATTGGCGCCCAGCATCCACTACGGACTACGAGAAATAGATTTATCGGTAAGTAAAATCTTATTTTCTCTGACGTCCTAAGTGGATGCTGGGGACTCCGTCAGGACCATGGGGATTATACCAAAGCTCCCAAACGGGCGGGAGAGTGCGGATGACTCTGCAGCACCGAGTGAGAGAACTCCAGGTCCTCCTCAGCCAGGGTGTGCCCCTGACCAAGTAGCAGCTCGGCAAAGTTGTAAAGCCGAGACCCCTCGGGCAGTCGCCCAAGATGAGCCCACCTTCCTTGTGGAATGGGCATTTATATATTTTGGCTGTGGCAGTCCTGCCACAGAATGTGCAAGCTGAATTGTACTACACATTCAACTAGCAATCGTCTGCTTAGAAGCAAGAGCACCCAGTTTTTTGGGTGCATACAGGATAACAGCAAGTCAGTTTTCCTGACTCCAGCCGTCCTGGAAATCTATATTTTGAAGGCCCTGACAACATCTAGCAACTTGGAGTCCTCCAAGTCTCTAGTAGCCGCAGGTACCACAATAAGCTGGTTCAGATGAAACGCTGATACCACCTTAGGGAGAAACTGGGGACGAGTCCGCAGCTCTGCCCTGTCCGAATGGACAATCAGATATGGGCTTTTGTGAGACAAAGCCGCCAATTCTGACACTCGCCTGGCCGAGGCCAGGGCCAACATCATGGTCACTTTCCATGTGAGATATTTCAAATCCACAGATTTGAGCGGTTTAAACCAACGTGATTTGATCATTTGAGGAATCCCAGGACTACGTTGAGATCCCACAGTGCCACTGGAGGCACAATAGGGGGTTGTATATGCAGTACTCCCTTGTCAAATTTCTGGACTTCAGGAACTGAAGCCAATTCTTTCTGGAAGAAAATCGACAGGGCCGAAATTTGAACCTTAATGGACCCCAATTTGAGGCCCATAGACACTCCTGTTTGCAGGAAATGCAGGAATCGACCGAGTTGAAATTTCTTCGTGGGGCCTTCCTGGCCTCACACCACGCAACATATTTTCGCCACATGTGGTGATAATGTTGTGCGGTCACCTCCTTCCTGGCTTTGACCAGGGTAGGAATGACCTCTTCCGGAATGCCTTTTTCCCTTAGGATCCGGCGTTCAACCGCCATGCCGTCAAACGCAGCCGCGGTAAGTCTTGAAACAGACATGGTACTTGCTGAAGCAAGTCCCTTCTTATCGGCAGAGGCCCTGAGTCCTCTGTGAGCATCTCTTGAAGTTCCGGGTACCAAGTCCTTCTTGGCCCATCCGGAGCCACGAGTATAGTTCTTACTCCTCTACGTCTTATAATTCTCAGTACCTTTTGTATGAGAAGCAGAGGAGGGAACACATACACCGACTGGTACACCCATGGTGTTACCAGAACGTCCACAGTTATTGCCTGAGGGTCTCTTGACCTGGCGCAATACCTGTCCAGTTTTTTGTTCAGGCGGGACGCCATCATGTCCACCTTTGTTCTTTCCCAACGGTGCACAATCATGTGGAAAAAACTTCTCGATGAAGTCCCCACTCTCCCGGGTGGAGGTCGTGCTGAGGAAGTCTGCTTCCCAGTTGTCCACTCCCGGAATGAAAACTGCTGACAGTGCTATCACATGATTTTCCGCCCAGCGAAGAATCCTTGCAGTTTCTGCCATTGTCCTCCTGCTTCTCGTGCCGCCCTGTCTGTTTACGTGGGCGACTGCCGTGATGTTGTCCCACTGGATCAATACCGGCTGACCTTGAAGCAGAGGTCTTGCTAAGCTTAGAGCATTGTAAATTGCTCTTAGCTTCAGTATATTTATGCGGAGAGAAGTCCCCAGACTTGATCACACTCCCTGGAAATTTTTTCCCTGTGTGACTGCTCCCCAGTCTTTCAAGCTGGAATCCGTGGTCACCAGGACCCAGTCCTGAATGCATAACTGTGGCACTTTAGTAGATGAGCACTCTGCAGCCACCACAGAAGAGACACCCTTGTCCTTGGAGACAGGGTTATCCGCTGATGCATCTGAAGATGCGATCCGGACCATTTGTCCAGCAGATCCCACTGAAAAGTTCTTGCATGAAATCTGCCGAATGGAATCGCTTCGTAAGAAGCCACCATTTTTCCCAGGACCCTTGTGCAATGATGCACTGACACTTTTCCTGGTTTTTGGAGGTTCCTGACTAGCTCGGATAACTCCCTGGCTTTCTCCTCCGGGAGAAACACCTTTTTCTGGACTGTGTCCAGAATCATCCCTAGGGACAGCAGACGTGTCGTCGGAGACAGCTGCGATTTTGGAATATTTAGAATCCACCCGTGCTGTCGTAGAACTACTTGAGATAGTGCTACTCAGACCTCCAACTGTTCTCTGGACCTTGCCCTTATCAGGAGATCGTCCAAGTAAGGGATAATTAAGACGCCTTTTCTTAGAAGAAGAATCATCATTTCGGCCATTACCTTGGTAAAGACCCGGGGTGCCGTGGACAATCCAAACGGCAGCGTCTGAAACTGATAGTGACAGTTTTGTACCACGAACCTGAGGTACCCTTTGTGAGAAGGGCAAATTTGGACATGGAGGTAAGCATCCTTGATGTCCAGGGACACCATATAGTCCCCTTCTTCCTGGTTCGCTATCACTGCTCTGAGTGACTCCATTTAGAATAGGTCTCACCGAGCCGTCTGGCTTCAGTACCACAATATAGTGTGGAATAATACCCCTTTACTTGTTGTAGGAGGGGTACTTTGATTATCACCTGCTGGGAATACAGCTTGTGAATTGTTTCCAATACTGCCTCCCTGTCGGAGGTAGACGTTGGTAAAGCAAACTTCAGGAACCTGCGAGGGGGAGACGTCTCGAATTTCCAATCTGTACCCCTGGGATACTACTTGTAGGATCCAGGGGTCCACTTGCGAGTGAGCCCACTGCGTGCTGAAACTCTTGAGACGACCCCCCACCGCACCTGTTTGTACGGCCCCAGCGTCATGCTGAGGACTTGGCAGAAGCGGTGGAAGGCTTCTGTTCCTGGGAATGGGCTGCCTGCTGCAGTCTTCTTCCTTTACCTCTATCCCTGGGCAGATATTATGGGGACGAAAGGACTGAGGCTGAAAAGACTATGTCTTTTTCTGCTGAGATGTGACTTGGGGTAAAAAAGGTGGATTTTCTAGCTGTTGCCGTGGCCACCAGGTCCGATGGACCGACCCCAAATAACTCCTCCCCTTTATACGGCAATACTTCCATGTGCCATTTGGAATCTGCATCACCTGACCACTGTCGTGTCCATAAACATCGTCTGGCAGATATGGACATCGCACTTACTCTTGATGCCAGAGTTTCGCATATATAGAAATGCATCTTTTAAATGCTCTATAGTCAATAAAATACTGTCCCTGTCAAGGGTATCAATATTTCCAGTCAGGGAATCCGACCAAGCCACCCCAGCGCTGCCCATCCAGGCTGAGGCGATCGCTGGTCGCAGTATAACACCAGTATGTGTGTATATACTTTTTAGGATATTTTTCAACCTCCTATCAGTTGGCTCCTTGAGGGCGTCCGTATCTGGAGACGGTAACGCCACTTGTTTTTATAAGCGTGTGAGCGCCTTATCCACCCTAAGGTGTGTTTCCCAACGCGCCATAACTTCTGGCGGGAAAGGGTATACCGCCAATAATTTTCTATCGGGGGAAACCCACGCATCATCACACACTTCATTTAATTTATCTGATTCAGGAAAAACCACATGTAGTTTTTTCACACTCCACATAATACCCTTTTTTGTGGTACTTGTAGTATCAAAAATATGTAACATCTCCTTCATTGCCCTTAACAAGTAACGTGTGGCCCTAAAGGAAAATACGTTTGTTTCTTCACCGTCGACACTGGAGTCAGTGTCCGTGTCTGTGTCTGTGTCGACCGACTGAGGTAAAAGGACGTTTTAACTAGAGATGAGCGGGTTCGGTTTCTCTGAATCCGAACCCGCCCGAACTTCATGGTTTTTTTCACGGGTCCGAGCAGACTCGGATCCTCCCGCCTTGCTCGGTTAACCCGAGCGCGCCCGAACGTCATCATGACGCTGTCGGATTCTCGCGAGACTCGGATTCTATATAAGGAGCCGCGCGTCGCCGCCATTTTCACACGTGCATTGAGATTGATAGGGAGAGGACGTGGCTGGCGTCCTCTCCATTTAGATTATAAGAGAGAGAGATTTACTGGAGTTTAGGACTAGGAGGAGTACTGTAGAAGTGTAGAGAGTGCAGAGAGTTTACTAGTGAGTGACCACCAGACAGTGCAGTTTATTTAATATATCCGTTCTCTGCCTGAAAAAAGCGATACACACAGTGACTCAGTCACATACCATATCTGTGTGCACTGCTCAGGCTCAGCCCAGTGTGCTGCATCATCTATATATATTATATATCTGTCTGACTGCTCAGCTCACACAGCTTATAATTGTGGGGGAGACTGGGGAGCACTGCAGTGCCAGTTATAGGTTATAGCAGGAGCCAGGAGTACATAATATTATATAGTGAGTGACCACCAGACAGTGCAGTTTATTTAATATATCCGTTCTCTGCCTGAAAAAAGCGATACACACAGTGACTCAGTCACATACCATATCTGTGTGCACTGCTCAGGCTCAGCCCAGTATGCTGCATCATCTATATATATTATATATCTGTCTGACTGCTCAGCTCACACAGCTTATAATTGTGGGGGAGACTGGGGAGCACTGCAGTGCCAGTTATAGGTTATAGCAGGAGCCAGGAGTACATAATATTATATTAAAATTAAACAGTGCACACTTTTGCTGCTGGAGTGCCACTGCCAGTGTGACTGACCAGTGACCTGACCACACTGACCACCAGTATAGTTAGTAGTATACTTATATTGTGATTGCCTGAAAAAGTTAAACACTCGTCGTGTGACTTCACTTGTGTGTTGTTGTTTTTTTTATTCTATAAAAATAAAACTCATTCTGCTGACAGACAGTGTCCAGCAGGTCCGTCATTATATAATATATAATATATACCTGTCCGGCTGCAGTAGTGATATATATATTTTTTATATCATTTATCATCCAGTCGCAGCAGACACAGTACGGTAGTTCACGGCTGTGGCTACCTCTGTGTCTGCACTCGGCAGGCAGTCCGTCCATAATTGTATACCACCTAACCGTGGTTTTTTTTTCTTCTTTATACATACATACTACTACGACATCTCTTTATCAACCAGTCTATATTAGCAGCAGACACAGTACAGTACGGTAGTTCACGGCTGTGGCTACCTCTGTGTCTGCACTCGGCAGGCAGTCCGTCCATAATTGTATACCACTTAACCGTGGTTTTTTTTTCTTTCTTCTTTATACATACATAGTTACATAGACATCTCTTTATCAACCAGTCTATATTAGCAGCAGACACAGTACAGTACGGTAGTTCACGGCTGTGGCTACCTCTGTGTCTGCACTCGGCAGGCAGTCCGTCCATAATTGTATACCACCTAACCGTGGTTTTTTTTTCTTTCTTCTTTATACATACATAGTTACATAGACATCTCTTTATCAACCAGTCTATATTAGCAGCAGACACAGTACAGTACGGTAGTTCACGGCTGTGGCTACCTCTGTGTCTGCACTCGGCAGGCAGTCCGTCCATAATTGTATACCACCTAACCGTGGTTTTTTTTTCTTTCTTCTTTATACATACATAGTTACATAGACATCTCTTTATCAACCAGTCTATATTAGCAGCAGACACAGTACAGTACGGTAGTTCACGGCTGTGGCTACCTCTGTGTCTGCACTCGGCAGGCAGTCCGTCCATAATTGTATACCACCTAACCGTGGTTTTTTTTTCTTTCTTCTTTATACATACATAGTTACATAGACATCTCTTTATCAACCAGTCTATATTAGCAGCAGACACAGTACAGTACGGTAGTTCACGGCTGTGGCTACCTCTGTGTCTGCACTCGGCAGGCAGTCCGTCCATAATTGTATACCACCTAACCGTGGTTTTTTTTTCTTTCTTCTTTATACATACATACTACTACGACATCTCTTTATCAACCAGTCTATATTATTAGCAGCAGACACAGTACAGTACGGTAGTTCACGGCTGTGGCTACCTCTGTGTCTGCACTCGGCAGGCAGTCCGTTCATAATTGTATACCACCTAACCGTGGTTTTTTTTTCTTTCTTCTTTATACATACATAGTTACATAGACATCTCTTTATCAACCAGTCTATATTAGCAGCAGACACAGTACAGTACGGTAGTTCACGGCTGTGGCTACCTCTGTGTCTGCACTCGGCAGGCAGTCCATAATTGTATACTAGTATCCATCTCCATTGTTTACCTGAGGTGCCTTTTAGTTGTGCCTATTAAAATATGGAGAACAAAAATGTTGAGGTTCCAAAATTAGGGAAAGATCAAGATCCACTTCCACCTCGTGCTGAAGCTGCTGCCACTAGTCATGGCCGAGACGATGAAATGCCAGCAACGTCGTCTGCCAAGGCCGATGCCCAATGTCATAGTACAGAGCATGTCAAATCCAAAACACCAAATATCAGAAAAAAAAGGACTCCAAAACCTAAAATAAAATTGTCGGAGGAGAAGCGTAAACTTGCCAATATGCCATTTACGACACGGAGTGGCAAGGAACGGCTAAGGCCCTGGCCTATGTTCATGGCTAGTGGTTCAGCTTCACATGAGGATGGAAGCACTCAGCCTCTCGCTAGAAAAATGAAAAGACTCAAGCTGGCAAAAGCAGCACAGCAAAGAACTGTGCATTCTTCGAAATCCCAAATCCACAAGGAGAGTCCAATTGTGTCGGTTGCGATGCCTGACCTTCCCAACACTGGACGTGAAGAGCATGCGCCTTCCACCATTTGCACGCCCCCTGCAAGTGCTGGAAGGAGCACCCGCAGTCCAGTTCCTGATAGTCAGATTGAAGATGTCAGTGTTGAAGTACACCAGGATGAGGAGGATATGGGTGTTGCTGGCGCTGGGGAGGAAATTGACCAGGAGGATTCTGATGGTGAGGTGGTTTGTTTAAGTCAGGCACCCGGGGAGACACCTGTTGTCCGTGGGAGGAATATGGCCGTTGACATGCCAGGTGAAAATACCAAAAAAATCAGCTCTTCGGTGTGGAGGGTGGAGGTATTTCAACAGAAATGCGGACAACAGGTGTCAAGCCGTGTGTTCCCTTTGTCAAGCTGTAATAAGTAGGGGTAAGGACGTTAACCACCTCGGAACATCCTCCCTTATACGTCACCTGCAGCGCATTCATAATAAGTCAGTGACAAGTTCAAAAACTTTGGGTGACAGCGGAAGCAGTCCACTGACCAGTAAATCCCTTCCTCTTGTAACCAAGCTCACGCAAACCACCCCACCAACTCCCTCAGTGTCAATTTCCTCCTTCCCCAGGAATGCCAATAGTCCTGCAGGCCATGTCACTGGCAATTCTGACGATTCCTCTCCTGCCTGGGATTCCTCCGATGCATCCTTGCGTGTAACGCCTACTGCTGCTGGCGCTGCTGTTGTTGCTGCTGGGAGTCGATGGTCATCCCAGAGGGGAAGTCGTAAGCCCACTTGTACTACTTCCAGTAAGCAATTGACTGTTCAACAGTCCTTTGCGAGGAAGATGAAATATCACAGCAGTCATCCTGCTGCAAAGCGGATAACTGAGGCCTTGACAACTATGTTGGTGTTAGACGTGCGTCCGGTATCCGCCGTTAGTTCACAGGGAACTAGACAATTTATTGAGGCAGTGTGCCCCCGTTACCAAATACCATCTAGGTTCCACTTCTCTAGGCAGGCGATACCGAGAATGTACACAGACGTCAGAAAAAGACTCACCAGTGTCCTAAAAAATGCAGTTGTACCCAATGTCCACTTAACCACGGACATGTGGACAAGTGGAGCAGGGCAGGGTCAGGACTATATGACTGTGACAGCCCACTGGGTAGATGTATGGACTCCCGCCGCAAGAACAGCAGCGGCGGCACCAGTAGCAGCATCTCGCAAACGCCAACTCTTTCCTAGGCAGGCTACGCTTTGTATCACCGCTTTCCAGAATACGCACACAGCTGAAAACCTCTTACGGCAACTGAGGAAGATCATCGCGGAATGGCTTACCCCAATTGGACTCTCCTGTGGATTTGTGGCATCGGACAACGCCAGCAATATTGTGTGTGCATTAAATATGGGCAAATTCCAGCACGTCCCATGTTTTGCACATACCTTGAATTTGGTGGTGCAGAATTTTTTAAAAAACGACAGGGGCGTGCAAGAGATGCTGTCGGTGGCCAGAAGAATTGCGGGACACTTTCGGCGTACAGGCACCACGTACAGAAGACTGGAGCACCACCAAAAACTACTGAACCTGCCCTGCCATCATCTGAAGCAAGAAGTGGTAACGAGGTGGAATTCAACCCTCTATATGCTTCAGAGGTTGGAGGAGCAGCAAAAGGCCATTCAAGCCTATACAATTGAGCACGATATAGTAGGTGGAATGCACCTGTCTCAAGCGCAGTGGAGAATGATTTCAACGTTGTGCAAGGTTCTGATGCCCTTTGAACTTGCCACACGTGAAGTCAGTTCAGACACTGCCAGCCTGAGTCAGGTCATTCCCCTCATCAGGCTTTTGCAGAAGAAGCTGGAGACATTGAAGGAGGAGCTAACACGGAGCGATTCCGCTAGGCATGTGGGACTTGTGGATGGAGCCCTTAATTCGCTTAACAAGGATTCACGGGTGGTCAATCTGTTGAAATCAGAGCACTACATTTTGGCCACCGTGCTCGATCCTAGATTTAAAGCCTACCTTGGATCTCTCTTTCCGGCAGACACAAGTCTGCTGGGGTTGAAAGACCTGCTGGTGACAAAATTGTCAAGTCAAGCGGAACGCGACCTGTCAACATCTCCTCCTTCACATTCTCCCGCAACTGGGGGTGCGAGGAAAAGGCTCAGAATTCCGAGCCCACCCGCTGGCGGTGATGCAGGGCAGTCTGGAGCGACTGCTGATGCTGACATCTGGTCCGGACTGAAGGACCTGACAACGATTACGGACATGTCGTCTACTGTCACTGCATATGATTCTCTCAACATTGATAGAATGGTGGAGGATTATATGAGTGACCGCATCCAAGTAGGCACGTCACACAGTCCGTACTTATACTGGCAGGAAAAAGAGGCAATTTGGAGGCCCTTGCACAAACTGGCTTTATTCTACCTAAGTTGCCCTCCCACAAGTGTGTACTCCGAAAGAGTGTTTAGTGCCGCCGCTCACCTTGTCAGCAATCGGCGTACGAGGTTACATCCAGAAAATGTGGAGAAGATGATGTTCATTAAAATGAATTATAATCAATTCCTCCGCGGAGACATTGACCAGCAGCAATTGCCTCCACAAAGTACACAGGGAGCTGAGATGGTGGATTCCAGTGGGGACGAATTGATAATCTGTGAGGAGGGGGATGTACACGGTGATATATTGGAGGGTGATGATGAGGTGGACATCTTGCCTCTGTAGAGCCAGTTTGTGCAAGGAGAGATTAATTGCTTCTTTTTTGGGGGGGGTCCAAACCAACCCATCATATCAGTCACAGTCGTGTGGCAGACCCTGTCACTGAAATGATGGGTTGGTTAAAGTGTGCATGTCCTGTTTTGTTTATACAACATAAGGGTGGGTGGGAGGGCCCAAGGACAATTCCATCTTGCACCTCTTTTTTCTTTTCTTTTTCTTTGCATCATGTGCTGATTGGGGAGGGTTTTTTGGAAGGGACATCCTGCGTGACACTGCAGTGCCACTCCTAAATGGGCCCGGTGTTTGTGTCGGCCACTAGGGTCGCTAATCTTACTCACACAGTCAGCTACCTCATTGCGCCTCTTTTTTTCTTTGCGTCATGTGCTGTTTGGGGAGGGTTTTTTGGAAGGGACATCCTGCGTGACACTGCAGTGCCACTCCTAGATGGGCCCGGTGTTTGTGTCGGCCACTAGGGTCGCTAATCTTACTCACACAGCTACCTCATTGCGCCTCTTTTTTTCTTTGCGTCATGTGCTGTTTGGGGAGGGTTTTTTGGAAGGGACATCCTGCGTGACACTGCAGTGCCACTCCTAGATGGGCCCGGTGTTTGTGTCGGCCACTAGGGTCGCTAATCTTACTCACACAGCTACCTCATTGCGCCTCTTTTTTTCTTTGCGTCATGTGCTGTTTGGGGAGGGTTTTTTGGAAGGGCCATCCTGCGTGACACTGCAGTGCCACTCCTAGATGGGCCCGGTGTTTGTGTCGGCCACTAGGGTCGCTAATCTTACTCACACAGCTACCTCATTGCGCCTCTTTTTTTCTTTGCGTCATGTGCTGTTTGGGGAGGGTTTTTTGGAAGGGACATCCTGCGTGACACTGCAGTGCCACTCCTAGATGGGCCCGGTGTTTGTGTCAGCCACTAGGGTCGCTTATCTTACTCACACAGCGACCTCGGTGCAAATTTTAGGACTAAAAATAATATTGTAAGGTGTGAGGTATTCAGAATAGACTGAAAATGAGTGTAAATTATGATTTTTGAGGTTAATAATACTTTGGGATCAAAATGACCCCCAAATTCTATGATTTAAGCTGTTTTTTAGTGTTTTTTGAAAAAAACACCCGAATCCAAAACACACCCGAATCCGACAAAAAAAATTCGGTGAGGTTTTGCCAAAACGCGTTCGAACCAAAAACACGGCCGCGGAACCGAACCCAAAACCAAAACACAAAACCCGAAAAATTTCAGGCGCTCATCTCTAGTTTTAACGCCCCTGATGGTGTTTTAGACGCCTGGACAGGTACTAATTGGTTTGCCGGCCGTCTCATGTCGTCAACCGACCTTGCAGCGTGTTGACATTATCACGTAATTCCTTAAATAAGCCATCCATTCCGGTGTCGACTCCCTAGAGAGTGACATCACCATTACCGGCAATTGCTCCGCCTCCTCACCAACATCGTCCTCATACATGTCGACACACAAGTACCGACACACAGCACACACACAGGGAATGCTCTGATAGAGGACAGGACCCCACTAGCCCTTTGGGGAGACAGAGGGAGAGTTTGCCAGCACACACCAAAAACGCTATATTATACAGGGACAACCTTTATATAAGTGTTTTTCCCTTATAGCATTTTAATATATATATACATATCGCCAAATAAGTGCCCCCCCTCTCTGTTTTAACCCTGTTTCTGTAGTGCAGTGCAGGGGAGAGCCTGGGAGCCTTCCCACCAGCATTTCTGTGAGGGAAAATGGCGCTGTGTGCTGAGGAGAATAGGCCCCGCCCCCTTTTCGGCGGGCTTCTTCTCCCGTTTTTCTGAGACCTGGCAGGGGTTAAATACATACATATAGCCTCCAGGGGCTATATGTGATGTATTTTTAGCCAGAATAAGGTATTATACATTGCTGCCCAGGGCGCCCCCAGCAACGCCCTGCACCCTCCGTGACCGTTGGTGTGAAGTGTGTGACAACAATGGCGCACAGCTGCAGTGCTGTGCGCTACCTTCATGAAGACTGAAAAGCCTTCTGCCGCCGGTTTCTGGACCTTCAATATTCAGCATCTGCAAGGGGGGTCGGCGGCGCGGCTCCGGGACGAACCCCAGGGTGAGACCTGTGTTCCGACTCCCTCTGGAGCTAATGGTGTCCAGTAGCCTAAGAAGCCAATCCATCCTGCACGCAGGTGAGTTGAACTTCTCTCCCCTAAGTCCCTCGATGCAGTGAGCCTGTTGCCAGCAGGACTCACTGAAAATAAGAAACCTAAAAACTTTTTCTAAGCAGCTCCTTAAGAGAGCCACCTAGATTGCACCCTGCTCGGACGGGCAGAAAAAACCTAACTGAGGCTTGGAGGGGGGTCATAGGGGGAGGAGCCAGTACACACCACCTGATCCTAAAGCTTTAGTTTTGTGCCATGTCTCCTGCGGAGCCGCTGATCCCCATGGTCCTGACGGAGTCCCCAGCATCCACTTAGGACGTCAGAGAAATTTGTTATATATGTTTTGATTTGCCCTTGTGGCAAATACTACATAGGTAAAACAGAATGTGCATTTAAAGTGCGCATGGGCCAGCATAGATATGCTATACGGGAAGCAGTCCTGTCTGGTAGTAGTGAACATCCAGTGGCGAGACACTTCGCCTCAGCCGGCCACTCACCTACCTCCCTCAAACACAAAATTATCGATCACATACCCTCGTTAACAAGGGGAGGTAATAGGTCTAAAATGTTGTTACAACGTGAATCGAGATGGATATTTTTATTGGATGCACTAAATCCTTGTGGGTTAAATGAGCAGTCAGGCTTTAATAGTTTTCTTTGAAACTTCGGAGTGTATCCTGTATATTTTCTTTGTATCCAGTAAGCAGCGTATTTTTACTGTGAAAGCAGATTGTCTGTATAGCATTGTATCATTATGCTACGTATTGTACTGTATTTTGCCAGTGTATCAATTGTCTCCATGGTGATGGGCGCACTGGGTGACGTCATTGGGTAGCGTCAGCCTACCGGAAGTTGAGCCGGCGGCGCAGGCTTTGATGGTGAGGGGAGCACATATAATGGTGAGTGTTTTTATATCTTGTTACTGCCCTGACGAAAATGCGACAGCATTGAAACGTTGGCTTGCTTTAAGTGGCTGCGTCTGTGTTCTTTATTTTCCTGAGTGCCGCCGAAATCCTCCTTATATATATATATATATATATATATATATATAAAATGTTGTACAATGTAAACTATGGGGTATATTTACTAAGGTCCCGATTTTGACTGAGATGCCGTTTTTTCTTCAAAGTGTGATCTCGGTAATTTACTAAGCAAAAATCACGGCAGTGATGAGGGCATTCGTGATATTTTGGAAGTCCTAGGAAAAAATCACGAATCAATACACCATCGGTCAAATACGCCTGCAATTTGGTAGAAATCGTGAATTTACTAAAAAGTGCAAATCACAAACACTGCCGACAATAGCAAAACACTGCCGTGCAGAAATACAAATGGTAAAAAAGTGCTAAAAAAAACAGACCTGCTTTTTTATCCCGTGTTTGGATAGGCAATTAGGCATGCAGGGATCCATGAGATCCGTGCTTGTTTATCAGTGGGAAGGGGGTGGGAAAGTGTTAATTTTTTGAAAAAAAATTGCGTGGGGTCCCCCCTCCTAAGCCAAACCAGCCTCGGGCTCTTTAAGCCGGTCCTGGTTGCAAAAATATGGGGAAAAAATTGACAGGGGTTCCCCCATATTTAAACAACCAGCACCGGGCTCTGCGCCTGGTCCTGGTTCCAAAAATACGGGTGACAAAAAGCGTAGGGGTCCCCCGTATTTTTGAAACCAGCACCGGGCTCCACTAGCTGGACAGATAATGCCACAGCCGGGGGTCACTTTTATACAGCGCCCTGCGGCCGTGGCATTAAATACCCAACTAGTCACCCCTGGCCGGGGTACCCTGGAGGAGTGGGAACCCCTTCAATCAAGGGGTCCCCCCCTCCAGCCACCCAAGGGCCAGGAGTGAAGCCCGAGGCTGTCCCCCCCCATCCAATGGGCTGCGGATGGGAGGCGGATAGCCTTTGTTGTAAGTTATGAATATTGTTTTTAGTAGCAGTACTACAAGTCCCAGCAAGCCTCCCCCGCAAGCTGGTACTTGGAGAACCACAAGTACCAGCATGCGGCGGAAAACCGGGCCCGCTGGTACCTGTAGTACTACTACTAAAAAAATACCCCAATAAAGACATAACACACACACCTTGAAAGTATAACTTTAATGCATACATACACACCACCATATACACATACTTACCTTATGTTCACACGAGGGTCGGTCCTCTTCTCCATGTAGAATCCATGGTGTACCTGTTGAAAAAATTCTACTCACCAAATCCAGTGTAGAGGGCTCCTCGGGTAATCCATTTGTAATCCACGTACTTGTAAAAATAAAAAAACGGACACCCGACCACGAACTGAAAGGGGCCCCATTTTCACATGGGACCCCTTTCCCCGAATGCCAGAAACCCCCTCTGACTTATGTCTAAGTGGGTTTCTTCAGCCAATCAGGGAGCGCCACGTTGTGGCACCCTCCTGATCGGCAGTGTGCTCCTGTACTGTCTGACAGGCGGCACACGGCAGTGTTACAATATAGCGCCTATGCGCTCCATTGTAACCAATGGTGGGAACTTTGTGGTCAGCGGTGAGGTTACTTTCGGTCACCCGCTGACCACAAAAGTTCCCACCATTGGTTACAGGCGCTACATTGTAACACTGCCGTGTGCCGCCTGTCATACAGTACAGGAGCACACAGCCGATCAGGAGGGTGCCACAACGTGGCGCTCCCTGATTGGCTGATGGAACCCTCTTAGACTTAAGTCAGAGGGGGTTTCTGGCATTCGGGGAAAGGGGTCCCATGTGAAAACATGGGGCCCCTTTCGGTTCGTGGTCGGGTGTCCGTTTTTTTATTTTTACAAGTACGTGGATTACAAATGGATTACCCGAGGAGCCCTCTACACTGGATTTGGTGAGTAGAATTTTTTCAACAGGTACACCATGGATTCTACATGGAGAAGAGGACCGACCCTCGTGTGAACATAAGGTAAGTATGTGTATATGGTGGTGTGTATGTATGCATTAAAGTTATACTTTCAAGGTGTGTGTGTGTTATGTCTTCATTGGGGTATTTTTTTAGTAGTAGTACTACAGGTACCAGCGGGCCCGGTTTTCCGCCGCATGCTGGTACTTGTGGTTCTCCAAGTACCAGCTTGCGGGGGAGGCTTGCTGGGACTTGTAGTACTGCTACTAAAAACAATATTCATAACTTACAACAAAGGCTATCAGCCTCCCATCCGCAGCCCATTGGATGGGGGGGACAGCCTCGGGCTTCACCCCTGGCCCTTGGGTGGCTGAAGGGGGGGGACCCCTTGATTGAAGGGGTTCCCACTCCTCCAGGGTACCCCGGCCAGGGGTGACTAGTTGGGTATTTAATGCCACGGCCGCAAGGCGCTGTATAAAAGTGACCCCCGGCTGTGGCATTATCTGTCCAGCTAGTGGAGCCCGGTGCTGGTTTCAAAAATACGGGGGACCCCTACGCTTTTTGTCCCCCGTATTTTTGGAACCAGGACCAGGCGCAGAGCCCGGTGCTGGTTGCTTAAATATGGGGGAACCCCTGTCAATTGTTTTCACATATTTTTGCAACCAGGGCCGGCTCAAAGAGCCCGAGGCTGGTTTGGCTTAGGAGGGGGGACCCCACGCAATTTTTTTTTTAAGTTTAAAGATTTTTTTTTTTTTACAAGGTGCACAATAAAGCCCAGCACGGATCTCTCAGATTCGGCCGAGATTCATTGTATTAAAGTCGGCAGTGTTTTACAAGTCACTCACGTAAAACACTGCCTAAAAAAACGAATGACATCGACATTGGAAAAACCGAAAATGCAGAATACGGCAGCTTAGTAAATTAGTCGTAATCAATTCAAATAGTTGCATATTTACACTTTCGATGTCATTCGTGATTGAACTTTGACCTCAAACGGGAAAATACGATTCTTAGGAAATTTACCACTATGTCTAATTTTGATCTTCACTCCAAAGTGTGGAAATCAAGTGAAGATCAAAATTAGACATAGGTTACATTGCAGAATGGATCATGTAATCTATTTCATCATTTGTCCATGCGGCTATTATTATGTCGGAATGACCACTCGAAATTTTCATGATCGTATGGCGAATCATCGCACTTCAATAAGAACTGCACTTTCTACTAAAACATCGGACAAACCTGTGGCGAAACACTTTGCCGTAGAGGGCCATGCCATATCAAGCCTGAGATGTATGATCATTGATCATGTGCCTAAACCTATCCGTGGTGGTGACCGGGAGAAGATTCTTAGACAAAGTGAGGCCAAATGGATCTATGAACTTGATACGATTGTACCACATGGCCTAAATGAATGTAATCCATACAATATTTTTTGCGCTAGGACTACTATGGATGATTACTAGAGGTATTTTGTCAGTAGGATGATTTTGCCTGACAAAAATACATTTTGGATATTTTTTGATACTATCTCGCACCAGATTTTCTGATGCGTTTTTTTTAAGAAAAGTACTTGAGACTTCCGGTTCCGGTCTCATGCTGTGAGGGCGCACCACAGCAGAGCTTTGTTAACCCCCGACAAGGGAATCGTTATAACGACTGTTCTACAGTCTCCCTGGGACAGCCACCCACATCAGCCCTTAGAGGTAACCGTCCTTGTTGTGCCGCTAACAAGAGAACACCATGCGGAGCCGTCTTCATAACACCGAGTGTTCCCGCTGTACGACCCGTCGCGGCAGCTGCACATCCGGGTCTGCCAGCAGGAGAAGATGCATACTCCGGGCTGCACTTTTACCGCCGAGTGACCCCGCAAGCAGGCTCACTGTAGCGTCTCCTACACCGCCGGAGCTTACCACTCGGTGACGCGGCTGTTTAGCCGAGGGTGTTTATCAGCGCAGCCGATCAGGACCAACGCATCAGTGTACCCGGGCCTGCTAACGGAGACTCAGTGAAACACGGTCAGTGTAAATGGCCTCTGCCAGTCGGGTTAAAGGCTCCGTGATGATACCAACATAAGGTACAGTGTCCATTCGCTTGTCACACACAGTAAAAGTACAGGGCTGCACTGCATACTGAACATTTACCAGGATTCTTTTCTTTAAGTCTTATTCAGCCTATCTCCACTACCCCTTGCACTTAATACAAGAAAATTACCCAAACCTCCTTCTCTTTACACTCAACTGCTGCTGATGGACCGTTTCTTGTCCCCCAGTACTCTTGTTAAAGCCTCTGCTTCCTCCCTACCTGTTAGACAGGAAAAACGGAGAGCAAATACAACTATGGCTCCAGGTATTACTATTCCCCCTTCCTCTCCAGCTCCCAAAAAAATAATTGCATCAACGTCTCTAGTATGCACACCATTATCAAAACGCTCTCCTGACTCACCAATAACTTTTGCAGATTTGACAGAAGCCATAACGCAAGCCATGTTACCGTTGCTATCTAAAGCGGTTTCAGATATCACTCTTCAATTGCAACATCTATCCCATAAAGTCTCCGTTAATGAGAATAGAATTGGAGGTCTTTGTCATGATATGGCTACTGTGCAAGGAAATATGAAACGCCTTGAAAAAAAAAAATTATCAGCTATGGATGAAACTAGACGATGCAGAAAATAGGTCCAGAAGAAATAACATTAGGCTGATTGGCTTGCCAGAATCTGTCAAGGGAGATGACCTCACAAAATTTGTACGATCCACCCTACCTGACTTACTCGGTAACACTGAATCTTGTAAAGATCTAGTAATTGAACGTGTACATCGAGTAGGTCCTCCTCGTTCTCCCAATGGCCGTCCGCGTGTCACTTTATTCAGGTGCCTCAATTATCTCCACAAAGTTGCCTTCTGGACTGCATCTAGAAAGCTTCGATCCCTTCATTGGGAGAATAACTGTTTGCTTATATTTCAAGATTTTTCCGCCGAGCTGATGAGAGCTCGAAAGGCCTTCGATCCTATTTGTGCAAAACTGGTCTCAGTCAAATGTAGATTTTCCATGCTCTATCTGGCTAATCTTAGGATCTACGATGGAGATAAACATTTAGACTTTACCAGCCCGGAAGATGCAACTGCGTATCTTCAGGAGGAGTCCGTGGATGACCACTCGGACATTACTGATGCCGTCACTAACGCCAATACCTGAATTGTAGTTTAAATCTAGAACCTGTATCCTTCTCTCGTTTTATTTTTCAAGATATGAAGAGTATAAATATGGTTCCAGCTTAGTTTTTCCCTGTTTAATTAAGGTTCATCGGTAGCATTTCTCACGCCTCACTCACCTGAATGCCATGTTTGGAGTAAATTGTAGCCTACGTGGACTTCTTTGTTATACTGATCTTCGTTCGTCCTTATGACTTACATTTCAACATAGTGATGTTTAATTCCATGTGCTGTGTTTTACATACTATTTTACATTGGTTTCTTTGTCACTGTTAGTATGATTCCACTATATCTTTAGGTTCAATAATACCCAGATTCCATTGTCGGGGAGTTATCTGGAGTATTGCACCGGATTGACATTTATGCAAAGCTTAATCTTTGTTTCTGTCTTTCATTTAATACTCAGAAGTTTGTTTGCTTGTCAAACAACCATCTCATTTTGTCATGTGCTCCCGCATTATTCCTATGTCCCTCCCCCTCCTGTCCCCATTTCCCATTTTTCATTTCTGATCTATGATATTGTTGTTATCAACACATTACTACTTCTTTTATACCCGTTTATAGTTTATGAATGGCTGACCTAAAAATTGGCACCCTCAATGTTGGTGGTGTTAACTCTCCAGCTAAATGTCGTAAAATTCTTATGTATTTAACCAAGACGAACATTAACATTGCTTTTTTACAGGAAACTCACCTAACACAACAGGAATCCATGAAACTGCAGGTGTCGCACTGGTCCCTCATAGCGGCTGCCCCATTCAACTCCAAGTCTAGGGGAGTTGTTCTATTAGCAAAACGTAACCTCAACATTCAGGTTCTTACGACTGATATAGACCCTGATGGTCGTTTTCTTATTGTCCAACTTTCTCTTAACTCCCGAGTCTTTACCCTTTGCAACATATATGCCCCAAAACATTTATAACAAATCCTTTTTCCAGAGGCTCCTGGCCAAACTAACTCCCTTCACCGCTAATAACCTTATTGTGTGTGGCGATTTAAACTTAGTCTCTTCTACATATTTAGATCATTCCAACACTTCTAAGACACCCCAACATCTCCCCAAACTTGGAATACCCCATTTCTGCGACAGTTTACAATTAGTTGATATATGGCGTGCACTTCATCCTATCGATAGGGAATTCTCTTGTCATTCCGCTGCCCACGACACGTTTTCTAGAATTGACTATGTATTTATATCACAACATCTGTTCCCAACAGTAACAGATACGGCAATCGAACCTATTTGTATATCTGACCACGCATTGATTTGGTTCTCTTTCATATTACTACCAAAACACACTTCGACTCCTCAATGGAGATTTCCATCTCATTTACCTAATTCCACAAAGTTTTGTGATTTTTTGCAAGGGGCTTGGGATTCCTTTTACTTTTCAAACAAACAACACTCCGAAACAAACCCCCTAAATCAGTAATTAGAGGTGACGTTATCTCATATTCTACTGCTTTAAAGAAAAAATGCTACTGCTTTAAAGAAAAAATATGCTCAATCCTACCTAGAAATGCAACTTTCCCTTTCTGAAGCTTATCAAGTTTTCAAAACACACCCTTCACCATCCACGAAATCTACGTACTTAACGATAAAACTTCAATTCAATGAATTTCTCTCTGCGATGGGAGATAAATATAAATTCAAAGTTGATTTTCGTTTTCACAAATTTGGAAATAAAGTAGGTAAGCTCCTTACAAATATTCTGAAAGGTACTTTTCCTCTTATGATAGTACACCCTTTAAAACTCCCTGATGGCTCCTTAACTAATGATCCTCATTGTATTGCTAATATCATGAAATCATTTTATGAATATTTATATTCTGACGATACTTCCCCCTCTGGTGATCTCCTTCAATCCCGGTCTTTCCCTCAACTCCCTCAATTACCTTCCGACTTTCTTGATTCTCTCGCTAATCCTATTACTTTAGAAGAAGTTTGCTACACTATTACCTATTTAAAACCCAATAAAGCCCCTGGACCTGACGGTTTTTCTAGTGAATTCTACAAATTATTATTGGACAAAATTGATATGCACCTTCTGGCATTATATAACTCCATAATTCATTCGAAGACCTTACCCTTATACTTCAATAATGCTATAATAAAAGTTCTTCTAAAACCAGGCCGTGGCCCCTCTCTTCCAAGCTCTTATCGCCCAATCTCTCTCTTAAATTTAGATTATAAAATTTTTACAAAAATCATAGCCGATCGTCTTAAATTTTCTCTCCCTCACATAATTCACCCTGATCAATCTGGTTTTATTTGGGGTCGTCATTCTGTAACTAATGTACGTAAAGTTCTCTCTATAATCCAACATTTAAAAAAGTATCCCTCACCTGCTCCCAATGTAGTCTTAGCTTTAGACGCAGAAAAAGCGTTTGATCTTCTGACTTGGTCTCATCTTTTTAAATCTCTGCAACTGTTTGGCTTTTCCTCTTCCTTTATCTCTATTATACAAACTCTATATACCTCACCTATTTCTCAACTATACTGCAATGGACAATTATCTGCTCCCTTTGCTATATCTCGGGGGACTCGTCAGGGCTGCCCTCTCTCACCGTTACTTTTCGCTATAGCCATTGAACCTTTAGCAATCTCTATCAGAAACTCTTCTACCATCCAGGGGGTCCTAATCGGAAATATCCCACTAAAACTTGCCCTTTATGCAGACGATCTTTTACTATTTTTGTCTAATCCTTCTACCTCCCTACCTTCACTACTTTCACTAATATCTAATTTTGGCACTCATGCAGGATTTAAGATAAATACTTCTAAATCGGAAATTTTAACAATTAATGACCCCGTCAAAATCACACAGTCTCCCTCTGAATCTTTCTCTACCTCTTTAATCAAAACTGATATTAAATATTTAGGTATACACATTCCTTCTGATCTTTCTTCCTTATATAAACTTAATTATACAACGACCCTATCGAAAATATTTTCACTCTATGATTCCTGGATGAATCTCCCACTTTCTATTCTGGGAAGGGTAGCAGTTGTTAAATGCATTATTTTTCCAAAAATCTTCTACTTATTACAGATGTTACCGATTGGTCTTTCCACCTCTGATTTGAAACGTTTTGATCAGCTCACCTCCAAATTTTTATGGCAAAATAAACAACCCTGAATTGCTTTTCATAAATTACAGACTCACCGTTCTCATGGAGGTATGTCCCTTCCAAATCTAAAACTATATACTCTAGCTACTCATTTTAGCTATATTTCAGATTGGTTGCTTTCTAAATCCTCTTACACTTCTTACTCCTTAGACACAGCTCTCTTCAGTCCATACTCTCCTAGCGCTCTTCTTCATTCCAAGAAATCTGATATTCCCACTCATATTCTGCATCACATATTGTTCCATGACACTTACTCAGCATGGCTAACTATCAATAAAAAACTAATGAGAAATCAATCTTCTTCACCGTACAACACACTTTGGGGTAACCCCTCATTTTCTCCATCACTCTATAATCCAATCTACCTCTCCTGGAAAGACAAGGGTTTGTCCCTTACCTCGCAAGTCTTTGACCCCGGAGGACATATACTGACTTTCAATACGCTTCAGGAACAATTTCTGTTACACACTTCTAATTTTTTCATGTTTCTACAAACACGACATTATGTTCTCTCCTTGGACCCTAATACTAGGTTTCTAAATTCTACTGACTCTATTAACTCCCTTTTACGACTTCTTAACACTGTCCCCTACCGTACTAAACTTCTCTACTCGGCCCTTTTGCCTACCTCTATCACGAAACCGTGGCAATTACTGGCGGGTACTTGGCAAGTTGACATCCCAGACATTGATTCCCCTTTAGTTCTCACTAAACATTGCCACAACACCCTTAAATTTTTAAAATCCTCCTATCTCCAAGAGGTGCATTGGAAAACTTTACACAGAGCCTACATTTCCCCAACACAAAGACAACATATGACACCAAATACATCTGCCACTTGATTGAAATGTCATTGCTCACACGCTAATTTTTTCCATTGTTTTTGGGAGTGCGGTAAGATTAGGCGTTTCTGGAATAAGGTGATTGTCTATCTAAATTCTCTATTTGCCACACACGTTCTCCCTGACCCATTAGTGTGCTTATGTGTAAATTTCAAAAATTGGCTCCCAAATCGGGATCTTTCCCCCCATATACCGTTGTTGGTGACCATTGTGACACTTGCAAAGAAAATTATTCTTATGCATTGGATTTCCTCCTCCTCCCCTACATTACAAGAACTTAAACTAAAATTATTGCAACTTCTTTATTTTGATAGAAACAGTACGTTCCCTGATATAGGCAAACATGTAGAAAAATTTTAAGCTAAATGGTCTCCTTTCATACAATCATTAGATTTGCCTACTCAGGAACGTATAATGAAAGTATATGAAAATACGGAGTGGCACCTACTTCGCATTCTTACTATTTCGTAATACCACTTTAACATTGTCCTACTCTACAACTTCATATGTATATTAAGGTTTTATACAAGATTTCCTTTTCTAATTTGAGATCAGGTACTTCCCTCCCCTTCCCTTTCCTTCCCCTGTCTTCACCCCCCCCCCCCCCCCCCCCCAATTATCTTCGTTACTAATATTGTTATTGTATTCAGGAAGTTATTATGTCTTGATTCACGAGCTAATCTCACCGAGATATATATTTGTGGCTGTTTACTACTGGCTTCTTACATTGTTCATTGATTGTAACAACTTCCTGATTATTTCTATACACTTGAACTCTCTTACCGTGATTATATAACGGTACTCTGGTTGTATTGTGTATATCTATGTCTTTAAACAATAAAAATTGTATTGAAAAAAAAAACAAAAAAAAGAAAAGTACTTTTTTTAAAAAAGTACTGTATGTGTGTTTGTATTGTCTTGTGATGTTTTTTATGTTGGTGTAAATGCACCATGTTGCCTGTGTGCCTTCAGTGCCCATAGAAATAAGGGATCATTTATTGATATTATCTTATAGATTATGTCCAAATATTGGGCTTATAAAGAATATATATGCTGTTATTACATTGTATCTATAATCCTCTTTGGACCGCAGTGGAACGCAGGTTAGGCACTTCCTGCGTTCCACGTATATGGATCCCGGCTGCTGTGGAGCGCAAGCTAGTTCTTGCGTTCCAAGGATATAGTATTTGGCTGCGGAGAAAGTGGAAATACGTTACTTCCGCCGCTGACGCCCGGCATGCATTCCACCGGCCGTGGAACGCACAGTACTTCCGGTCCGGCGCTATTAAGCGCTTAGGACTATTTTGGTGTTTTTTACTGTTTATTAATATAGCGTTTGGGCTCCTACTGATACTACCATGCTCTGTTGAGCTAATACGATTAAATTGGTATAATTAGAAGGTCATAAAAAGGATTTTGGCTGAGTCAACATGGACTTCCTGTGGGTGTGTCTTACTGGGCATTTGATGGTATATAAGGCAACTTGGTGTAGATCTGGGATATGGGCGCCAGGATGACTGCATAAACTTGTATTGTTGGTCTTAACAAAGGTCCAGCAGGGACCTAAACGTTGACAGCGACAGCTCTGCAAGATGTTTTCTGTATAATGAAGCATTTGTGAGTTACAATAAAAAGCCTGAAATGATTAATTTGTGGTGAGTGCCTATACTTTTGTTTATCTGTATTGATTGGCTTGATAGTCTTTATGGAGCACCGCCGAAAGTGATATGGAAACAGTGAATGTGGACGCTACAATGTATATATATATATATATATATATATATATATCAACTGGCAGCACGGTTTACTCTGTGGGGAGTCAGACCGCTTTTACGCACATGCACTGGGGTACAGTGTACTGCGGTGCAGTGCCAGGGGCATTTTAAGAAAGGAGGAGACACGTATGCAGCGTCCATCATGGGCCCCCTCCTTTCCGGCAGCAGTAGACTCTGGCATAATGCCAGAATCTACTGCGCATGCGCAGGTCTCCGGGAACATGGCGCCTGCGCCTTGTTCCTGGGGACATTTCCAGAGTGCATGCGCAAATCACTCTGAGATGGGTGTGGCAGCCATTTTCCAGGTGATTTGTGCCTTCACAGCAGGGCCACCATTGCGGGACTCTGGTAAATATAATATTTGGGTGCACCCATTATAGAAACGTCTATGTGCAGTGCACAGTACAAACAAATACAACAATTTGTATTTTTTTTTTTAAACTTTGCTTTATTTTTTTACATTTTTTGCTGACAAATATGGAGTCACACTATGAGCACAGTGGGTAGGGCCTGCGGAGTAAGTGCAGCACCACAGTGATGGAAATAGACTAAGGGGACTGGACACAGCTTCTGGATGGACACAGCACTGCTCCTTAGATGGACACAGCAGCACAGCCCCTTATGAACACAGTGACAGCACTTGGATTCTGCACAGACACTTGAATGGACATCGCAGAGCAAAGCGCAGCATACAGCAGCATGACTGGAGTGAAATGGCGCCGAGTCCCGACCACGGCTGTCTTATATGGAATCTAAAACCGCGTGAATCCTATGCCCAGGGAAGAATGACATTCAGCCTCGATCTGGAATCCGAGTCTGGCGGGAAAACCCGAGCCACGGATTGTGTAGACTCAGATTTCATTAGTTTGGAGCATTTTGGATTCCAGGGAATCTGAACCGTTCATCTCTAGTATTTATATACATATGTGACTCAATTACATTTTGTAGGATCAATACTCACTGTGAAATATAGGGGGTCATTCCAAGTTGATCGCTCGCTAGCTAGTTTTAGCAGCCATGCAAACGTTATGCCGCCACCCACTGGGGAGTGTATTTTAGCTTAGCAGAAGTGTGAACGCATGTGCAGCCGAGCTCTGCAAAAACAGTTTGTGCAGTTTCTGAGTAGCTCTGAACCTACTCAGTGCTTGCGATCACTTCAGCCTGTTCGTGTCTGGATTTGACGTCATACACCCGCCCAGCGAACGCCCAGCCACGCCTGCGTTTTTTCAGACACGCCTGCGTTTTTGCAAACACTCCCTGAAAATGGTCAGTTGACACCCAGAAACGCCCCTTTCCTGTCAATCTTCTAGCGGCCGCCAGTGCAAAGAAAAACTTCGCTAGAACCTGACCACAACCACAAAGGGCTTTGTACCCGTACATCTCGCGTGCGCATTGCGGGGCATACGCATGCGCAGAAATACCATTTTTTCACCTGATCGCTGCGCTGCAAAAATTGGCAGCGATCGATCAACTCGGAATGACCCCCATAGTGGGTACTTTATGTATCATTACCTAAATGCAGTTTTTATTTTGACGGATTTTTATTTTGATGTTTTTATGCTTGATGAAGGCTACTCACCCTACCCATTCACTGATTTTTCTATTGCTCCTTAGACTACTTTTTATGTGATCTATGATGCTGTTTTATGGTCCTCCTTAATATTGATAGAAATTTACATTCAACCAAATGTATACACTGATCCAGTGTATAATCATCTGCTTGATCCCACAAAAAAAGGCTTTAAATGTATTAACGTTTATATAGTGCTCCCATAATACTGTAAGTAGAAATGTTCCCCTGTATTTTGGTTTTGGTTTTAGTTATAAATTGTAATTGTGGTTTGGTTTTGGCAGAACCACCCTCAAGTGTTTTGGTTCGGATTTGGTTTTTGGTTCAGTTAAAAATCAATAAAAACAATTGATACTCATTGATAAAATTGCTAAAAACAACTAAAATCATGTAATTTTGGCAAATCCAATTTCCGATCTGCAGATAGATGCAAACCGGAACTCGGTTTGGAACAGATCTCCTCGGGAGGTCAGTATCGGGATTTGGTTCTGTTTGAATCCACAAAATTTTGGTGGAGTCAGATTTCTTAGAACTAAACCGCATATCTCTAATATTAAGCAACAACATGCAAGGAATTTGTCATCCTTTACATCCTGTCTGGCTGGGGCTCCCTGTGAGTATATGTAGTCTTTATTTTTTGATTGATACTGTAGTACTAATTATTGATACACAATAACACCTTATTCCTGATATGTATATTCTGTATTTGGTTGATGGTATATCCATACTTGCCTACCTGACCCTCTCCATGAGGGAGAAAATGCTCTGTTCCTGGACATTCCTGGTAATGTATGATTGCCATCACCTGTGGTGAAACACCTTTCTTATCAATTAACTAGCTCACCACAGGTGATGGCAATCATACATTACCAGGAAAGTCCAGGAAGAGAGCATTTTCTCCCTCATGGAGATGGTCAGGTAGGCAAGTATGGGTATATCTGTGTCTTATTTTTATATTTGGAATTCATTGCTCTTTATAAATAATATAGTGTGTACTTTATGTAGTTTTGCAGTTTTTGCGAGACTACAGTGGTGCTTGAAAGTTTGTGAACCCTTCAGAATTTTCTGTTTCTGCTGAAATCTGGCCTAAAACTACCTCAAATTTCCCCACAAGTCCTTAAAGTAGAAAAAGAGAACCAAATCAAACAAATGAGACAAACTATTTTTTTTTATTGATATTCATTTCAGTAATATAACCCTATGGCAGACCTCTTACATATTTATATGGATTATGTCTTTTGTAGGTTAGTTTTTTTACTTTACCAGTCTTACTATACCCAGCATGTCACTAGCTGCAGGGACTCAGTATGCATATTCTGTACTTGTTTTATGGTATGTTTGTATCTTATTTTGGTAATTCTGTATGTGGTTATTGCCGTTTTTTATCTCATTTGTTTTTCTGTTGTCTTGGTGATTGTCTCACAGTGGTGATGTCATCTAATTGCACCATGATTATTCTCAGGTGTTTGTTTTACACATGGTGATTACCAGGCTAGAAGGTGAGTGCAGCTTCTTTGCTTCTTATCTCTGTTGACAATTAAACAAAATACATTGAAAGGATGGTACATCTTTGTTGCCTGCTTGCATTATTTGGAGAGACCTGAGTGCCACCTTTACCTTGCTGCATTTGGTCCACCATCTGGATCAGGACCCCTGGGAGGGCACCGGGCAAAATATTAACCAACTTGGTTAACCGTGAGTGCAGTCCACCTGCATCTGTGAATGTATGTGTGTATATATACATTATGTTTCAGGGACGGTATCCCCTTCCTCAAGGATGTCTTGAGGAAGGAGGATACGGTCCCCAAAACGTCACAATCCATAAATACACCCTGCACTGTTTTTTTTTTCACTTGATACAAGTCGCCAGACATTTGGGTATCATATATTTGTGGGCATCCACCCTCCAAGAAAGGCACTATAGCAAGTTACCCCCTGTGGGTTATGGAGTGCCGGGGAGACACATTGCTACATATATATTTATAGTTAAGGTGATAGTTATCTGACTTCACTTCTGGCCACTGTGCTATATACTGTATATTCTAGCCAGTTGTGTGGTTTTTGAGCTGTCAGCATGGTGTGTCTGAAGAGGAGGCATATGCCTGTAAGTAATATATGTTTTCATCTCTAGGTTATTAGAGTCCCTTTACCTGTTACATTCAGACTTTGTTTTCATTTATACAGTGCCCCTAAGCTGATGTATTGTATATGACCACCAGAATTATTATTGAAAGTTCCTCTTACCAGTAAGTTCTTGATTAATACTTGATTATTGTATAGTGGTAACTATATGTATATCCATTGGCAATGTGTCTGTATGTTCATATATAATATTACTTATATTTCTCCTATAGTGCTTGTGTTATTAGCCCTGTTGCCTTTGTTTCCTATGAAGTTACTATGAACTAGAGGTGTGCGGCGGGCACTTTTCGTGTTTTGGTTCCATGCTTGTGTTTTGGATCTGGATTGGTTTTGCCAAACCCACCCTTTCGTGTTTTGGTTTTGGTTTTGGATCTGGATGATTTTTGAAAAAACATAAACAGCTAAAATCACAGAATTTGGGGGTAATTTTTATCCAATGGTATTATTAACCTCAATAACATTCATTTCCACTAATTTCCAGTCTATTCTGAACACCTCACGCCTCACAATATTGTTTTTAGGCCAAAAGGTTGCACCGAGGTTGCTGTATGACTAAGCTAAGCGACACAAGTGTGCGGCACAAACACCTGGCCCATCTAGGAGTGGAACTGCAGTGTCAGATAGGATGGCACTATTCAAAATTAGGCCCCAAACAGCACATCATGCAAAGAAGAAAAAGAGGTGCAATGAGGTAGCTGTATGACTAAGCTAAGCAACAGAAGTGTGCGGCACAAACACCTGGCACATCTAGGAGTGGCACTGTGGTGGCAGACAGGATTGCACTTAAAAAAAAAAACTAGTCCCCAAACAGCACATCATGCAAAGAAGTAAAAGAGGTGCACCAAGGTCACTGGATAGCTAAGTGACACAAGTGTGTGGCACAAACACCTGGCCCATCTAGGAGTGGCACTTCAGTGGCAGACAGGATGGCACTTGAATAAAATAGTCCCCAAACAGCACATCATACAAAGAAGTAAAAGAGGTGCAATGAGGTAGCTGTTGGCTAAGCTAAGTGACACAAGTGTGCGGCACAAACGCCTGGCCCATCTGCAGTCCCACTGCACTAATGGTGGACACCGGATGCACGTCTAGCACCAACATAGCTGTCAAGGCCTCGGTTATCCACTTTGCAACAGGATTTTCCTCGCAAAGGACTGTTGGACTGTCATTTGTTTAGTTGAAGTAGTGACGTGGTCATCCGACTTCCCTTCTGGGATGATGATCGACTCCCAGCAGCAACAACAGCAGCGGCACCAGCAGCAGTAGGCGGAAGTGGTTCTTGATCTTTCCCTATTTTATCCTCCTCCAAATTTTTGTTCTCCATTATTTTTCTGGAGTTATATAACAAAATGCAGCAAAGGAGAGCGTACCTCTACACTATACAGGGCAAACCCTGTGAAAATTATTTGGATTAAATATTAATAACTCCTTTATTTGGAGTAAATAATATACAGCACATGACAGCACCACTGGACTTATATGGCAGTACCGCTGGACTTATATGGCAGTACCGCTGGACTTATATAGCAGTACCGCTGGACTTATATAGCAGTACCGCTGGACTTGTATAGCAGTACCGCTGGACTTATATAGCAGTACCGCTGGACTTATATAGCAGTACCGCTGGACTTATATGGCAGTATCACTGGTCTTATACGGCAGTATCACTGGACTGGATTTATACAGCAGTACCATTGGACATATACGGCAGTATCACTGGATTTATACAGCAGTATCACTTTACTGGAGTTATACACCAGTATCACTGGATTTATATGGCAGTGTCACTGGATTTATATGGCAGTGTCACTGGATTTATATGGCAGTGTCACTGGATTTATATGGCAGTACCCCTGGACATAAACGGCAGTACCGCTGGACATAAACGGCAGTACCGCTGGACATAAACGGCAGTACCGCTGGACATAAACTGCAGTATCGCTGGACATAAACGGCAGTACCGCTGGACATAAACTGCAGCACAGGGATACCACCACTGTACTGATGCAGGACAACACAGCACCACTGCAATGGAATGGACTTATACAGCAGCATTGGACATATGGCAGCAGAGGACACCACCACTGTGAGTGGACTAATGCAGCAGAAGACACTACCACTATACTGATGCAGCGCAACACAGCACCACTGCAATGGACTGGACTTATACAGCAGCACTGGACATATGGCAGCAGAGGACACCACCACTGTGACTGGAGTGATGCAGGACAAGACACTACCACTGTACTGATGCAGGACACTGAGGATGGAGACACGTCCTCTCGCTACACTCTCCAATGCCGGAATGAAAATGGCGGTGATGCGCGGCTCCTTATATGGAATCCAAACCCCGCAAGAATCCGACAGCGGGATGATGATGTTTTGCCTCATTCTGGTTCCCGAGTCAGGCGGGAAAACCCGACCCTGACTCAGATCCGGGCTCAGGTAGTGAAGTTCGGGGGGGGGGGGGGTTCGGTTCTCGGTTCCCCTCCATATCATCCACTAGGGTCCCATCCAGTTCCCAGAAAAGGTCTCTGGCCCAGATAATGCAATGGGACACAGACACAGATTCCGACTCTGACGTCGACACTGGGGATTTGAGAGGGGTAGCCCCCAAATTAGCCAGAAGCATACAATGTATGATATGATAGTTGCTATAAAGGAAGTGTTGGAGTTTCCTGAAACAACACTGATCCCAGAGGAAAAGGATTATTTTAAATTGAATAAAAAGCAGGTTGTGACTTTTCCTCCTTCAAAGGATTTGAATGCGTTCTTTGAAGAATCCTGGGCTAACCCTGAGTAGAAATTTACCCTTCCCAGAAGGATACGTGTAGCGTACCCTTTACCTGAGGAAGACAGGCACAAATGGGAGACACCCCCAATGATAGACACCTCAGTTTCTCGGCTGTCTAAGAAAATTGTTTTGCCTGCCCCTGGTTCAGCCTCTTTAAAAGATCCAGCTGACCGTAAATTAGAAACAACCCTGAAATCCATATATACGGCTAACAGAACGGTGCTCAGGCACACCATTGCTTGTGCGTGGGTGGGTAACGCTGTGGAAAAATGATCTGAAAACTTGCTTGTTAACATAGACACAGTTAACAGAAATACTTTTTCTCACAATGGCGCATATCACTTAAGTATTTGAAAAAAGAGTCCTTACTCCAATAGACTTTAAGAATGGGAAAGGTCCAAAATCCCTTTTGTCATGAAGTGGAATAATTCTTATCCATATATGGTATAATGTCCATGAATATAATTTCACAGCAGGTTCTCAATCTCAAAGAGAATGTCAAAGTCGAAAAATATTGTAATGCATGCCCCCGTACTAACCCTATGCACATGCCCACTGCGCGTGCACTCAGTCTGCCGTGCATGCACATATGCTCAATTTGCTTAAAGGAGCTTTTCACGGCCATGCGCCTTAGTGAGTGGTATGCGCATTTACGGTAGAGTTTGTGAACGCATAGAGGGTTATTACAACATTACATATTTAACCCAAATAGTGCATTTTGTACCCATAGCTCCCCTAGACCACGTCAGCGAGTATTATTAGTTTAAACAGTTCCTGGACTAAGAGATTCGCCTTTGCATGATAGGAAGGGTCAGATAAAGGTTGGAAGGTGATGTCTAGTATCCAGCTGTAGGGTATTTTGAGGGTAACATTCCGGTGTTGGTTAGAGAAAGATCGCATGTTCCTGCGCATAGTTATGTGCAGAAGCAGAATAAGAACATTAACTGTATTTACTGTATATTATGTATGCGGCGGGAATCCAGAGGATACCACCTACAAGAGCAGTTGGGGAAAGACATCGCCCATCTATTCAAATCCACCTATGACCTCTTCTGTAATGTAAAGACACATCCCTGTGTCCAATGGACAATGAGATTACAGTGACCATTGTATTGTGTATGCATGTTGTGTATAAAAAGCCCATTGTTGCCTGGCCGGTCAGAAGACTCTGAACGCTATCTGTATGACCAGCGGAGGACCGTCCGGGTTGCGCTTGCGAACATTCTCACGTATGTACATTCTCTGTAGCCATTATTCTGTTTAGATTTATCTTGTTAGCCTGTAGTGTATGATTTGTACTGTTTTACCTTTTGGAATTAATCCACTGTGGCCTTAGAACCCTGTGGTTTCAACTACAAATCAGTGTTGTGTCTTCACTTTCCTGCAAGGGTTTTAGAGTGTATTTATCTGTATAAGGTGTATAAGTATTGATAAGGTGTACTCACTGCGGGTACTTTATACCGTCAGCGTTACTTAAGGTTTAAGGTATAACATCGTTGCAGTACTTTGCTGTTAAGGGTTTAAAGTGTAATCAAAGCATTACATTGTATCATTAACAAGGTTTAAAGGTTATCAATTGTGTGTGCGCACGCTGTGTGTACTCTGTACACTCAGCGCGGCGTGTGTACGCCAAGTACGTACCACGTGCAGGACTCTGTACGCAAATAGCGTACAAAGTGCGTAGCACGTGTATCCAGTCTAGCGGCCATAGCGGCTCCATGGTAATAGTGTATCTAGAGGTATAGCTTTTCGGTCTAAGATAATATCGACATTATCAAGAAGAACAAAGAATCTAGTGCAATATTGTCTGAACAAATGAACAGAATTAATTTTATTACATTAGACTCACAATAAAAACATAGAAAACAAGCATATCACCACATTTATTTCTGTTATTTGTTATTATCGTGGTGAATTTGTGAGGCACCATTTTTTCTCATAGGCTGCTATTCATAGTTGGCGCATCCGTGATCATAATTTTTTGTTGTAACATAGACACAGTTGACAGGGATGAAATAGTCCTAACTCTCGGCCATATCAAAGATGCAGCAGGTTACTTAGTCGAAGCTATGAAGGATGTTGGGTTGCTGAGTTCAAGATCCTACGCTATGGCGATTTCATCCCGCAGGGCGCTATGGATCCGCCAATAGAATGCTGATGCGGAATCAAAAAAGAATATTGAGGTGCTCCCTTATAATGGAGAGGCCCACTTTGGAGACAAGCTGGATGCCATGATTTCAACAACTACATCAGGCAAGTCAGCATTTCTGCCTTCCGCAGCTGCTCCACCTAGGAAAGGATATAATTATCATACGATGCAGTCCTTTCAGCCCAACAAGTCCAAAAAGGCAAAAGGTACCCCCTTCTTCGCAGGTAGAGGGCGAGGAAGAAGTAGAAAACCTACTACACCGTCAGGCTCGCAAGAGCAGAAATCAACAGCTGCTTCTGCTAAAACCACAGCATGGCACTGGGGCTCCCCTATGGGAGTACGATCGGATGGGGGCGCGTCTACTGTTCTTCAGCCAGGTCTGGGTTCACTCAGATCTGGATCCTTGGATATTACAGATAGTATCCAAAGGTCACAAATTGGAATTTCAAGACCTTCCCCCATGCCGATTTTTCAAATCAGCCTTACCAGTTTCTGTTCAGGACAGAACAAAAGTGCTGAACGCAATACAGAAATTACGTCAAGACGGAGTAATTTCCTTAGTTCCTGTCGTACAACAGGAACAAGGATTTTATTCAAGCCTGTTTGTAGTGCCAAAGCCGGATGGCTCGGTCAGAGCAATTTTAAACCTAAAAACTCTGAATCTTTATTTAATAAGGTTCAAATTCAAGATGGAGTCCCTGAGAGCGGTGATCTCCAGCTTTGAGGAAAAGAAATTTCTAGTGTCGGTGGACATCAAGGATGCATGTTCCCATTTTTCCTCCGCATCAAGCATACCTGAGGTTTGCGGTTCAGAACTGCCACTACCAGTTCCAAACATTACCTTTCAAGCTCTCCACGGCTCCGAGAATATTCGCCAAGGTGATGGCGGAGATGATGGATCTCCTTCACAAGAAAGGAGTCAACATAATTCCGTACTTGGATGATCTCCTCATAAAAGCGAGGTCCAGGGAGAAGTTGGTACAACACATTGCACTATCCCTGATGGTGCATCAACAACACGGCTGGATCATAAATCTTCCGAAATCACAGTTGGAGCCGACAATGAGGTTATCATTTCTGGGAATGATATTGGACACCGAAGTACAGAAAGTATTTCTACTGGTGGAAAAGGCTCTGGAAATCCAGAAGATGGTCAAACAAATTTTGAAACCAGCACACGTGTCGACTCATCAGTGCATCCACCTGCTGGGGAAGATGGTAGCGGCCTACGAGGCTCTACAATATTGCCGATTCCATGCCAGGGTGTTCCAATGGGACCTACTGGACAAGTGGTCCGGATCGCATCTACACATGCATCAGAGGATAATCCTGTCGACAAAAGCCAGAATTTCACTCCTGTGGTGGCTACAAAATTCTCACCTCCTGGAGGGATGCAGGTTCGGGATTCAGACTTGGATCCTGGTGACCACAGATGCAAGCCTCCGAGGTTGGGGAGCAGTCACGCAAGGGGAAAGCTTCCAAGGAAGATGGTCAAGTCAAGAGGTACTCCTTCACATAAACATTCTGGAATTGAGAGCTGTGTACAACAGCCTTCATCAAGTGGCACACCTTCTTCAAGGTCGTCCCATACAGATCCAGTCAGACAATGTAACGGCAGTAGCTTACATAAACCGTCAGGATGGAACAAAAAGCAGAGCGGCAATGGCAGAGGTGACAAAAATTCTCCTCTGGGCAGAAAGACATGCAAAAGCTCTTTCGGCAATTTTCATTCCGGGAGTGGACAACTGGGAAGCGGACTTTCTCAGAAGACACAATCTCCATCCAGGAGAATGGGGCCTCTACCCAGAAGTCTTTGCAGAGGTAGCAGATCGTTGGGGCATTCCTCAAGTAGACATGATGGCATCATGTCTCAACAAGAAGCTTCAGAAATATTGTTCCAGGTCGAGAGACCCACAAGCAATAGCAGTAGATGCACTGGTGACCCAGTGGGTGTTTCAGTCGGTGTATCTGTTCCCTCCACTTCCACTAATACCAAAAGTTCTCAAGATCATCAGAAGAACAAGGGTTCGAGCAATTCTCATTGCTCCATACTGGCCAAGGAGGGCTTGGTATCCAGATCTTCAGGAGTTACTACTGGAAGATCCTCTGCCTCTTTTTCTTCGCGAGGACCTGCTTCAGCAGGGGCCGTCAGTTTATCAAGACTTACCGCAGCTACGTTTGACGGCATGGCTGTTGAGCGCCAGATCCTAGCCAGTAATGGTATTCCCAATGAAGTAATTCCCACACTTATTCTGGCCAGGAAAGGGGTAACGTCCAAGCATTACCATCGTATTTGGAGAAAATATGTATCTTGGTGTGAATCCAAGAAGTCTCTGGCGGTGGAGTTTCAATTTTCTACAGGCGGGTGTGGATGCTGGCTTAAGATTAGGGTCTATCAAGGACCAAACTTCGGCCTTGTCCATTTTTCTTTCAGAAACAGTTGGCTTCCCTTCCTGAGGTCCAGACGTTCGTGAAGGGGGTTCTGCGCATCCTACTCCCTTTGTGCCTCCTCCGGCACCATGGGATCTTAATGTGGTGTTGCAGTTCCTTAAATCGGACTGGTTTGAGCCTCTGCAAGAGGTGGAGTTGAAGTTTCTCACTTGGAAAGTGGTCATGCTGTTGGCCTTGGCTTCCGGCAGACGAGTGTCTGAATTAGGGGCTCTGTCACACAAGAGTCCTTATTTGATCTTTCATGAAGATAGAGCTGAACTGCGGATGCGTCAGCATTTTCTTCCAAAGATTGTGTCTTCTTTCCATATCAACCAACCTGTAGTGGTGCCAGTGGCTTCTGACACCTCAGCCGTTTCAAAGTCCTTGGATGTCGTCAGAGCGTTGAGGACTTATGTTGCAAGAATGGCTCGGATAAGGAAAACAGAATCTTTGTTTGTCCTCTATGACCCCAACAAGATTGGGGGTCCTGCTTCTAAGCAGACTATTGCGCGCTGGATCAGATGTACCATTCAGCACGCTTATTCCACAGCAGGATTGCCATTACCGAGTTCGGTAAAGGCTCACTCTACAAGGAAAGTGGGTTCTTCCTGGTCGGCTGCCCGGGGTGTCTCGGTGTTGCAAATTTGCCGAGCAGCTACTTGGTCAGGGGCAAACACGTTTGCTAGGTTTTACAAGATTGACACCTTGGCTGCTGACGACCTTCGGTTTGGTCAGTCAGTTCTACAGGTACATTAGCACTTTCCCGCCCATACTAGGAGCTTTGGTACATCCCCATGGTACTAAAATTACTAAAATGGATCCCAGCATCCTCTAGGACGTAAGAGAAAATAGGATTTTAATTACCTACCGGTAAATCCTTTTCTCGCAGTCCATAGAAGATGCTGGGCGCCTGCCCAGTGCTTATTTTTCCTGCAGAATTACGTTTGTCTTTTACACAGGTTCTCATGTGTTACGATGTTCACAGCTGTTGCTGTTGCGTTATGCATGCATGGGTTATGTTGAAGACCATGTTAGGCGGCATGTTGGGTGTGAGCTGGTGTGAATCTCGCCACTAGTTTAATGTAAATTCTTCTCTCGAAGTTGTCCGTCTCCTCGGGCACAGTTCCTATACAGAGGTCTGGAGGAGGGGCATAGAGGGAGGAGCCAGTTCACACTGTTGAAAAGTCTTAAAGTGCCAAAGGCTCCTGCGGAACCGTCTATACCCCATGGTACTAAAATGGACCCCAGCATCCTCTATGGACGACGAGAAAAGGATTTACCAGTAGGTAAATAAAATCCTATTTTTTTTTGTTGCCCTGGGGGACCTGGGAGTGGGATACGTGGTCTAAGTTGCATTATATGTATTTTCTGTTTTTGATAGTTGATTCATACTGTGAAATGTCTATGTTGAATCTACTTTTGTGTTATCATCTGAGTTGTGGGAGTTAACATTACGGCAGTCTTGATAAAGATTCCCTAACGGGATTGAAACATTGACAGCAATGGCATTAAAAGAACCTTGTGAATAAATTAACTATTTTCTGTCTCTCTCACCGTGGGTGGTGGTGTCGGGTGGGGTTAGTGTGTGCTCTGTAGGGCTGCTGCAGCAGTCACTGTGGTGTACCTATGCTGTGTCAGGGGTGCTATCCTGGCTGTCACTGGTGTTTCATGTGCTGTTACGGCCAAGTGCTGCAACTGTACATGGGTGTTGCTGTCCTGGCTGTCACTGTGTTGTACAGGGTGCAGGGGCCCTGTCCTCTTGTATGCTGTCAAATATAGGGGTGCTGCTGGCCCTGTATGTTATGTTATGTTTTTATGTTATAAAAATTCCGGAGTGTAGTTGTTAAAAATTAAAAGCACACTGCTCATGTATGCTGTAAAATATTGGGGTGCTACTGTTCAAATAACATTACACTGGCCCTGTATGCTATAAAAATTTAGGGGTGCAGTTGTTAAAAATTAAAAGCACACTGCTCCTGTATGCTGTAAAATATAGGGGTGCTGCTGGCCCTGTATGTTATAAAAATTCCGGAGTGCAGTTGTTAAAAATTAAAAGCACACTGCTTCTGTATGCTGTAAAATATTGGGGTGCTACTGCTCAAATAACATTACACTGGCCCTGTTTGCTATAAAAAGCTAAGATGGAGCGATTCCGCAAGCAGGTGTTTGAACCTCTGCAGACTTGTGTCTTCCGGAAAAGAGAGACAATGTAGGCTTTAAACCTAGGATCGAGCATGGTGGCCAAAATATAGTGCTCTGATTTCAACAGATTCACCACCCTTAAATCCTGGTAAAGTGAACGAAGGGCTCCATCCACAAGTCCTACATTCTTAGCGGACTCACTCCTCCTTCATTTTCTCCAGCTGCTACTGCAAAAGCCTGATGACGGGAATGACCTGACTCAAGCTGGCAGTGTCTGAACTGACTTCACATGTGGCAAGTTCGAAGGGTTGGAGAACCTTACACAACACGGAAATCATTCTCCACTGCACTTGAGGCAGGTGCATACCCCCTCCTTTGCCTATATCGTAGGTGGATGTATAGACTTGAATGGCCTTTTGCTGCTCCTCCATCCTCTGAAGTATATAGAGTGTTAAATTCCACCTAGTTACCACCTCTTGTTTCAAGTGATGGCAGGGCAGGTTCAGGAGTGTTTGCTGGCGCTCCAGTCTTCGGCACGCAGTGACTGAATGTCGAAAGTGGCCCACAATTTTTCGAGCCACTGACAGCATCTCCTGCACACCTCTATCATTTTTCAAAAAATTCTGCACCACCAAATTCAATGTATGTGCAAAACATGGGACGTGCTGGAATTTGCCCAGATGTAATGCACGCACAATGGGGGTAATTCCAAGTTGATCGCAGCAGGATTTTTGATAGCAATTTGGCAAAACCATGTGCACTGCAGGGGAGGCAGATATAACATGTGCAGAAAGAGTTAGATTTGGGTGGGTTATTTTATTTCTGTGCAGGGTAAATACTGGCTGCTTTATTTTTACACTGCAAATTAGATTGCAGATTGAACACACCCCACCCAAATCTAACTCTCTCTGCACATGTTAAATCTGCCTCCCCTGCAGTGCACATGGTTTTGCCCAATTGCTAACAAAAATCCTGCTGCGATCAACTTGGAATTACCCCCAATATTGGTGGCAATGTCCGATATCACAAATCCCAAGGAGAGTCTCTAAGTGGGGTAAGCCATTCTGCGATGTCCCTCAGTTTCCGTAAGAGGTTTTCAGTGGTGTGCCTCTTACGGAAAGCGGTGATACACAGCGTAGCCTGCCTAGGAACAAGTTGGCATTTGTGAGATGCTGCTATTGGTGCCGCTGCTGTTGTTGCTGCGGTAGACTATACATCTACCTAGTGGGCTGTTACAGTCATGTAGTCCTTAGTCTGCCCTGTTCCACTTGTCCACATGTCCATGGTTAAGTGGACAGTGGGTACAATCGCATTTTAAGAACACTGAGGACACTTTTCTTAATGTCCCTGTACAGTCTGGGTATCACTTACCTAGTGAAGTGGAATCTAGACAGGATTTGGTACCAGGGACACAGTACATCCATCAACTGTCTAAATCCCACTGCACTAATGGCGGATTCCGGACGCACGTCTAACACCAGCATAGTTGTCAAGGTCTCATTGTACCCAGTTTGTGCAAGGAGAGATGAATTGCTTCTTTTTTGGTGGGGGGATTGCTTTTTTTGTGGGGGCCCAAACAAACCAATCATTTCAGACAGTCGTGTAGCAGACTCTGTTACTGAAATGATTGGTTTGCTAAAGTGTGCATGTCCTGTTTATACAACATAAGGTTGGGTGGGAGGGACCCAAGGACAATTCCATCTTGCACCTTTTATTTTTTTTCTCTGCATTATGTGCTCTTTGGGGCCTAGTTTTTAAAACTGCCATCCTGTCTGCAACTGCAATGCCACTCCTAGATGGACCAGGTGTTTGTGCCGCCCACTTGTGTCGCTTAGCTTAGTCTTCCAGCGACCTCGGTGCAACCTTTTGGCCTAAAAACAATATTGTGAGTTGTTCAGAATAGACTGGAAATGAATGTCATTGAGGTTAATAATACCGTAGGATCAAAATTACCCCCAAATTCTGTGATTTTAGCTGTTTTTATATATTTTTCCAAAATCATCCAGATCCAAAACCCGTAAGGGTGGATTTGGCAAAACCAAACCTGATCCAAAACACGAGCGGGGATCCAGATCTGAAACACAAAACCCGAAAAGTGTCAGCCGCACATCTCTCTCTCTCTATATCTATATGTATATATATGTGTGTGTGTGTGTGTGTGTGTATGTATATATGTGTATATATGTATATATATGTATATATATATATATATATATATATATATATATATATATACAGGTTGAGTATCCCATATCCAAATATTCCGAAATACGGAATATTCTGAAATACGGACTTTTTTGAGTGAGAGTGAGATAGTGAAACCTTTGTTTTCTGATGACTCAATGTACACAAACTTTGTTTAATACACAAAATTATAAAAAAATATTGTATTAAATGACCTTCAGGCTGTGTGTATAAGGTGTATATGAAACATAAATGAATTGTGTGAATATACACACACTTTGTTTAATGCACAAAGTTATAAAAAATTGTCTAAAATTACCTTCAGGCTGTGTGTATAAGGTATATATGTAACATAAGTGCATTCTGTGCTTAGATTTAGGTCCCATCGCCATGATATCTCATTATGGGATGCAATTATTCCAAAATACAAAAAAATCCGATATCCAAAATACTTCTGGTCCCAAGCATTTTGGATAAGGGATACTCAACCTGTATATGCTAAAGTTCAGAACAGACCCCATTCAGAACAAGCACGGCACTCCAGGACTTAGTGAAAAAATATTTATAATGAACATTGAATCAGGGTATATGTACATCACCATCTAGCACTGGCCATGGTAACAATGCAGCATTTCGGGCCCCGCAGGGTCCCTTCCTCAGGTTGATGCAAGTGCTGTAAAACGAAAAGTCCAAACAGACATATACCAAATAGACTAATACACTTACCTAAATAGACTCCCCATGCTTGCGTGTGTAGCCTCAGATCGGCGTGGTGCTTCCGGTGGACTCCGGGCGCCGTCCCGATGACATCATCACCATGCTCGGTAGTCATGGCAACCCGTACACACCGCTCACTGTAGCGCCGCTGGGATCACAGTAACCTTGCAGGGGGAGGCTAAATAGAAACAAAATATGCAACATAAAACACTGCATCACAAGTAAACACACAGAGTAAAGGTACATATCTTATATATATGTATCCACACAGTAAGTATAGCAAAGTGTTGTCAAGGGCAACGGCCCTACCAAAAAATGAAAAGAAAAAATGAAAAGAAAAAGTAAAAAATAAACAATAAACATAACAACAACATGAAGGAGGATAAATGTTATAACCAGACATGGAAAGACTGTATAATATCAAAACCAGTATTCCTAGGGCAATCTAAGTAACCCCAAAGGCAGCGGACGAATTCTATATAATTGTAAATATACATGTGACAGTCAGTTGGAACGGAGGGCATTCCAATTTATCTTTTCGCTCAAGCCACATGGTTGCAATGTATTAAGTTTTAAAATCCATCTTGCTTCTAATCTATGTAAAGCTAATACTCTATTGCCACCCCGATGTAGAGGGGGAACGTGATCTATAAGCTGATACTTCAAGTCTGACAGGACATGGGCTTTAGCACAAAAATGTCTAGAAACAGGCTGGTCATTGGTTTTGCCAGATAGCGCTTGATTGATATTTGAGCGGTGTAATGCCATCCTCTCTCTTAAAGTACGACTAGAGAGGCCCACATACAACAGTTGGCAAGGGCAAATAATGCAATAAATGATGAAGCGAGTGGTGCAGGTAATGACATGTCGGATGTTAAATTTCTTCTTCGTTAAGGGGTGGACAAACTCTGATCCTGGTATCAGGGCAGTGCAAGTGGTGCAAGATAAACACCGGTAACTGCCAGGTTTTTTACTTATACCAAAAATACCAGCCTTTGGAGAATAATCGGTAATGTCGGTCTTAACTAAAAAGTCCCGTAAATTGCGTCCCCGTCTATAACTAGTCATCACCTGAGCATCCTGGAAACAAGATAATGATTTGTCAGATTTGACAATGGGCCATAATGCTTTAGTGGCCCAGGGTATAATGGGACTAGTCGTGGAATACCTAGTTGACCAAATGAATTTATTTTGAGACCGTTCAGGCTGAGAGCGTTGTTCAAACAGAGTGTCTCTATCCATATTCATAATGTTGGACTTAGTGTATTCAAGATCTTTAATATTGTAACCCCTTTTCGCAAATGTTTCTACTACGACTTGTAGTGCACTATCTAATAACGTGTGGTCACTAGTAATTCTCGCCACTCGGAGCATCAAATTCTGTGATTTTAGCTGTTTTTATATTTTTTTCCAAAATCATCCAGATCCAAAACCAAAACCAGTAAGGGTGGATTTGGCAAAACCAAACCTGATCCAAAACACGAGCGGGGATCCAGATCCAAAACACAAAACCCGAAAAGTGTCAGCCGCACATCTCTCTCTCTCTCTCTCTCTCTCTCTCTCTATATCTATATGTGTGTGTGTGTGTGTATATGTGTAATATATATATATATATAATCTCCAAATGGTAAACACCGGCACTCCTAAATTGGCTGCATGAACCTTGCTCCGGTGCCCTCCACCCAAGGGGGATACCCCAGCATGAACAGGAACAAAATGAGGCGGCACTCAGAGGCTAGTGAAAAAAATACTTGTATTGACACAAGGTTAACGTTTCGGGGACGTGCTCCCCTTCCTCAGAACAACTTGAAAATGTGACAAAGAACACTTAAATACAATTCACTTACCCCCCAAGAAGCCTCCCACCAGCGGTGTCCTCCCTCGGCACGTTGCCCGCAGCTCCGGTCTGTCATTTCCGACTTCCGGCGGCGAAGCGGTGATGACGCAGCAGGACACTGGGCGGTAGCCATGGCAACGCCTAGCCCGGCCGGCGCTCAGCTCCCACGATCCCACCAACCTCCAAGACGTCGGGCGGATATGACGTCCCAGGACCCGGCTCGGTTGTCAAGGGGACGCTGTAAATAAACACACAGGAGAACAACATTATAGATACAGATCAAGTTACAAGCAGTGCAGTGCACATGATACCATAATAAAATATACATAAAATTAAAACCACTACATAAGTAAATGTACTCAATTTGATGAAGTGTAAAAACACTCTAAAACATGTCTATACAATAAACAGTGACCATATATAAACAATCTTTATCAGACATGGAAACCATGCCAAATATCACCTTCCTGTGTTACAATAAACAATGTGTAAATAGTACACTCAGCCACAAATACACCACAGCTGTGTTCCATCGGAATGTGTCTAAAAAATCAAATAATGCATAAAATCTACTAAAAATGAATTTAGTGTTTTTATAGTGCTTGTTTCATAAGAAACTTTTTTTTTAAAAAAATTTAAAATTTTTTTGCTGCCATGCTGACAAAAAAGAGACTTCTTTCAAAAATAGGAACACTGCCCATCTTTCCTATGTGTATATCATATTCCTATGTCCCCCCACAGATATTAAGGAGTTAAATTCTACAGGATTGCTGCCCCTCATAAGAAATGGACAAGGCCCAATGTCTCATTCAGTCCTTTCGGACGGAGCGTCTGTAATTTAAAAATCCACTTAGACTCGAGTTGCAACAGTTTTCTCCCCCTATCCCCTCCTCTAATGGACTCAGGGACATGGTCAATAACCCTATGTCTAAGCATTGCCATATTGTGTTTTTGTTCTAAAAAATGCCTAGCCACCGGTTGTTCTGCCACCCCTGAGTTCAGGGCGTTACGAATTGCCTGCCTGTGTTGTGCCATCCAAATTTTAAATTGGCACTCAGTTTTACCAACATAATAAGCGCCACAGGGGCACATAATGACATACACAACAAACTTAGTGCTGCATGTCAGGGGCCACTTGATGGGGAATCTCTTTCCTGAGTAGGGATGCATGATAGAATCCCCAGGTGACATAAAAGTGCACGTGGTGCATCCAAGACATTTATAGCACCCATTCTTTCTGGTAAGAAAATGTGTGGGTGCACCCTTAGTACCTTTGAAATTTGTGATGTCCGTTTTGACTACAAAATCCCGTATATTACGTCCCCTCGTGTAGCTGGGCATTATTCTTTTTTTGTGCAACTTGGGGAGATCTGCATCAGATGACACAATGGGCCACAATTTTTTAGCTACACTGGTAGTCCTGGTGCTAGCAGAATTGTACTCGTTGACCCACGTAATGGCATTATCGGTCTTCTGTGCAACCCGGGGAGTAAGTAAATCTTGTCTATCTTTTAGAAGGGCTTTCCTCCGCGCCGTGGCTAATAAATGACTAGGATACCCCCTTTGTTTAAATTTCTCTTCCATAACATCCAACTGGCTATCCCTTTCATTACTCTCACTATTAACCCTGCATACCCTCAAAAACTGGGAGTAGGGAAGGCCTTTCCTAGTGGGGACAGGATGAAAACTGTCATGTCGTAAGAGAGTGTTACGGTCAGTAGGTTTGGAGTATAGCTTAGTCCTGATCTTGCCTGCCTGTACTCTGATGTGGACGTCCAGAAAACAAATCTCGTCTCGACTCATGGTCATAGTGAATTTAATAGGGCTGGATTATCTATTGTGGGAAAAGATGATATCTTCTAGTTGTTCTTCTGTACCCTTCCACATAACCAGCAGGTCATCAATATATCTATAATACAAGAATATATGATCTGCGATTTCTGGTTTTTCAAAAAACAAACTGCGTTCCACATCCCACATAAATGTATTAGCAAAGGATGGGGCCACAGAGGACCCCATCGCACAACCAGTCAGTTGTCTATAGAATTTGCCGTCAAACATAAAGTAATTATGTGATAGTGTAAAATCAAGTAAATCCAGAAAAAACTCCACATCAGGCCCAACATACGAGGTATTCCCAACCAATAGCCTTTTTACCGCCTGTAGCCCTAAATCATGCGGAATACAGGTGTATAAACTGGCCACATCTAACGTGGCCAGAACCATCCCGTCAGGGACCGTGTCCACAGCCAAAAATCTCTTTAATAACATGCTAGAATCTTTCAAATGCGTAAAAGTCTGCTGTACACACGGCTGCAAATAAGAATCTAAGTAAATGGCCACGGGTTCGCACAGGGACCCACGGGCTGACACAATGGGCCTGCCCGGGGGTCTCTGGGCGTCCTTGTGTACCTTGGGAATAGTGTACAGAATGGGGGTGATGGGGTGTTCAGTAAGCAACTTTTCATGGATCACATGTCCAATAATGCCCTTATCCTTTGCTGTACCCAACAGTTTAGTCAACTCTTGTTTATAAGACACAATATGTCTCTGAGTCTCTCAGCTGCCTCAAGCATTCATCTCTATAAATCTGCAGATCCTGTACCACAATGGCCCCACCTTTGTCCGCACTGCGAATAACTATGTCTCTTCTATTCCCCAAGCTCTTTAATGCCTGGTATTCTTCTTTTGATAAATTGGAATGAACAGTGCGAGTATCTGTTTTATTACCTTCCGCTTCAAGCAACCGGTGGAAGGTTTTAAGTGAGGCATTGTGTGAAGTAGGATCAAACTTGGAACTAGGACCAAGTTTTTGTATGCGTGAGGGTAGAGACTCTTTGGCATTATTTGAAGGTGTTTTACCAAAAAATTCTTGTATCTTAAGCTTACGGTTCAATTTAAACGTATCCACTTTCCACTTAAAGGGATCAAGTCGGTTGGTGGGGACATAAGAGAGTCCTTTACTAAGAACTTTTACCTCGATCGGTGTAAGGGGGGTAGATGACAAATTGAAGATCATTGTTTCTTCCCCTTGGGGGGTTTCTTTCCCCCTTTGCCTTTGGTTTTGTCGCCCTCTTCGTGTGTGCTTGCGCTTTTGCCCGTGACTCCTGCCCGGGTCTTGATCCCTAAAGGGATGGTACGTAGAGTAGAGGTGCTGGTGGTGCTTTGGTCATCAGATTCACTCGCTGACGTACTGTGAAAGTTAACCCGTGGTTTGCGTCTGACAAATCTCGGGGTCTTACCCCGTGTATCAGTTGAATTAGGACCACCCAGCCAAGTATACACTCTATGTTGTGCATAGTCCATATGTACCTTGGTTAATTTCTCCCGTTTAAATTTTAACAATTCCACTTTGTATTGTTCCACCTGGGTGGACAATTTCAACAACCATGCGTCGACTTGATCAGCAGCAAGGATTTTCAAATGTTCCTTCTCAAACTCAGAGATTTTTTCTTTGATGGCGTTATATTCTCTAGTGGATTCCTCAATGACCAGGAGGATTAAATCCATGGAACATTTGTTTAGTACTGAAATCCACTTTTTACAAAAGTTAGCGTTATATCTCCCAATAGTGGGGGTATTGTGGACCCTAAATCCTCTGGGCAGTTGTTTCGCCCTGTAGTAATCTGATAGAGTCCGGCTGTGATACAAATAATCCAGTTCACGTTTTTTCATTTTAAATAATTCTCTGTACATATCTTCTGAATTGGCACAGAGCTTTTCCGTGAATGCTGGTTCTTTATGTAATATAGATTCAGCCTCCATATCAGAAAAACTGAAAGTGTCCATAGTGTCACATTGCAGCATAAACGACGTGTGCTCACCTCCGTTAAAGGCCATGGTAGCCATTATGTTGTAAAAAACACACTGAAGTGACTGTGCCAAGTGTGCAATAAAAAGTGCTAGTGCTCCAATAAAGTGCTGGTGATCAGGAAACTCCTGAGGTAATGAGGAGAAAAAGGCCGATGGGTGCCTGGACAAAACCCCTGTGTCGGCACGACACGCTGAGGTTAAAATTTTTATCCAAATGGTAAACTCCGGCACTCCTAAATTGGCTGCATGAACCTTGCTCCGGTGCCCTTCACCCAAGGGGGATACCCCAGCATGAACAGGAACAAAATGAGGCGGCACTCAGAGGCTAGTGAAAAAAATACTTGTATTGACACAAGGTTAACATTTCGGGGACGTGCTCCCATTCCTCAGAACAACTTGAAAATGTGACAAAGTTTTTTTTTTTGTTTTTAGAACAAAAGCACAATATGGCAATGCTTAGACATAGGGTTATTGACCATGTCCCTGAGTCCATTAGAGGAGTGGATAGGGGGAGAAAACTGTTGCAACTCGAGTCTAAGTGGATTTTTAAATTACAGACGCTCCGTCCGAAAGGACTGAATGAGACATTGGGCCTTGTCCATTTCTTATGAGGGGCAGCAATCCTGTAGAATTTAACTCCTTAATATCTGTGGGGGGACATAGGAATATGGTATACACATAGGAAAGATGGGCCGTGTTCCTATTTTTGAAAGAAGTCTCTTTTTTTGTCAGCATGGCAGCAAAAAAATTTTAAATTTTTTTTAAAAAAAGTTTCTTATGAAACAAGCACTATAAAAACACTAAATTCATTTTTAGTAGATTTTATGCATTATTTGATTTTTTAGACACATTCCGATGGAACACAGCTGTGGTGTATTTGTGGCTGAGTGTACTATTTACACATTGTTTATTGTAACACAGGAAGGTGATATTTGGCATGGTTTCCATGTCTGATAAAGATTGTTTATATATGGTCACTGTTTATTGTATAGACATGTTTTAGAGTGTTTTTACACTTCATCAAATTGAGTACATTTACTTATGTAGTGGTTTTAATTTTATGTATATTTTATTATGGTATCGTGCACTGCACTGCTTGTAACTTGATCTGTATCTATAATGTTGTTCTCCTGTGTGTTTATTTACAGCGTCCCCTTGACAACCGAGCCGGGTCCTGGGACGTCATATCCGCCCGACGTCTTGGAGGTTGGTGGGATCGTGGGAGCTGAGCGCCGGCCGGGCTAGGCGTTGCCATGGCTACCGCCCAGTGTCCTGCTGCGTCATCACCGCTTCGCCGCCGGAAGTCGGAAATGACAGACCGGAGCTGCGGGCAACGTGCCGAGGGAGGACGCCGCTGGTGGGAGGCTTCTTGGGGGGTAAGTGAATTGTATTTAAGTGTTCTTTGTCACATTTTCAAGTTGTTCTGAGGAAGGGGAGCACGTCCCCGAAACGTTAACCTTGTGTCAATACAAGTATTTTTTTCACTAGCCTCTGAGTGCCGCCTCATTTTGTTCCTATATATATATATATATATATATATATATATATATATATGTGTGTGTGTATATATATATATATATATATATATATATATATATATGTATATATATATATATATATGTGTGTATATATATATATATATATATATATATATATGTGTATGTATATATATATATATGTATATATATAGATCATGTATGGCCCGGCACTCCTCCTCTGAATATAGCGCCCCGGTGCCCTCAGCAATATTAGTGGATAGTCAGAAAAAAGACTGCGGCACTCAGGGTCTTGTATAAGTGTAAAGATGTATTAAAAATACATAGCAGAGAACATCAACGTTTCGGGGTATCTAACCCCGTTGTTAGATACCCCGAAACGTTGATGTTCTCTGCTATGTATTTTTAATACATCTTTACACTTATACAAGACCCTGAGTGCCGCAGTCTTTTTTCTGACTATATGTATATATATATATATATAATATGTAGGCATCTGCCTAAGGCCCCTTGACTTTAGGAGTTTTCAAGCGGTACTGTGCAAAAGCTTCAGGCAGGTGTGGCAAAAATGTTGCAAAGTAAGAATACTTTCAAAAACAGAAGTGTTAATAGTTTATTTCTATCAATTAAAAAAATACAAAGTGAATGAACAGAAGAGAAATCTATATCAAATCAATATTTGGTGTGATCACTTTTTGCCTTCAAATCAGCATCAATTCTTCTAGGTACACAGTTTTTGAAGGAAGGGAGGTTGTTTCAAACATCTTTGAGTACTACCCACAGAGTTTCTGTGGTTGTAGGCTTGCTCGTATCCTTCTATCTCTTCATGTAATCCCAGACAGACTTGATGATGTAGAGATCAGGGCTCTTGGGGGCCATATCATAACTTCCTGGACTCATTGTTCTTCTTTATGCTGCAGATAGTTACTAATTACATTGGTTGCATGTTTGAGGTCATTGTTCTGCTGCAGAATAACTTTGGAGCCAATCAGATGCCTCCCTGATGGTATTGCATGATACAGTATATAAGTACCTGCCTATATTTCTCAGCATTGAGGACATCATTAATCCTGACCAAATCCCCAACTCCATTTGCTGAAATGCAGCCCCAAACGTGCAAGGAATCTCCACCATTCTTCACTGTTACCTGCAGACATTCATTATTGTACTGCTCTCCGTGCATTCCAGGAACAAACTGTCTTTTGTTACAGCCAAATATTTCAAATCTTGACTCCCAGTTTTCCTATGTTTTTGTGCACAGTTGTTTCCACATCGAAGGTCTGGCTTTTTGGACACAATTCTTCCATTAAGACCACTTCCTGTCATATTTCTCTAAACAGTAAATGGGTGTACCTGGGTCTAACTGGTTTCTTCCAGTTCTGAGCTGATGGCACTGCTGGACATCTTCTGATTTCGAAGGGAAGTAAGCATGATGAGTTTTTCATTAGATGCACTAAATTTCTTTGGCCCACCACTGCATCTACAGTCCTCAGTGTTGCCCGTTTCTTTGTGCTACTTTGAAAGAGCCTGAACAGCACATTTTGGAACCCCAGTCTGCTCTGAAATCTAGGCCTGGGAGAGACCTTGCTGATGCAGTATAACTACCTTGTGTCTTGCTGATGTGCTCATTCTTGCCATGGTGTATGACCTGTGACATAAAACTGACTTCCACAAACTCGCCTTTGTAGCAGAGATTGCCCGTTTGTTCCTCACCCAGTTTTAAACCTCTGACACAGCTGTTTCTCTTTAAGTTAATAACTGTTTCAACCTACATCTGAAAATGATGAACATGTTTACCTGTTTGGTATAATTGGTTAATCATACACCTGACTATAATCCTGCAAAATCCATGACTTTGTGCAAGTGTACCTAGAAGAATTGGTGCTGTCTTGAAGGCAAAGGGTGGTCACAACAAATATTGATTTGATTTAGATTTCTCTTCTATTCATTCACTTTTGCATTTAGTTAATTGAGAAAAATAAACTATTAACACTTCTATTTTTGGGGTGTAGTATGTGCTGCCGGCGGTCGGGCTTCCGGCGACCAGCATACCGGCACCAGAATCCCGACCACCGGCATACCGACAGCTGGGCGAGCGCAAATGAGCCCCTTGTGGGCTCGCTGCACTCGCCACGCTGCGGGCACGGTGGTGCACTACGCGCGCCCCACTATCTATTCTCCCTCCAGGGGGGTCGTGGACCCCCAAGAGGGAGAAAAGTTGTCAGTATTCCGGTACCGGTATGGTGGTCGTCGGGAGTCTGGCCGTCGGAAGCCTGAAGACCACCCCTATTTTTTTAAAATCATTTTTACTTTGTAGCATTGTTTCCACACCTGCCTAAAATGTTTGTGTAACACACACACGCGCACACACACACACACACACACACGAAAATATAAGCTGTAGAATAGTATACAGTGCATGTGAGGGAAGGATATCTTGGAAGAAAATGCTTGAATTTGGCATCACTGTCTCTTTCCGCTTTCATTGCTAATCCTTAGTTTATACAACTGCTCCTATCACTGGACACTTCCGTCCACTTTTCTCACTTAGGTTAAATTTCTTTTTTTGAACTTTGGTTGTTAAAACTTTCACCTCCACAAATAGTTTTGTCTCTTCAGTATTTTCTTTAATGGTTGCTCCTGCCTTCCCCTATTTGTTTTTCTCATGGTATTTGAATTAATGAATGAGTTTTGCCTAACGTTTCCTTCCTTTTGATGAAAACACAATCATTAAAAGAAAAACAAACATTCATCTGTCCTATTGATCACTGGTACGAAAGATAACAATTTTATCAAACAGACTTTAGCCTAATAGTCCTGAGAGGAAACAGCCCTCTTTCTAGAGGTCATCAGAACCTACTCATCTCTTTCATGTAACTCTTGACACTGCTGACCCCAAAGTCCTGAAATTGACTTGTAGTATCTCCTATCCAATTCCCATATGACTAGTTATTGTATATACCTGTGATATTTATTTAGAAACTTACCTGCTGAGGATACCCAATTTCATTAGGTGAAGAGAACTCGAACGGAGATGCAGGTGGATACTTTGGGGGTAGGTGGGGGAAAAATGTCAATGTGGCCATTTCCTCTGGGTGAGACCATGAACCTATGTCACATACAGATGGAATAGGCTATGATGACACCGTTCACTGAGAATACTGATAACATGCTCCCTTCTGACACATTTCACGAGGAAGTTGGTACAATGCGGGAGGGTGACCTGCTCTCCTTGGAGTCTCCTGGCATTAAGAGAGTAGGTAAATATGTTTCAATGTACAATTCAACATCCCGGTCTGGTTGAAAGTGTACCTGACATACTCTTCACATTCCAGTCTATTATAACTTTATTACCAACCCCTTCACTCACTCCAATTTTAAAATATTCTACTTAGTTTTAATCTTAGTATTCATTTATGCCTTAAGCAAGCAGGGAATAGTCATGTAAAAATGCCTTCTGCATTCTGTTATCTTATTTAAATACTATACATCAAAATTGTATTTTTGTTTGTGGATAAATTCAGTTAACTAATTCACAGTTGACATGAAACACTCAGCTTCTCTCACCAGGTAGTGCAAACATTTATTCATTACCAGTACAATCTGTTGTAGATCACACAAAATTCTAAAATCTGGAACACAGAAACCGATGTTGATTTTCAGGATTGCCCAAAGCAGAAATACAAGGGCAGGTGCAGGTTTTCAGGATTTCCCGCAAGCGGTATCACAAGGGTTGGTATAGGTTTTCATGATTACCCGAATGTAAGAATCTCAAAAGGTTCTCTGGATTGTCTGAAAGCAGGAACACAGTAGCAGGATTACAGGAATTTATATGCAGGATGGATCCTGGGATCATGGAGCCAAGGTACTACCTTTAGAATGTAAGCTCTCATGAGCAGGGCCCTCTTCTCTCATGTGCTTATCCTTTCTTACTTTAATAATCATCAACTCCAGCAGTCTTCTGCCACCTGATACTTATTCCAGTGTCATATGCTGATGTAACTATGTTTATTTACCCTGTACTTGTCCTATACTGTCATCAACTGTAAGTTGCTGTTTTCCTGATTGATTATTCATGTACTCTGTAATTGGGCGCTGCGGAACCCTTGTGGAGCCATATAAATAAAGGATAATAATAACAATCCTCTAGATCAGGGCTGGCCAAACCGGTCCTCGAGATCTACCAACAGTTCATGTTTTCCAGGCCTCCTGCAGATCTGTAGAATTGTCAGTTAGGAATGAATGCAGCACATCTTAATTAGTAATGACTACACATGTGGACTAGCTAGGTGGTCTGGAAAATGTGAACTGTTGGTAGATCTCGAGGACTGGTTTGGCCAGCCCTGCTCTAGATGAGCCGTTGTACTGAAAAGCCTTTGCCAGCACTTCTTGATTTAAATAAGGTACACTGACTGGTGGATGTTCTATCTGATTACATGGGACCTGCTGTTCACTGATTTGTGCGACGTCAGATGACATCATTCTAAGATGGTGGCGCACACAGGCTGGAACTTTGGGAACCACTGGGAGGAGAATGCCAGCCCAATGAGGCAGCACAGTGGGGAACCCAGAGAGCATAAGACATATCACAGGACCCATTAACAAAGTCCTGGTATTCGGTATGTGAAAGATTAAATTACGAGCAGCTAATTTTTAGATGTGCTATTTTACAATTAATTATTCTAGATTATTACATTATGGTAACCTGCTTTGGCTTAAGATTTATTTAGAGGTACCAAAGAGCTGCTGATTAAATCATTAGGGGGCTGTGTGGGTTTCTACATAAGACATGAGTATTTTGATATGCCTCATATTATTCACTTACTATTCTATATCTATAAAGAAATGCACATAGTTGACCTCACTTACACATTCAGCATTGTTGTGATGATGAAGTAGAGAAAATCCTTAAAGAGATGTTGGGGGGCTCAGAATTGTGACCTGTAGCCAGAGCCGGCCCTCACCAATATGATGACCTAGGCAAGATTTTGGCTGGTGCCCCCCCCCCCCTCCTGCTAGGTCCACTTCTGAACCTGCACCCCTTTTCCAGCACCATCACCCCTCAGCCATAGCAGTTTGGTGCTCCTACCCCCTATATTTTAAATAGGAGCAGTGCGCACATTTGACGCACAGCTCAAAAAGGGGCATGTTCTTGCTGGGAAGGGGCGTGGTCACACAATAGTACCCCCAACTCAAATTATGCGTGCAACTTTATTCACATTTTGTCATGCAATAGTGGGCCTAATTCAGATCTGATCGCAGCAGCAAATTTGTTAGCTAATGGGCGAAACCATGTGCACTGCATGGGGAGGGCATATATAGCATGTGCAGAGAGAATTAGATTTGGGTGGGGTGTGTTCAAACTGAAATCTAAACTGCAGTGTAAAAATAAAGTAGCCAGCATTTACCCTGCACAGAAACAATATAACCCTCCCAAATCTAATACCCCTTTCACATCGCAAAAATAACCCGGTATATTGCCGAGTTTGAGCCGTGTCAACTGTCAACCCGGTTTGAGGTGCAGTGTGAAAGCGCCATTATGAATTTACCGTGTCAAACAACCCGGTATTTCAACCCATGTAAAAAGAAGGATCCTACACGGTTCAGAACCGGTTCATTTGGCAGTGTGAAAGCCTCAGACCCGCTATATTCAACCCGGTAATCTTAAAAAGGAGGTGATAGGTTGTCTCCCTGCATGATGTCACCTGTCTGAACCCGGAAATAAACAGGCAGCACGCTTTAAACAGTGTGTTTTTATTTATACTACATTCACAGTGCTGCATTGCTACAGTGCTTGGAGAATATGGCAAACTGGAGTGAGGATGATGTTAGGGAGCTGTTACGGATAAGAGGGGAGTCGGAAATCACCCACCAAATGACAGGGACTGTTAAGGATGCAATCACGTACAAAAACATAACGAAGATGCTTGCAGCCTCTGGATTCCACCGTACCTCCCAGCAGGTAATCAATAAACTAAAGGCCCTTAAAAGGAATTTCCATAAGGTCCACGACCACAACAGAAACAGAAGTGGTGCTGCCCGTATGGAGTGGCAATATTATGAGCAGTGTGCCACCATATTTGGCCACACAGCACTTGCAACACCGGTTAGCTTATCCTCCAGCATAGCAGCAGCAGAAACAAGACAGGCCTGTGCGGCTTCCACCTGCAGCATACAGGACCCAGACACCCGATCACCACCATCTACACTACTCGTACTGGATGATACGCAACCGATGCCAACCACAATGCCTGACCCAGTTGTACAGGAGCCCTGCAGGACTAAAACCACTGATGCGCCAGAAGACACAAAGGCTGGGCCAAGTCAAATGGCCCCAATTGCACAAACGCAGCACTATTGCACAAAAGTACAACAATCCTAAAAGCATAATAACTAACATTAACAATTAACGTAAACTAAACACAAAGTAACAACTCTAAACATTAACGTCATTAAATCTTAACAATAAATGCATACAATTAAAAATGATAAATGTTGCAGAGTATATGCAGTGTGTAGGTGGAAGGAGGCCACAAACACGTTTGCGAACACTGCTATTTTATATAAGCTCTTTGCAAATTCCAATAACATATTATTTGATTTGTGTCTGCAGTATATACTGTTCCGCCAAGGAGGCGCCGCCCAAACAAAACGGAGCAAGCTGCAAGAATTATGACCACTGTCCTGGTGGAGAAATTAGAGCAGATGGACGCTGCCATGGCTGATCGAGAAGATGCACGTCTCGAGCGATTTTTGCAGGCAGAGCAAGACATAAACAACACATTTATGACGCAGCTGATCTCTATGCAGGAAACCTATAATAGGGATGCAAGAGAACGTCAGAGAGAAATGTAGGAATTTCAAATGTCCATATTTGACCGAATGTTCCAATGCATTGAAGGGCTGCACACAGTGCCACCAAACTACCCTCAACCGCAGAGCCGGCCCTAACCAATATGATGCCCTAGGCAAGATTTTGGCTGGTGCCCCCTAGCACCACCCCTGGTTCCGCCTCTGACCTTGCACTTCTTTACCAGAACCATCACCCCTCAGCCATAACAGTCCTTATTTTGGTGTTTGTACCCCCTATATTTTAAATAGGAACAGTTCGCACATTTGGCGCACAGCCCAAAAAGGGGTGTGTTTTTGCTGGCAAGGGGCATGGCCACACAATAGTAACCCCAATTCCAAATACGCCACACAGTACTGCACTTTATTCACATTTGATCATGCGATAGTTTCCATAATTAATATTACATCCCACAGTAGTATCACTTTACCTTATAAACGTTACTCCTCACAGTAGAGCCCCTTATTCACATTACATCACACTGAATTGCTCCTTATTCACATTACACTACACCCTATTGCTCTTTATTCACATTAGACGACACAGTAGTACCCTTTCTATACGCAACACCACATAGAAGAGCACCTTAAACACATAATTCCACACAGTAATGCCCCTAACACATATGAGACACATTATTAATGTCCTTCTAAACATAATGTGCTTACACATTATGACAACCTTTATTAATGCCCTTTTACACAGAATGTCCCTTACACATATGCCGCACATTAATGCCCTAATACACATAATGACACACATAGTGCCCCCTACACATTTGCTGCACATTGTTAGTGCCCCTATACACATAATGACAAATACAGTAGTACCCTGTTACACATACTGTATGCCACACATTATTAATGCCCTTATACACATAATGACACATAGTGCCCCTTATACATATGTTGCACATTAATGCATTTTTACATGACACACATAATGCTCCTTACACATATTCCGAACACTACTGCACAACCAACCCACTCACATGCACACAGCACTCACACTGCTGCTAACACTGTGACCTCTGCCTCTGCTTGGATACAGATGTGTCCTCATAAATCTTGCCTCAGTGCTAACGTCGGGCACATTTTTTAATGAAAATGCATCTTATTTGCATTGTTATGTGGCTAGGATGCACAAGCAGCTTCTGCTGATTAAAATGATATACAGCATGCCTTTATACTGTGTGAGACTGTGGCTGTATCTGCATATGAAATGTTACACACAGAATATAGGCATGCTGCATATCATTTTAATCAGCAGAAGCTGCTGATGCCCCTGGGCATATCAAATGCCCTAGGCAATTGCCTAGTTTGCCTATAGCTATGGCCGGCTCTGCTCAACCGTATACCCAATATTACCCTGTACCCCCCTACTATGATCATACCCCACCTCAACCAACGCCACACCATACCCATCCTCGACATAACCAACCCCAACAAACCCCACCTCCACTAACTCCAACTCACTATACCCATCCTCGACATACACAACCTCAACACACCCAATCACCTTCTGAAACGGAGACAACTACAGAGTCTCCTGTTTATCGTAATTTATCTTAAATGGTTATTGTTTTTTAAAAAAGTTGGTTTTAAAATCATAGGAGTGTTTTTCCTACACTATTACTGGTTGGACTTTTATTACTGTAAAGATTTCACTACTTTATTTACCAAAGTTTTATACAAATTAAAATTCTACGGTCTCTGATCTTTTGTTAATCTTTGGACTTGTCCTATTTTTACTTACAAACAAAATGCATGATACATCCATTTCAAATTGGATATTGATGTTGTACATTTGTTATCGACACAGTAGCAGAACGTCAACTAAACAGGTTTATTTTTTGTAGCAACAACAATTTACTGAATATACAAACTGAAAAAAATTAACGGAGTAATGAGGGAAGGTTGGCCATTATAGCAGACCTCATCTGTTCTGCACTTCCAGAATGGTCGGCCAGATAGGCCTCACAATCAAGTGCAGGGTACGCAGCAGAGACCAGCACTGTCCACTCTGGTAGGAATTCCTCCCTCTGAAACTCACATAGGTTATGCAGAATACAACATGCTGCAACAATGTTAGGTATGATATTAATGTCTACATCATTGCGCTTCATAAGACAGCGCCAACGTCCTTTTAATCGTCCAAAGGCATTTTCGACCACCATTCTTGCTGAGCTCAGGGTGTGCGTATAAGTAATTTGATTGGAGCTCAGCTGGACATGTTGGGTGAACCCCTTCATGAGCCATCGTCGTAATGGGTAGGCGGCATCACCAATTATGTGTACCGGGATCTCCACTCCATCCACAAATTTTGATTTCTAGTAGGAATATAGATAAAAAAAATGTACGTTAGCACCAAGAAATTGGAATACAAATATGAGCAGACTCCTCCGTGATGGGCAGGCTGCTGGGCACATAGGAAGCATGTTTGAAGGTAACGCCAACTAATTGGTCCCAATGTAAATTAAATTGCATTCATCTATTACCTGCTTGATTCATGAACATTGCGTCATTTTAACACATCTTTTCTTGGGCATGTTTTCAAAAGTATTAAAATTATTAAACAAAATCACCTCTCTTGGAAAAAGGTAGCCCCCTTGCTTGTCCTCTGCTACCCGGTACAGATCAGAGTTTGCAAGCACTCGAGCGTCATGTGACCGTCCCGGCCAACCGATGAATACGTCTGTGAAACTAATATAAAAATATATATTAAGTTGTAAATTAATTATAAACAATTAGCATTAAGAAAACACAATGATAAGAACATTACCAATACTTATGATCCACCACAGCTTGCAAAACAATGGAATGCCATCCCTTTCTGTTGTAGTAGTCGGCAGGATTATCATGAGCAGGGCCGTCTTAACAGCAGTGTAGGTCCCTGGGCACAGCGATGCACTGGGGTCCCCTACCCATCCTCCAGCGGTAGGGGTGGGTGGTGCTATCAGCCGCAGCATTGATGTCCCGTGAGCGGTAGCGGGTGTTCTATCTGCCACTCAGTATGTAGGACCTGGAGCAGTAATTTCTGCTAATTACTCCTTTACTGCACAGATGGTGTAAGATGGGGTGGGAGGGAGAACACTAAACTGTAGAAGAGGCATTGGGATGAATAAAGGGGCCCTTTTACATAACTTCCAGGGTGGTAAGGGGTGTGTAATACGCAGGGGAGGTGTGGATAGTGGAGTGGACTTAATATTCATCATTTTCGGTGGGAGGGAGGCTTGGTTGACTGCAGATATCTCCAGTTCCTGGAAATAGATTTCTTAGCTTTGAAAGCTATAAAAAAACTAGAGAGTCCCACCTTTCAAGAAGTTCTGGGAACTTGGGGATCAGAGTTCAGGAGCCAGAGCAATCCACCGGCAAAAGTATAAAACTGCAAACCAGATGTGTGGAGCTGGAGCAGGGACCAGTTGCTTGAAGGCTTATATCACTAGTTCTGGGCATAGTAGAGACAAGCTACCAATGTCCACTGAAAGGGGGGAGTCCCATATTTTGGAGAATATCCTCAAAAAACTCTAAGTTAGACAGAACCAGAGATATCTGGCTGGGAAGAGCAATTAACAGTCTTGGATGGGGACCACTGCTTCGAAGTCAGATATCTCCGGTTCCCCTGGGCCGATTTTCAAAAATCTGGTACCCCTGGAAAGAGGGGACCCTCAGCTATCAGCTTAGGGCCCTTAGACTCCTGGGGCCCTTGGGCAAGAGCCCATTGAGCCCATACGAAAAGACGGCCCTGATCATGAGGTGCGATTATAGGGATGTGGGTACCATCAATTGCACCTGCACACTGCGGATATCCAGACTCCACAAATCCCAATATTGTTTTATCCAAACGCTGGCCATGCGGAAGAGAAATAAATCTGTGGTATAGGTTGTCCACCAATGCTCTGGTCACCTCATGCACAATGGTGCAAACGGTAGATAACCCCACACCAAACAGGCAAGCAATTGTGCGATATTCACCTGGAGTGGCATACCACCACAATGCTATAGCTAGCCTCCTGCTTGGCTCTATTGGTGACCTGAAGTTTGTGGTCTGTCTAGAGAGTGCTGGGGACATTAAATCCAAAAGATAGTGGAATGTGTGACGTGACATTCTGAAGTGACACTCACACTGAACATCCTGAAAGTTCAGCACACTTTGCATAAAAACTTGCCCATGCTGCCGTTCTCTAGACCACAATTTTCGTTGAGTAGTGAGGTTAAGGTTGAGTATGGTGGTCACAGAAGCAGATATAAACGATCTCCTCCTGCGCAGGTATTGCCGGCGACGAATGGCGGTGTCTCTCAAATACTGCAGCCTCCTCCTCCTCATAACATAGCTGCTGAACAAGCTACAGAATGTGAGAAGCTCAAACATCCTTTCACAGGCTGAATCCAAGAGCAGTACAGCTGAGACTATCATAAAGTCTATAGAGACATGTGCTGTGTCGGCCATGATTGCTGCACTACTGAGCACTCCCCAGCCCCTCCTTGTAATACCTTTCAAACCTCATCAATAGGAGACAGAAAAGTCCATTTATAATGACATCACAAATGTTTTCAAATGGTGAACCGGGTTCAGTGTGAAAGGCACCAACCCGGGAATAACCCGGTAATAACACGGCTCCAAACTGCGATGTGAAAGGGGTATAGCGTGTTCAGAGTAGACCCGGGTCGGAAGCGTGTTCAAAAGCCGGTTCTTTACCGGGTTAGCGATGTGAAAGCGGTATAACTCTCTCTACAGATGTTATATCTGCCCCTCCTGCGGTGGTTTTGCCTATTAGCTAACAAATTTGCTGCTGCGATCAGATCTGAATTGCCCCCAGTGTCCCTTAGTCATGTTACATCACACAATAGTACCACTTTACCTTATATACGTTACTCCTCACAGTAGTGCCCCTTATTCACATTACATCACACTGAATTGCTCCTTATTCACATTACATCACACCATATTGCTCTTTATTCACATTAGACTACACAGTAGTGCCCTTTCAATACATTACACCAAATAGTAGAGCACCTTTTACACATAATGCCACACATTAGTGATGCATTTATACACATAATACCACAGAGTAATGCTTCTTACAAATATGGCACACATTATTAATATCCTTATAAACATAATGCACCTTACACATTATGCCAACCTTTATTAATGCCCTTATACACATAATGTCCCTTACACATATGCCGCACATTATTAATGCCCTTATACACATAATGGGGGTAATTCAGACTTGATCGCTAGGCTGCGTTATCGTACAGCGAGCAATCGGGTCTAAACTGCACATGTGTATGCACTGCAATTTGCAGGCGCGCCGCAAGGTTACAAAGTAGATCGCCGCTCAGCGATGGGTTTGTGCAAAGGATCCATTCGCACGGGCTTTTGCAAGGAGATTGACAGGAAGAAGCCATTTGTGGGTGGCAACTGACCGTTTTCTGGGAGTGTTTGGAAAAGTGCAGGTGTGTCCATGCACTTGCAGGGAGGGTTCCTGATGTCAATTTCAGTCCCGGACAGTCTGAAGCGTTTGCAGCAGCTATTGTAATAGTCACCTGACCAGTCATCCCAAACAGGCTCTCACCACTACAATCCATTTTGAATGCAGCTGCAAGGCTAATCTTCCTTGCTAGACATTCATCGTCTGCAAATCCGCTCTGTCTGTCCCTCCATTGGTTTCCGGTATTCTACCGTATTAAATATAAAATACTTTTACTGACATACAAGGCTATTAACCAAACTGCACCAATGTACATCTCTTCACTCATTTCAAAATATCTCCCTACCAGACCTCTCCGCTCTGCACAAGATCTGCATCTCTCATCCACATGCATTACTTGTTCACACTCAAAATGACAGGACTTTATCTAAGCTTCATTCTGTGGAATGCCCTCCCACGCACAATAAGACTCACCTCTAGTCTCCAAACCTTTTAAACGTTCCCTGAAACCTCACCTCTTCAGAAAAGCCTATCAAATTCCAGACCCAACCACATAACCTTCAGTGCTTCCCTATCTAATTACATCCTCTCTATACAGTACACATAACATCACATATCTTGTCTTTCTTTCTCTAACGTCCTAGTGGATGCTGGGGACTCCGTAAGGACCATGGGGAATAGCGGCTCCGCAGGAGACTGGGCACAGCTAAGAAAGAATTAGGACTACCTGGTGTGCACTGGCTCCTCCCACTATGACCCTCCTCCAGACTTCAGTTAGAATCCTGTGCCCGGCCGAGCTGGATGCACACTAGGGGCTCTCCTGAGCTCCTAGAAAGAAAGTATATGTTAGGTTTTTTATTTTACAGTGAGATCTGCTGGCAACAGACTCACTGCAGCGAGGGACTAAGGGGAGAAGAAGCGAACCTACCTAACTGGTGGTAGCTTGGGCTTCTTAGGCTACTGGACACCATTAGCTCCAGAGGGATCGACCGCATGGAACCGGCCATTGGTGTTCGGTCCCGGAGCCGCGCCGCCGGCCCCCTTACAGAGCCAGAAGCAAGAAGAATCCGGAAAATCGGCGGCAGAAGACATCAATCTTCACCAAGGTAGCGCACAGCTGTGCGCCATTGCTCCTCATACACACCACACTCCGGTCACTGAGGGTGCAGGGCGCTGGGGGGGGGGCGCCCTGAGAAGCAATAAATACACCTTGGCTGGCAAATATATCACAATATATAGCCCCAGAGGCTATATATGTGATAAATACCCCTGCCAGAATCCATAAAAATGCGGGAGAAAAGTCAGTGAAAAAGGGGCGGAGCTATCTCCCTCTGCACACTGGCGCCATTTTTCCCTCACAGTTCCGCTGGAAGGAAGCTCCCTGACTCTCCCCTGCAGTCTACACTACAGAAAAGGGTAAAAAAGAGAGGGGGGGGGCACTAAATTTAGGCGCAAAATACATATATAGCAGCTATAGGGGATATAATTTAGTTAATCCCTGTATTATATAGCGCTCTGGTGTGTGCTGGCATACTCTCTCTCTGTCTCCCCAAAGGGCTTTGTGGGGTCCTGTCTTCTGTCAGAGCATTCCCTGTGTGTGTGCGGTGTGTCGGTACGGCTGTGTCGACATGTTTGATGAGGAGACTTATGTGGAGGAGGAGCAGGTGCCTATAAATGTGTTGTCACCACCTGCGGGGCAGACACCGGAGTGGATGGACTTGTGGAAGGAATTACGCGAAAGTGTCGACTCCTTACATAAAAAATTTGACGACATGCCAAATGTGGGGCAGCCGGCTTCTCAGCCCGTGCCTGCCCAGACGTCTCAAAAGTCATCAGGGGCTCTAAAACGCCCGCTACCTCAGGTGACAGACACAGATGTCGACACGGATACTGATACCAGTGTCGACGACGAAGAGACTAATGTAATGTCCAATAGGGCCACTCGTTATATGATTGAGGCAATGAAAAATGTTTTACACAAAAAGCTATATATACACACACTGGTATTATACTGAGACCAGCTATTGCCTCAGCATGGATGTGCAGTGCGGCAGCTGCATGGTCAGACTCCCTGTCAGAGAACATTGACACCCTAGACAGGGACACTATATTGCTAAACATAGAGCATATTAAAGACGCTGTCTTTTACATAAGAGATGCACAGAGGGATATTTGCCGGCTGGCATCAAAAATAAGTGCACTGTCCATTTGTGCCAGGAGAGGGTTATGGACCCGGCAGTGGACAGGGGATGCAGATTCCAAAAGGCACATGGAAGTTTTGCCTTATAAGGGTGAGGAGTTGTTCGGGGATGGTCTTTCAGACTTAGTTTCCACAGCAACAGCTGGGAAGTCGGCATTTTTGCCACATGTCCCCTCACAACCAAAGAGAGCACCGTATTATCAGGTGCAGTCCTTTCGCCCCCAAAAAAGCAGATGGGGTAGAGGCGCGTCCTTTCTGCCCAGAGGCAGAGGTAGGGGAAAAAAAGCTGCAGCATACAGCCACTTCCCAGGAACAAAAGTCCTCCCCCGCTTCTTCTGCTAAGTCCGCCGCATGACGCTGGGGCTCAGCAGGCGGAGCCAGGTACGGTGGGGGGCCGTCTCAAAAACTTCAGCAATCAGTGGGCTCGCTCACAGGTAGATCTCTGATCCTTCAAGTGGTATCTCAGGGGTACAGGCTGGAATTCGAGACATCCCCCCCCCCCCGCCGTTTCCTCAAATCTGCCTTACCAATGACTCCTTCAGAAAGGGAGGCTGTGTTAGAGGCAATTCACAAGCTGTATTCCCAGCAGGTGATAGTCAAGGTGCCCCTACTTCAACAAGGACGTGGTTACTATTCCACAATGTTTGTGGTACCGAAACCGGACGGTTCGGTGAGACCCATTTTAAATTTGAAATCCTTGAACACATATTTGAAAAAATTCAAGTTCAAGATGGAATCGCTCAGGGCGGTTATTGCAAGCCTGGAAGAGGGAGATTACATGGTATCTCTGGACATCAAGGATTCTTACCTGCATGTCCCCATTTACCATCCTCACCAGGAGTACCTCAGATTTGTGGTACAGGATTGTCATTACCAATTCCAGACGTTGCCGTTCGGCCTGTCCACGGCACCGAGGGTATTTACCAAGGTAGTGGCCGAAATGATGATACTCCTTCGGAAAAAGGGAGTTTTAATTGTCCCATACTTGGACGATCTCCTGATAAGGGCGAGGTCCAGAGAGCAGTTGTTGGTCGGCGTAGCATTATCTCAGGAAATGCTACACCAGCACGGTTGGATTCTGAATATTCCAAAGTCTCAGCTGGTTCCGGCGACACGTATACTGTTCCTAGGGATGATTCTGGACACGGTCCAGAAAAAAGTGTTTCTCCCAGAGGAGAAAGCCGAGGAGCTGTCGTCTCTAGTGAGAGGCCTCCTGAAACCAAAACAGGTGTCGGTGCATCATTGCACGCGAGTCCTGGGAAAGATGGTAGCTTCCTACGAAGCGATTCCATTCGGCAGGTTCCATGCCAGAACTTTTCAGTGGGACCTGTTGGACCAATGGTCCGGATCGCATCTTCAAATGCATCGGTTGATAACCCTGTCTCCAAGAACCAGGGTGTCTCTGCTGTGGTGGCTGCAGAGTGCTCATCTCAGAGAGGGCCGCAGATTCGGCATACAGGACTGGGTCCTGGTGACCACGGATGCCAGCCTTCGGGGCTGGGGGGCAGTCACTCAGGGAAGAAACTTCCAAGGACTTTGGTCAAGTCAGGAGACTTCCCTACACATAAATGTTCTGGAACTGAGGGCCTTTTACAATGCCCTAAGTCAAGCAAAGCCCCTGCTTCAAAACCGGCCGGTTCTGATCCAGTCAGACAACATCACGGCGGTCGCCCATGTAAATCGACAGGGCGGCACAAGAAGCAGGGCGGCGATGGCAGAAGCCACAAGGATTCTCCGTTGGGCGGAAAATCACGTGTTAGCACTGTCAGCAGTGTTCATTCCGGGAGTGGACAACTGGGAAGCAGACTTCCTCAGCAGGCACGACCTCCACCCGGGAGAGTGGGGACTTCATCCAGAAGTCTTCCAACTGATTGTAAACCGTTGGGAAAGGCCACAGGTGGACATGATGGCGTCCCGCTTAAACAAAAAGCTGGAAAAATATTGCGCCAGGTCAAGAGACCCTCTGTTATGATTCCAGCACTCTGGTCTGAGGAGATCTTTTGCGAGGACCGGAGCACTGGAACGAAATGCTGGGGAAGGGAGCAGGAATGGAAAATAGCCCCTTGCGCCCTAACTCAGTTGTCTCGCCCGTGCTGTCAGAAATCCCCTGCGAGACTATGGTTGCTTGAGCCCATGGCAGCCGCGTTTGAAGGGCGGATTATGTCTGCCCAACTCCGATGCCCCCTCAGGTCTTAATGGGAGACAAAGGGAAATCCGAGACAGGGTGATAACAAGGGGCCCTCTGACTAAACAACCAGGCCAGGGGCTACAAGAAACTAAAAACTAGAATATGTGCGGAAAAACCGCCAGGGAAAAGGACAACCAAAATATCCACTTGTCCACTCTCCTACCCGGCACCGCCGAGTTCCGGAGAGGACTTGTGGAAGCGGAACCCTCCGCAAATGCTCCGAAACAGAATATAAAGAAAAAGCAGCTGAGCCGCAACATACGGCAGAGCCGTAACTCACGAACACCACACGATATTCTCTGGTGATCGTTGAGGATAACAGGGGACCAAACGACTTCTTGGGATGAGATGACAACTCCAAGATACAGAACTTCTGAGGACAGGAATGACCGGATACAGCAGGACAGGAACAGACGTTCAGCAAACCAAGGCAGCATGCAGGAAGCTATTACCGGCGTCTGTGTGCAGCACTGGGCAGGTATTTAGCAGGGAGTCCTCCAATCAGCTGTTCAGAGCCTGATTGGTATTAATGCCGTGCAGCTGCCTTGCTGCACGGCCAGAAGACAAGTGTGTGTGTGCAATTAGACCCTGCAACGGGGAACGCGGTCCGCCCGTGGCGTCCCCGTTGCTAGGGTCCGTGCGGCTCAGCGCGCCCGGCGTCTAGCGTTGCTAGGAAGCCGGCGGCTGAACGCGCACGGCGTCCCTAGTTGCTAGGCGCCGGGCCGCGCGGACATTGCGGACCCCGGCGCCTAACACCCTCAGGCGATAGCTGTGGACGCTCTAGTGACACCGTGGGTGTACCGGTCGGTTTATGTGTTCCCTCCTCTTCCTCTCATACCCAAGGCACTGAGGATAATAAGGAGAAGAGGCGTAAGAACTATACTCATTGTTCCGGATTGGCCAAGAAGAGCTTGGTACCCGGAACTTCAAGAAATGATCTCAGAGGACCCATGGCCTCTGCCGCTCAGACAGGACCTGCTGCTGCAGGGGCCCTGTCTGTTCCAAGACTTACCGCGGCTGCGTTTGACGGCATGGCGGTTGAACGCCGGATCCTAAAAGAAAAGGGTATTCCGGAGGAAGTCATTCCTACGCTTATTAAAGCTAGGAAAGATGTAACCGTACAACATTATCACCGCATATGGCGAAAATATGTTGCGTGGTGTGAGGCCAGGAAGGCCCCAACGGAGGAATTCCAGTTAGGTCGATTTCTGCACTTCCTACAGTCAGGGGTGACTATGGGCCTAAAATTGGGTTCCATTAAGGTCCAGATTTCGGCTCTGTCGATTTTCTTCCAAAAAGAACTGGCTTCACTGCCTGAAGTTCAGACATTTGTCAAGGGAGTGCTGCATATTCAGCCTCCTTTTGGGCCCCCAGTGGCACCGTGGGACCTCAACGTGGTGTTGGGTTTCCTAAAGTCACATTGGTTTGAGCCACTCAAAACCGTGGATTTAAAATATCTCACGTGGAAAGTGGTCATGCTTTTGGCCTTGGCTTCGGCAAGGCGGGTGTCAGAATGGGCGGCTTTGTCATGTAAAAGCCCCTATTTGATTTTCCATATGGATAGGGCAGAATTGAGGACTCGTCCCCAATTTCTTCCTAAGGTGGTATCAGCTTTTCACTTGAACCAACCTATCGTGGTGCCTGCGGCTACTAGGGACTTGGAGGACTCCAAGTTACTGGACGTAGTCAGGGCCTTGAAAATTTATGTTTCCAGGACGGCTGGAGTCAGGAAGACTGACTCGCTATTTATCCTGTATGCACCAAACAAGATGGGTGCTCCTGCTTCAAAGCAGACTATTGCTCGCTGGATTTGTAGCACAATTCAGCTTGCACATTCTGTGGCTGGCCTGCCACAGCCTAAATCTGTAAAAGCCCATTCCACGAGGAAAGTGGGCTCTTCTTGGGCGGCTGCCCGAGGGGTCTCGGCTTTACAACTTTGCCGAGCTGCTACTTGGTCAGGGGCAAACACGTTTGCAAAATTCTACAAATTTGATACCCTGGCTGAGGAGGACCTTGAGTTCTCTCATTTGGTGCTGCCGAGTCATCCGCACTCTCCCGCCCGTTTGGGAGCTTTGGTATAATCCCCATGGTCCTTACGGAGTCCCCAGCATCCACTAGGACGTTAGAGAAAATAAGATTTTACTCACCGGTAAATCTATTTCTCGTAGTCCGTAGTGGATGCTGGGCGCCCGTCCCAAGTGCGGACTGTCTGCAATACTTGTATATAGTTATTGTTAACTAAAAGGGTTATTGTTGAGCCATCTGTTGAGAGGCTCTGTTATGTTCATACTGTTAACTGGGTATAATATCACGAGTTATACGGTGTGATTGGTGTGGCTGGTATGAGTCTTACCCGGGATTCAAAATCCTTTCCTTATTGTGTCAGCTCTTCCGGGCACAGTATCCTAACTGAGGCTTGGAGGAGGGTCATAGTGGGAGGAGCCAGTGCACACCAGGTAGTCCTAATTCTTTCTTAGCTGTGCCCAGTCTCCTGCGGAGCCGCTATTCCCCATGGTCCTTACGGAGTCCCCAGCATCCACTACGAACTACGAGAAACAGATTTACCGGTGAGTAAAATCTTATTTTACTCTCACACCCTCCTGACACTTGGCCAACATTGCTGAGGGATCATATCATCCAACCCATTAAGAACCTAGCAATCTGGTGGACCATTATGCAATAGGTAGCATCTATCCTTGTGTATCAATGCCTATTTCCCTATAGATTGTAAGCTTGTGAGCAGGGCCTTCCTACCTCTATGTCTGTCTGTTTTTACTCCGTTTTGTTCTATTACTGTTGTTCTAATTGTAAAGCGCAACGAAATATGCTGCGCTATGTAAGAAACTGTTAATAAATAATAAATAAAATAAGTCCTGGGCTACTCAGAGACTGCACAAAATCTGTTTGTACAGCTCTGCTACACAAGCGTTCACACACTTGCACAGCTAAAATACACTCCCCTGTGGGCGGCGACTATCTGATCACTGCAGTGCAAAAATCGCTTGCTAGCGATCAGGTCTAAATTAGGCCCAATGACACACACATTGTCACACATTATTAGTGCACTTATACACATAATGGCACACATAGTGCCCCTTACACATATGCCGCACATTATTAATGCATTTATACACATGATACACATAATGCCCTTACACATATGCCGACCACTACTGCACAACCAACCCACCAACACATACTAATCACATGGCCGCTAACATTATGACCTCTTGCTCTGCTTGGATACAGATCTGTCCTGGCATGTCAGCTTGCAGCTCTGGTAATGTTGGGCTTTTTTTTAATGAAAATGCATCTTATTTGTATTACTATGTGGCTATGATGCACAAGCAGCTTCTTCTGATTAAAATGATATGCAGTATGCCTATATTCTGTGTGCAGCTGTGGCTGTATCTGCAAACAAAATGCTATGTTACAGTGACTTCCAGGAATACACTGTAATGTAGCATTTCGTATGTAGATACAGTCGCAGTCATACACAGAATATAGGCTTGCCGCATATCATTTTAATCAGCAGAAGCTGCTTGTGCCGCTAGGCATACCAAATGTAGTATAAAAAGAGAAATATACTCTGAGCTTGAAACAATGTATCTAAAATATATATGTGCAGTCGGACACAGAAGATTGACTCAGTACAACTTGAATATAATATAAAACAATTTTTATATATAGTATCTATTAGAAACAACAATTACAGCATTCAATAAAAACAGATAATTAATAACGGTTAGTACATTCTCTCACACAGACTAGCTAAATGAGAGTTGGAATAACATGCAGCATGAAATAAGACTATTAAATTATCTCTTTCAAGTGGTGATGATGAAAATCAAAACACTGGCGTCCCAGTGTGTTAGTTTACGTTTGGAATTCCTGCAGAAATATTTACATTCTCACAGTCTCAGAATTTTGTATGAAAACATTGAGAGAAAGAAAGGTGCAATTTATAATTTGTGCTCCCGTGCTGGTTCCTGTGTTAGTATGCAATCAGGGTCCTTTATAAAGATGAACTACACGTGGAGTGGAGATATAACGTTCATTTACTGTTGTAATAACAGCGGGTAATTGCCGTCTTTCCCAGAGTGGTATTCATTGGTTTAAATATGAATGGCAGTGCTCGTACATGATGAATATAGCCGCCGTGGAGATGGCTATCCGGAAAACGGGTGTTAGGCCCCACAGCGGAGGTCAAACAGAACTCACCCGACCAGTGTTGGTAAAGTCGTGCGGCAAAATTCTGAGACTGTGAGACTGTAAATATTTCTGCAGGAATTACAAACGTAAACTAACACACTGGGACGCCAGTGTTTTGATTTTCATCATCACCACTTGAAAGAGATAATTTAATAGTCTTATTTCATGCTGCATGTTATTCCAACTCTCATTTAGCTAGTCTGTGTGAGAGAATGTACTAACCGTTATTAATTATCTGTTTTTATTGAATGCTGTAATTGTTGTTTCTAATAGATACTATATATAAAAATTGTTTTATATTATATTCAAGTTGTACTGAGTCAATCTTCTGTGTCCGACTGCACATATATATTTTAGATACATTGGGGTATATTTACTAAGATTCGTAATTTCCGAAAATAGGTCAAAGTTCAATCACGAATGACATCGGCAGTGTAAAACTGCAACTTTTTGAATTGATTACGACTAATTTACTAAGCTGTCGTATTCGTATTTTTCTTTGCTTCCGATGTCGATGTCATTCGTGTTTTTTTACCTAATTTGACGGCAGTGATTAGCAAAACACTGCCGTTTTTTTTACAATCAATCTCGGCCGGATCTGTGTGATCCATGCTGGGGTTCGTATTTTTTTTTTTTTTTAAATTAAACAAAGTAAAATCCTAAAAAAAATTGCGTGGGGTCCCCCCTCCTAAGCATAACCAGCCTCGGGCTCTTTGAGCCGATCCTGGTTGCAGAAATATGGGAAAAAAAATGACAGGGGTTCCCCCATATTTAAGCAACCAGCATCGGGCTCTGCGCCTGGTCCTGGTCCCAAAAATACGGGGGACAAAAAGAGTAGGGGTCCCCCGTATTTTGAAAACCAGCACCGGGCTCCACTAGCTGGACAGATAATGCCACAGCCGGGGGTCACTTTTATACAGCGCCCTGCGGCCGTGGCATCAAAAATCCAACTAGTCACCCCTGGCCGGGGTACCCTGGGGGAGTGGGGACCCCTTCAATCAAGAAGTCCCCCCCCCCCAGCCACCCAAGGGCCACGGGTGAAGCCCGAGGCTGTCCCCCCCCATCCAATGGGCTGCGGATGGGAGGGCTGATAGCCTTTGTTGTAAAATAAAAGATATTGTTTTTAGTAGCAGTACTACAAGTCCCAGCAAGCCTCCCCCGCATGCTTGTACTTGGAGAACCACAAGTACCAGCATGCGGCGGAAAAACGGGCCCGCTGGTACCTGTAGTACTACCACTAAAAAAATACCCAAAAAAACACAAGACACACACACCGTGAAAGTATAATTTTATTACATACATACACACATACATACATACTTACCTTATGTTCCCACGCAGGTCGGTCCTCTTCTCCAGTAGAATCCAAGGGGTACCTGTTGAAGAAATTCTACTCACCAGATCCAGTGGTCCAGGCTCCTCGGCAAATCCAGGGATAATCCACGTACTTGAATAAAACAAAAAAACGGCTGCCCGACCACGAACTGAAAGGTGACCCATGTTTGCACATGGGTCACCTTTCCACGAATGCCAGAAACCCACTTTGCCTTCTGGCTAAGTGGGTTTCTTCAGCCAATCAGGGAGTGCCACGTTGTAGCACTCTCCTGATCAGCTGTGTGCTGCTGTCCTCACTGACAGGCAGCACGCGGCAGTGTTACAATGTAGCGCCTATGCGCTACATTGTAACCAATGATGGGAACTTTCTGCTCAGCGGTGACGTCACTTTAGGTCAACCGCAGGGCAGAAAGTTCCCATCATTGGTTACAATGTAGCGCATAGGCGCTACATTGTAACACTGCCGCGTGCTGCCTGTCAGTGAGGACAGCAGCACACAGCTGATCAGGAGAGTGCTACAACGTGGCACTCCCTGATTGGCTGAAGAAACCCACTTAGCCAGAAGGCAAAGTGGGTTTCTGGCATTCGTGGAAAGGTGACCCATGTGCAAACATGGGTCACCTTTCAGTTCGTGGTCGGGCAGCCGTTTTTTTGTTTTATTCAAGTACGTGGATTATCCCTGGATTTGCCGAGGAGCCTGGACCACTGGATCTGGTGAGTAGAATTTCTTCAACAGGTACCCCTTGGATTCTACTGGAGAAGAGGACCGACCTGCGTGGGAACATAAGGTAAGTATGTATGTATGTGTGTATGTATGTAATAAAATTATACTTTCACGGTGTGTGTGTCTTGTGTTTTTTTGGGTATTTTTTTAGTGGTAGTACTACAGGTACCAGCGGGCCCGTTTTTCCGCCGCATGCTGGTACTTGTGGTTCTCCAAGTACAAGCATGCGGGGGAGGCTTGCTGGGACTTGTAGTACTGCTACTAAAAACAATATCTTTTATTTTACAACAAAGGCTATCAGCCCTCCCATCCGCAGCCCATTGGATGGGGGGGGACAGCCTCGGGCTTCACCCGTGGCCCTTGGGTGGCTGGGGGGGGGGACCCCTTGATTGAAGGGGTCCCCACTCCCCCAGGGTACCCCGGCCAGGGGTGACTAGTTGGATTTTTGATGCCACGGCCGCAGGGCGCTGTATAAAAGTGACCCCCGGCTGTGGCATTATCTGTCCAGCTAGTGGAGCCCGGTGCTGGTTTTCAAAATACGGGGGACCCCTACTCTTTTTGTCCCCCGTATTTTTGGGACCAGGCGCAGAGCCCGATGCTGGTTGCTTAAATATGGGGGAACCCCTGTCATTTTTTTTCCCATATTTCTGCAACCAGGATCGGCTCAAAGAGCCCGAGGCTGGTTATGCTTAGGAGGGGGGACCCCACGCAATTTTTTTTAGGATTTTACTTTGTTTAATTTAAAAAAAAAAAAAAATACGAACCCCAGCACGGATCACACAGATCCGGCCGAGATTGATTGTAAAAAAAACGGCAGTGTTTTGCTAATCACTGCCGTCAAATTAGGTAAAAAAACACGAATGACATCGACATCGGAAGCAAAGAAAAATACGAATACGACAGCTTAGTAAATTAGTCGTAATCAATTCAAAAAGTTGCAGTTTTACACTGCCGATGTCATTCGTGATTGAACTTTGACCTATTTTCGGAAATTACGAATCTTAGTAAATATACCCCATTGTTTCAAGCGCAGAGTATATTTCTCTTTTTATAGTCTTTAATTGTTGCAACCTGGCAAGTTGTTTTTACTCAGCAGCTGAAACAATTTAGTTTATAAGGATTTATACCATTACAGCGCCGGGTGATCACAAACTGTTAGCGATTTGTGATCTTTTTCTTCTCTTATACCAAATGTAGTGACTGATGAAACCAGGTTGCACCTCGAGAAACGCGTAATGAAGTGTGGTTTCACAAGCTGGAACTCTTTGAAGTATTCATGTGAAAGACTTACCTCAAACCTCAAGTAAACTAGAACATGGTCCATACTGCGAAAAAGCATTGCATGCCAGTTACATCTACAGCCATCTGTACAGTAGATCTCACCTTCTTCATGTACATTTCCCACATTCCAGTTTTCTGATTGCTAGGGAGGAACAGAAAGGCATAAGATCCAGAGAAGAGGTGAGCTGCTAATTGTGTATTGCAATTTTTAGGTACTAAGTGGACCTATTTGATTAAGCTACTCAATATTATACACACTGGAGGACTATTTATTTGATATGACTAAGTGTATCGCTATTCTTTAATTAAACGGATATGGCTAATTAGTCTGTCAGTATACCAACAGTTTTTGGGACTATTGATGGTCTTGCGACTATTTTCTTGATTTTTTGAAAAGGAATGCACAATTATAAACTGCAACTTATTTGTGAGCTATTAATTAGTTTTAATAACATTCAGTCTTTTCTCTACTTGCATGTTAAATGTTATTGTTTTAAATAATATTACATGATATAATTGTATTATACATAATACTTTGATATGCTGATTACTATTATCACTGCAATTCAACTGGAAATTTCAGCGCACCACCCCAATTTACAAAATGGGGCGAATTTGCCCTACAGTATGTGGTAATTAGGTAGAGGTTAAACCTACTCATGCTTGTGTCACTGTTTACACTTGGCATCAATACACAGCCCCATGATGTCATTTGACACTATAGAATTCTCAAAAGTAGGACAAGACATTCTACACTAAGGGGTACATTTACTAAGCAGTGATAAGAGCAGAGAAGTGAGCCAGTGGAGAAATTTCCACATCATCCAATCAGCAGCTCTGTATCATTTTATAGTATGCAAATTATAGATGTTACTTCAGTGCTGATTGGTTGCCATGGGCACTTCTCCGCTCTTATCACTGCTTAGTAAATGTACCCCTAAGACTCCGTACATTTTGCACTAAGGCTGGCTGTAGGCATGATTCAAAGGTGCACGCAACTCATTGCCGGCTGCAATTACTTATGGTCAAGTGCGAGAATATGCAAATGCCAGTTAAAGCAATCCCCTTGTGTTCTTCACCATACTAAGCAAACCCACTTTTCTTTCTGAACATTGCTGGTGTGTACTGGAGAATCTGATCACTCCACCATCGGTGCATCACTGGACGAACATCTACTCTTCCAGCAGCCCCTGGTTGGTGAAGAATCTCCCATCTTCTTTAAAAATGGCTACTGCTGCAGTGATTTTGCAAAAGAGATCGTGCAGCATACCGATACACATCCATGAGACTCACATAATGCACCCATAATGATAAAATTATTATTATTATTATTATTATTATTTATATAGCGTTCTTTCTCCAATAGGACTCAAGTCGCTTAACAGATACATAGCATAATATAGTACAGAAAATAATGAGGTACAGAACAGCTTTTCATAAAATACAGAAGCATGAAGATACTAAAGGGACATTATGGAAATGCTTGAGTAAACAGGAAAGTATTGAGTATACTTTTGAAGGATTCTATAGTTGGGGCCTCTCGCACTGTGGGGGGAAGGGAGTTCCATAGAGTTGGAGCCACATGACTAAAAGCTCAACCCCCCAGATGAATTACGGAAGATTCTAGGTACTGCTAAAAGTCCTTCATCTACAGGTCGCAGTAATCAAGTGGGGCAGTATTGGGTCAGAAGCTGTTTCAGGTACCTTGGGCCCTGGTCATGTAGTGCTTTGAAACTCAGTAAGCCAATCTTGAAGATGATTCGCCATCTTACAGGCAGCCAGTGAAGGGAGTAGAGGATGGGTGTTATGTGGCTAGAACGGGGCTGGTTGGTTAACAGCCTGGCAGCTGTGTTTTGCACCAGCTGTAAGTGGTGCAATTCTTTTGCTGGGAGACCAAGGTAGAGGGTATTACAGTAGTCTAAATGAGATGATACAAATGCATGTATGACCTTTGGCAGATCATCTGAGGGAATTAAGTGCTTGATTCTGGCTATGTTCCTCAGGTGAAAGAATGAGGATTTGATTGTGGCTGATATCTGATGTTTAAGCGTCAAGCCACCATCCAGGACAACGCCAAGATTCCACACACGATCAGTGGTTTGTAATTCTGAATCCCCGAGTGTAAGTCCAGTTGGTTAGCTATGCTGCAGTCTTGTCCTTTTGATGTTGTGGTCCTATCATAAGGACCTCTGTTTTATCCGGTTTCCACTCCTGGAGCTTAGCTAGACAGCCATTTAGGGTTGCTATTGGGTTATCAGTGCCCGGAGCAAAGGACAAGTACAGTTGTGTATCATCTGCAAAGCAGTTATAGACCAGGCCATGGCGCCTGATTATTTCACCCAGCGGGAGCATGTATACTGCAAAAAGCATGGGGGATAGTATAGAACCTGGTGGGTCACCACATGGCAATGGCACTGATGGTGATGAGTATACTCCAGACAATACTCTCTTTGACTTGCCTGTGAGAAAAATAATTTGAACCAGCTTAGGACTGTGCCATCCAGTCCACAAAAATGTATCAGTCGCTCAATCAGAAGCACATGGTCCACGGTATCAAATGTTGCAGAGAGATCCAGAAGGATTAACATTGAACAGTCACATCTGTCTCTTGCCATCAGAAGATCATTTAACACACACACCAGGGCTGTTTCAGTGCTATGTCTTCTCTTGAATCCTGATTGGAATGGATCATAATAATCATGGGTTGTCAGGAGGATTTCCAGTTGATTTGCAAGCACTTTCTCAATAACCTTTCCTAGAAAAGGAAGGTTTGATACCGGTATTTAGTTGGTCATGCAGTCAGGATCTAAAATTTGTTTTTTAAGAAGAGGTCTAACAATTGCTTCCTTTAGGGGTCCAGGAAAAATGCCTGTCTGCAAAGAGCATTGAACAATTTTGCAAAGACAGGACCAATTATATCCATGCAACCTTTTAGAAGCTTGGTTGAGGCCGGGTCCAGATCACAGGTGGTGGGACGCAAAATACGAGCAATTTCAGCAGTGTCCTTTACATCCACTGGGTAAAAGATGGTCCATGAAGACAGGTGGCTTATATTGGCAGGCTTTGTAGTTTGGCACTCCTTTGATGGCAAAGTGGAGATTCCAGCCCAGATGGTGGATATTTTATCTGCAAAGAAGTTTGCAAACTCATTGCATCTTGCCTGGGAGAGAGTTTCATCAGTCTGCAGGCATGCTGGCTTGCAAAGCATCTCCACTGTGCGGAAAAGTTGAGCTGGCTTATTGTTTGCTGCCATGATCTCATTTGACAGGAACTGTAATTTCTTATGAGTGATTGTCGATTGATATTCTTCGTTATGCTTTATAAGTCACCCATATGTTTTATTTATTACACAAACTAGAACCAATAAACCTAGAAATAATGACACAGACAACTGTATGAATTGGAAAAATTGGAGGTCACAGCCAGATTTATTAAATTCGAATCAGAATTGACAATATTATTCACCGGTGGTGAAAAAAGCAGTGTCAACTCGGCCATGGCTTAAAACTTTAATCTTTAAACAAATGGGGCGGAGTTTCCGCCCCTTGCGCAATCCGTCCTGGGTAGAACCATCTCCCCTTAATTAGCACAGTGCTGGTCCCTCCATAAGATGGTGACCTGGTCCTCCCCTGAGGTAGTGACCGACTCGCCTTTTCTCAAAGGGGAAATGCTAGCCAAGCTCTGCTGCGCTAAATTAAACCGCCGAATAGCACTGCTTTCCGCCAAATTCGGAGGCTCTAGACTACGAAAACCGCCACCAACCTAAAACCTCAACCTCCTTTAAACACCTCAATAAGGCTGTGACAGATGACTCCAAACCGCTCTCAGATAAATGCACTCCATCCAACCTATAAAAATCTTCCTTCTCGTAACGCAAATCTGGATGTTTACCAACTTTTCCTCCTAAACTAATGACATATCTGGAGGTTGCGGCATTGAGTTTCCTCCCTACTTTATCTAAAGCCACTCCCCCTTGGGTGCCCCTCCAATATCTATGCGGTACCACTTCAGACCATATCACCTTAACCAAAGGCCCATGCTCCGTGATTATCTGAAAATCCTTTTTTATGGCGTTAATAAGTTCTATACCTTTACAAGTACCGAAATCATTACCTCCCAAATGAATCAACAAACAATCAGGGGCACCCCACCTTTCTTCAAGGTCCCCGAGCACACTCAATAGGTTACTCCATCTCATTCCCCTTAAACCTATCCACTTCACTTCAAAGGGAAACGACTTGGACATCTTATGCTTACTGGCCCAATAAACATATGAATGACCTACAATCCACACCCGGCTTGATAATGACCAAAAAACCTGTAGAAAAAACAGCCATCAAAGAAAATTTTTATCAATATTATTTAATATTTAACGAAACTACCAGAGGAAAAGAGGGAGGGGTAAGAACTTAGTTGTTTAGGCGACCCAGATGGAGGTGAACAACACCAAACCTCCAAAATGTTGTGAGGAAAAAGATGAAAAGAACTCCAATCCCCCTTTAAAGGCGGGTGGCTTATGGCCCTTGGATTCCCAAACAACAAACTCGCAGGATGCGTATTATTAATGCAACTTATTGCTCCTAATATATCCCTTATAAGCATCCGACTTCCACCGCGCTAACCTTTTAATATCTTTGCTGGAAGAACCTGTCGATGCCGCGCAAGTCGCTGCAACTATTCTAAAAGTATGGGTCCGATAACTCTCCAGCGTAAGGTCCAAAGCTATCAGAACATTTATTGAAAACACTTGTAAATTGAAATTTAGATAAAGGATTCAGATCCTCTTGAACCAACCACTGCTATCCCCCTTCCGGACGACTCCGGCCATAAGCCTCCGCTAGTCTTACTGGGCAAATGCTCGGCTCCGCATGCATAGGAACAGAAATCCATTTACCTCTCCCTAGTTGATCCATTTTGGAAAGGTGTATTTTATATACCTGATATACCTGAATCTACTGAATTTTTTTTTTTAATTTTATTTATTTTTTTGCTTTTTCCCACTAACTCACCTAATCTTAAAGCTCCGAAAAAAGCTATAGCAAATGCTAAACTAAAAAGGGGCCACTTTAAATTCCCCTAATGCAATACCAGAAGCAGCGCTAATTAAACCCTTCAATAACTCGATGCCGATTGGTCTACGCGCTTCACTTACACCTGCTTGCTCCTTAGCCCAACGCCTCAAAGCCTTTGATAAAATAAAAGATTTAGTTGGATGCGACAATACTTCCAAACTCGAAAAATCTGAAATTCCTGCTAAGGCACCCGACATAGCTGCTTTATAACGTCCCCTCTCATGCCCTAACCATATAAATTCCAAAATAGCATCATTCATACTCTTACTCCAGAATTCAAGTACGCCTGCCCATCATTCCCAGCTGTGGAATACGATCTCAAAGTTCCTGGGGCCAATGCTTTCAATGCTAAAGCTTTCATACTGGATTGATGATCTGCCATACAAAATCAGGCCATGATAAACCTTCTACTTTAGCCACTGGGGCTAATGCTCTAAATCTATCCACCTGAAAACGAGACAAAGCATCTGCTATCTCGCTCTCAACGACCGGGACATGCCTAGCATTCAAATCTATATTCAACTGCAAACCTAAAGGTCAAATGCCTTATCAACTTCAAAGCATGCAAACACGAAGATTTTTGATTATTGATCGCTTGAACCACCCCTAAATTATCACCAGAATAAAATTCTCTGACCCCTAAGACCCATATCTCAACCGCAACAATAATTGGACAAAGCTCAAGCAGAAGCACACTATCTGTAAGCTTCCTTGCGCCCAAACTTCGGCACACCATTCTCCTTCAAAATACGCGCCGAAACCTACCGACCCTGATGCATCCGTAAAAAATTGCAGCTCACAATTACTCACTTTTCCGTGCAACCCAAAGCGTATACCATTGAGCTCACTCAAAAATTTCCTCCGAATAAAAAGGTAAGATCTCTTAAACCCTGCTGTGGCTCTTTCCAACCTACGATTAAGAATCCTACCCATCGGAATGACCCTGCATGAAAAATTCAATAAACCAAGTAGTGACTGTACTTGCTTCAACGTCATCTTCTTAACTGAAATGAAATTTTCTAACAAACTCCTTAAACGATTTACTTTTTCCGCTGTTAATCAACAAAGGCCTGCCTCAGTATCGATTTCTATGCCCATATAAGACAGCCGGGCCACCGTACCCTCCGTTTTATCTTTAGCTATCGGTACTCTCCTAACTGAAAAATAAATAAATAAATAAATAACTAAATGCCTGAACCGAAAAAAGTAATTCCTGGCAATACTGAGCTACCCGCAGGACCTGCCAACAAGAAATCATCCAAATAATGGGCGACTCCCAACTGACCGGTGCCTGCGTGCACACACCACTGCAGAAATGAACTAAATCATTCAAAATAAGAACACAAAACTGAACAACCCCTAGGCAAACACTATCTATAAGGAATTTACCATACCAACTTGAAACCCATATACTTAAACGAATCAGGATGCAGGGGCAACTGTCTAAAAGCTAATTCTACATCTACTTTCGCTAACAGCGCACCGGAACCGAAACCTTTAACCATAGCCACATCTTCTTCCAAAAAAGACTGATATTTAACGCTACACAAAGAAGGGTCAAGAGCCTCATTTATTGAGCCCCCTTCCGTGTAGGAAAGGTGTTGAATAATCCTAAACTTTCCCGACTCCTTCTTTGGAACTACACCCGATGGTGAAACGCAAAACTCAGCCAGAGGTGGACTTTCGCAAGGGCCACACATACGCCCTAAAGCTACCTCTGCTGTAATCTTCACTCTTACGATCTCTGGAAAATCTCTAGCTGATTTTAGGTTTCTTCTAGCTAAAACTATAACTGGCCTAACTACAGGTAGATTGAAACTGAATTTAAAACCTTGTAATAAAAATGCCACCTCCTCCCTAAAGAGGATATTGGCCAACCACCGTTCTAAAACTTCTAAAATCACTGGTGACTCTGCCTTATTTTGGGACGGTTCTCTGTTCACCTCTACCCACTGACTGAACTGGTGGTCTGTTGCAGTCCTTTGCTGGTTGATTTCCACCACACAGCATACAGACGTGCCTATATCTACACGATGTTCCTTTATTACCTTGCGTGTTATTAAATGCATAACATTTCCCTCTTCCCCTTCGACCCACCTGTTCGGTTAAAGGCCTATTGCTTTGGCTTTTTCTTAAATAACTCGTCCTCCAAACATTGTGCCTCGCCGTCAGATACATATTATGTATCAGATGAAAATACTTCAGAACATTCATAAATTCTGACGGACTAGACCCCATATAGCAGGCCGCAAATATATACATTTGCGCAAGCCAGTAAGGATAACTCCTTCTTGCTTCCTCGGCAGCAGGCCCCCAGCCTTTGCTGTATTTAACGCTTTTTTGGCATCATGCGTAATCGCAAACATGTCGCCTTTCTTTATCCTTTTCCTAACCTTATAACTAACTCATCTTAGTATTGCTGTATTCGCGCAATGTACTTTATCCCCATTTGCATCAGGAGCCGAGCTGCATCGCTACGCTACGCCCTCCCTTTGAACTTTTACGTTTCCCTCTAAGGTGCTGAACAAATGTCCGCATAAATTTACGTGGATTCTAGTGAACTAGACGTATCAGATGATTCGTCAGAATGAGAAAGAATTGCGCTAAACTTAACTTCTAAATTTTTCTCACCAGCTCCAGATATAGAAGGACCCGCGTCCGTTTCTCCTACGACTTCTTGTCCCGCGTTGTGCGACGCGCCCGTCACAGTGCACTATTAGTCAAAACCTGCGGACTCAATGAAACAGCGTTACTTCGATGGCGCGCGTACATGAGATTGCACGCGTGTAATATTCTCCTCCAACTGCTGTGGTGACGGAGGTCTGGCCGTTGGAGTAAATTGTGGCAAGGGTGGCATCCTTAACTGATGCGCGCCCATTAATTTATTAGACGCAGGCTGCAACCAATGTGCATATTGATTGCTTGCCTGCGGGGGGGCTAAAAATTGCATAAATTGAAGTACAGTATATGACTGATACAACGGACCTAAGTGAAGAAACTGACCTAAATGAGGGCTAAACAAGTGCTGCTGCCCGGCCAAAGGCAATTGCATTACACTTTGCTGAGCCCCCTGGCTGAAATATGGGGACCATGACACGCTCGGGGGCTGAAAGCCCACACCTGCCTGGGATAAAAATTGAGAGGAAGGAGGGGTAGGGGATCCCAAGCAATCCCCCTGTCGAATGTAAACCTGCCACTTCCGGCCCTGGAGAATTATTATTATCCCCTATCATCCACACCTCACCCCCATTAACATCTAAAGCTCCTGCTAGGGGAGAGGCTAATACACTGCCTCTCCCTTGGAGCTCTGCTACTGTACTACTGCCCCTTGCAGCCGTGCTCCCCCCCCCCCCCCCCCAGCTCCTAAAATTGTGTGAGGGGGGGCTAACGGCCGCTGCGCCTGCTAAAATGGCGACGGGGCGGGGCTATCTGCAGCGGGGACCGATACACCGGACCCGCTGCTTATTTTAAATTGCGGCCGTCGGAATGTGCTAGCAGGGCTGGCCGTCGCGTCCGACAGCCAAGCCCGCAGCACTGAAGGAGAGGGAGAGGGAGGCGGGTGACCACTCAAAGCCGCTTCAGGCGGCGCCGAGTGGGAGCCGGAGACCGCGTGACCGGCTCCCCTCACAGCGTACCGCCGTGCTCCCCTCACCGCTGGAGAGGCAGCGGCCGCAGAGAGAGGCTTAAACCGCCTCAACCAAATGGCGGGGAGGGGGGGGGGGGGCACCGCTGCGGGGACGAGGCATATCAAAACTTGTTAGGCTGCACTTATAATGCTGCCCAGCTAACGCCCAGCGCAAACAATAAGCAGAAAACTTTTACAAAATTAATATAATTAAATAATGAAATTACATAACAAAACAGCAGCTAATGTACAATTTATGTATATTAAAATGAAAACATAGAATAAAATACAAATCCTAAATTATATAAGGTAATACTAATAGCCCTGCAGAGTGATACCAGAATACTTTACCAGCCCCAGGGATCACAAAATGGCAAGAGGAATTAGATTACCTCAGCCCTCACTTAAATAAACTAATATAACCCGCCTACCTAAACCCTTCTCATTGGCTAACTTATTTGATTGACAAACGTCAGTGACCTATCAACTAATATCAACACAAAAACCAGATCTATCTAGCTTAGTTACATAAACAAACAGGGTGCTTATATTCACTCTATCCTATGCAGTCTTTCGTTCCTTTTTAGTTTTATTTTGCCATCCACTACTAGATTAGTCACTCATGATACCTCCTCTTTTTGTAAAGACCTTAGGTGCTAATTCAGACCCGATCGCTGCTGTGCATGTTCGCACAACAGCGATCAGGTCTGATGTGCGCATGAGCCAGTGCCGCAGTGCACCAGCGCATGGCAGACAGCCGATGGCTGTCTTAGCCTTGTGATCGCCTCTGCCTGATTGACAGGCAGAAATGGGCACTAGGCAGGAGGAGACAGGCTGGCGGCGTTTAGCCACCGTTTAGGGGGCAAGGACCGGGCAACGCAGGCATGCCCGGACCGTTGGGGCGGGCCACAGAAGCTGCATGACATCACACGCATCTGCAGCAACCCGGGTAGCAACTAGTAGCTCCCTGCCAGCGTGCAGGAGCTGTGCAGGCAGGGAACTACTACTCCAGTACAAAAGCATCGTCGCTGTGCGATGCTTTTGTACTTGTACGACGGGGTAGGGCCTGACATGCGGGGTGGACTAGCCCTGTGCTGTGCGTCCCCCTGCATATCAGGGAAGCTGATTGTAGATGTGCTAAATTTAGCACATCTACGATCAGGTCTGAATCACCCCCTTAGTCCACTACCTAGTCTCCACCTTGAAATACCCAGGGATCGCAAGTGTCGTCTCAATAGCAATTTCATGGGGTGATTCGCGCAAGCACAGTAAGGGTTTCGTAGTATTATTGCGCAGTTGCAAAAAAAAAAAATGTGGAATTGCACATACATCGGCACTGAGCCGTATAGTATGTCTATACTATTTTATTTCTAATATAATGTACACAGCTCTCATTTCAATATTATTTTGTAGTTGCGCTATGGTTAACCTAATAGTATGGTACTATCATCTTGTCCCACACATCATTAGACCACACCAATGTGGGCGACAAGTAAAAGCATGGCCTAAAGTCAAGGGAGATGGGAAATGAAACAGATTCTGCCTTTATTCTGTTTAGACACACACACTGCTTAGAGGTGTCCTTTGATGTATGGGTGTGAATTGACTCTCCAGCACCTGCTTAATGTTTTTATGAGTTGGAACTATGCTCAGCAGCAGTTGGAATGATCACGTTAATAGCATTGTGTCACCAATTTGAGTATTTTAAATGCAATTTACATCTGTTGTAAAGAGTGAGAATTCAACACACTGAGAATTATTAGGGCCAAACATTATTGAAGATGTCTTAACTATATAGAGAGTGAGTCAGTGAGAGAAAAAGCTGTAGTGAGAGTCAAATACATCCAAACATACTGTACTCCCAAAAAATAAGACGGCACAAAGAAAAAATGCAGTTCCAAAATATTTAAATGGCCAGTAAGAGGGACAATGTTGTTGACAAACATGAAAATGGTGGAACTTCTGCTACAGTCCCACCAGTTGTTGTATCTGATGTTTGGAGGGTAGTACAGTCACGGGGTTACTATTTGCTACTTCAAGTTTTGTTGACCCTGGTACAGGGCAACAGGTTATAGCAGAATGCAGCTTCGGGCTTCAGTCATCCTTACTCCCACTAGTCGCTACTACTGTTTTGTAGGCAGTGCCGCTGGATCAGAAACTGCCAATGTACTGGCACTATCAAATGTGTCTAATGCATTCATGATATCTGGATTATTTATTAAATTAATGAAACCCAAAGTGTCCCGGTGGGAAGGTAACAGTGATCTTTCTAAATGGGGAGAAACTGTTTGCTAGAAGAGAATCTGCTGCTTGCACGATTGCTTCCCAGTAGTGGATTTTACCAAGGGGATGCCCCCCCACCCCCTCAGTAAAATCCAGTGGTGTGGGTTTAATTACTGCTTTCAATGGCTCCACACTGAAAGCTCTTTCTGCTAATCACACACCAGAATGGTATTCTGAGGAGAAGCAAACTAATTCACCTGGAGCTGTCTGTCCAGTGTGGTATTAGCAGAGATAGCTTTCTATTTGATGCCACCCCCATTGTTCCATTGGCAGGCTTTCCATGCTTCTAGGGGCTTCAGCCTCTAGACTCAATGCCATGTCTGTGCACAGGTACACATGCTGGATTTTGGTGATCACTTAACTTTAAGATAAGAGCCTCTGCTGATAGTGACATCAATGCCATCAGCCATGAATGAACCTAGCACTGACTGTGTTGGAGATTTAGATCAAGAACCAGTTCTCCCTGTTGCTGACTCCTCAGTATGGATGGGGGTTGGGTGCTTATGGTTCTCAATCTGGCCTTGTTCTTCCAGTCTCTGAGTGTGCAGCATGGAGTAGATGGCAGTTCTTGGGCACCCACTCCTTTAGTTGCTTGAATTGCTACATTATGTTACTGTATCTCCATGGTGTGTAACTCTAGTATTGTTTTTCTCTAACGTCCTAGTGGATGCTGGGGACTCCGTAAGGACCATGGGGAATAGACGTGCTCTGCAGGAGACAGGGCACTTTAAGAAAGAATTTGGATACTGGTGTGCTCTGGCTCCTCCCTCTATGTCCCTCCTCCAGACCTCAGTTTGAATCTGTGCCCGGACGAGCTGGGTGCTACTTAGTGAGCTCTCCTGAGCTTGCTAAAAAGAAAGTATTTTGTTAGGTTTTTTTATTTTCAGAGAGATCTGCTGGCAACAGACTCTCTGCTACGTGGGACTGAGGGGAGAGAAGCAGCCCTACTCACTGAAGATAGGTCCTGCTTCTTAGGCTACTGGACACCATTAGCTCCAGAGGGATCGTACACAGGATCGCACCCTTGGTCGTCCGATCCCGGAGCCGCGCCACCGTCCCCCTCGCAGAGCCGGAAGACAGAATCCGGTGACAGAAGCAAGAAGACTTCGAAATCGGCGGCAGAAGACTCCAGTCTTCATATGAGGTAGCGCACAGCACTGCAGCTGTGCGCCATTGCTCCCACGCTAAACCCACATACTCCGGTCATTGTAGGGTGCAGGGCGCAGGGGGGGGCGTCCTGGGCAGCAATTAGAGACCTCTTGGCAAAAGTGGGCATATATACAGTTGGGCACTGTATATATGCATGAGCCCCCGCCAAAAATGTACATGAAAGCGGGACAGAATCCCGCCGTCGATGGGGCGGGGCTTCTTCCTCAGCACTCACCAGCGCCATGTTTTTTCTCCACAGCACCGCTGAGAGGAAGCTCCCCAGTCTCTCCCCTGCAGTTACATGGTAGAAGAGGGTAAAAAGAGAGGGGGGGCACATAATTAGGCGCAAAAATCAATATAAACAGCAGCTACTGGGTTAACATTAAGTTACTGTGTTATTCCTGGGTTAATAGCGCTGGGGTGTGTGCTGGCATACTCTCTCTCTGTCTCTCCAAAGGGCCTTATGGGGGAATTGTCTTCAGATGAGCATTCCCTGAGTGTGTGGTGTGTCGGTACGTGTGTGTCGACATGTCTGAGGTAAAACGCTCCCCTAAGGAGGAGATAGAGCAAATATGTGTGTGTGAGGGTCTCTCCGTCGACAACGCCGACACCTGTTTGGATATGTGTAATTAAGTGCTAAGGTAAATTTATTGCACAAAAGATTAGAGAACAGACAGGAAATCTACCCATGTCTGTCCCTATGTCGCAGAGACCTTCAGAGTCTCTCAATGCTCACTATCCAAAATAATAAACACTGATATCGACACGGAGGTTGACTCCAGTGTCGACTACGATAATGCAAAGTTACAGCCAAAATGGCAGAAAAGTATTCAATATATGATTATTGTAATAAAAGATGATTTGCATATCACTGATGACTCATCTGTCCCTGACACAAGGGTACACATGTTTAAGGGGAAGAAAGCTGAGGTAAATTTCCCTCCTCTCAAGATAAAAAAGAGCGGGAATCTCCAGACAAGAGACTGCAGTTTCCCACAAAGAATTATCAGGCAGTATCCTTTCCCCACTCCAGGATAGGATGGGAATCTTCCCCTAGGGTGTCACGTTTGCCCAAAAGGTAGCCCTGACGTAACAGCTATTCTCAGGGATCCTGCAGATAGCGTGCACATTCTGGTACACTACTCAGACCGGCGATTGTGTCGGCATGGGTTTATAGCTCTGTGGCAGCGTGGTCAGGTACTTTATCAGCAGAGATTGAGACCCTAGTATGTAGAGATATATATATATATATATATATATATATATATATATATATATTAAAGATGCTCTCTTAAGAGATATATATATATATATATATATATATATATAAATAAATAAAACATGCCCAAAGAGACATGAGTATACTGGGTCCTAGAGTCAAAGCTATGTCGATTTCTGCTTGACGTGTCCTGTAGAATATGCAATGGACAGATGATGCCGACTTAAGTGGCATATGGAAGGCTGAGGATTGTGTGGAGAAGGGTTCTCGGACCTGGTCTCCACAGCTATAGCTGGTAATTCTGATATTTTGCCTTATATTCCTGCACAGCCTAGGAAAGCACGACATTATCAAATGCAGCCTTTCGAACAAAGAAACAAGAAAGTCCGAGGTGCGTCCTTTCTTGCCAGAGGCGGGGGCAGAGGAAAGAAGCTGCACAACACAGCTGGTTCCCAGGAACAAAAGTCCTCCCTGGCCTCTACAAAAATCCACCGCATGTCGCTGGGGCTACACAGGCGGAGCTAGGCCCGGTGGGGGCACGCCTTCGTAAGTTCAGCCACAAGTGGGTTCACTCCCTGTTAGATCCCTGGGCAAAAAATATTGTGTCTCAGGGATACAAGCTGGACTTTGAGAATATGCCCCCTCACCGATGGCCCTGCCAGCTTCCCCCCACGAGAGGGAAACAGTGTTAACTGCAATTCACAAATTGTATCTTCAACAGGTGGTGGTCAAGGTTCCCCTCCTTCAACAAGGAAGGGGTTATTATTCGACCCTGTGGTAGTCCCGAAACCGGACGGTTCGGTCAGACCCATATTGAATTTAAAATCCCTGAACATATACCTGAAAAGGTTCAAGTTCAAGATGGAATCGCTAAGAGCGGTCATTGCAAGCCTGAAAGGGGAAGATTTTATGGTGACTCGGGACATAAAGGATGCATACCTTCATGTCCCCATTTATCCACCTCCTCAGGCGTACCTCAGAATTGCGGTACGGGATTGTCATTACCAATTTCAGACATTGCCGTTTGGTCTCTCCACGGCCCCGAGAATGTTCACCAAGGTAATGGCAGAAATGATGGTGCTCCTGCGGAAGCAAGGTGTCACTATTATCACGTATTTGGACGATCTCCTCATAAAAGCGAGATCAAGAGAGCAGTGGCTGAACAGCGTATCACTTTCTCTGGAAGTGTAACGGCAACACGGCTGGATTCTATATATTCCAAAGTCGCAGTTGGTTCCTACAGCTCATCTGCCTCTCCTAGGCATGATCCTAGACACAGATCAGAAAAGGGTTTTTCTCCCGATTAGAGAGAGCTCAGGAGCTTGTGACACTGGTCAGGAATCTATTAAAACCAAAACAGGTGTCAGTGCATCACTGCACTCGAGTCCTGGGAAGGATGGTGGCATCATACGAGGCCATTCCCTTCGGCAGGTTCCATGCTAGGACCTTCCAATGGGACTTACTGGACAAATTGTCCGGATCACATCTTCAGATGCATCGGTTAATCACCCTATCCCCCACGGCCAGGGTGTCTCTCCTGTGGTGGCTGCAGAGTGCTCACCTTCTCGAAGGTCGCAGATTCGGCATTCAGGACTGGGTCCTGGTGACCACGGATGCAAGCCTCCGAGGGTGGGGGGCAGTCACACAGGGAAGAAATTTCCAAGGGCTGTGGTCAGGTCAGGAGACTTGCCTTCACATCAACATCCTGGAACTAAGGGCCATATACAACGCCCTACGTCAAGCGGAGTCCCTGCTTCGCTACCAACCGGTTCTGATTCAGTCAGACAATATCACCGCAGTGGCTCATGTAAACCGCCAAGGCGGCACAAGGAGTAGGGTGGCGATGGTAGAAGCCACCAGAATTCTTCGCTGGGCAGAGAATCACGTAAGAGCACTGTCAGCAGTGTTCATTCCGGGAGTGGACAACTGGGAAGCAGACTTCCTCAGCAGGCACGACCTCCACCTGGGAGAGTGGGGACTTCATCAAGAAGTCTTCACGCAGATTGCAAGGTGGTGGGAACTGCCACAGGTGGACATGATGGCATCCCACCTCAACAAAGAGCTACAGAGATATTGCGCCAGGTCAAGAGACCCTCAGGCGATAGCTGTAGACGCACTAGTGACACCGTGGGTGTTTCAGTCGATTTATGTATTTCCTCCTCTTCCTCTCATACCAAAGGTGCTGAGAATCATAAGAAAAAGAAGAGTGAGAACAATACTCATTGTTCCGGATTGGCCAAGAAGGACTTGGTATCCGGATCTGCAAGAAATGCTCACAGAGGTCCCATGGCCTCTGCCTCTAAGACAGGACTTGTTGCAACAGGGGCCCTGTCTGTTCCAAGACTTACCGCGGCTGCGTTGACGGCATGGCGGTTGAACGCCAGATCCTAGCAGAAAAAGGCATTCCAGATGAGGTTATTCCTACGCTGATAAAGGCTAGGAAGGACGTGACGGCTAAACATTATCACCGTTTATGGCGAAAATATGTTGCTTGGTGTGAGGCCAGGAATGCCCCTATGGAGGAATTCCAGCTGGGCCGTTTCCTTCACTTCCTACAGTTGGGAGTGACTTTGGGCCTGAAATTGGGTTCCATTAAGGTCCAGATTTCGGCTCTATCCATTTTCTTTCAAAAAGAACTGGCTTCTCTTCCTGAAGTCCAGACGTTTGTAAAGGAAGTGCTGCATATTCAGCCCCCTTTTGTGCCTCCAGTGGCACCTTGGGATCTTAACGTGGTGTTGAGTTTCCTGAAGTCACACTGGTTTGAGCCACTCAAAACCGTGGAGTTAAAATTTCTCACGTGGAAGGTGGTCATGCTATTAGCCTTGGCTTCAGCTAGGTATGTGTCAGAATTAGCGGCTTTGTCACATAAAAGCCCCTATCTGGTTTTCCATATGGACAGGGCAGAATTGCGGACCCGTCCACAATTACTGCAAAAAGTGGTGTCATCCTTTCATATGAACCAACCTATTGTGGTGCCTGTGGCTACTCGTGACTTGGAGGATTCCGAGTTACTAGATGTGGTCAGGGCTTTGAAGGTTTATGTAGCCAGAACGGCTAGGGTCATGAAAACAGAATCTTTGTTTATCCATTATGCTTCCAACAAGCTTGGGGCGCCTGCTTCAAAGCAAACTATTGCTCGCTGGATCTGTAACACGATTCAGCAGGCTCATTCTGCGGCTGGATTGCCGCATCCAAAATCAGTGAAAGCCCATTCCACAAGGAAGGTGGGCTCTTCTTGGGCGGCCGCCCGAGGGGTCTCGGCATTACAGCTTTGCCGAGCGGCTACTTGGTCAGGTTCAAACACCTTTGCAAAGTTCTACAAGTTTGATACCCTGGCTGAGGAGGACTTTGTGTTTGCTCATTCAGTGCTGCAGAGTCATCCGCACTCTCCCGCCCATTTGGGAGCTTTGGTATAATCCCCATGGTCCTTACGGAGTCCCCAGCATCCACTAGGACATTAGAGAAAATAAGATTTTACTTACCGGTAAATCTATTTCTCGTAGTCCGTAGTGGATGCTGGGCGCCCGTCCCAAGTGCGGACTTCTTCTGCAATACTTGTATATAGTTATTGCTTAAATAAGGGTTATGTTGGTTGCATCAGGGTTGATCTGATGCTCCGTTGTTGTTCATACTGTTAACTGGGTAAGTTTATCACGAGTTATACGGTGTGATTGGTGTGACTGGTATGAGTCTTGCCCTGGATTCCAAAATCCTTTCCTTGTACTGTCAGCTCTTCCGCACAGTTTCTCTAACTGAGGTCTGGAGGAGGGACATAGAGGGAGGAGCCAGAGCACACCAGTATCCAAATTCTTTCTTAAAGTGCCCTGTCTCCTGCGGAGCCCGTCTATTCCTCATGGTCCTTACGGAGTCCCCAGCATCCACTATGGATTACGAGAAATAGATTTACCGGTAAGTAAAATCTTATTTTTTTACTGATCTGCTATGCACCAGGTAGATCATGGAGCCACAAAGGGACTAATAGACCCCTGTCACATTTACACACTAATGCATCATGTTATGTTATTGAGTTGCTAAGGTGGTTCTGGCTTTGACACCTTTGTTTCATCAGAAGTAGAAGAGTTAAAACTATTCCTAACACACCTCTGAGAAGGACGGACTACTTTTCTGACCAGTATTGCACTAGGTGTGGACTTAGGGCTCCATGTAAAAGCCTGACTCCTTGTTTACACCAGAGATGTATCTAGACAGTTTGGTGCCCTGGGCCAGGAAAAGCATAGCCCCCTTCTCCACCTCCATATTTTTCAAATAGGATCATAAGTTGATATTTAGTTACATCATCCTTTATGTTACATTTATTAGCAGTCACTTCCCTCCTTTATTTAAGGAACTCATTTTAAAAAACTATGGCCCTGGTTTATACTACCATTCCTCTCCCACAATCACAGTACAGAGAACACATGGCCAGATTGGAAGTGACAGTAGGTGACAGAGAAAGACAAACTTAGATTGCTTTGGTTGGTCAAGTGCATGATGCTGTATTTGCACTAGCCCTCACTGGTTGTTACAAATTTCATGAAGAGGACCTTTCCCATAAGCCCATGGGTCCATGTCACAAACTATTTGGAAAAGTAACCTGTGGCGAGCGAAGCGGAGTGGAGCGAGACATCGAGCCTGAAGCGAGGCCAGCAAAGCAAGACCACAAGGGTCCTTAACAAATTCTATACAGGAGGTCTATGATCATCTATACAATCCTATTAAATGTCCCAAGTGGGCACAGCGTCAGCTTATATTTATCACATCGGTGAATTGATTGAAAAAAGGAAGTACAAGGAATATTGTTATTATATCCCACACAAAGCCAAGTCTGCTAACTATGGTGTTATTCACTTTTCCATACCATATCTGTAATTCAGACAGAGGTTCAAGTTATACAGTGTCGTTTTAGACATAGCAGATAGTGGATACTGTCTATATATATCTTTAATATGCAGCCCACATTATAATCCTGCTTTACGTCTTGTATATGGACTCTTACGTATGACCTGCTGACAATGATATATTCACACAAAAAGGTAAACATGCATCACGTCTAGTATACAGGTTCTTTTAATGTATCTGTGAGTCCATCAACGGTGGTATGGAAGTATGTATAAAATTACATCATAGACACCATGTCTAATCATACAGACCTGTCATGTGTGTCATTATTTATATATATATATATATATATATATATATAGTCATTATATCTTTGTCATTCACCCATAGATTATTTCAATAGACATTGAACACACTGGGATGATTACTTTTTGAATTTTTAAAGTGTAATCAGGGTTCCTCCAATTCCAAGGGTAGTAATCATTGATTCCGTTTATTTCAATTATGATAATAAAGAAAATATCATTCAGTTGAAGCTATAGTGTACAGGAGTGAGTGTATACTCTCAATATAAGTATCCCTTGCACTTCATTCCAAAATTAAAATAAAAAAGATGAAAACATTGTTTATTCAATTGGACCTTATAATACACAGGGATTTGTGTGTACTGTTAGTATAGGTATCTCTGGTAATTTGTTCCCCTGAATTCCTATCAGTACACTGTGGCTGTATTTAGAAAACAGTTTCTCACATGTTATATTCCGTATCAAGACAGCCCTCCCAGCAGCTTCTTACTGATACATTGTAGCTGCATTAGGGAACACACCTTTATAAGTCATATTCTGTGTCAAGTCAACTGTATCAATGACTGGGTTGTTGTATTGAAATGTAACTATACTGAAAAATAGTTGCATTCGGTAACAGTTTCATGTTCCAATATCTGTACTCAGTCGGCTGTACAGTTCATATTGGTATAAACATCTCAGGTGATTTGTTCCAATATTTTAAATTATCATGGATAATCGAGATACTGCCTATATGTATTCACGGTGTGATTTATTCAGTCTCCCTCTAAATTCCTACCGATACACTGTGGCTGTATTAGGGAGGCAGTTTCTCACATATTACATTCCGTATCAAGACAGCCCTCCCAGCCGCTCCCCACTAATACACTGTGGCCGCATAGGAAAACACACCCTTGTGAATCATATTCTATGTCTAATCGGCTGTACCAGTGACTGAGTTTGTATATTAAATTGTGAGTAAACTGGAAACGATTGCATTCAGTTACAATTTCATATTCTGTACAATTCACTATCCGAGTAACATCTAAACCTGTACTCTCCTTGGGCCAGATGTACTAAGCTTGAAAAGTGATAAATATCACTGTGATACAGCTCCTAACTGTCATTTTTCAAACACAGCCTGTGATATGTAATATGTGAGAAACTGCCTCCCTAATACAGCCACAGTGTATCGGTAGGAATTTAGAGGGAGACTGAATAAATCACACCGTGAATACATATAGGCAGTATCTCGATTATCCATGATAATTTAAAATATTGGAACAAATCACCTGAGATGTTTATACCAATATGAACTGTAAAGCCGACTGAGTACAGATATTGGAACATGAAACTGTTACCGAATGCAACTATTTTTCAGTATAGTTACATTTCAATACAACAACCCAGTCATTGATACAGTTGACTTGACACAGAATATGACTTATAAAGGTGTGTTCCCTAATGCAGCTACAATGTATCAGTAAGAAGCTGCTGGGAGGGCTGTCTTGATACGGAATATAACATGTGAGAAACTGTTTTCTAAATACAGCCACAGTGTACTGATAGGAATTCAGGGGACCAAATTACATGAGATACCTATACTAACAGTACACACCCATCCCTGTGTATTATAAGGTCCAATTGAATAAACAATGTTTTCATCTTTTTTATTTTAATTTTGGAATGAAGTGCAAGGGATACTTATATTGAGAGTATACACTCACTCCTGTACACTATAGCTTCAACTGAATGATATTTTCTTTATTATCATAATTGAAATAAACGGAATCAATGATTACTACCCTTGGAATTGGAGGAACCCTGATTACACTTTAAAAATTCAAAAAGTAATCATCCCAGTGTGTTCAATGTCTATATTGAAATAATCTATGGGTGAATGACAAAGGTATAATGACTATATATATAAATGATGACACACATGACAGGTCTGTATGATTAGACATGGTGTCTATGATGTAATTTTATACATACTTCCATACCACTGTTGATGGACTCACAGATACATTAAAAGAACCTGTATACTAGACGTGATGCATGTTTACCTTTTTGTGTGAATATATCATTGTCAGCAGGTCATACGTAAGAGTCCATATACAAGACGTAAAGCAGGATTATAATGTGGGCTGCATATTAAAGATATATAGACAGTATCCACTATCTGCTATGTCTAAAACGACACTGTATAACTTGAACCTCTGTCTGAATTACAGATATGGTATGGAAAAGTGAATAACACCATAGTTAGCAGACTTGGCTTTGTGTGGGATATAATAACAATATTCCTTGTCCTTCCTTTTTTCAATCAATTCACCGATGTGATAAATATAAGCTGACATTGTGCCCACTTGGGACATTTAATAGGATTGTATAGATGATCATAGACCTCCTGTATAGAATTTGTTAAAGATTTAGAAACTACACACACAGCTTAGGAATACAGAAATAACAATACAGTGAGCCTGAAAGCCAATTTTATTATCACTTTTTATTAATTTTTCACATATGTATGTTTATATTTCACCAAACAGGAAAATTTTTAACTAATATAATAAAGGTTAAGTCTTATTAAAATTAATAATACAATACAATAATCTCCTTTCTAAGTGCGCCAACAAAAAGACAATTTTGTTCTTTCGTTTTTTTTTTTTTTGTCTTCTATCTTCGTTGTCTTAGGCAGCACCCCCACTTTGTGGATCCTATTATAGATGACATGAACAATCGGGGACCTATTCAATAATAAAACTTGTGCAGAAATATTCCCATTCCCCTTTTCCCTTGTATATAAGCCCACAAGGGTCCAACGGTGCTTAGAAAAAAAAAAAAAATAACAACCTCAAACGAACGGAGAACGGAGAAAACATTTAGGTGCTGTAATGGCGGAAGTTCTCTCCTGCCCTCTCATTATGTCACTTCCAGGTCCTGATCACGAAGGGAGCATAAACACAACCGTACCCCTATGTGCAAGGTATGACTACAGAGCTACCACAAGTTAAAAGGCTGCAGACACAGACTGAGCTGTGGCTGCAGCACAGGCGGGTGTTGCCCTGTCAAACGGGCGTCACAAGGAATAAATAACTGCTCTGACAGTCGCATGCCTGTGCAGGAGAGGAGGAAGCTTGAGGCAGTTGATATAAAAGAAGGAGAGCCTTTAGAGCATAGGTTGACTGAAGTACCTATGTGATGGGAAGTGTTGGTGGTGAGTCCGGGAGGCATGGCAGGAGGTGGTCCCAGTATCCTATCAGCAACAGAGAGAAAAAGGGCAGAGGGGTGATTCCATGGTAACTTAGGTTACAAGTGACACTCTAAGTTGACATTTAAACCAATATTTTTACCACATAAAATATGCTGAAGAGTACTAAATAATGATTAGCCTACTAATAATACATTCTTCTTTACTTCCAAATGTTCAAACAATGAAAAATAATTGCACATAAATTAATACAAATTGTTTTTGTGTGGTAACTCAGGTTACACTAAAAAGACACAGCTTTTGTTTAAGATCATACAGTGTAATATTTCTGCTCTTATTGAGGTGTGAAGTTGCTACAATTTATTTATGAAAAAGCCACCAAATCATAGATGATGATATAACACATTACACATGTTTATGATAAGAAATTAATTATTTATAAAAAAAATTCTTGGTAACTCAGGTTACAGGGTAGGGTAACTCAGGTTACATGAGGCAAAAATGTTGATGGAAGTGCATTCTCTGGGTCCTAGGTCTTTTGATACACATCAATTTCTGTATCAAAATCATACACCATTCTATTTTCTTGCATTACTAGCCTTGGAGTTGGTAAAAGATACAGGATATAATCACATGACACATATGATACATCAGAATCATCCCCTTTAAAACCAATTAACTGACAATTTTTCCCTTCAAAACTCTTAATAACATTGTTTTTTAAAATTTATTTTATATAATAAAGTTTAAAAAGTATTTTTCTAAATATTTAAACATTATATTATGCACATTTGCAGAATGGATCTCCTCATCAAAAATGGGGGGACAGGGTGGGACGGCGCAGTCGCATGAGATCTGACCATGCCAGTTAAGTGGTTAAAAAGCATGCCACTTTTGACAACCAGCTTCAGACACATGATCTAGACCTCACCATCATCTTCCAATTCACTCTGGCAGACAGCAACATATCGATATGATGTTTTGCGCTCTCCATCAAACTTAACAAGAACATACGTTCCATGTTTTATTTCTTCAACCTTGGGTCTGTCTGGTTCTTGAACTTGGACTTCATCTTCTGATGGAGAAGACCCATACACTTCCTAGTAAAAGTTATTACTGAACCTCTTGTTCAGACTTAGCATGTTTTGTTAACATGTAGCCTTTGGGTTCAGACTCTTCTAAACGCAGGCAATGGACTTTCGAAATTCCAGGAAAAGAAGGTGCATTATGAAATGTTGTCTTCAAATACATTTCCTCTTTTCTGCTCTTGATCTCATCTGCAGTCATTTCAACAACTTTCACAGCAGAGACTTTCTCGGATGCACGTACAAATTGGCTTGAATTAAATACAACATTGTGCCTTTTGCAGAACAGAGTTTCTAACCTGGCGTTTAGTTGCACCTCCAATACCATCTACAGGCCCTTTTCCATGCGACGTTGAAAAGTAATTCCACTTGATCCTTTTACTGTGCTTTTTTTCTAGTACTTCCAAGCTTGCAACAATGAATCTGTTCTTAAGTTGCGAGCTGGGACCATCTGACCATATATTTACCTCATTAACAGACTCCGGTACTTCTTCTAGTGTTCTATCTACGTAAGCAACAATAGTTTCTTTGCTATGGTCTAGGTCATCAGATGCAATAATCATTGGGTGATGCTTTCCCCGAATGCCAGAGAGATATTGTGAACAAGCTCACTTGAGGCTGCACCCAGTGAAAGCTCTGAACCTCATCCTGTGCAATACATGTGAAGTTCTCAGAAAAGTCAACCTGAAGCAAACATAGCTTTGGATTGAAATCTGGCATTTCAGCTTCTTTCCGCTGCTGTTGGTAGACCTCTGATTGATTCCTCTTAATAAAAGTATGCTCTAGGAAAGATGGGGTCATTTTCATGATGTGCTCTGCTAGTTCATGAATAGATCCTTCTTCCATTGTTTTGCGTAACTTGTTTTCTTCTTGAGTTACCCAGATGTTCCACTTGACACAAGCCGGTATATCATTATTTGCAATCACATTATTTTGTTTAGTTTGCATTATATTACTGCACTTCTTGCATTTATTTGACCAACACACCTCTGAAGCATCTTCACAAAGAAATGATTCTTACACAAAAAAAATTCCAAATATATTGCATTAAAAAACTGGTAATAAACTGAATAGCTTGTCTTGTAACTCAGGTTACACAAGGTAATTCAGGTTACATGGTAACTCAGGTTACTGAATTTAATTGCATTTTTCATGACTTAAATGTGAATTAAATTTTTTATTTTTTATAGAGTTGAGTAATATGCATGACACTTGTATACAAAAACAAGTATAAACTAGCAGTATTATTATTTACCCTTATAAAAAAAAAAATCCATGTTTTGGTAACTCAGGTTACATGCTAACAGTAGGCTTAAGAAACCTAATATTATTCAAAGTCAAAAAGGTATTGGGATGTAGTTTTCAATTATTCCTAAACATAAAATATAAATGAATACAACATAGCTTTTGCTTTACTGCTAACATGTTAAAATTTTAAAATGTTTTACTTCTAAATGAAAGTGAAATAATCATATCCAACTAGCCTGAGAAACACATGGATATGTGGAAGCAGCTAATCTAGTGAAAAAAAGTGTTTTTGATAAAAAAAAATAGTGCTGCCACTTACTCTAACATCTTGTGCTTCAGAATAAACTGAAATAACAAATAGTTTTTAATTTTTAATTTTTTAGTACTTTGTCCCTGTTTTCATGGAATCACCCTGATCTGTATTCCTGATTTAGCGGCTGGGTTGAGCTGGGATCCTTTCCCTACAGGCAGTAACAAGTAAGGCAGGAGTCCATCCTAACAGCTGATGCAGTGTGCTTAATGGAGCTGACAGCATTAGCCACAGCTGAGAGAGAGATCTGTGGCTGTCACAGGAGAAAGGTTTGTAATTGGCTGTAATTCAACACACCACCTGCAGTACTAACAAAAAACTGACCAATGAAATAAAATATGCCCTTATATAAAATCAGAACATCTCACGCTACAGATGGGCCAGTTTAACTGTACAGGAGAACTAGATAGCAAATATACTTTTGTTCATGCTCAAATCTTATAGACCAAGGGGTATATGTACTAAGACTAGAAAACAGATAAAGTGGACAAAGATAAAATAGCCATCCAACTTCTAATGGTAATTTTTCAAATACAGTCTGTAACATGAGATTTAGAAGCTGAATGGCTAGTACTTTATCCAAGGCTTAGTGCATATGCCCCTTAGTCATAAAGAGAACATGGGTCCATTATTTTTTGCAGCCATCAAATAAAACACTTCATATATAGGACCATAGAGAAATATTGATTAGTAGACTTCACATTCAAGTAAAGGGGATCCAAACCTTACTTCAACTACCCTGATCTAATAGGTGGATACCAAATGACCCTATCATCCCTAGAGAGTCCTATAATTAGTACCTGCCTTGGACCTGTCCGTCATCTTACAGTCAGACTATAGTGCTGAACTGGACTCATTTATGTACTAAATGGACTCCTCTTCAAACCCAGACATCTCACCACCAAGTGCACCACCAAAATTGAGCCAATTGAGCTCAAAATAGTGATGTTTATGTGCTTGCTACAACTTTATGCTACAAGTATTGTTTTACCTACTAGTGTAATTATAAGTTGATTCATAAATGGTATAAATCCAAGTCAAGGGGTTAGAACCCCATATAGTAGGTTTTAATAGGTTTTAAGTATGATGAATATTAGTACTATACACAAAGTATATAATTCAAACAAGGGTTCTCTGTAAACAGATGTTGTAATTGTTGCAGTTTCATTTGTGTTTATGAAACTGTTATTGAACTGTTCACATAGTTGCAGTAATAACTTTTGTAAAGGAGACTCTAGAATAAATCTACCAAACAAAGTGTTCCAGTTTAACAAACAAACAAACAAACAAACAAACAAACACAAAAACAGTTGGACTGTTCATGAATTCCAAAGATGTACTGCTCATTTAATGTCCAGGTTTTCCATGCCTGCTTATAATTGTTAGTATACATAAAGGAGCCAATCTGTATGTAATCCAATAGTCTATATTGTAATAGTATTGCCCTATTAACCACTTGCCTGGAGTGCCAGGCTGGGCTTTCACTGACATTGTTTGCATTTGATGCTACCAGTCATAAAAGCCCATTGGGCAGCTGCTGGAAGATAATCTTCCAGCAGCTGCCAGTCTCAGTGGGACCTCCCACTGCTCTGCTTCTTTGTTCCTTCCCCCAGTGACTGCCGATATGATGATCACTGCTGTTTTACACTGGAAATGTCACTGTGTACATCTAATGGCTACAGAGAGAAGCAGCCACTGAGCTGTAATGTTGTGATGGTCCGATCATCAAAGTTCTAATGTATCGGCCATTGGTGCTTAAATCAATGTTTATAAAAAGGGTTTTTTTTTATTTTTTTATAAAATTGTGTTGGATATGTATTAAATAGATGTTCTTAACCTATTTCAATTATTCAAAAAAGAGAATTTCTGGGTGGGTTTTGGAACACATATTAGCCAGTTTAGTGGTTTAGGATACTTGTTTATACTTTGTGTTTATTGCACCTGCGGTTGGGGACCCTTTACCTCTCTGCTAAAGAAAAAGGAGAAAGCACACCTATTTGACCTTCAGGTTGTTGCTGTGTACCCAATTTTTCATACTTTCCAGAACCACCAAAATTACCATTGAATATATTAATTGTAAAGTGAAATGGAATTTGTTGCGCTATATAAGAAACTATTTATAAATTAATAATAATAAATATAGTTTGCGGCCAGAAAATGAATTTCTGTCAGCATACTGGTTGGTGGATAGATGGAACGATCCACCAGAGTGCTGACAGCCATTCACTGTATCGAAGCATGTGTTATATCTATTGCTTACAAAGGGATGCAATCAGGATCATGAAAGTCAGGATCCCAATGATCAGAATCCTGCTGGATTCCACCAGTACGTACAGGGGGTTCGTACCCCCTGTACTTACTGGTGGATTAAGCTCCAGAGCCGGGAGTCCAGGAGTCATCCCATTACAGAAGAAGAACCTGGTAATAATTGCATACTAATACCCAATAACATGGCCATGTTTAAATAAGCTCTTACGTGCTGTTAGAGCTTATTTAAACATGGCCATGTTATTGGATGTTAGTATGTAATTTCATTTTCTTTGTCTAAGAGGGGACATTATTAATATTGTCAAATATGTAAAGGGTCATTACAAGGAGTTGGCAGGGGATTTGCTTATTAAAAAAACTCTGTATAGAACATGTGGGCACTGAGACTAGAGGAGAGAAAATTATGTACACAACGTAAGGGCACACGGTATGGGCAATAAAGATTTGTAACTTCCTGCCGGAGAAGGAAATAATGGCTGACCCTGTAAATGCATTTAAAAGCGGATTGGACAAATTTCTAACTGAAAAAGGTATCTAAGGCTATAGCAATTAATATATTGACATTAAATATCGGGGAGTAATACGAATTATAGTTGGCAATTGGTACTAAAAGCATTACTTCAGCAGGTACATTATAATGTGCACAGCTTAGTATAAAATATAGGTTGAACCATACTTGTCTACCTGACCCTCTCCATGAAGGAGAAAATGCTCTATTCCTGGACTTTCCTGGTTAATGTATGATTGCCATCACCTATGGTGAGCTAGTTAATTGATAAGAAAGGTGTTTCACCACAGGTGATGGCAATCATACATTACCAGGAAAGTCCAGGAACAGAGCATTTTCTCCATCATGGAGAGGGTCAGGTAGACAAGTATGGGTTGAACCCGATGGGCATTTACTTCTTTTCAATCTCATTAACTTTGTTACACCATAGTACTGTGCAGTATACCTTACATTATGTATAATGTATAGTTCAAGTGTATAGTCTGGATCCTGATCCCTAAAGGAGGGGGTGGGCAACCAATCAGTGGGGCCCACCAGGGGTATCCCCTGTAACCCTATGGGTCAGTCTGACACTGTCCCTGCACCTTTTTTCTTCCACTCTTTTCCCTTCCACTTATCTTTCTATTAATGTGCTTTGATACAGCTCTTTGAGAACATCCAACTTCTTTTGCAATTTCCTTTTGAGGCTTTCCCTCTTTGTGGAGGGTATCAATGATGGTTGCAGAACTGTCAGGTCAGCAGTCTTCCCCATGATTGTGAATTGTACTGAACCAGACTGAGAGACCATTTTAAATCCTCAGGAACCCTTTGCAGGTGATTTGGAATAATTAGCTGATTAGGGTGTGAGGTGTGACATTTTGAGCCTACAATATTGAACCTTTTCACAATATTATAATTTTCTGAGATTTTGGATTTGGGGTTTTCTTAAACTGCAAGCCACAATCATCAAACTATAACAAATAAAGGCTTGAAATATCTCACTTTGCATGTAATGAGTCTATATAATATATTAGTTTTACCTTTTAAGTTGAATTACTGAAATAAATGAACTTTTGCACGATATTCCAATTTTCTGAGTTTCACCTGTATTTATGGTGCTAAATAACATTACAGCCAATATCAGACATGTTTCCTTTTGTGAATACTATATCAAATTATTACTATTTATATATTAACAGGTTTATTGCACATGTGATTTCACTGGTGCCTCAGTGAGTATGTAAAACATATAAGTGAAGCAGAGGACTTCAGTCGTGGTGGACCAAATTTCCCCAGAGCTTCATGCTGTCCCTCGTATAATAAATCACTTGCACATGACTGTTAATTATATCCTTATCCCCTGACATCATCTATGTATAGTTGTAGTCTACAATTTTTACATAGTAAAATATAATTTTATTAGGCTTCTCAAATACTGAAGTTTAAATAAATACACCACATTCATGCACACATTTAATCTGTAAAAATAAGGCAATTTCTGCACCACTTTTGTGCACATAATGCTGTATTATAGTAACTTTTAAGCTTTGGTTGCTGCTATTCATATCCCAAATAAAAATATAAACAAAATGTTTAATGCAAACAATAAATATCATATACCAGGAAAAATATGTGCAAAGCAAATATTTGCATAAAGTGGTCTTTGCTTCAATAATTTTATTTGTTCAACTAACCCTATTGTGAATAAACACTTAAGCTGGGTACACACTGGAGCGATATTGTTCCAAAATGTTGTTTTCGAACAACATATTGCTTACATCACTCATTGTGTTGTGTACTCAGGATTGTGTGCTCCTGCGGTCACTAACGACGGATGCTAGGTTTCATATGCTGCACATCAAACCTAGCGTCCGTTGTTAGCATTTATGCTAATGAAGGATGGAACATGGTCATTTATTTCTTCATTAACATCGTGACAGTTTGTATTGGCAAACCGCGCTGATGGGCATTATTTTGATGTCGGAACGAAAGCCTGTCACTTCAGTTTGTACCCAGCCATAGGCGTTTCTATTATGGGTGCACTGTGTGCGATGCACACACTGCAACCATGTTGTTTTATACTTACCTTTCCAGAGACCCGTGACGGCCAATGCAGCAGCAACAGTCGTGGTTAAAATCACTTCCAAACTGGCCACCGCGCATGCGCAGTAGACAGTTTGTCTCCAGGCCATGGCAGGCGCCATGTTTCCGGAGATTTACGCATGTGCAGTAGACTTCAGCAAAATGCCGGAGCCTACGGCACCGTGGAGAGGAGAGGGCTTACCCGGAGTCTGCACATGGGCCCTGTCCTTTCTTAAAATGCCCCTGTACCCAGATTTAGATGTTTTAGAAATTTGGTTTACAAAACAAGGGAGCAATTGAATTGTGATATCCCTTCAGTTTATCAACAACATGATTTAAACATTGGCACGGCACGTGACCCCCACCTAGTGGAAGCAGGGTCATGAAGTTTCCCCGTGGCTAGGGGGAGGACCTATTGTATAATGGGTGGAATTCAATTGTTTATTGCGCCCTTTACTGTCTAAAGTGACGGGAGATCAGTGGGCGATATTATTATTATTATATATTTGGTGCCACAAGGGTTCTGCAGCACTCAATTACAGAGTACATAAACAAATAAAACCGGAAAATAGTGACTTACAGTTGAAGACAATATAGGACAAGTACAGGGAAAATAAACACAGCTACAACAGCAGATGACACTGAGATAAGTATCAGGTGGCAGAAAACTGCGGGATATGGTGCAGTCGAAGATTAATAAGATAAGGAAAGGATAAGCACATGAGGGAAGAGGGCCCTGCTTGTGAGAGCTTACATTCTAATGGGGAGGGGTGGGCAGACACACAGGGGTGACACAGATGGGATAGACAGAAAACGTGGAACATAGGGTTGGGATAAGATTTGGGTTGTAATTAAGCCCTGATTGCTGCTGTGCACTTTCACACAGCGGGTGATCAGATCTGAACTGCACATGCGCATGCACTGCAATCACACAACAGCACTGGGCATCGGTGCCTAGCGACGGGATGGTGCAAAAAACAGATTGCAGTGGCGGCCACAAGGTGATTGACAGGAAGTGGCCATTTGTGGGTGTCAACTGACCATTTTGCAGGTGTCCGGAGAAATGCAGGCGGGAGGGTATCTGACGACAGCTCTGGCCCCAGTCACCAGGAATACATCGCAGTGGCTGAGTAAGTCCTGGGCTGTGCAGAGACTGCACAAACTGATGTTTGTGCAGCTCTGTTAAAGAAGCAAACCCACACTTGCAAAGGCTTTACCCCTCCCCTTGTAGGTGGTGACTATCTGATCACAGGGCTGCAAAAAACCTAGCGATCAGGTCTGAATTACCCCCTTGGCTGGGTTTGGTGAAGAAACCCGTTTGAAGTTCTGTAGAAAGGTGGAGAGTCTGAGGGAGAGAGGTATAGAATTCCAGAGAAAGGGAGCAGCGTGTGAAAAATCTTGAAGGTAGGAGTGGGAGGAAGTAATCAGTAGACAGTAGAGTCGGCGTGCATTAGCAAAGCGAAGAGGATGGATGGGAGTGTAAAGGGAGATAAGGTCAGAGATGAAAATGGGAGAGGAGTGGGTGAGGGCTTTGTAGGCGAGTGTGAGAAGCTTGAATTGGATTCTGAAAGGGAACGGAATAACCAGTAAAGGGCTTGTAGGAGAGGGGAGAATTTAGCTAGTGTGTTTTGTGAGGACAATTAGCTGGGCTGCAGCATTGAGGATAGATTGAAGTGGAGAGAGGCATTTGTCAGGGATGCCAGTCAGGAGGAGATTACAGTAGTCTAGTCTGGAGATGGCCAGTGAGTAGATAAGGGTCTTAGTAACGTCCTGGGTCATGACTTCCTAACCAGATACATGGTAGAAAGATATCAGAGTTGGTGAGAGGTATGGGGTGGTAAGGGATAGGAGGTGGCTGGTTGCTGATGGTCTGATGGTATGTAATGTCCTGACATATGGAGTCAATTTTGTATGTTAATTAAGTGGCAAAGTCAGAGAGCGAGGAGGGGAGACGAGGGGGACAGAGTAGTGAGTTGAGAGTGTGAAAAAGGGTGCCGGGGGATGGAAGACTGGGAAGAGATGAGGTTCTTAAAGTATGACTGTTTAGCAAAGGAAAGGGCAGTACTGAAGGACAAGAACAGGTTTGAAATGGAGGAAGTCTGCCCTAGAGCATGATTTCCTCCTGTGTCGCTCAGCAGTGTGTGAGCATTTTTGCAGATATCTGGTGCATTTGGTGTGCCAAGGTTGAGGTGTTAATTTGCAAAGGGGGGAATAGTGGTTGGTGGTGTGACAGAGTGAAGAGTGGAAGTAGGGCATGCATTGTATAGGGAAGTGGCTTGTTCAGGGTATGAGAGAGATAATAGTAGAGAGAAATGAGTCAAACAGGGAGGATAGGGATGTGGTGTCAATTTCCTTAATATTAAGCTTAGTGTTGGTTGCCTTTGGAGGTAGAAATGGGGAAGCAGAGAGAGATAAGTTAAAGGAGAGCAGGTGGTGGTCAGCGAGGGGAAATTGGGAGTTTTAGAAATCAGAAATATCGAAAAGGTGAGTGAAGACCTGATTCAGTGAGCTCCATTCACATGGGAGGGTGAGGAGGTCCACTGGGAGAAATCAAGTGAAGATGTGAGGTTAAGGAATTTAGAGGCAGGGATTTTTGTCAGGATATTCATAAGGATGTTGAAATCTCCTAGGATAATGGAGGGAATTTCAGAAGAGAGGAAGTGAGGAAGCCAGGAAGCAAAGTTGTCAAGGAATTTGGAAGCAATGCCAGGGGGAGCGGTAAATGACAGCTTCTCTAAGATGGACAGGATGGAAGAGATGTATAGCATGGACCTCCATGGTGACCCCGAGGTCAGGGTCTGTGTGTGAATATGAGGCCCCCAGCAGAGAGAACAGCAGGAGAAGTAGTGTCAGAGGGAGTAATCCATGTTTCAGTAATGGCTAGTAGATGGAGGGAGTTGGAGATGAAAAGGTAATAAGTGGGGACCAGTTTGTTAAAAACAGATCTGTCATTCCAGAAGGCACAGGATAGGGGGTATGAGTTTGTGGGAGATATGTGAATGACAATATTAGGGTTGCTGTAGCGTTGAGGTGAGATTAACTGTGAGGGCAGGGTTGATGAGAGAGTAGTGATGGTATGGGTGTCTGAGCCAGGAAGAGAAACTGCAGGAAGTGGATGTGGATGGGGTTGTGCAGAGATGACAGGGAGAGGAGGGAGTGAGCAGGGCTGAGTGGTGGGGTGATAGAACCTTGGTGGGGCAGAGGTGAATGAAAATGGGATAACAGGAGAGGAGGGGAAAGGAAACAGAAAGGTAGAGGGGAGACAGAGGAGGGAAGAGAGGAGGAGGTGTAGGAGACTAGGGGGAATTATAAAGGTGGGAACAAGGGGCAAGATACATGATTAGGTAGACACTGAGTGATGGGCGGAGTAGAAGAAAACCTGGACATAGTGTGGAGTAGGTAAATTTTTTGAGGGAAACTGAAACTAGGACTGGAGGCTGTAAGGAAATCGGTGATATTCAATTGTTGCTTTTTTAGCACACTGATCGCACCCAGACAGGCTGGGTTTAGCTGTTCAAAATGGCTAAACCCAACCAAAGTGCTAGGTGCGATGCAAAAAGTGCCAGGTCACCATTCATACATTTCAGCTCACCAACACAGGGGGCTGCGAGCTGAAATGTGTCTGCCAGCAGCTCAGCGTGCCCCTACAGAGCAACAATTAAATTGCTCCATTGGCAGCCACAGGGAGAAACAATTGAATTCCGTCTAATATGTGAAGAGGTCAGATGTGCAGAGGTCACAATCACAGTCATGGTCAGCATGCTCCAGTGAGTGCCAGATGAGAAAAATGTGTTGTTTGGCCTCTCTGCATGGGATTTGTCTTAAAGGTAAAAGTGGGGGAATTATGATGGGCATATATGGGATTAGTTATAAAGTGATGTGGACAGGGGCATCTCTAGAGAGGAGGGGACCTTTGTGCAGACTCTGTGTATCGGCCCCCTCCTCTCCTGTAGCCGTCACGCCGCTACTAGCTTTCTGAGCGCTGTAGACTCTGGCATAGTGCCAGAGTCTACAGCGCATGCGCAGGACTCTGAAAAATGGCCGCCGCGCCATATTTTTGGAGTCCTGCACATGCGCTGTAGACTCTGGCACTGTGCCAGAGTCTCTAGTGGTCAGTGCACTAGCAGCGGCGCAATGGCTACGGGTGAGGAGGGGGCCCACACACGGCCAGCGATGGACTCCAGAAAGGTAAGTATAGGAGAAATGGGTGCAGTGTGTACAGTGTGGGCCCCCCTGGACTGAGGGGCCCGTGTGCTCCGCACACACTGCACCCGTTATAGAAACGCAAATGGATGTGGAATATAATGCTATATAATATTTGTAGTGGTTATATGCCAGATCCTGCGGTTAGCATAAAGGGCTGGTCAGTCAGTTATTTGAACACACAGGCAGAAGTACCGAAATGTCTCCAAGATATATCAGTATCTGCCATGCTGCAGGGCTGACGTGATACTGTATATCGCATATGTGTGTACTCAGCCTTGGGGGCAAACTTACTAAAGCTTCTAAAACAGGCAAGTGGCACAACCAATCAGATTCTAGCTATCATTTCTCTATTGCATTGTAGGAAATTATAGAATCTGATTGGTTGCTATGTGCAACACCACCACTGTTTGAAAAGCTTTAGTTAATCTACTCCTTAATCTGTTTTGTAATTTCTGTATTATGTTTTCTATAAATATGGGGGGGAAAATAGCCACATGGTTGAGGCTGCACAGTTTACTTTGGTCAGAAGTCATTTTGTTCTTGTTTTTAATTATCCTGTTTATTACTGTTCATGTTCATTACTCCAACTAAATAGATCTCTATGGAGAAGGAGACTGTATGTAGCGTTACCATACAGAACGCAGTCAGGATCACAGCAGTCGGCACCCTGACAGTCATAAAACTGATGGTCAAAATCATGATGGATCCTGAAGGTAAGTACTGGGGTTGGATTTATGGTTAGGCACTAGGAGGTGTTACAGTAAGGCTGGGGGGGGGGAGAGACGGTTAGGGTTAGGCTGTGGGAGGGGATTGTTAGGGTTAAGATGTGGGAGTGGTGGGTTAGGGTTAAGATTAAGAGTAGGAAAAGGGTTAAAGTACTTACCTGAATTAGTCAGGATTATGACAGTCGGGATGCCACTGTCAGCATATAGACTGCCGGGATCCCAACTCTCAGGTTTTTGCACACAACCCTTACCCTACAATGACAAACACCGGGAGGGATGTAATGACAATGCGAGTTCCACCTCTTGCTGCCCACTCTCCGCCTCCCGCTGCCCGTTCCCCCACTGGCCACCTCCCACTGGCTGCATCCCATATATATATATATATATATATATACATACATACTCACTCACTCTCTATCTCTCTATAGAGGGTCTCTACTTGGTGCAATGTGTGTAAGGGGCTACCTGGTGCAATGTGTATAAGGGGCTACCTGGCACAATGTGTATAAGTGGCTCTACCTGGTGCAATGTGTATAAGGCATTACCTGGCGCACTGTGTATAAGGGGCACTACCTGGCATGTGCCCCTTATACACGTGTAGTGTAATGTGACTAATGGACACTACTGTGCTCTGTAATGTGAATTGATACTATTCTATTCTGTGGCCACGCTCCTTCCCCATGGAGCCTTGCCCCTATATTTTTTGCACATGTCTGTGGGACGCACTGTCCCTGTTTTGAATGGGGGGGGGGGGGGGGAGAGGTGACTAAGGAAACAATTGCCTTGGGTGCCACAAAGTCTAAAACCAGCCCTACTCCTCAACATTGATCTTATTTCAGATAATGCTGTGAAAGTGTTAATTGTTTCCAGAAGGCTGCAGGGTAGTTAGCAGGTAAAATTACAGTACAATTCTGATACATCACTGATTGTTGAAACTAGAATATATGGCAAACTTGCTTTCAGATTTCATAGAGCTATTACCCAGCTGCATAACACAGTATTCTTTAGATAAACATATATTAGCTCCTTAATCCAATAATTAGCAGTGATGAGCGGATTCGGTTTTACTCGGTTTTACTCGGTTCTCAAAACCGAATCTTATTGGCTATCCAAAACACGTGACATCAGTGAGCCAATAAGATTCGGTTTTGAGAACCGAGTAAAACCGAGTAAAACCGAATCCGCTCATCACTAATAATTAGTAGTGATGTGCACCGGACATTTTTCGGGTTTTGTGTTTTGATTTTGGATTCGGTTCCGCGGCCGTGTTTTGGATTCGGACGCGTTTTGGCAAAACCTCCCTGAAATTTTTTGTCGGATTCGGGTGTGTTTTGGATTCGGGTGTTTTTTTTTACAAAAAACCCTCAGAAACAGCTTAAATCATAGAATTTGGGGGTCATTTTGATCCCATAGTATTATTAACCTCAATAACCATAATTTCCACTCATTTCCAGTCTATTCTGAACACCTCACACCTCACAATATTATTTTTAGTCCTAAAATTTGCACCGAGGTCGCTGGATGACTAAGCTAAGCGACCCAAGTGGCCGACACAAACACCTGGCCCATCTAGGAGTGGCACTGCAGTGTCAGACAGGATGGCACTTCAAAAAATAGTCCCCAAACAGCACATGATGCAAAGAAAAAAAGAGGTGCACCAAGGTCGCTGGATGGTTAAGCTTAGCGACCCAAGTGGGCGAAACAAACAACTGGCCCATCTAGGAGTGGCACTGCAGTGTCAGACAGGATAGCACTTCAAAAAATAGTCCCCAAACAGCACATGATGCAAAGATAAATTAAAGAAAAAAGAGGTGCAAGATGGAATTGTCCTTGGGCCCTCCCACCCACCCTTATGTTGTATAAACAGGACATGCACACTTTAACAAACCCATCATTTCAGCGACAGGGTCTGCCACATGACTGTGACTGAAATGACTGGTTGGTTTGGGCCCCCACCAAAAAATAAGCAATCAATCTCTCCTTGCACAAACTGGCTCTACAGAGGCAAGATGTCCACCTCCTCCTCATCCTCTGATTCCTCACCCCTTTCACTGTGTGTATCCCCCTACTCACAGATGATTAATTCGTCCCCACTGGAATCCACCATCTCAGGTCCCTGTGTACTTTCTGGAGGCAATTGCTGGTGAATGTCTCCATGGAGGAATTGATTATAATTCATTTTGATGAACATCATCTTCTCCACATTTTGTGGAAGTAACCTCGTACGCCGATTGCTGACAAGGTGAGCGGCTGCAATAAACACTCTTTCGGAGTACGCACTGGAGGGGGGGCAACTTAGGTAAAATAAAACCAGATTGTGCAAGGGCCTCCAAATTGCCTCTTTTTCCTGCCAGTATACGTACGGACTGTCTGACGTGCCTACTTGGATGCGGTCACTCATATAATCCTCCACCATTCTTTCAATGGTGACAGAATCATATGCAGTGACAGTAGACAACATGTCCGTAATCGTTGGCAGGTCCTTCAGTCCGGACCAGATGTCAGCACTCGCTCCAGACTGCCCTGCATCACCGCCAGCGGGTGGGCTCGGAATTCTTAGCCTTTTCCGCGCAGCCCCAGTTGCGGGAGAATGTGAAGGAGGAGCTGTTGACGGGGCACGTTCTGCTTGACTTGACAATTTTCTCACCAGCAGGTCTTTGAACCTCTGCAGACTTGTGTCTGCCGGAAAGAGAGATACAATGTAGGCTTTAAACCTAGGATCGAGCACGGTGGCCAAAATGTAGTGCTCTGATTTCAACAGATTGACCACCCGTGAATCCTGGTTAAGCGAATTAAGGGCTCCATCCACAAGTCCCACATGCCTAGCGGAATCGCTCCGTTTTAGCTCCTCCTTCAATCTCTCCAGCTTCTTCTGCAAAAGCCTGATGAGGGGAATGACCTGACTCAGGCTGGCAGTGTCTGAACTGACTTCACGTGTGGCAAGTTCAAAGGGTTGCAGAACCTTGCACAACGCTGAAATCATTCTCCACTGCGCTTGAGTCAGGTGCATTCCCCCTCCTTTGCCTATATCGTAGGTAGCTGTATAGGCTTGAATGGCCTTTTGCTGCTCCTCCATCCTCTGAAGCATATAGAGGGTTGAATTCCATCTCGTTACCACCTCTTGCTTCAGATGATGGCAGGGCAGGTTCAGGAGTGTTTGCTGGTGCTCCAGTCTTCGGCACGCGGTGGCTGAATGCCGAAAGTGGCCCGCAATTCTTTGGGCCACCGATAGCATCACTTGCACGCCCCTGTCGTTTTTTAAATAATTCTGCACCACCAAATTCACTGTATGTGCAAAACATGGGACGTGCTGGAATTTGCCCATATGTAATGCACGCACAATATTGGTGGCGTTGTCCGATGTCACAAATCCCCAGGAGAGTCCAATTGGGGTAATCCATTCTGCGATGATGTTCCTCAGTTTCCGTAAGAGGTTGTCAGCTGTGTGCCTCTTATGGAAAGCGGTGATACAAAGCGTAGCCTGCCTAGGAACGAGTTGGTGTTTGCGAGATGCTGCTACTTGTGCCGCCGCTGCTGTTCTTGCTGCGGGAGACAATACATCTACCCAGTGGGCTGTCACAGTAATATAGTCCTTAGTCTGCCCTGCTCCACTTGTCCACATGTCCGTGGTTAAGTGGACATTGGGTACAACTGCACTTTTTAGGACACTGGTGACTCTTTTTCTGAGGTCTGTGTACATTCTTGGTATCGCCTGCCTAGAGAAATAGAACCTAGATAGTATTAGGTACCGGGGACACAGTACCTCAAGCAATTCTCTAGCGTCCTGTGAATTAACAGTGGATACCGGAAACATGTTTAACACCGCCCGGGCTGACAAGGCCTGAGTTATCCGCTTTGCAGCAGGATGACTGCTGTGATATTTCATCTTCCTCGCAAAGGACTGTTGGACAGTCAATTGCTTACTGGAAGTAGTACAAGTGGTCTTCCGACTTCCCCTCTGGGATGACTATCGACTCCCAGCAGCAACAACAGCAGCGCCAGCAGCAGTAGGCATTACACTCAAGGATGCATCGGAGGAATCCCAGGCAGGAGAGGACTCGTCAGACTTGACAGTGACATGGCCTGCAGGACTATTGGCTTTCCTGTCTAAGGAGGAAATTGACACTGAGGGAGTTGGTGGTGTGGTTTGCAGGAGCTTGGATACAAGAGGAAGGGATTTAGTTGGCAGTGGACTGCTTCCGCTGTCACCCAAAGTTTTTGAACTTGTCAATGACTTCTGATGAATGAGCTCCAGGTGACGTATAAGGGAGGATGTTCCGATGTGGTTAACGTCCTTACCCCTACTTATTACAGCTTGACAAAGGCGACACATGGCTTGACACCTGTTGTCCGCATTTCTGTTAAAATAATTCCACACCGAAGAGGTGATTTTTTTTGTAATTTGACCAGGCATGTCAATGGCCATTTTCGTCCCACGGACAACAGGTGTCTCCCCGGGTGCCTGACTTAAACAAACCACCTCACCATCAGAATCCTCCTTGTCAATTTCCTCCTCAGCGCCAGCAACACCCTGATAAAGCTGAATCTATTTATCGTACTTATAACCATATATGAGGTCTAAGAACACTATACGCTGACTACGTAAGAAGTACCGTAAGGGTACGCTACTTGCGTAACGATCGCTCAGCCGTAGGCGAGACGCTCAAGCGTCGCGTTTGCTCACGGCCCAGAGATCACAGACTGGCACACTATTGGCTACAGACAAACGTAATGATTCGCTATGGCGTAGCGGACGCTCGAGACCACGAGGAGATCACCAGCGGCGCAGACGCTCACAACGCTATACCTTGATATCTATACCTTTAACAATGAGATACACAATATACCTTTATGTAGAGACAGTGTGTAAGTGCAACCTGGTGTAACCTGATTAACTACAAAGCTGCTTGAGCGTCACCGACGCTCTGTGAACACTTAACACTATGAGAAAATACACAGATACTTGTTTAGGGTCCAAAGCCTATTAAATGTATTATAACTAATATACTTGTAAAAAGGAATCACAGTACAAATGATACACTACAATATAACAGAGACTTCCTAACCAAATAACTACACTATAAATACAATACAATTCGAGATACTTTAAGGAAAATACGAGAGAAAGAGTAGAGAGAGAGAGAGAGAGAGAGAGAGAGTGAGATGAGAGAGATGGCTCACAGTAAGACAATATGATCACGGAGAAAAACTTACGCACAAGGGGAAACGATCGCATGCGCCTGGACATCCAGCACCCGATTTTCAGCAATGAGAACCGTTGAAGAGTGAGAGCTGGATGTGGTCGGCCTGCCTATTTATGCCCCACACACAATGCAATCTAATGGTCCCTACAATCTGTTCGTCCATTGGACACAGGAATTCGGCTTCGCACTATAACAAGAGGTCACAGGTTGATTCATACAGGTGGGCTGTGACGATTTCAAACAGCTCAGGTGGGTGGGAAACTGGGTTTCCCGCCGCATACCTGAGTAAGAGTAAATAATAGTAATGGACATAAACTTCTTATGTCCATAACTATTCGCACGAGCGATTAATACGCTCCAAACCCACACCGGAATATTGCTATTTAAATACTCTTCCGATGGGTACCAAACACTACTGTATGACTCCTGTTAGACCCTTCCTACAATACAAAGAGGGATCCCTCCGTTCAGGGACATTCTATATTAACCAAACTTTCAGAATCTATCAAAGGGACCATGATCTATAAACTACGTTAATTGTGGAAATATGTAACGATTGGGTCGCACGCTACGACTACATACTCTTTACCGTAAATACGCATACCGATGCGAGCGGGTGCACGCATCAGCGAGTATGCGCTATCACGGGAAAGCGCACGCATGCGCAGCGCGGACCAGCGTGAGGTGCAAATATGGCAGCATGTATAGGGATATTTTTCTGACTTTGACAGTCCACCCTTTGGCAGTCAATAATAACTGCCACCTTCTAAAACATTTCAAAAGGAGAAAAATATATGTCAGGGGTTAATTCATTTCCATGGTTGGGTAGGGGAGGAGAGAGGAGTAGGTGTGAAGAGGGTATGACCTAGTGAGATAGCAGAAGCATGTGTGTATGAGTCCATGTTTGGGGGGTCATGTATCATCGTGCCGTACGTGTTGTAAATCAAGCTTCGAGGTATTGCGAAGTATACATTTGAATTCCTTCTTATCCTGTGGTACAGGTCTGTGGATGGGCTGTCAAACTTTACCGAGCTCTTTTCGGTTTTTGAACAAAATGGGGAGCACATTTTAGTTGATGATACATGAATGGGGGAATATGTGATTGCTGATATCTGTGCCTGTATTCCCTATACTATGTGTGTTATTACCTGAGGGTTGTAGAGATGAAGATGAAGAACACTTATGGAAAATGCAATGATATTCTATGTCAGGTAAATGTACATCTGTCGTCGAAGTTTTGTTCGGTATCAGTTGAAAGTCGTCTTCTTTGCGCTGTTTTGCTCCTTAGGCATGAGCAACAAGCTTTGTCAGTGCCATCAGATTTACAAAAAATGTTGGGCTAGCGTGAGTTTAAAAATACTAAGGAAACTGGGGATCCATGGCAAAGTTCATCAAGTGTCCATTTCTCAAGTGGTCAAAAACTCTTTCTTTGGTCCATCCGTTGTCTGTATAGCGTCTCGTCAACTTCCTCGTCCAAGGGGGTCTTTTTTTTATCTTGGAGAAAAGCAGAAAAACAGGTGAAAGAAACGGACCGTATAATCGCATTTTTCATCACATCCTGGTTTCTATCATTGGGTCATAAATCAAATCCAGGTTAATTACAGTTTCCTCACCCCTCAAACTCATCACTCTTGTACTTTGTTTGCACCTCATTAAAGCCTGCCCGCATCTAAATATCAATCCAATAAATATAACAACACCCAAAATACATAGGAGAAACTTCCCAACATCCATTATGACTCCTTGAGCCCAGTCTCCCAAACCGGAGAACCAATTTCGCGGGTTCAACCATGACACCCAACCAGTCAGCTCATTACCTACAGCAGCAAGAGTGAGATTGTGTTTTCGGCGAAATTCCCACTTCAATTGGAGAATATCGTCCATCTTTTGGTCTATGACCTCGACCGGATCCTCGGTGCTATTTGTGATATACGTGCAACACTTCACGCCGTACTGTGTTGCCAATGTAACACAATATCCGCCTGTCACTGCTGTGAGGTAATTAAGAACCATTCTATGCTGTACCAGTTCTGTTTTATAAGCTTGGAGTTCTCTTCCAGTGTATCTAAACGTGTCATCATACATTTCAGTGATATTATCTAACAAATTGGCGAGTGCGGAAATGTATCTATAATTCGTCACTCCTCGAGCGGTGCGAGTGAAATCTAACGCCACCAGAACCTGAATCCCGGTGGATTCATGGATCAGATCAGAGGCCGGATGCTCTAACCTTTCGGATAGGTGTCTTTTAACTCGGTGCTCGTAATGAGTGTGAGTATAAGGAGCTTGGGCACCACGGTGTATGTCTTTCATTTTGTCATGTGTAACAGTCATCACTTCAGGCAATACTTTTCCAATATAACACAATCCTTCAGAGTTTGGGGCAAGCCACTTGTACGCCTTTCTCCCGCATATGAAATAAGCATCATCGGGGAGAACATATGGGACGGAGTAGGACATTACCATATTACATACCTTCCAGGTGAAATCTCCTGACCCTAATTCTTCCATCTGCTTAATACACGTATCGGGTTGTACGATATGTGCACAGTATCCTGGTGATACTTCTCCAACTCTAGTAATCCTATTTCCTAAGGTATATCTATACCTGAAAGATTTTCCTCTACTGGCTATGTGGCGTACAAGCTCTGTATCTGTAGGCATTCTATCTGCTCTATGCGAGAAGGTCATGGTCAGGTTGCTCCATGACACTTCCCAATTTCCCGGCTGTCGGGGATTGGAGAGGTTGAAACATAAGAGGGACCTATCCACATGGTATTGGTGGAGCTTCAAACTAGGAGGGCTGGAGATATTAAACCTCCTGTCCACCGGTCTCCCACCATTTAACTCAAGTACCTCCCCTATCGTTAAAGGAAATGGTACTAGCCCTGATTTGCTATGACCCTGAGGTACTTGAGAGCATACCCAACAATCTGTTTTGTTTAATACATTACCCACTAAGGAGTGATAATCACTCAATGGATGCCGGTCCATATGGATATTAAAACTGGATTGGCATTTCTTTATGCACCCATCCTCAACCAAGTTGTTACAGAGCCTACAGATACAGTTTTCTTCAGCTAACAATCCATCACAATTTCTTCTATCGGATCGTTTTCTGATACTCGCCTTTGCTTGTTGGTTAGGTTGATCTTGGAAAACTACGCCTTCATCATCATAATCGGAACCCATTCCAGAACCTCTCTCGACCTCCATGGTACTCTCGCCGGAACAGACTGCTCTGGTCAACATCATGGTCAACAGGAAAATCCGGATCACAGTCTCTTGGGGCAAGTCCATCTTTGAGGAGGAAATGGAGAAGTATGAGAAGGGGGAAAAAGAAATTTCAAGGGAGAGGGGATGGGAAGTGGAGAAAAACAATAAAAGGGATTGGGGAGTCGACAACTGCTTTCGGTCTTCAAGGCTCAGGTGCCGCCTCAGTCCTCCTGGAACAGACACTCCAGTGATACAACCTCTACCGTCTGTTCCTTATCACGGGACTTCTCTGGATCAGCAACCTTTTTGCAGTGGGATGAATGGACCCAAGTCTCTCTCTCAGCAACCTTCAATGCTGTGGTGCTAGTCAATAAGACCAGGTATGGTCCTTCCCATCTATCAATAAGACAACCTGAGCGTAGAAAATTTCGTATCATTACATAATCCCCAGGTTCAATGTCATGACAATTACTATCAGGTAGATCAGGAATCACCAACTTCAGATTTTCATTTTGGTTCCTCAACTGTTTACTCATGTTAATTAAGTACTTTACAGTTACTTCATTGTTACATTTCAAATCATCCTGAGGGTTAATCATGACATGCGGTTGTCGACCAAACAAGATTTCAAAAGGGGACAGATTAAGAGGGGACCTGGGAGTGGTTCTGATGCTATACAAAACAATGGGTAAAGCTTCTGGCCATGTCAATCCTGTCTCTGCCATTACTTTACTCAATTTATTTTTAATCGTGCTGTTCACTCTTTCGACCTTCGCACTCGCCTGTGGACGGTACGGAGTGTGCAGCTTGCTATCAATTCCCATCAACTTACACATTCCTTGAAAGACATCACCTGTAAAATGGGTACCCCTATCACTTTCGATTATTCTAGGGATACCATATCTACATACAAATTCCTGCACGATTTTCTTAGCTGTAAACATAGCGGTATTTGTAGCCGCTGGAAATGCTTCGACCCAATTCGAGAAAACATCTATACAAACAAGTACATATTTCAAATTCCGACATGGGGTAATTGAATGAAGTCAATTTGTATTACCTGAAAAGGGCCGCCGGCAGGTGGGATATGGGATGGTTCTGTAGGTATTGCCTTTCCAATATTCTTTCTCAGACAGGTAAGGCATGACATTGCTCTTTTACTCGCATGAGAGGAGAATCCTGGGGCGCACCAGTATGCTCTTACCAATTTGCACATTCCCTCCTTGCCTAGATGAGTCAGCCCGTGGGCTGCTTCAGCCAGACATGGAAGATATGTCCTGGGGGCCACTGGTTTACCATGTCCATCCGTCCAGAGCCCTGAGGGCTCCTGGCCATATCCCTTTGCCTTCCAGACTGCTCTTTCCTGTGCGGAACACAAATTCTGCATTTCACACAACTTCTGTGTGTTGATGGTATTGAATACCATCAGTTGTGTGGTGTCTGTCGGTATGGGGGTAGCAGCTGCTAACTTAGCAGCTTCGTCTGCTCGGCTGTTACCAAGTGATACTGGGTCTTGACTATATGTATGTGCTTTACATTTGATAACAGCCACTCTGTCGGGTTCCTGTATCGCTGTTAGAAGCCTTTTTATGTGAGCTGCATGCGCTATCGGTGTACCAGCTGCCGTCATGAAATTTCTGAGGCGCCATAGGGCTCCGAAATCATGGACTACCCCGAATGCGTATCTAGAATCGGTGTAGATATTGGCTGACTTACCCTTAGCCAATTCACATGCTCTGGTTAGGGCGACCAGTTCAGCAACCTGGGCTGAGTGAGGTGGGCCTAGCGGTTCCGCTTCTATGGTGTCTTGGTCATCTACGACTGCGTATCCAGTACACAAGTCTCCCGAGTCTGACTGTCTGTGACAACTACCGTCCGTGTAGAACGTGAGTTCTGCATCTTCCAGTGGATTGTCACTGATGTCAGGCCTTGCGGTAAAATTTTGGGTCAAATATTCCATACAATCATGTGTATCTTCCTTTGTATTAAATCCTCCTTCCCCAGCACTCTCACCTTCCACCCTTTGTGCATGACCAGGCACACCTGGGAGATATGTTGCAGGATTTAATGCACTGCATCTCCTTATGGTGATGTTTACTGGGGCCATTAGCGCCAATTCCCATCTTGTAAACCTTGCTGATGAGACGTGTCTGGTTTGGGCAGAATTCAATAAGGCTGACACTGCATGTGGTGTATGGATTGTGAGGTTGTGGCCTAGCACGACATCTTCGCTTTTTGTTACTAGCAATGCTATTGCAGCAACGCTTCGCAAGCATGTGGGGAGGGATCGCGCTACCGTGTCTAGCTGAGCGCTGTAGTATGCAACTGGCCTGCTGGCATCACCGTGTTTTTGGGTTAGTACACCTGCTGCGCAACCAGCACTTTCTGTTCCGTATAGTTCAAAGGGTTTCCCATAGTCTGGCATACCTAGTGCTGGCGCCTGCGTTAGGCACTGTTTGAGTCTCTCAAATGCTGTTTCGGATTCGTCAGTATGCGAAATCCTATCAGGTTTGTTTGAGGAGACCATTTCCTGCAAAGGTAACGCCAATATGGAAAACCCTGGGATCCAATTACGGCAATACCCACACATTCCTAAAAACGTTCTGATCTGTTGCTGGGTTTGTGGTAGAGTCATGTCTCTAATTGCTTGGATTCTATCAGCGGTCAGGTGTCTCAGTCCTTGTGTTAGACAGTGTCCCAAATATTTTACCTTAGTTTGGCATAATTGCAACTTGTCTTTGGAAACCTTGTGTCCTGTGTCTGAAAGATGAAACAGGAGCTGTTTCGTATCCTTCAGGGATGCTTCCAATGAATCAGAACACAGTAGTATATTCATCCACATACTGTATCAATACTGATCCACTCTCTGGTTGGAAAGACTGTAAACAATCATGCAAAGCCTGAGAAAATATACTTGGACTATCTATGAAACCTTGGGGTAGTCGAGTCCACGTGTATTGGACTCCTCTGTATGTGAATGCAAACAAATATTGGCTGTCAGGGTGCAGAGGTACCGAAAAGAAAGCGGAGCAGAGGTCAATAACAGTGAAAAATTTGGCAGTGGGAGGAATTTGCATTAGGATGACAGCTGGATTTGGCACTACGGGGAACTGACTCTCAACTATTTTGTTAATCCCCCTTAGATCCTGCACTAGCCTGTAACCCCTCCCCCCACTCTTTTTAACAGGGAAGATGGGACTATTGGCAGTGCTGGACGTTCTTACCAGAATGCCCTGTTGTAGCAAGCGCTCTATTACTGGGAAAACTCCTAACTCCACCTCTAGCTTCAGAGGATACTGTGGGATTTTTGGAGCTATCCTACCATCTTTTACTTGTACAACTACTGGAGCTACGTTTGCCATTAATCCAGTGTCCTGTCCGTCTTTTGTCCAAAGTGACTCTGGTATTTGAGATGTCATCTCTTCTACTTGGGATGGATTCCTATTTGTCATAATGGTATGTGACATTAATTTTGACGGGGAGTCTAACATGTCTCGTACTTCCTGAGCGTGATTCTCAGGTATGTCCAAGAATACACCTTCAGGAGTACAATAAATGACGCACCCCATTTTACACAGTAAGTCTCTTCCCAGGAGATTGGTCGGTGCCGATGCAGCCAGCAAAAAGGAATGCTTGGTACGTAAAGGCCCTATTGTAATCTCGGCTGGTTTGCTAACAGGGTAATGCTGGACTACTCCTGTTACTCCCATGGCTGGAATGGTCCTACCAGTGGTTCTCATGCCCACTGTCGAATTTATCACTGACTTGGCCGCCCCTGTGTCTACAAGAAAGTTTAAAGTTTTACCAGCTACATTGATTGCAATCTCTGGTTCACTTCCAAGACTGGCAATCAATTTAACCGGCTGCAGATTACAGGTATGGCCACACCCCTATTGGGTATGCTGACCTCCCTGAATCCCGCTGGCAGCAACTACTTGTGAGGGAGTTAGCTGGGAACTACCAGAGGCATGCCAATCTCTGTTCGGGGGGTATCTTTTTGTTTCCCCTGTATGTGGCTCAAAACTCCGCCTCTGTGGACCCTGCTCCCAATGTCTTGTGTTGTGTCGTTGTCTAGGGGGTTGAAAAGATCTTTGTACACTCTTTGTTCTACAGTCTCGTGCATAGTGTCCCTGTCTGTTACAGGAATAACAAGTTATTTCAGTTGACTTACTTACAGGATTCGATGGTACATACGCAGGCTGCTTTGTGGTCAGCGCCTGTATACTTACTGACATTAACTTATCACTTTGCGATTCTCTGTGCCTGGTGATGTTTCTGTCGTGATCAATAGCAGCCTCTCTCAAAGTGGACACTGACAGACCTCGCCAACATGGTTGCGTGGTCTGTACCCTAGCCTTTAATGTTTCCATTAAACCATCCATCAGTACAGATACTGCTACTTCTTGGTGGTTTGGGTTGGTCCTAATGTCTTCTATACCAGTGTATTTTGCCATTTCTAATAGTGCCCGGTGAAAATATTCTGTTGCCGTTTCGGACTCTTTTTGTCTAATGGAGAATATTTTGTTCCATTTAACAACGGCTGGGAAATACTCCTTTAGCTGTAAATTTATCCTTTTTACGTTATCTTTGTTGTACACATCTGAAAGCGGCACATCTTTATCTAGTCCACAATCAGCCAAGAATTGAACTGAGTCGACATTTGAAGGTAAACAAGCTCTTAGCAGTATCTGCCAATCTTTGTTGTTGGGCTCTACAGTGTTCCCTAGATCCCTGATGTATTTTTGGCTAGCGACTAAGTCTTTCCTGGGGTCAGGAAATTCGGACACTATGGTTCTTAATTCCATTCGGGAAAATGGAGTGTACATGGCAATGTTCCTTATGGGAGTGGCTCCTGATGCATCTGTTTTCCCATTGGGAACTGCTATTACTCTAACAGGGTTAACTCTAACAACCTCATTCTGTGTAGATTCTACAGCTTGTGGTGAAATTGTTTCGGTATAATGCATGGTGCCGTACTTACCCGTTGACACGACCTCACCTATCCCTCCGCTAGGGGCCTTCACTAATCTCGTGAGTGGTGCAGTTCCTACTGTGGTTTCTGATATGGTGGCCGCTAGAGAGAGCGCTGAAATTGTTGCCGAATCGTCTTCTTGATCACATTCCTGAGGAAAGTTCAGAACAGGGTACAACTTGCACGGGTCAATAATTGCATGGGTTACTTGGTTAACATCATTAACATTTACAAGGTTGCTAAGAGTTTGTGTTTTACGCCCCAGTGCGTTTTTCTCCGCAATCAACTTCTCTCCTGCAATGTATGGTGGAGGCGGGGCTGTGGCTATCAGTTTCCTTACTGCCCCAGATCCCGCCGCCAGAGCCAAACCTCTCTGTATCTCACCTTCCTGTTGCCATAACTGTAAATAATCATGATGCTGGATTCGTCTCTTTGTTGATTTTATGAGACATATCCTCCTCCTTAAATTTTGTAACACTACTGGACTGAAGCTACCTATTCTTGGGAATTTCTCCCTGTCTTGTACAGTCATTCTCTCCCATTCATCACATAAAACCTCTGTGTGACTTCCGTATTTCTCACACATGATGTACCTTGCCGACCCGACTGGACGGTTCTCTGAATCAACCCGAACCGAGGTTGATCGCCCCCTACCTGAACAACTGGCCCCCATAATCTGCAGGTGTTGCTTACTACTCCTTTGATCTTTATATCACGGTCTTCAGCGAACCCTTACAGCAAACCAAATTATTCAAAATAGGCCGGCGGTGGCGGTTTACCGAGTACCCCACTCACTCGCCCACCTCGACCAATACGACCTGATTACACCGATATGGTGCTGGCGTACTCGATACAGGGCCCTACCAGAAACCTTCTGTTTACTGGAACATATGAGGGTTACCCGCAGGACACTTACTCTTTCCAGTAAAGGTGGGGTTGTTAGATAGTTCCTGAGTGACCAGCGAACTTCCCTTCAAAAATAAAAATTTACACAAATCACGTCAGAATGTACAACTAGCGTTTATGACTTTTGTACGCAAAATGATACTAGTCAGGTTTACTAATGCACACAATGACGTGCGGTACAATCGTTCAGTACATAAACACTACCTGTTATGTACTGAGAGATCAGTGGAATCGAAAATTTCGGCTGCGAATTCCTTCAGCCAGAGCTTATATGGCCTATATGGGTTTTGCACCAACCCCCGGGGTTGTGCCTCTTACCTTTATAGCGGACCTCTTTGTCTCCTTATGACCTCCTGGTCTTGTACGACCTCCTGGTCTGACCTCCTGGTCTTGTCCTGGTCCGCTATACTCTAATGCTCAAATATTATTATGTTTAACCAGGAATGCCTCCCTAGCCACCGTATATGTCACTTACACGTATGTCCCTTACGAGTACCCGATTTCTTTTTTTTGGTTCAACCTCTAAGTTATATAAACTTATGCGATAAAAACACACTCACTCAACACATGTACACTTTTGTTTCTATATCTATTTCTGCGCAGAAATTTTCTTCAGCCCAGCTGTGTTACCAATTAGGAGCAGGATCTGTTAAACTAAATTTCAGATTTTCCAAAAATAGACTTGCGTTATTTATCGCCTTTTGCGCTATTTACCGCTTAGCGCTAACTATCGCCTTTGCGTTAATTATCGCTTTGCGCTAAAATTCAACTTTTCGTGATTTGAGCTATGTGGGCGTAACCGGACGCTCCGTTGCGTAATGTACGCTGCGTGCGTCGGCCTTTGAATTGCGTACGCTAGTCTTTGTTAGAGACACGTGTACGCAATGCAAAGATCCACCGTAACACAATAAACTTTTATCAATGTAGACGATCCCTGATCATCTACCGCGTACCCCACTGGCTTTGCCTTATCTCCCAGGCAAACCTGTGTGTTTCTCTACACTTTTAACTATTACCTCTATTCTTAAACTATAAAATAACAGCAAGTCTCTTTTAGCACTTTTCTATCAACTATAAAATTGGCAAACAGGATAGTGATATACGAAAATGAAAAAAGAAATGCAGATATATGTATGCGTGCGTGTGTACGCAAGACAGAAGACAAATAAACAGTTTTTAAAAGACACAAGCGTTTTGTTCTTACCTCCGGTTCCCGGATTCCTTCAGCACTCTTTATCTAAGTGAAGCAGACGCTTATCCCGTCAGCACTGCGAGACAACCTCCCACCCTTTGCTGGGGGATAATGTCTGCTGATCTACCTAGTGCAGATATGTGAAGGACAGGACGAGCCTCCAATTGATAAAGCTGAATCTATTTATCGTACTTATAACCATATATGAGGTCTAAGAACACTATACGCTGACTACGTAAGAAGTACCGTAAGGGTACGCTACTTGCGTAACGATCGCTCAGCCGTAGGCGAGACGCTCAAGCGTCGCGTTCGCTCACGGCCCAGAGATCACAGACTGGCACACTATTGGCTACAGACAAACGTAATGATTCGCTATGGCGTAGCGGACGCTCGAGACCACGAGGAGATCACCAGCGGCGCAGACGCTCACAACGCTATACCTTGATATCTATACCTTTAACAATGAGATACACAATATACCTTTATGTAGAGACAGTGTGTAAGTGCAACCTGGTGTAACCTGATTAACTACAAAGCTGCTTGAGCGTCACCGACGCTCTGTGAACACTTAACACTATGAGAAAATACACAGATACTTGTTTAGGGTCCAAAGCCTATTAAATGTATTATAACTAATATACTTGTAAAAAGGAATCACAGTACAAATGATACACTACAATATAACAGAGACTTCCTAACCAAATAACTACACTATAAATACAATACAATTCGAGATACTTTAAGGAAAATACGAGAGAAAGAGTAGAGAGAGAGAGAGAGAGAGAGAGAGATGAGATGAGAGAGATGGCTCACAGTAAGACAATATGATCACGGAGAAAAACTTACGCACAAGGGGAAACTATCGCATGCGCCTGGACATCCAGCACCCGATTTTCAGCAATGAGAACCGTTGAAGAGTGAGAGCTGGATGTGGTCGGCCTGCCTATTTATGCCCCACACACAATGCAATCTAATGGTCCCTACAATCTGTTCGTCCATTGGACACAGGAATTCGGCTTCGCACTATAACAAGAGGTCACAGGTTGATTCATACAGGTGGGCTGTGACGATTTCAAACAGCTCAGGTGGGTGGGAAACTGGGTTTCCCGCCGCATACCTGAGTAAGAGTAAATAATAGTAATGGACATAAACTTCTTATGTCCATAACTATTCGCACGAGCGATTAATACGCTCCAAACCCACACCGGAATATTGCTATTTAAATACTCTTCCGATGGGTACCAAACACTACTGTATGACTCCTGTTAGACCCTTCCTACAATACAAAGAGGGATCCCTCCGTTCAGGGACATTCTATATTAACCAAACTTTCAGAATCTATCAAAGGGACCATGATCTATAAACTACGTTAATTGTGGAAATATGTAACGATTGGGTCGCACGCTACGACTACATACTCTTTACCGTAAATACGCATACCGATGCGAGCGGGTGCACGCATCAGTGAGTATGCGCTATCACGGGAAAGCGCACGCATGCGCAGCGCGGACCAGCGTGAGGTGCAAATATGGCAGCATGTATAGGGATATTTTTCTGACTTTGACAACCCATATCCTCATCCTGGTGTACTTCAACAGTGACATCTTCAATTTGACTATTAGGAACTGGACTGCGGGTGCTCCTTCCAGCACTTGAAGGGGGCGTGCAAATAGTGGAAGGCGCCACCTCTTCCCGTCCAGTGTTGGGAAGGTCAGGCATCACAACCGACACAATTGGACTCTCCTTGGGGATTTGTGATTTAGAAGAACGCACAGTTCTTTGCTGTGCTTTTGCCAGCTTAACTCTTTTCATTTTTCTAGCGAGAGGATGAGTGCTTCCATCCTCATGTGAAGCTGAACCACTAGTCATGAGGAACATAGGAGAGGGCCTCAGCCGTTCCTTGCCACTCCGTGTCGTAAATGGCATATTGGCAAGTTTACGCTTCTCCACAGACGATTTTAATTTTGATTTTTGGGTCATTTTACTAAACTTTTGTTTTTTGGATTTTACATGCTCTCTACTATGTCATTGGGCATCGGACTTGGCAGATGACGTTGATGGCATTTCATCGTCTCGGCCATGACTAATGGCAGCAGCTTCAGCACGAGGTGGCAGATCTTGATCTTTCCCTATTTTACCCTCCACATTTCTGTACTCCATTTTTTAATGTGTGGAATTATATGCCAGTAATATATCAATAGCAATTGCCTACTGTACCGTACTGCTATATATTTTATACTGGTGGTCAGCAAAATTATGCACTGTCCTCCTACTATATATACTACGCAAAACTTAAATGCACCACAGGTATGGATGGATAGTATACTTGATGACACAAAGGTAGGTAGAGCAGTGGACTACTGTACCGTACTGCTATATATTATATACTGGTGGTCAGCAAAATTATGCACTGTCCTCCTACTATATAAATACTGCGCAAAACTTAAATGCACCACAGGTATGGATGGATAGTATACTTGATGACATAGAGGTAGGCAGAGCAGTGGACTACTGTACCGTACTGCTATATATTATATACTGGTGGTCAGCAAAATTATGCACTGTCCTCCTACTATATATACTGTGCAAAACTTAAATGCACCACAGGTATGGATGGATAGTTTACTTGATGACACAGAGGTAGGTAGAGCAGTGGACTACTGTACCGTACTGCTATATATTATATACTGGTGGTCAGCAAAATTATGCACTGTCCTCCTACTATATATTAGTGATGAGCAGGTTCGGTTTTACTCGGTTCTACTCGGTTCTCAAAACGGCATCTTATTGGCTCACGGATGTCACGTGTTTTGGATAGCCAATAAGATGCCGTTATGAGAACCGAGTAAAACCGAACCTGCTCATCACTACTATATATATACTGTGCAAAACTTAAATGCACCACAGGTATGGATGGATAGTATACTTGAAGACACAGAGGTAGGTAGAGCAGTGGACTACTGTACTGTACTGCTATATATTATATACTGGTGGTCAGCAACATTATGCACTGTCCTACTATATATACTGCGCAAAACTGAAATGCACCTTAGGTATGGATGGATAGTATACTTGACGACACAGAGGTAGGTAGAGCAGTGGACTACTGTACCGTACTGCTATTTATTATATACTGGTGGTCAGCAAAATTATGCACTGTCCTCCTACTATATATATACTGCGCAAAACTTAAATGCACCACAGGTATGGATGGATAGTATCCTCTAGGGAGAGACAACAAAGTACAGAGGACACTGCACAAGTAATCAACAATTCATCAATATAATTGTAGGGAAACCAACCAGTGAAAATAATCAATTTGCCTTTCTTTTATGAGAAGGCCCAAAATTATATCAGGTTGGAGGTGCGCCACTAAGCTGAGGTTACAGTATATATTTCTAGGGGTGATTAGTGTAGACCACTAGTGGGTACTACACTAAAAAAGAAGCTTAGTGTGTGGCGCACTCTTTTGCTAAAGGAAACTTGGTAACTTTTCACAGATTAATATAATATGTAGAGATAATTAGTAATAATTGTAACAGCTATTACAATATGCTGCTACTATCAAATCATGTGAACAGATTACTTCCTCATTAATAGGTATAATCGCTGAGAGATACAGAGTCCCAGGTGTATGGTGACGGTTTCCCTTTCTGCTGTTGTTCCATATACCGTGGTTAATACCTTGGCAGTGAATGGAAACAATGAGCCGGGAAGAGCCGTCCACCTGGAGACAGAAAGGACAGAGCAGTGCGAATAGGCAATATTGACAGCCATTAGCATAACTAATTCTCAATAATATATCACCAAGCTTGATAACAAAATAATTTTTCTGCCCCTACTATTCCGGCAATTTAACCAGTATCTAAACATCTTAAATTTGGGGCTACTATTTTTCAAAGGTTCTACTCTCAGGCTATCAAATATACCCATGTGCCTGGACATAGAGATTTATTTTAAATGATGAAATAAAAGTTACATTTTATTAACTAATAAACATTACAAAAGAGTGCGCCACACACTAAGTTTCTTTTTTAGTGTAGTACCCACTAGTGGTCTACACTAATCACCCCTAGAAATATGGATGGATAGTATACTTGACGACACAGAGGTAGGTAGAGCAGTGGACTACTGTACCGTACTGATATAATACTGGTGGTCACTGGTCAGCAAAATTCTGCACTGTCCTCCTACTATATACTACAATGCAGCACAGATATAGAGCATTTTTCAGGCAGAGAATGTAGATATTTTCAGCACACTGAGCACAGATATTTGCAAGCACACTGAGCACAGATATTTGCAGCACACTGAGCACAGATATTTACAGCACACTGAACACAACTGAGAGAACGCTGCACACGTCCTCTCCCTATCATCTCCAATGCACGAGTGAAAATGGCGGCAGCGCGCGTCTCTTTATATAGAATACGATTCTCGCGAGAATCCGACAGCGGGATGATGACGTTCGGGCGAGCTCAGGTTAACCGAGCAAGGCGGGAAGATCCGAGGCTGCCTCGGAAACGTGTAAAATGGGTGAAGTTCGGGGGGGTTCGGATTCTGAGGAACCTAACCCGCTCATCACTAATAATTAGTAACGCAATCTACAGTATATTTAGTCACTTACAGTACTTCAGTACCAATTGGACATTAATACTACTGTATATTATTAGCATATTCATTACAGCATAATAATAAATAGTATAGTCATTACTTAATCTCAGAAGTAGTCAAATACATTAATCAGAATTTGTAACAAACATTTACACTCAGCACAAACGCACTGTAACATACTTTAGCTGTATCCACTTCTGTTTTCAATGAAAATAAACCATATGTTTAGAATTTTTCTGCAAATTTTTTTTTTAGCTTTGCCTTTTATTTACTGGAGAGCTGGCAATCTCTGTAGGAACACAGTCACCCTATCATTATAAGCTTTAGGCGCTACAACGGGTGGTCTTCAGTATGCCGAATGCCGGAATCCCGACACCCGGCATACCGGCAGCTATTCTCCCTCGTGCGGGTCCACGATCCCCCTGGAGGGAGAATAAAATAGTGTGGCGCGCATAGCGCCTCACTGTGCCTGCAAGGGGCTCCTTTGCGCTCGCCCCGCTGTCGGTATGCCGGCGGTCGGGATCCCGGCACCGGTATGCTGGTCGCCGGGAGCCCGAGCGCCGGCATACCGTACTACACCCGCTACAACAGAAGGAATGGCATCTGTAAGGTTACATACAGCCTAATATTAACTTCGATTAACTTGGTTTTCATGAACAGTGCCATCATAACCAGTTAATAAACGTGTAATGAGCAACATTTGACATCTACTTAATTCTTAATAAAGAGGTTCACAAATGCAGCATGGATAAACTGAAAACCTGGATCGTTGGGGTGCATTTAGGACCGCGTTTGAGAACCTCTGGCTTAATTCATTAGTATGGTGACCACTACTATTTATTTTCAGTTAAATAAAAGAAATTGATGAGGTTTAATATTGTAAGTTGACCACTAAATGTTAAAATAGAGGTGAACTGAGAGTGTATGGTGTTTTGCCAAACCAAAGCTTGGTCCGCCATTATTGACATTAGGTCACATTTTCAACCACAAAATGTTATCCCTTCCAAACAGTGCTGACTGGCCACACTCCCTCTCCTGCATGTAAAAATACCATATTTATGTCCATAACCTGTGTTTATGACAGGTATGCATCTGATTCCCTAACACCTGAATCAGCCATGCATGTTTCTATAGTATAAAGGTCCGGATTCTGAGTTGTACGCACAAGCTACACAGCTGCGATTGTTCAGGCAATGGACTTGCTCATGATCTCAGTGAAGCAGCCACTCAGGAAAGAATACAGATGCCCACTGGAGCCATTGCTCAGCAACTGCATACACATATGAAGCATCCACGCAGAAATTAGGAACTCTGACTACTCGAGACTGGCCGTGGCAGTAACGACGTTGGTGCCATGTTTCTCTTAAGTACATGACAGCAGCTGGAGGCAAAAACATGCCCCAAAATTGGTCTCACTCTGTTAATAAATCCTCACTGCGAACGGCATTGCAAAAGTACCTTGGTGCAGTCACACATTGCAGTCCCTGCGCATGTGCAGTCTGCCAATAATTGCTCAGTTGCGTGAACATTGGAATTGTGTACAATTCTGAATCAGGCCCAAAATAGGCAAGTTTGTGACTGTAGAGTGTAATGTTTTCTGCTTATGTTTCTCAAATGTGTTGTATTTATTTATTACTTGTGTATTTTTGTTGTATTATTCAATTATAGACATATGCAAAAAAAAACAACAACACAAACAGGAAGGTCCATTTCATTCAGTTAAAGTAACTGCTGCTACTTAGAAATAGATTTGAACAAATAACATCTTGTGTAGTATTATTATGCAAAAAGCAACAATTGTACATATTTCTGCTTTACAGAGGAGACTTTACCACACTGTTCAAGGTGCAACAGGGCCTCTCTTATCTGGGGCCTCCTCATGATTAAATATATATATATTTATATATAACACAAGGTCCCCTCAGAAGCCTGGGGAAGAAACATGGCACTGCAGGACTGCTGTGAAAGTGAAAAACTTTACTACAACGTTTCGGGACACAGAGTCCCTTCGTCAGGTATACAGCACCCGCTACTGGTAGATTTTTGGTGCAGTGCGGTTTACATGCGTTTTATATGAGTGGTCTTCAGTATGCCGACTGTCGGGATCCTGGCGCACAGTGGGGGTTATTCCGAGTTGTTCGCTCGTTGCCGATTTTCGCTATACTGCGATTAGTCGCTTACTGCGCATGTGCAAGGTTCGCAGAGCGGATACGCTTAGTTATTTTACACAAAAGTTAAGTATTTTACTCACGGCATAACAAAGCTTTTTCATCGCTGTGCTGATCGTAGTGTGATTGACAGGAAGTGGGTGTTTCTGGGCGGAAACTGGCCGTTTTATGGGAGTGTGCGGAAAAATGCAGGCGTTCGAGTCGCAAAACGCAGGAGTGGCTGGAGAAATGGGAGAGTGGTTGGGCAAATGCTGGGTGCGTTTGTGACGTCAAACCAGGAACGAAAAGGACTGAGCTGGTCGCAATGGCTGAGTAAGTCTGGAGCTACTCAGAAACTGCTAAGAAATTTCTATTTGCAATTCTGCTAATCTTTTGTTCGCAATTCTGCTAAGCTAAGATACACTCCCAGAGGGCGGCGGCTTAGCGTGTGCAATGCTGCTAAAAGCAGCTAGCGAGCGAACAACTCGGAATCACCCCTAGTATACCGGCGCCGGAATCCTGACAGCCAGCATACCGACACTTTTTCTCCCTCGTGGGGGTCCACGACCCCCCTGGAGGAAGATTAAAATAGCATGGCGCGCATAGCGCGCCACCATGACCGTTTCGAGTGCAGCGAGACCGCAAGGGGCTCATTTGCGCTCGCCACGCTGTCGGTATGCTGGCGGTCGAGCTCCTCGCGCCGGTATGCTGGTCGCCGGGAGCCCGGCGGCCGGCATACCATAGTTCACCCGTTTTTATATATATATATATATATATATATATATATATATATATTAGAAAAGTACTTTCATAGATCAGTGCGCTTATCCACCGTTCGGGAGTCTCTTCTAAGGGTCAGCAAATAACAGTCTCGTAAAGTCTCAATCCGTCACTGTCCCCAGTGAACGTATCAGGACCATCTAGGCCTTGTGAGCACACTCCAAACTTCCTGGCGGCAGCTCAGTTCTTCAGAAAATGACCTGGGTAAGTTCAGTCAATGAATTTCTAAAAAAGTAGGGGAGAAGAACAAGCGCCTTATGGTGCAGTAATTTAATCAATAATGTATTGCAGACACGCCAATAGAAAATTCCGTACCGGATGAAAACTTGTATCAAGGCCTATCAGTTTCTTGTCCAATAACTGCTCTCCACCTGTATATCAGGAGACATAGATCATCGCCATATAGTGTAATACCTTAGTAGATCAACCGGGGGTCCCTCCCCTATATGTCATGCGTACCAAATCAAATGCTTTAACCATACATATCGGATAAACCTTTATCCAAATGGCCCAATCCAGTCCCGTATAAAGCAATATCAGACTACCTTGTATCATAAAACCAAAAGTATTTTAATACACAACAAATAAAACATAAAAAGCTTAGCTTAGTGATAGAAGCAGTCAGTAGGTAGGTAGGTCAATCAGTCTCAACGCGTTTCACCTGTTCAGGCTTCCTCAGGAGAATACAGAACCTAACAGTATGCATATATTTATAGCTAATGTCCCTTAGATGCTGTAATTACTTCCGGTTCACGTCATTTCCGGAACCGGAAGTTACGCTCAATGTAAACAAACCTTAAAAAAAGAATTGACCATACATAAAGAAACATTGGTGAATCAGTGGTTATAAAACACAAAACAGGTCCCAAGTCCAAATCAAACAAGCAGTGAACTGCTGAGTGACGCTGACTTCCTCTTCATATTGCATGGATCTTGCTACAGATCGCAGAGGGTACTGCAGCAAGTATTTTGTTATTTATATATATATATATATATATATATATATGTGTGTGTGTGTGTGTGTGTGTGTGTGTGTGTGTGTATATATATATATATATATATATATATATATATAATACTGGAATTCCACCAAAGTGGAAGGGGCACTCACAAAAATAAAAGACATACATAAAGTCATATCTCATAAAATAGTTCACTTGTTGGATCATCTGTTGCACCAACTCGCCCTTGATCGACGTTTCGACCCTATATCTGGGTCTTTTTCAAGATAGGCAGATTCGGTAAAGGTTCAGAAAATTCACAGATGTAAGTATTACAACATCAATAGAGATCTACAAAAGATATGAAACATAAAAACACACTTAGTGCCTCCCAGGCCCCATTGTTGCAAAATAAATACTTCTTTACTACCCAAAGCACACTCATAGTGCACTCATCCAATACACCTTAAGCCCAGTGGGTAAATACAAACATACTTCAGTGGTCACCCACTATATATATGCACACATATATATATATACACTGCTCAAAAAAATAAGGGGAACACTAAAATAACACATTCTAGATCTGAATGAATGAAATATTCTTATTAAATACTTTGTTCTTTACATAGTTGAATGTGCTGACAACAAAATCACACAAAAATTATCAATGGAAATCAAATTTATTAACCCATGGAGGTCTGGATTTGGAGTCACCCTCAAAATTAAAGTGGAAAAACACACTACAGGCTGATCCAACTTTGATGTAATGTCCTTAAAACAAGTCAAAATGAGGCTCAGTAGTGTGTGTGGCCTCCACGTGCCTGTATGACCTCCCTACAACGTCTGGGCATGCTCCTGATGAGGTGGCGGATGGTCTCCTTAGGGATCTCCTCCCAGACCTGTACTAAAGCATCCGCCAACTCCTGGACAGTCTGTGGTGCAACGTGGCATTGGTGGATGGAGCGAGACATGATGTCCCAGATGTGCTCAATTGGATTCAGGTCTGGGGAACGGGCGGGCCAGTCCATAGCATCAATGCCTTCGTCTTGCAGGAACTGCTGACACACTCCAGCAACATGAGGTCTAGCATTGTCTTGCATTAGGAGGAAGCCAGCCATGATATCTAGGAGGTCAGAGGGCTAGGCTGAAGGGATAGTGCTGGTGGTCCCCTGTGCAAAACCAACCATCGACTCTACTAATTATCTTTATTATAAAAATGGCATACTGTAACAATGCTTGGACTGTGCACACTCCTGTCCTATTTTTCACTCTTTCCTCCTCCCCTTTGTATATTTCTGAAAAACTATTGTGTCATGTTTTTCTATTCTTCTGAATGGTTGACATCATCACACACACATATTTTGGGGAGGGAGAGAGTGAGAGAGGCACAGGGAGAACTATTGACAATGTTTTACAAAAGTAGAACTTGGGATACATCTGTTTTTTTTTTTTGTACTAAAAATAACTAATTGGTAGTTGTTCATTACATTACTAGATCCAACGTGTTCCTACTTAGTAACAAAGGAGCTGGCTACACATGAAACAAGTTTGGTATAATCGCTTGTCAGAAATTATGACAGAAGTTATACTATAGCTATGGAAAAAAAATACATTTATTTTAAAACATTATATTGTTTTTTTCCCTACATTATGAAAAAGTCTAAAAATAATGTTTCAGCTGGAGACAAGTAGCTTCATCATATTTAGTTTTCTTTCATGGATTAACCAGATAAAAGTAAATGAGTGGCCAAAGTAAATCATCATTTTCCTCATGTTTTCCTAGATTTGCAAAGGAATAAGAACATGAGGATATGAGCCACCAGTCACGACAATCTCCTATGCCTACTGGGCTTATACATTTGCCATGTGTGTGTGCCCACTGGCGTATCTATAATGGGTGCAGTGTGTGGTGCACACGTGCCTCTGGGTCCAGTGGGTACCACACTGCTCACCCTGCACCCATTTTTTCAATATCTACATCTCTGTAGTCCAATGGCAGTGAATATGAGCCCTAGGGTGCGTGCAGGTCTCCAGGAAGATGGAGTGGTGGCACTATGCCATTTTCCCAGAGACCTGTGCAACACCTAGTGCTCAGAGTCACTGCCGCTGCCTGCTAGAGAGGAGGGTTCCGGAAGTAGACTGCAAACGGGACATCTTTTCTCTTAACATGACCCTGTGTGTGCATCCTGTGAGGAATGAAAGAGGATGCCAAAGATCCATTGCCCTCAATCCATCAAACCTTCCATGAGATGGACTACCAGAAGCGATGCCATTAAGGGCCTAATTTAAGTTTGATTGCAAAACAACATTTTCCTCTAATGGGCAAAACCATGTGCAGTGCAGGTGGGGCAGATATAACATGTGCAGAAAGAGTTAGATTTGGGTGGGGTGTGTTCAATCTTAAATCTAAATTGCAGTGTAAAAATAAAGCAGCCAGTATTTACCCTGCACAGAAACGAAATAACCCACCCAAATTTAAAAATAAATACTTTCCAAAAGAATGCTGTTCTTTGTCAGTTAATCCTTCATGTTTAATAGCTCAAAGCAGAAATGTATGATGAGTCCATCAACAATTCAGCAAGCATATCTTTTATGTAACGTTTTACAAACACATCCTAGCAAAACTAGCATGCAGCATGTATTATGTCCATGTATACATTGTGCCAAAGTTTAATAAAATAAATTTACATGGTTTAAGTAAATAATTAGGTGTTTTAGATGCCAATAGAAATTCTGTAAATATGCATATTATGAGGAGAAATGCATCACATAAGTAGCCTGTACCTTGATGGAATAAAAATATCCAGTCCTAACAATAGATTAATTTCATAGCCATTTTACCAGGGCTACAGGACTACCATCCCTATGGCATGCAGAAAATAAGCAATGTAGTCAAATTGATGCTTTATCGACAAAAGGCATAACTTTTTCAATGCAACTTAATAAATTGCTAGATACATGACAAGAATGGGCATAGGTCCAGTTTTCCTACCCAACAGTTTGGGTCATTCCTGCCTCCACAAGTATGGTTATAGCATTGAATTGTGGTGATTGTGTCTTTGAAGCAGGTGGCAACGTCATAGGCTGTGTGGCATGAAGTGCAAGTGATGCAGAGAAGCAAGATGTAGATGGCAAAGAGGTTGGATCACTGGTTTGATATTAAAGCTACCAGGTAGGTCTGCTTGGCAGGAGAAGAGCAGTGTTGTAAAACAAAATAATACATTTCCAGTGAGAAACATGTGCATTGCAGCCACATTTGTTCCACTGATTCTCAGAAATGCTTGAGCACTTTTATAGGGGTGTAGTATGGCTGACCGGTGGTCGCCTGACCACCGGTCAGCTTACCGACGCCGGGATCCCGGCAGCATACCGACGCGGGGAGGGGCGAGTGCAGCAAGCCCCTTGCGGGCTCGCTGCACTCGCCACGCTGCGGGCTCGGTGGCGACCTGCGGTCGCCACGGGTTCTATTCCCACTCTATGGGTGTCGTGGATACCCACGAGTGGAAATAGTCCCTGTTGGTCGGCATGCCGACCATCGGGAAAGTGAGCCGTCGGGCTCGTGGAGGAGGTCATGTGACTGTCGGTCAGCTGACCGGCGGTCACATGAATACCACCCCTTTTATAGGTGGCAGGTATGTTTACTGTGCACTGGTAGCTGGACCTGCTTTGTCATAAGCCAAAGTGAGTGTGCTGGTGTACAGAAAGGCAGTCAAGTCAGGAAGTCAGGGTAATTGCAGGAGAGAGGAACAGCTTTAGTAAAATGCAATAAAAGCTTTTATGTGGCATTGTGTGTAGTGGGTGAGCATGAGGTAAGTTCAGTAGCGGATCTTGCCACGGGCAAGCAGGACTTTTGCCCGGGGCGCCGCCTTCCGGAGGGCGCTGGCGCCTTCCGGAGGGCGCCGCACCATGGCAAGATCCGCCACTGCTGTGCCCTCCGCTGCCCGCTGTGTCCCCTGGCTGTGTCCCCTATGAAGGGAACTAGACGCTACGCGTCTAGTTTCCCTTCGTGGAGAGGACCTTTGCTGAGCGGTGCGCGATGACGTCATCACGCACCGCACAGCAAAGGTCCTCTCCACGAAGGGAACTAGACGCAACGCGTCTAGTTTCCCTTCGTGGAGAGTACCTTTTGCTGTGCGGTGCGCGATGACGTCATCGCGCACCGCTCAGCTTTTAAGCGGCGCTACTACTGTACAGGGGGCGTAAATGACCACGCCCCCTGTATTAAGCCACGCCCACATTTCCTGCCCGGGGCGCAGAGAGGGCTCGAACCGGCCCTGGGTAAGTTGATGGTGTAGAAAGGGTTGTTGTCAGAGAATATGAGGGTCATTCTGGAGAAAAGAGAAGTGGAGCAGAAGCAGATGATAAATTCAAGGCAATGTCCATCACAGTGGGTGAAAGATGAAATCCAATGAGAGAGATTAAAGGAGGGTATAAGACAAAGTTTTGTGGTGGAAGAGATGGGATTGTTGCTATCACGTAGTATGAGAGAAGGCTGTGCAAATAACGGGAAACATGCAAGCCAGGCAGTGAAGTCAAGTCAAGGAATTAGAACAGCAACATGGAGGTGGAGTAAAGAGAAGAGACAGATAGTGTGGGCAAAAAAGTATAGAAATAAAGGAAGGGCACAAGGGTTAGGAATTCGGAGTTACAATGGGGAGAAAGTAGAATCCCTACTCCACCACCCATTATATCTCCAGGTTCGGGAAGTGCGGCTAATTGAGATTCCTCACGAGGATAGCAGTCGCATGTCATGCCAAAGACAGATGTGCACACAATATATGAGCCGAAGGGTACATCTGCTCACAGATGCAGCAGTATATACTGTTGGAAATTCTGTGAGTTTTGATTAGAAACATAAAAACATAGAATTTGACGGCAGATAAGAACCACTTGGCCCATCATCTAGTCTGCCCCCTTTTTTTTTTTTTACATAATTTTTTTCTCTAACCTTGTTTGATCCTTATTTCTTTGTAAGGATATCCTTATGTCTATCACATGCATGTTTACATTGCTCCACTGTCTTAGCCTCTACCACCTCTGATGAAAGTCTTTTCCATTTATCCACTACCCTTTCTGTGAAGTAATTTTCCCTCAAATTTCCCCTGAACCTCACCCCCTCCAGTCTCAGTGCATGTCCTCATGTCCTTTTGCTTCTCTTCATTTGGAGACTGTTTCCCTCCTGGACTTTGTTAAAACCCTTGATATATTTGAAAGTTTCTATCATGTCCCCCTTTCCCTTCTCTGCTCCAACATATACAAATTGAGATTTCTTAGTCTTTCTGGGTATGTTTTGTGATGTAGGCCATGTACCATTTTAGTTGCCCTTCTTTGTACAGTTTCTAATGTATTAATATCCTTTTGAATATATGGCCTCCAGAATTGAACACAGTATTCTAGATGAGGCCGTACCAATGACCTATACAGTGGCATTATTACTTCTTTCTTTCTGCTGCTGATTCCTCTCCCAATGCAGCCAAGCATCTGACTAGCCTTCCTCATTGCTTTGTTACATTGCTTACCTTCCTTTAAGTCACCTGAAATAGTGACTCCTAGATCCCTTTCCTCCTCAGTAGTTTCTAGTATAGTGCCATTAATACTATATTTAGCCTTTGGATTTTTGAGACCAAGTGCATGATTTTGCCTTTTTTGGCATTAAACTGCAATTGCCACACTCTTGACTATTCCTCTAGTCTACCTAGATCCTCAATCATTTGTTTTACCCCACCTGGTGTGTCTACCCTGTTGCATACCTTTGCAAAGGCATACTTTCCCTTTAATGCCATTTGCAATGTCACCAATGAAGATATTAAAAAGCACTGGTCCAAGTACAGATCACTGGGGTACTCCACTGGTAACATTTCCCTCCTTTGAATGCACTCCATTTACCACAACTCTATGTTTTCTATCCTTCAACCAAGATCTTATCCATTCAATAATCCTAATATCCAATCCCAAACTTTCATGTTTATTTAGCAGTCTGCGATGTGGAACAGTGTCAAAAGCCTTACTAAAGTCTAGATAAGCTATATCCATGGCTCCACCTTTATCCATCTCTTTAGTTACACAGTCAAAAAAGTCAATAAGATTTGTTTGACATGATCTCCCCCCAGTGAATCCATGCTGTTTGGGATCCTGTAAATTGATGGATTTGAGATAATCTACAACTCTTTCTTTTAAGAGTGTTTCCATCAATTTCTCTACTACCGATGTAAGACTCACTGGTCTGTTGTTGTTTGCCTCTTCCTTGCTTCCACTTTTGTGCAGTGGGACTACGGTTGCTCTTTTCCAGTTCTCTGGAATTACTCCTGCAGAAAATGACTGGTTGAATAATTCTGTCAGTGGTGCTACCAGCACCTCTTTAAGATGTGTGGATAAGATAGGCAGGGGAGCCACTGCCACACCTGCCATAGACTATTTACTACAGAGTTTTGACTATAAAAATAATTAGAATAATACAAAGAAGATATTTATAATATATACTGTTGTATTTTTTATATATTTTATATAGCCAAAACAGTGACGTATACTGGAGCGGTTTGGTAGAGAATGCCAGTGATCAAGATGCCAGTAGTCAGTATTCCGACCACGCAATCCCAATGATCAGAATCCTGACAGGAGAAGGTAAGTATACTTCCCCTAACCGTCCCTCCCTGCAGGCTGAACTTAACACCCCACCCCTGCGCGTCCTAACCCCAACCCTCCGTTGTGGCACTTAAACATGACCTCCACTTCCCACAGCCTAAACCTAACACCCCACAGCCTAACTCTAACCCCCACTGGGTGGTGTGCCTAACCCTAACCCCCCTCCCTGCAGCATGAACCTAACCTCCCCATCATGTAGGTTAACCTTAATCCTCCCCCCCCAGCAGCTTAAATCTAAATTCCACACCACCCCCCGCGCGACTTATCTCTCCAGTGTCCCGGTTCTTGCTTGTTTGGGATTCCTGCACCAGGCACGTGACCCTAATCAGGATGCCAGTGTCAGCATTCCGAGTAGTGTTGGGATCCTGGCATCTGTATTTCAACTGCCGGGATCCCAACCACCGGGATCTTGACTGGATCCCTACCTGAGTATGTAAGGATATGCTCTGCCTTGCCTGCCTCACCTCACCACACATCACTGGAGCATAGAGCTGCAGGGGATATACTGTAGTATGAGAGCTGTTAAACCAGGCTTCTATAATGGTAAGGAGATAAGTGGAATGATGCACGGTTGCTACAAACATAACTTGCATTACAGAGTGCACAGAAAAAGGGGAGGAAGGGTAATGGAGACATGTGAGTAAAGTTGCATGCATTGGAAGTCCAAGGTGGATGGCAAGGTTTGTGATGAAAAGGGAGCTTGAACATATAATGGGGATTGCACATGGCTTAGTTGTTTCCAGCAACCATGGGAAGGAACAGGATGAGGAAGACCTGTGGGTGTCATATATGCATTTGTTTGTGTAGACAAGTGAGTGAGGTGAGTCCAGGGAGAAGTGTTAATTGAGGAAGTAAGTAGCAATAGGAAAATAATGAGGAGGGGGGAGGAAGATCATGCCGGAAAGATCGAAAGGAATTTGGAGAGAAGTGTAATGTAAATTGAGCAAGTGCGTGGTGGAGTAATGTGATAGATGTGAATGAATGTGGATAGGTTGAGGATGAACAATTTATCCAGCATGTGCAAAACAAAGGAAAAAGTCTACATGGCAACATCTGCTAAGAGATAATAATGTAAATGACCATCACTTCATGAACATGTGGTCTGGAACACCAAAATTTATGATCATTGGGACCCATTACTGAACAGAGGTCTCCAGAACATTCTTGTTTAGCTAATGATAACTCTTCTCAGTGCTACTGTGCTATTTACTCCTGTTTTCTATGCAATTTAGCTGTGTTACATTTGTGAGAGTAACATTATGTTGGTGTATAGGAATTGAGCTGAACAAATGTGCAACTTTTCCAAATTGACATCCACATACCACAAATATTTTTACCTTTGCAAGAATGTTTTAATATAAGCACTGAAAATAAATGACATACACAAAATAAGCTCTGAGCCAGTTAAGGCATTTTGTTTTTAGATTGCTCAATATCAGCTCTACATGTGGACTGGCAGAGTGTTCCTCCCTTCTGGGTATTAAAAATGCATTGTAAGCGTTTAGGTACAAGGCATCTGTGTCTGTATAATTCCTCAGATAAATGTTGCACTGTTAAAAAAGCAAATTACATTTCTACAAGTTCTCCTATCAGTTCCAGCTGTTGTTTTCCACATATTCAGCAATACATAATGCTTGCCCAAACCTCAAGTATATACTGGAAAATATAAAACATTGGAGAATAACTGTTTATTACTGCTATGGTAAAGAATATGCTGTTGTGCAATTGTTACAAGATTATCCGTCAATCTGTAATGAAGAATAAATGTCACTTAATGTCTTTACTAAGCAATCACTTAAGCATTCATAGTTAGGATTTACCTTTTATTTTGGATTAAAAATTGCATATAATTCTAGATTAATTGAAATAGTAAATATATAAAATAAAAAGCACATATCTAAATTTGACTTTCCAATTGTTGAAGAATTGATGAAACGTGACATTTGTGTAACCGAATTCATCTTCCTATACAGATGTATCTTCAGACAGCTATCCTTTTTGCACCATATGGAACGAGATGACCGTCTCAGGTATAATTTTTTTAGTCGTACCGATTTATGAAATGTCTTTGTTGCATCGCTGCTAAAGTACATCCAAAGTCACTTATGGTACTGAGTGTTTAGGAGTCGTACTTTTATCCCAGTGGAGTTGGTATAAAGTCAAAGATTAAGCACAACAGTATGTGGCATGGTGCATGGTGCGGCTCAAATCAGTCTTCAGTCTTTATTTCCTGGTTAGCGTCTGCGTCACACACAGCAGCTGTATGCAATGCCAGTGCCAGTATCCAGAGTACATGAACATTGTACTTTTGTGGCATTAGTGACAAAAATAAGATGCAAATTAGCTAAACAATGTTTGGTGGGATGCATGGAATGGCTTGGGCGCAAAGTCCATGGTGCACCAAATGTGTGTGATACAGGATGCCAGCGTTTCAATAAGGTCCTGGATACATTCCTGCTGATTGATCTTGGATTCTGCCATGATTGGTAACAGGATGTTGCAGGGCTGGCTCTGAGTTGGGAGAGAAGCACCCGGGTAAAACCATGTTGCACTTCAGGAGGGGCAGATGTAACATATGCAGAGAGATTTAGATGTGAGAGGGGCATGCTCAAACTAGACTAGGCTATGGGGTATATTCAGGTTTGTTAGCAAACAAAAAAAAAACAAGCAACTGGGCAAATCCATGTTGCACTGCAGGTGGGGTAGATGCAACATGTGCATAGAGAGTTAGATTTGGGTGGGTTATATTGTTTCTGTGCAGGGTAAATACTGGCTGTTTAGTTTTTACACTCAAATTTAGATTTCAGTTTGAACACATCACACCAAATCTAACTCTCACTACACATGTTACATCTGCCCCACCGGCAGTGCACAGGGTTTTGCCCAGTTGCTTGTTTGTTTTTTTTGTTTTTTGCTAGCAGTATTTACCTTTACTGAATTTACCTTTGCTCCCAACTCAGAATTAGTCCCTGTATTGGGAACCTAGTAAGGGTCCTCAGGTCCTAGGGTAAATGTAAATTCAGATGCATGCCAAATGACTCCCAGATAATATTTTATGCCTGAAGGCATTAAATACTTGCAAAAGCGTTGGAGATGGTAAAAACATTTTTTATATGTAGATAAACCCAAAGTGAGTGTCTCTGTGTGTTTGTGTTAGAAAGAAAAAGACTGGACCATCATGATAGTTCTGTGTAGAAAGCGCTGCACTGGAAACATCGTTTAAGGGTACTAGACAAAAGAATAGGAAATATATTCTTTCCATTATAGTTAATTGTCTCTTCTAATGTGGTCACCTAACATGTTTGAATAGGCCAAAAATACCCTCAGAAGAAGATGTGCGAATAATCTTATTATTTTAGTTTGAAGTGACAGACAGTGTTGACACAGCGTATGTCTACTGCTATTCGCATTAGCTATGCCTTTCTAAAGAGTAATAATTACTGAATGTATGAAACCTCTCAACAAGTGTAAAATAATATCCTTTAATTAATTGAATATACATGTCAAGCAGAGAGAGCAATTCTAGTGATGTGACTTAAAAGAAGCACAAACCAAATAGAACGGGACTAAGGAATGACTACTTTGCTAATAAAGAGTTATCTTTGGGTTTCATAGTTGAACCTGCTTGGCGTTATACTGTATAAGTACCTTGAACATATAATATACAGGTGTATGTTTTGAAAGCTAGTTTTCTTCTCATGTTATTCTTTACAGCTGAGAGATCACATACAGTAAGGCTAATTTGATGCAGATGACCTATTAACCTGTACTGTAGCTGTGCAGCTATGTGCAAGCTTGGTATCACACACTGACCAGGACGGTCCAAGAAACAAAAATAGAGATGAATGAAATAACCAAAATGCTAATGCAATCTTTTTATTTGATTTCTAAAGTTATTATTAAAAAAGTTAGTGCTCCTAAAGCTAACATAGAAACAATAGATACAGATACAAGCCAGCATCCTATGATTGTTCCTTATGGCCATTCATTTACTGTAGACTCCTCTAAGCGGCTCCATTATTTATTACCAATTATTTATATAGCACATACATATTCCACAGGGTTTTGCAGAGAATATTTGGACATTTATATCAGTCCCTGCCCCAGTACACTACACACACACATTCACGCTAGGGTTCATTTTGCTGTTAGTCAATTAACCTACCAGTGTAGTTTTAGTTTGTGGGAGGAAACCCAGGTAATTATGGGAAGAATATACAAACTCCACACAGTTAGGGCCATGGTGGGACTCTAACTCATGACCTCAGTGCTATCAGGCAGAAATGGTAACCGTTACACCATCCATACTGTCCAATACTGGTGTTTGGGATGCCGGCAGTCACATGACTGTCACTGGCATCTGAATAATGAGGATACCAACTGCGGATGAGGTAAGTATTTCTACCCTCCCCTACTCTAACCCTAACCCTGCAGGGGTTGCAGCTATCGCTAACCCTCTTGGGGTGTCAGCTATGGCTAACCCTCGGTGGGTGGCAGCTATGGCTATCCACCCCCCCACTGCCTAGCCCTAACACCCTCTACTGTCTAATCCTAACCCTCCCCCCATCACTAACCCTAACACTCAGCCTGAAACTCACCTACAGGATGTCAGCTGTTGGTGTTTCGGCGCCGGTCTCCTGAGTGGTGTCGGGATTCAGGTGTCGGTTACATGGCCGCCAGCACCCTGACTGCCGGCATGCTGAATGCATCCCCTCTGAGCAGCCTATGTGAATGGTGAGTCAGCAAATGATATTGAGAGAATCCTAGATTCAAGATGGTCTAAGGAACAAGCAAGACAAGCCTTCATAGGCAATATAATAATGCAAAATATGTGTTGGAGGTCATTGCTGGGAATCACAGCTTAAAACAAAGTGGTGATTTCATAGAGGTGTTTCTGTTTAGTAAGAGGGCTAAGCAGTAGTATGTTTTTTTTTTTATTGTGGAAACACTCTTTTGTTCAATAACAGGACACATCATTTTTATAGCATAAAGCTCATACAGGATGAGTCTCCAATTTCCAAAATTCTGAAATACAGAATATTCAGTTAAACTGATTTGAGCTCGAGTGAGATATTGACACCTTTGCTTTCTGATGGTTCAAAGTACACAAACTTTGTCTAATGCACAAAACTATTAAAAATATTGTATAAAATTACCTTTAGGCTGTGCGTATAAGGTGTATGTGAAAGATAAATGAATTGTGTGTATGTACACAAACTTTGTTTCATGTACATTATTATAAAAAATATTGTATAAAATGACCCTCATGCTGTGTGTATAAGGTATATATGAAACATAACTGTATTCTGTGTATAGACTTGGGTCCTATACTCAAGGGGGTAAATTTACTAACATGGGAGTTCTATTTAAGATGGGATGTTGCCCAAAGCAACCAGATTCTACTTCTCATTTATCTAGCACCTTCTAGAAGATAATATCTGGAATCTGATTGGTTGCTATGGGCAACATCTCATCTTAAATAGAACTCCCATGTTAGTAAATTTACCCCAAGATATTTAATTGTGGTATGCAAATATTTCAAAATATGGAAAACTCTGATATCCAAAATACTTCTGGCCCCAAGCATTTTGGATATTGGAGACTCTACAATGGTTTATATGATCATTTTACCAAAATGGATTGTGGTAAGACTTTGCCCCTTTTGGCAACCTGTTTTTTTGCCTTTTGCAAGCTAAGAATTTCCATTTCCGGGCTCCTGGACTGCACATGCACCCCATCCCGAGATTCCCTCTTATACATTATGGGAATGTAGTCTTTATTCTGTGTCCAAATAACCGTGGCTGAATTGGGGTGCTGGAACCCTTTCATGCACGGGGGACCTCTGTTCTCCCCCCAGCTAGTGTTGCTCCTAGGCATGTGCCTTATGTGAAAATCCAGCACTGTAAAGTTATGTGCTATTGAAAAACAATTTTCTGTAGAATCCTATGATGACTGATTGAGCCGTTTTAGCATGCTGACATGAAGTTAGGATTCCACAGCAAGAAATATGGGGCCAAGGTCACATGCAGAATCATCAGTGGCTGCATCTTTTGCCGCATCTACATCTCTATGCTAATGCAGTAGCCAATTTCTTCAAAACTAATACGATCACTTGCGACATCTCTCAGTGATGCAAATCCAGCTCGGATCATCGGTGCACCGTAGGATGCAGCATGGAAACTTGAACCAACCCTGTGGCAGATGCAGTTTCTGCATCTGACTATGGTGTACTGTGTGAGTGGATGGGACCGGTTCTAGACCTTTTGGCGGCCAGGGCGAACGTTTCCTTTTGCACCCCCCATTCAAAACTGATACAGTGTACACCAAAGACGCACACCAAAAATATAGAGGCCTGGCTTCATGGGGAAAGGGCATGGCCATAGAATACAATAGTACCAATTCACATTACACCGCACAGTAGAGTCTGTCAGTCACATTCCAACACACAGCAGTACATCTTATACACACCAGGTATAATCCCTCTTTTTTTCACATTACGCCAGGTGGAGCCCCTTATACACGTTACGCCAGGTAAAACCTCTTATACATTTTGTGCCAGGTAGAGCCTCTTTTATACATTGTGCCAAGTAGAGCCCCTTATAAATGTTGTACCAGGTAGAGCCCCTTAAACATGTTATGCCAGGTAGAGCTCCTTAAACATGTTATGCCAGGTAGAGCCCCTTACACACGTTAAACCAGGCAGAGCCCCTTATACACGTTGCACCAGGTAGCCCCTTATATACATTGCACCAAGTAGAGCCTCTTATACACTTTGTACCAGGTAGCACCTTACACACACTGCACCAGGTGGAGCCTCTTATACACATTACACCAGGAAGTCCCTTATACATATTGTACCAGGTAGCCTCTTATACACATTACACCAGGTAGCCCCTTACTCATATTGCACCAGGTAGAGCCTCTTATACACATTGTGCGAGATTGCCCCTTATACACATTTTACCAGGTAGCCCCTTACACACATTGCACCGGGTAGAACCTCTAACACACATTGCACCAGGTAGCCCCTTACACATATTGTACCAGGTAGAGCCCCTCTAGAGAGAGAAAGAGAGAGTGTGTGTGTGTGTTTGTGTGTATGTATGTATATGTGAGCATGTATGTGTTTGTGTGCCACTGCCTGCGGTCAGCCAGAGACAGCAGAACCACCACAATGCATGGCACTGGCGGGGTGACTGCTAGCCCACACATGAAACTGCTACTGTGAGTGGATATGCATGTTTAGATGCAGCTGCTGTCAACAATACGCCTGCGTCTACCTACAACCCCCCCATTAGCTTACATAAATACTCACTAAATTCCACACTCCCTGCATCCAAAATCATTCTGTGCCCCTGCGCAGCAACCATTTGGACGCATGTGCATTGCGACTTCGACACATGCACACTACTTATCAGCCAACTGTATTTAGCATATTTGTATGTATTTTAGCAATTTTTCTTTCTGGTCTCGAGTAAAATTAATCTGTGATCTTGTGATTGTCAACATGGCGAATTAGATTAATCGGTAATCTTGTGATTGTCAACATGGCTGCCAACAAGCCTTGCAACCAAATGTTGCATATGGTGAGATAACACAGGATCAAAAATGGACTTGTCATATCGTCCTTGTCTTGCTTGTTATATTCATGCTCAAGGCACCTCAACGGTCCAAGTTTTAAGTTTATCCATGTTTGGCCACAGGTGACTTAATTAGCACCTCAGTCAATTTTGATTTACCCATCTGTAATGAGCCATGAATATACCTAAAACCTGGACCGTTGGAGTGCTTTGCGGACTGTGTTTGAGAACCTCTGACCTAGAAATTGTGAAATTGCAAACATAGTTTAAGTTTACATATGAAAATAAAAAAATAATACGCATTTTTCAGCCTATAATATTTATCTTGGAATAAGCAGGTGTAAGAGAGATCTGGGAGTGCAGTACTGTCCAGCCTACTTTGGGCATTAAAAGATCCTGATACTGCTGTGGTTACTAATATTATTATTATTATTATTATTATTATTATTATTAATATCATCATCATCATCATCATCATCATCATCATCAGTGTTTATTTATAAGGCACTGCAATATTTCACATAGCAAGACAGTGGGGAAATAGAACAAATTTAAAACATTATTTAAAGCTTTACGGAGAGGGTGAGGTGGGAATTGGATGAGAAGACATCGGCAGTGTGGGCTACTGGGAGCTCTTTTCTTATCTGTCCTTAGAACCTTTGAACTTTTTTATTTTAAATTCACTGATGCCTTTCTTTTTTTCCTTTCTGAAGGAGATATTGTTTCTAATGACCTTTTAATGGGCAAGGATAAAGTTACTAATCATTTCAATAAAACAACAAAAACAAATGAATGCAGGTCTCCTGAAGAATGGGCATTCTGCATGTAAAAAGCTTTGTGTTTGCTAACAGGCCAGGACTTTTATCTTACAGCTGAGGTCTTGCCACTTATTGTTTGCTGCTACTAAGGCTGTAAACACTGTTTAGTCTTCAGTGGAAATGCCAAGACTTTGAAGCACATGGGTTGCTCTTTGTCACCTACTGTTCCTATCAGTAAGATAAACCTGATGGACTCAAGGTGTCTGGTCTAATTCTTTTATTGACACATAGTCGTGTCTTCAAACACTTGTGTAAATGAATCTGCGTTGAGATAGTAATGTCAGTAATAGCACACTAGATAGCTGGTAATGTTTGTATAGCAGCCTTGTTTTGTAAGGTCCTCACACCACACTAGAAATCCTACAAATTAACACCTCACTGAGATCAAAGTGTTTACTTTCTGCAATTAACTGCTTGTATGACTGTGCAAACATGATCCCTGTAAGGTGGACTTTTGTAACAGTCAGAGGTCAATGTACCTAATATGGGCAAAAACAAACCCGTGTTTTTTTGAATGATTGCCCAACATGACTATTTGGTGGCAAGATATTTAGATAATGATTTTATTAGGCTCATTACACATACTCAGCAGAATTGTAGAAGGTCTGTCCCGTCTCCCTAATGCACACGTTGTGGAAGCTGGACAAACCTTTTACAATTCATAGTGGAGGATGGGGCAGAGACTGAATAAACTAGTAATTATAATAATAATAATAATAAAAAATTACAATACGGCTGTTAAGCGACACCTATAAAAATGCATTCTAAACACTGAAGTTTATTGCACTACTAGCTGTTGTACCCGTTCATCGCAGGGGAGTTTCTGATTTATATGGTTGTACATATAAATGAGTGTAAAAAATTTGGTAAATCTATAGAGATGTAAATTTGAGACGTCTTAATGGAAATAAATATTAATCCATGGTTCTTGGCATTACCCGAGGAGCACCCATAGCAGATACGGTAAAAAGTGACAGAACCATTTTTGTAGTTTATTAAATTCTACACACTGGAGGTGCAAATCCAAATTTTGATCCAATTGTCCGTTTGTGCGTTATCGTTCACGCAACGCAAGCCATGCATCGGTAGTAACGTCATTATGTCAACCACCTTTTCATCCCCTTAGGGCAGGTTTATTAAAATTCGAATGATATAGTTTTCCTATTTCCCACCAGAAGAATACTTATGTTACATTTCAGCTTCCTAACATATCGGGAAGTAAGGGAGTTAGTGATGATGAGTCAATCAGTTAGTGAGTGAGTGAGAGTTTTCACATTTAAATATATATAGATAAACTGAACTGCATTAAATGTGTAAAGCTAACATACTGTATATCCTACAGCAGTATTCTAGTAGGTAACATGGTATATGACATGCACACACACAGTAGCGTCACTAGGGGGGGACAGGCCACACCAGGGTGTCACCGACAGAGTGGGGACATAAAAATGATGAATCCTCCACATTGACAGGAGCCATTATGTGCAGCACTTGTCTCCTGTAACAGTGTAGCAGCTGACAGTGCAGTCAGTTTAGTCTCTGGAGGCAGCCTATAATCTCCGGGAATGCTGGGTATGCCCCCGGAGTAATGAAAGCAGCCTCAAGACCACACCCCCTTCTCATGAGGCCATACTCTCTTTTTGGATACGGGGGGCTTTTCAGACCTCATTGACACCTCTGCACACACAGAAAAGTAGAGAGCATTGATAAACAACGTGATACACTTCAGGGCCCTCTAACCTACAAATTATCCTCAGGGAGGAATTCAATACAAATGGGACTAATCAGCTGTCGCTGCGATGTATCAGCCTAATTCGCCTCCTTCACCCAGCCAATTGCCGGATTCGCCTATGGAGCAGGTAGCACTTTTCAGCGAGATCCCTGCCGCCATAAAGTGCAGCAGTATCGGCCGGATTCCTCCTGGCACCTAAATGAATTCCCCCCTCGGTCTCAATAATAAGCTAAAATAATACTAATAACTAAAACAAGAGATTCCAATTTATTAAAATATATTTTAAACAAATGTTGTATGCTGTAACAAATAAATTGGACAGTAACGCAAGAAAGAGCTGATAGACGCAGGTGAAGGCTACTTGTGAGTAGAGATGTGCACAGGAAATTTTTCGGGTTTTGGATTCGGTTCCGCGGCCATGTTTTGGATTCGGACGCGTTTTGGCAAAACCTCCACGAAAATTTTTTGTCGGATTTGGGTGTGTTTGGATTCGGCTGTTTTTTTTTTTTTTAAAAACCCTCAAAAACAGCTTAAATCATAGAATTTGGGGGTCATTTTGATCCCATAGTTTTATTAACCTCAATAACCATAATTTCCACTCATTTCCAGTCTATTCTGAACACCTCACAATATTATTTTTAGTCCTAAAATTTGCACCGAGGTCGCTGGATGACTAAGCTAAGCGACCCAAGTGGGCGGCACAAACACCTGCCCTAACTAGGAATGGCACTGCAGTGTCAGACAGGATGGCACTTTAAAAAAATTAGCCCCAAACATCACATGATGCAGAGATAAGTAATAAAAAAAAAAGAGGTGCAAGATGGAATTGTCCTTGGGCCCTCCCACCCACCCTTATGTTGTATAAACAGGACATGCACACTTTAACAAACCCATCATTTCAGCCACAGGGTCTGCCACACGACTGTGACTGAAATGACTGGTTGGTTTGGGCCACCACCAAAAAAGAAGCAATCAATCTCTCCTTGCACAAACTGGCTCTACAGAGGCAAGATGTCCACCTCCTCCTCATCGTCCGATTCATCACCCCTTTCACTGTGTACATCCTCCTCACAGAGTATTAATTCGTCCCCACTGGAATCCACTATCTCAGGTCCCTGTGTACTTTCTGGAGGCAATTGCTGGTGAATGGTTTCCACGGAGGAATTGATTATAATTCATTTTGATCAACATCATCTACTCCACAGTTTCTGGAAGTAACCTCGTACGCCGATTGCTGACAAGGTGACCGGCTGCACTAAACACTTTTTCGGAGTACACACTAGAAGGGGGGCAACTTAGGTAAAATAAAGCCAGTTTGTGCAAGGGCCTCCAAATTGCCTCTTTTTCCTGCCAGTATATGTACGGACTGTCTGACGTGCCTACTTGGATGCGGTCACTCATATAATCCTCCACCATTCTTTCAATGGTGACAGAATCAGATGCAGTGACAGTAGACGACATGTCAGTAATCGTTGGCAGGTCCTTCAGTCCGGACCAGATGTCAGCATTCGCTCCAGAATGCCCTGCATCACCGCCAGCGGGTGGGCTCGGAATTCTTAGCCTTTTCCTCGCAGCCCCAGTTGCGGGAGAATGTGACACTTGTGTCTGCTGGAAAGAGAGATACAATGTAGGCTTTAAACCTAGGATCGAGCACGGTGGCCAAAATGTAGTGCTCTGATTTCAACAGATTGACCACCCGTGAATCCTAGTTAAGCAAATTAAGGGCTCCATCCACAAGTCCCACATGCCTAGTCCCACATGCTCCATTTTAGCTCCTCCTTAAATCTCTCCAGCTGCTTCTGCAAAAGCCTGATGAGGGGAATGACCTGACCTTGGCTGGCAGTGTCTGAACTGACTTCACGTGTTGCAAGTTCAAAGGTTTGCAGAACCTTGCACAACATTGAAATCATTCTCCACTGCGCTTGAGTCAGGTGCATTCCCCCTCCTTTGCCTATATCGTAGGCAGATGTATAGGCTTGAATGGCCTTTTGCTGCTCCTCCATCCTCTGAAGCATATAGAGGGTTGAATTCCACCTTGTTACCACCTCTTTCTTCAGATGATGGTGGGGCAGGTTCAGGAGTGTTTGCTTGTGCTCCAGTTTTCGGCACGCGGTGGCTGAATGCCGAAAGTGGCCCGCAATTCTTCAGGCCACCGACAGCATCTCTTGCACGCCCCTGTCGTTTTTTAAATAATTCTGCACCACCAAATTTAATGTATGTGCAAAACATGGGACGTGCTGGAATTTGCCCAGATGTAATGCATGCACAATATTGCTGGCGTTGTCCGATGTCACAAATCCCCAGGAGAGTCCATTTGGGCTAAGCCATTCTGCGATGTTGTTCCTCAGTTTCCGTAAGAGGTTGTCAGCTGTGTGCCTCTTCTGGAAAGCGGTGATACAAAGCGTAGCCTGCCTAGGAACGAGTTGGCGTTTGCGAGATGCTGCTACTGGTGCCGCCGCTGCTGTTCTTGCTGCGGGAGGCAATACATCTACCCAGTGGGCTGTCACATTCATGTAGTCCTGAGTCTGCCCTGCTCCACTTGTACACATGTCCGTGGTTAAGTGGACATTGGGTACAACTGCATTTTTTAGGACACTGGTGAGTCTTTTTCTGATGTATGTGTACATTCTCGGTATCGCCTGCCTAGAGAAGTGGAACCTAGATGGTATTAGGTACCGGGGACACAGTACCTCAAGCTATTCTCTAATTCCCTGTGAATTAACGGTGGATACCGGACACACGTTTAACACCAACTCAGCTGCCAAGACCTGCGTAATCCGCTTTGCAGCAGGATGACTGCTGTGATATTTAATCTTCCTCGCAAAGGACTGTTGGACAGTCAATTGCTTACTGGAAGTAGTACAAGTGGTCTTCCGACTTCCCCTCTGGGATGACGATCGACACTCAAGGATCCATCGGAGGAATCCCAGTTAGGAGAGGACTCGTCAGACTTGCCAGTGACATGGCCTGCAGGACTATTGGCATTCCTGTTAAGGAGGAAATTGACACTGAGGGAGTTGGTGGTGTGGTTTGCAGGAGCTTGGTTACAAGAGGAAGGGATTTAGTTGTCAGTGGACTGCTTCCGCTGTCACCCAAAGTTTTTGAACTTGTCAATGACTTCTGATGAATGCGCTCCAGGTGACATATAAGGGAGGATGTTCCTAGGTGGTTAACGTCCCTACCCCTACTTATTACAGCTTGACAAAGGCAACACACGGCTTGACACCTGTTGTCCGCATTTCTGTTAAAATAATTCCACACCGAAGAGGTGATTTTTTTTGTAATTTGACCAGGCATGTCAATGGCCATATTCATCCCACGGACAACAGGTGTCTTCCTGGATGCCTCACTTAAACAAACCACCTCACCATCAGAATCCTCCTTGTCAATTTCCTCCTCAGCGCCAGCAACACTCATATCCTCATCCTGGTGTACTTCAACAGTGACATCTTCAATTTTACTATCAGGAACTGGACTGTGGGTGCTCCTTCCAGCACTTGCAGATGGCGTGCAAATGGTGGAAGGCGCCACCTCTTCTCGTCCAGTGTTGGGAAGGTCAGGCATCGCAACCGACACAATTGGTCACTCCTTGGGGATTTGTGATTTAGAAGAACGCAAAGTTCTTTGCTGTGCTTTTGCCATCTTAACTCTTTTCAGTTTTCTAGTGGGAGGATGAGTGCTTCCATCCTCATGTGAAGCTGAACCACTAGCCCTGAACATAGGCCAGGGCCTCAGCCATTCCTTGCCACTCCATGTCGAAAATTGCATATTGGCAAGTTTACGCTTCTCCTCAGATGCTTTTAATTTAGATTTTTGGGTCATTTTAATGAACTTTTGTTTTTTGGATTTTACATGCTATCTACTATGACATTGGACATCGGCCTTGGCAGACGACATTGATGGCATTTCATCGTCTCGGCCATGACTAGTGGCAGCAGCTTCAGGACGAGGTGGAAGTGGATCTTGATCTTTCCCTATTTTACCCTCCACATTTTTGTTCTCCAGTTTTTAATGTGTGGAATTATATGCCAGTAATATATCTAAATAATATAGTAATAATATATAGTAATATAAATGCTGCACTGTAATACTAGATATACTGCTCACAAAAATGCAGCACAGATATGGAATGGATACTTGCAGTGACACAGAGCTGCAAGATACAGCAATGGCCTACTGTACACAACTATATACTGTTGGGTCACCAAAATGCTGCACTGTAATACTATATATACTGCTCACAAAAATGCAGCACAGATATGGAATGGATACTTGCAGTGACACAGAGCTGCAAGATACAGCAATGGCCTACTGTACACAACTATATACTGTTGGGTCACCAAAATGCTGCACTGTAATACTATATACTGCTCACAAAAATGCAGCACAGATATGGAATGGATACTTGCAGTGACACAGAGCTGCAAGATACAGCAATGGCCTACTGTACTGTACTACTATAAGTATAATTAATTATATACTGGTGGTCCCCAGTCCCCACAATAAAGCACACTGAGCACAGATATTTGCAGCACACTGAGCACAGATTATGGAGCTTTTCAGGGAGAGAACGCAGCCACGTCCTCTCCGTTCAATCTCCAATGCACGAGTGAAAATGGCGGCGACGCGCGGCTCTTTATATAGAATACGAATCTCGCGAGAATCCGACAGCGAGATGATGACATGCGGCCTCGTTGGGGTTAACCGAGCAAGGCGGGAAGATCCGAGGCTGCCTCGGAACCGTGTAAAATGGGTGAAGTTCGGGGAGGTTCGGATCTCGAGGAACCGAACCCGCTCATCTCTACTTGTGAGAGCTTACAAACAAGGCCCTCCTACCTCTATGATTGTTTGTTTTTACCCAGTTTGTCTTCTAATTTTGTCCAGTTGTAAAGCGCAACGGAATTTGCTGCGCTATATAAGAAATTGTTGATAGATAGATAAATAAATAAATAAATATGCAATTAATATTAGAGATGTGCGGTGGGCACTTTTTATGTTTTGGTTTTGGTTCTGGTTCCATGCTCGTGTTTTGGATCTGGATTGGTTTTGCCAAAACCACCCTATCGTGTTTTGGTTTTGGATCCGGATGATTTTTGAAAAAAACATAAAAACAGCTAAAATCACAGAATTTTGGGGTAAGTTTGATCGTACGTTATTATTAACCTCAATAACATTGATTTCCACTGATTTCCAGTCTATTCTGAACAACTCACACCTCACAATATTATTTTTAGGCCAAAAGGTTGCACCGAGGTGGCTGTATGACTAAACTAAGCGACCCAAGTGTGTGGCAAAAACACCTGGCCCATCTAGGAGCGGCACTGCAATTCCAGACAGGATGGCACTGTTCAAAAACTAGGCCCCAAACAGAACATCATGCAAAGAAGAAAAATAGGTGCAATGAGGTAGCTGTATGACTAAGCTAAGCGACACAAGTGTGCGGCACAAACAACATGGGACGTGCTGGAATTTGTCCAGATGTAATACACATTAGAGATGAGCGGGTTCGGTTTCTCTGAATCCGAACCCGCACGAACTTCATGTTTTTTTCACGGGTCCGAGCAGACTCGGATCCTCCCGCCTTGCTCGGTTAACCCGAGCGCGCCCGAACGTCATCATGACGCTGTCGGATTCTCGCGAGACTCGGATTCTATATAAGGAGCCGCGCGTCGCCGCCATTTTCACACGTGCATTGAGATTGATAGGGAGAGGACGTGGCTGGCGTCCTCTCCATTTAGATTAGGGTTGAGAGAGAGAGAGATTGACCTGAGGCTGTGATACTGTAGAAGAGAGTGCAGAGTTTAGTGACTGACGACCACAGTGACCACCAGACAGTGCAGTTGTTTGTTTTATTTAATATATCCGTTCTCTGCCTGAAAAAAACGATACACACAGTGACTCAGTCACATACCATATCTGTGTGCACTGCTCAGCCCAGTGTGCTGCATCAATGTATATATATATCTGACTGTGCTCAGCTCACACAGCTTATAATTGTGGGGGAGACTGGGGAGCACTGCAGTGCCAGTTATAGGTTATAGCAGGAGCCAGGAGTACATAATATTATATTAAAATTAAACAGTGCACACTTTTGCTGCAGGAGTGCCACTGCCAGTGTGACTAGTGACCAGTGACCTGACCACCAGTATATATAATATTAGTAGTATACTATCTCTTTATCAACCAGTCTATATTAGCAGCAGACACAGTAAAGTGCGGTAGTTCACAGCTGTGGCTACCTCTGTGTCGGCACTCGGCAGCCCGTCCATAATTGTATATACCACCTAACCGTGTTTTTTTTTTCTTTCTTTATAGTCATACTAGTTACGAGTATACTATCTCTTTATCAACCAGTCTATATTAGCAGCAGACACAGTACAGTGCGGTAGTTCACGGCTGTGGCTACCTCTGTGTCGGCACTCGGCAGCCCGTCCATAATTGTATATACCACCTAACCGTGGTTTTTTTTTCTTTCTTTATACATACATACTAGTTACGAGTATACTATCTCTTTATCAACCAGTCTATATTAGCAGCAGACACAGTACAGTGCGGTAGTTCACGGCTGTGGCTACCTCTGTGTCGGCACTCGGCAGCCCGTCCATAATTGTATATACCACCTAACCGTGGTTTTTTTTTCTTTCTTTATACATACATACTAGTTACGAGTATACTATCTCTTTATCAACCAGTCTATATATTAGCAGCAGACACAGTACAGTGCGGTAGTTCACGGCTGTGGCTACCTCTGTGTCGGCACTCGGCAGCCCGTCCATAATTGTATATACCACCTAACCGTGGTTTTTTTTTCTTTCTTTATACATACATACTAGTTACGAGTATACTATCTCTTTATCAACCAGTCTATATATTAGCAGCAGACACAGTACAGTGCGGTAGTTCACGGCTGTGGCTACCTCTGTGTCGGCACTCGGCAGCCCGTCCATAATTGTATATACCACCTAACCGTGGTTTTTTTTTCTTTCTTTATACATACATACTAGTTACGAGTATACTATCTCTTTATCAACCAGTCTATATTAGCAGCAGACACAGTACAGTGCGGTAGTTCACGGCTGTGACTACCTCTGTGTCGGCACTCGGCAGCCCGTCCATAATTGTATATACCACCTAACCGTGGTTTTTTTTCTTTCTTTATACATACATACTAGTTACGAGTATACTATCTCTTTATCAACCAGTCTATATATTAGCAGCAGACACAGTACAGTGCGGTAGTTCACGGCTGTGGCTACCTCTGTGTCGGCACTCGGCAGCCCGTCCATAATTGTATATACCACCTAACCGTGGTTTTTTTTTCTTTCTTTATAGTCATACTAGTTACGAGTATACTATCTCTTTATCAACCAGTCTATATTAGCAGCAGACACAGTACAGTGCGGTAGTTCACGGCTGTGGCTACCTCTGTGTCGGCACTCGGCAGCCCGTCCATAATTGTATATACCACCTAACCGTGGTTTTTTTTTCTTTCTTTATACATACATACTAGTTACGAGTATACTATCTCTTTATCAACCAGTCTATATATTAGCAGCAGACACAGTACAGTGCGGTAGTTCACGGCTGTGGCTACCTCTGTGTCGGCACTCGGCAGCCCGTCCATAATTGTATATACCACCTAACCGTGGTTTTTTTTTCTTTCTTTATACATACATACTAGTTACGAGTATACTATCTCTTTATCAACCAGTCTATATATTAGCAGCAGACACAGTACAGTGCGGTAGTTCACGGCTGTGGCTACCTCTGTGTCGGCACTCGGCAGCCCGTCCATAATTGTATATACCACCTAACCGTGTTTTTTTTTTCTTTCTTTATACATACATACTAGTTACGAGTATACTATCTCTTTATCAACCAGTCTATATATTAGCAGCAGACACAGTACAGTGCGGTAGTTCACGGCTGTGGCTACCTCTGTGTCGGCACTCGGCAGCCCGTCCATAATTGTATATACCACCTAACCGTGGTTTTTTTTCTTTCTTTATACATACATACTAGTTACGAGTATACTATCTCTTTATCAACCAGTCTATATATTAGCAGCAGACACAGTACAGTGCGGTAGTTCACGGCTGTGGCTACCTCTGTGTCGGCACTCGGCAGCCCGTCCATAATTGTATATACCACCTAACCGTGGTTTTTTTTTCTTTCTTTATACATACATACTAGTTACGAGTATACTATCTCTTTATCAACCAGTCTATATATTAGCAGCAGACACAGTACAGTGCGGTAGTTCACGGCTGTGGCTACCTCTGTGTCGGCACTCGGCAGCCCGTCCATAATTGTATATACCACTTAACCGTGGTTTTTTTTTCTTTCTTTATACATACATACTAGTTACGAGTATACTATCTCTTTATCAACCAGTCTATATATTAGCAGCAGACACAGTACAGTGCGGTAGTTCACGGCTGTGGCTACCTCTGTGTCGGCACTCGGCAGCCCGTCCATAATTGTATATACCACCTAACCGTGGTTTTTTTTTCTTTCTTTATACATACATACTAGTTACGAGTATACTATCTCTTTATCAACCAGTCTATATTAGCAGCAGACACAGTACAGTGCGGTAGTTCACGGCTGTGGCTACCTCTGTGTCGGCACTCGGCAGCCCGTCCATAATTGTATATACCACCTAACCGTGGTTTTTTTTCTTTCTTTATACATACATACTAGTTACGAGTATACTATCTCTTTATCAACCAGTCTATATATTAGCAGCAGACACAGTACAGTGCGGTAGTTCACGGCTGTGGCTACCTCTGTGTCGGCACTCGGCAGCCCGTCCATAATTGTATATACCACCTAACCGTGGTTTTTTTTTCTTTCTTTATAGTCATACTAGTTACGAGTATACTATCTCTTTATCAACCAGTCTATATTAGCAGCAGACACAGTACAGTGCGGTAGTTCACGGCTGTGGCTACCTCTGTGTCGGCACTCGGCAGCCCGTCCATAATTGTAAATACCACCTAACCGTGGTTTTTTTTTCTTTCTTTATACATACATACTAGTTACGAGTATACTATCTCTTTATCAACCAGTCTATATATTAGCAGCAGACACAGTACAGTGCGGTAGTTCACGGCTGTGGCTACCTCTGTGTCGGCACTCGGCAGCCCGTCCATAATTGTATATACCACCTAACCGTGTTTTTTTTTTCTTTCTTTATACATACATACTAGTTACGAGTATACTATCTCTTTATCAACCAGTCTATATATTAGCAGCAGACACAGTACAGTGCGGTAGTTCACGGCTGTGGCTACCTCTGTGTCGGCACTCGGCAGCCCGTCCATAATTGTATATACCACCTAACCGTGGTTTTTTTTCTTTCTTTATACATACATACTAGTTACGAGTATACTATCTCTTTATCAACCAGTCTATATATTAGCAGCAGACACAGTACAGTGCGGTAGTTCACGGCTGTGGCTACCTCTGTGTCGGCACTCGGCAGCCCGTCCATAATTGTATATACCACCTAACCGTGGTTTTTTTTCTTTCTTTATACATACATACTAGTTACGAGTATACTATCTCTTTATCAACCAGTCTATATATTAGCAGCAGACACAGTACAGTGCGGTAGTTCACGGCTGTGGCTACCTCTGTGTCGGCACTCGGCAGCCCGTCCATAATTGTATATACCACCTAACCGTGGTTTTTTTTTCTTTCTTTATACATACATACTAGTTACGAGTATACTATCTCTTTATCAACCAGTCTATATATTAGCAGCAGACACAGTACAGTGCGGTAGTTCACGGCTGTGGCTACCTCTGTGTCGGCACTCGGCAGCCCGTCCATAATTGTATATACCACCTAACCGTGTTTTTTTTTTCTTTCTTTATACATACATACTAGTTACGAGTATACTATCTCTTTATCAACCAGTCTATATATTAGCAGCAGACACAGTACAGTGCAGTAGTTCACGGCTGTGGCTACCTCTGTGTCGGCACTCGGCAGCCCGTCCATAATTGTATATACCACCTAACCGTGGTTTTTTTTCTTTCTTTATACATACATACTAGTTACGAGTATACTATCTCTTTATCAACCAGTCTATATATTAGCAGCAGACACAGTACAGTGCGGTAGTTCACGGCTGTGGCTACCTCTGTGTCGGCACTCGGCAGCCCGTCCATAATTGTATATACCACCTAACCGTGGTTTTTTTTTCTTTCTTTATAGTCATACTAGTTACGAGTATACTATCTCTTTATCAACCAGTCTATATTAGCAGCAGACACAGTACAGTGCGGTAGTTCACGGCTGTGGCTACCTCTGTGTCGGCACTCGGCAGCCCGTCCATGATTGTATATACCACCTAACCGTGGTTTTTTTTTCTTTCTTTATACATACATACTAGTTACGAGTATACTATCTCTTTATCAACCAGTCTATATATTAGCAGCAGACACAGTACAGTGCGGTAGTTCACGGCTGTGGCTACCTCTGTGTCGGCACTCGGCAGCCCGTCCATAATTGTATATACCACCTAACCGTGTTTTTTTTTTCTTTCTTTATACATACATACTAGTTACGAGTATACTATCTCTTTATCAACCAGTCTATATATTAGCAGCAGACACAGTACAGTGCGGTAGTTCACGGCTGTGGCTACCTCTGTGTCGGCACTCGGCAGCCCGTCCATAATTGTATATACCACCTAACCGTGGTTTTTTTTCTTTCTTTATACATACATACTAGTTACGAGTATACTATCTCTTTATCAACCAGTCTATATATTAGCAGCAGACACAGTACAGTGCGGTAGTTCACGGCTGTGGCTACCTCTGTGTCGGCACTCGGCAGCCCGTCCATAATTGTATAAACCACCTAACCGTGGTTTTTTTTTCTTTCTTTATAGTCATACTAGTTACGAGTATACTATCTCTTTATCAACCAGTCTATATTAGCAGCAGACACAGTACAGTGCGGTAGTTCACGGCTGTGGCTACCTCTGTGTCGGCACTCGGCAGCCCGTCCATAATTGTATATACCACCTAACCGTGGTTTTTTTTTCTTTCTTTATACATACATACTAGTTACGAGTATACTATCTCTTTATCAACCAGTCTATATATTAGCAGCAGACACAGTACAGTGCGGTAGTTCACGGCTGTGGCTACCTCTGTGTCGGCACTCGGCAGCCCGTCCATAATTGTATATACCACCTAACCGTGGTTTTTTTTTCTTTCTTTATACATACATACTAGTTACGAGTATACTATCTCTTTATCAACCAGTCTATATATTAGCAGCAGACACAGTACAGTGCGGTAGTTCACGGCTGTGGCTACCTCTGTGTCGGCACTCGGCAGCCCGTCCATAATTGTATATACCACCTAACCGTGTTTTTTTTTCTTTCTTTATACATACATACTAGTTACGAGTATACTATCTCTTTATCAACCAGTCTATATATTAGCAGCAGACACAGTACAGTGCGGTAGTTCACGGCTGTGGCTACCTCTGTGTCGGCACTCGGCAGCCCGTCCATAATTGTATATACCACCTAACCGTGGTTTTTTTTTCTTTCTTTATACATACATACTAGTTACGAGTATACTATCTCTTTATCAACCAGTCTATATATTAGCAGCAGACACAGTACAGTGCGGTAGTTCACGGCTGTGGCTACCTCTGTGTCGGCACTCGGCAGCCCGTCCATAATTGTATATACCACCTAACCGTGGTTTTTTTTTCTTTCTTTATACATACATACTAGTTACGAGTATACTATCTCTTTATCAACCAGTCTATATATTAGCAGCAGACACAGTACAGTGCGGTAGTTCACGGCTGTGGCTACCTCTGTGTCGGCACTCGGCAGCCCGTCCATAATTGTATACTAGTATCCAATCCATCCATCTCCATTGTTTACCTGAGGTGCCTTTTAGTTGTGCCTATTAAAATATGGAGAACAAAAATGTTGAGGTTCCAAAATTAGGGAAAGATCAAGATCCACTTCCACCTCGTGCTGAAGCTGCTGCCACTAGTCATGGCCGAGACGATGAAATGCCAGCAACGTCGTCTGCCAAGGCCGATGCCCAATGTCATAGTACAGAGCATGTCAAATCCAAAACACCAAATATCAGTAAAAAAAGGACTCCAAAACCTAAAATAAAATTGTCGGAGGAGAAGCGTAAACTTGCCAATATGCCATTTACCACACGGAGTGGCAAGGAACGGCTGAGGCCCTGGCCTATGTTCATGGCTAGTGGTTCAGCTTCACATGAGGATGGAAGCACTCAGCCTCTCGCTAGAAAAATTAAAAGACTCAAGCTGGCAAAAGCAGCACAGCAAAGAACTGTGCATTCTTCGAAATCCCAAATCCACAAGGAGAGTCCAATTGTGTCGGTTGCGATGCCTGACCTTCCCAACACTGGACGTGAAGAGCATGCGCCTTCCACCATTTGCACGCCCCCTGCAAGTGCTGGAAGGAGCACCCGCAGTCCAGTTCCTGATAGTCAGATTGAAGATGTCAGTGTTGAAGTACACCAGGATGAGGAGGATATGGGTGTTGCTGGCGCTGGGGAGGAAATTGACCAGGAGGATTCTGATGGTGAGGTGGTTTGTTTAAGTCAGGCACCCGGGGAGACACCTGTTGTCCGTGGGAGGAATATGGCCGTTGACATGCCAGGTGAAAATACCAAAAAAATCAGCTCTTCGGTGTGGAGGTATTTCACCAGAAATGCGGACAACAGGTGTCAAGCCGTGTGTTCCCTTTGTCAAGCTGTAATAAGTAGGGGTAAGGACGTTAACCACCTCGGAACATCCTCCCTTATACGTCACCTGCAGCGCATTCATAATAAGTCAGTGACAAGTTCAAAAACTTTGGGTGACAGCGGAAGCAGTCCACTGACCAGTAAATCCCTTCCTCTTGTAACCAAGCTCACGCAAACCACCCCACCAACTCCCTCAGTGTCAATTTCCTCCTTCCCCAGGAATGCCAATAGTCCTGCAGGCCATGTCACTGGCAATTCTGACGAGTCCTCTCCTGCCTGGGATTCCTCCGATGCATCCTTGCGTGTAACGCCTACTGCTGCTGGCGCTGCTGTTGTTGCCGCTGGGAGTCGATGGTCATCCCAGAGGGGAAGTCGTAAGCCCACTTGTACTACTTCCAGTAAGCAATTGACTGTTCAACAGTCCTTTGCGAGGAAGATGAAATATCACAGCAGTCATCCTACTGCAAAGCGGATAACTGAGGCCTTGGCATCCTGGGTGGTGAGAAACGTGGTTCCGGTATCCATCATTACTGCAGAGCCAACTAGAGACTTGTTGGAGGTACTGTTTCCCCGGTACCAAATACCATCTAGGTTCCATTTCTCTAGGCAGGCGATACCGAAAATGTACACAGACCTCAGAAAAAGAGTCACCAGTGTCCTAAAAAATGCAGCTGTACCCAATGTCCACTTAACCACGGACACGTGGACAAGTGGAGCAGGGCAGGGTCAGGACTATATGACTGTGACAGCCCACTGGGTAGATGTATGGACTCCCGCCGCAAGAACAGCAGCGGCGGCACCAGTAGCAGCATCTCGCAAACGCCAACTCTTTCCTAGGCAGGCTACGCTTTGTATCACCGGTTTCCAGAATACGCACACAGCTGAAAACCTCTTACGGCAACTGAGGAAGATCATCGCGGAATGGCTTACCCCAATTGGACTCTCCTGTGGATTTGTGGCATCGGACAACGCCAGCAATATTGTGTGTGCATTAAATATGGGCAAATTCCAGCACGTCCCATGTTTTGCACATACCTTGAATTTGGTGGTGCAGAATTTTTAAAAAAACGACAGGGGCGTGCAAGAGATGCTGTCGGTGGCCAGAAGAATTGCGGGACACTTTCGGCGTACAGGCACCACGTACAGAAGACTGGAGCACCACCAAAAACTACTGAACCTGCCCTGCCATCATCTGAAGCAAGAAGTGGTAACGAGGTGGAATTCAACCCTCTATATGCTTCAGAGGTTGGAGGAGCAGCAAAAGGCCATTCAAGCCTATACAATTGAGCACGATATAGTAGGTGGAATGCACCTGTCTCAAGCGCAGTGGAGAATGATTTCAACGTTGTGCAAGGTTCTGATGCCCTTTGAACTTGCCACACGTGAAGTCAGTTCAGACACTGCCAGCCTGAGTCAGGTCATTCCCCTCATCAGGCTTTTGCAGAAGAAGCTGGAGACATTGAAGGAGGAGCTAACACGGAGCGATTCCGCTAGGCATGTGGGACTTGTGGATGGAGCCCTTAATTCGCTTAACAAGGATTCACGGGTGGTCAATCTGTTGAAATCAGAGCACTACATTTTGGCCACCGTGCTCGATCCTAGATTTAAAGCCTACCTTGGATCTCTCTTTCCGGCAGACACAAGTCTGCTGGGGTTGAAAGACCTGCTGGTGACAAAATTGTCAAGTCAAGCGGAACGCGACCTGTCAACATCTCCTCCTTCACATTCTCCCGCAACTGGGGGTGCGAGGAAAAGGCTCAGAATTCCGAGCCCACCCGCTGGCGGTGATGCAGGGCAGTCTGGAGCGACTGCTGATGCTGACATCTGGTCCGGACTGAAGGACCTGACAACGATTACGGACATGTCGTCTACTGTCACTGCATATGATTCTCTCAACATTGATAGAATGGTGGAGGATTATATGAGTGACCGCATCCAAGTAGGCACGTCACACAGTCCGTACTTATACTGGCAGGAAAAAGAGGCAATTTGGAGGCCCTTGCACAAACTGGCTTTATTCTACCTAAGTTGCCCTCCCACAAGTGTGTACTCCGAAAGAGTGTTTAGTGCCGCCGCTCACCTTGTCAGCAATCGGCGTACGAGGTTACATCCAGAAAATGTGGAGAAGATGATGTTCATTAAAATGAATTATAATCAATTCCTCCGCGGAGACATTGACCAGCAGCAATTGCCTCCACAAAGTACACAGGGAGCTGAGATGGTGGATTCCAGTGGGGACGAATTGATAATCTGTGAGGAGGGGGATGTACACGGTGATATATCGGAGAGTGATGATGAGGTGGACATCTTGCCTCTGTAGAGCCAGTTTGTGCAAGGAGAGATTAATTGCTTCTTTTTTGGGGGGGGTCCAAACCAACCCGTCATATCAGTCACAGTCGTGTGGCAGACCCTGTCACTGAAATGATGGGTTGGTTAAAGTGTGCATGTCCTGTTTTGTTTATACAACATAAGGGTGGGTGGGAGGGCCCAAGGACAATTCCATCTTGCACCTCTTTTTTCTTTTCTTTTTCTTTGCGTCATGTGCTGTTTGGGGAGGGTTTTTTGGAAGGGACATCCTGCGTGACACTGCAGTGACACTCCTAGATGGGCCCGGTGTTTGTGTCGGCCACTAGGGTCGCTTATCTTACTCACACAGCTACCTCATTGCGCCTCTTTTTTTCTTTGCGTCATGTGCTGTTTGGGGAGGGTTTTTTGGAAGGGACATCCTGCGTGACACTGCAGTGCCACTCCTAGATGGGCCCGGTGTTTGTGTCGGCCACTAGGGTCGCTAATCTTACTCACACAGCTACCTCATTGCGCCTCTTTTTTTCTTTGCGTCATGTGCTGTTTGGGGAGGGTTTTTTGGAAGGGCCATCCTGCATGACACTGCAGTGCCACTCCTAGATGGGCCCGGTGTTTGTGTCGGCCACTAGGGTCGCTTATCTTACTCACACAGCGACCTCGGTGCAAATTTTAGGACTAAAAATAATATTGTGAGGTGTGAGGTATTCAGAATAGACTGAAAATGAGTGGAAATTATGGTTTTTGAGGTTAATAATACTTTGGGATCAAAATGACCGCCAAATTCTATGATTTAAGCTGTTTTTTAGGTTTTTTGGAAAAAAACACCCGAATCCAAAACACACCCGAATCCGACAAAAAAAATTCGGTGAGGTTTTGCCAAAACGCGGTCGAACCCAAAACACGGCCGCGGAACCGAACCCAAAACCAAAACACAAAACCCGAAAAATTTCCGGCGCTCATCTCTAATACACATACAATATTTTTGGCACAGGAGAGCGTAACACTAAACCACACACACATGGCAAAGCCTGTAAAATTAATTTGGACAATAATAACCCTTTTATTTGGAGCTATTATAATAATATGCAGCACAGGCGAGCGTACCCCTACACCACACAGGGCAAACCTTGTAAAAATAATTTGTATAATAATATAAGTAATGTATATAAGCCTTTTATTTGGAGTAAATCATATACAGCACAGGACACCACCACTGGACTTATGGCAGCACAAGACAGCACCACTGGACTGGAATTATATGGCAGCAGTGCCGTTTCTTGCGGCGGGCCAGCCGTGCAACCGCACTTCCTGAGCACTTTCAAACCCCCCTCCCCTCTCCTCCCGGGTGCCCAGCTCGGGGGGTGGGATTTCGCGGAATGACGCGTTTGCGTCGTGACGTCACAACGCAATCGCGTCATTCCGTGAAACCCCGCCCCCCGAGCTGGGTACTCGGGAGGAGGGAGAAGGCGGAGCCAAGACGGCCAGCGCTGCGCAGATGAGGGAGAGGCGGCTGAAGAGCGGGAAGAACCGCTTCAAATGTTAGTCAGCCCCTCTCCCTCTCTCTCTCTCCCTTCCCCCCCCCCCCACCTGCCGTACTGTGTAAAATGGGGACACTTGTCTGCCGGAATGTGTAAAATGGGGACACCTGTCTGCTGGAATGTGTAAAATAGGGACACTTGTCTGCCGGTAATGTGTAAAATGGGGACACCTGTCTGCCGGAATGTGTAAAATAGGGACACATGTCTGCCGGAATGTGTAAAATGGGGACACATGTTTGCCGGAATGTGTGAAATGGGGACACTTGCCTGCCGTAATGTGTAAAATGGGGACACTTGCCTGCCGGAATGTGTAAAATGGGGCCACCTGTCTGCCGGAATGTGTAAAATGGGGACACTTGCCTGCCGTAATGTGTAAAATGGGGACACTTGCATGCCGGAATGTGTAAAATGGGGGCACGTGACTGCCGCAATGTGTAAAATGGGGACACTTGCCTGCCATGCTGTGTAAAATGGGGGCAAGTGCTTGCCGCAATATGTGTAATGGGGACACTTTCCTGCCGCAATGTGTAAAATGTGAACACTTGCCTGCCGTACTGTGTAAAATGGGGGCACGTGCCTGCCGCAATGTGTAAAATGGGGACACTTTCCTGCCGCAATGTGTAAAAGGGGACACTTTCCTGCCGCAATGTGTAAAATGGGGAAACTTTCCTGCCGCAATGTGTAAAATGTGAACACTTGCCTGCCGTACTATGTAAAATGGGGGCACGTGCCTGCCGCAATGTGTAAAATAAGGACACTTTCCTGCCGCAATGTGTAAAATGTGAACACTTGCCTGCCGTACTGTGTAAAATGGAGGCACGTGCCTGCCGCAATGTGTAAAATAGGGACACTTTCCTGCCGCAATGTGTAAAATGGGAGCACGTGCCTGCCGCAATGTGTAAAATTGGGACACTTGCCTACCATGCTGTGTAAAATGGGGACACTTGCCTACCGTGCTGTGTAAAATGGGGACACTTGCCTGCCATGCTGTATAAAATGGGGCCGCGTGCCTGCTGTATTGTGTAAAATGAGGACTTTTTTTTTTTTATCGTGTGGTGGCCGTGATGATGAGATCAGATGAGGCCACACCCATCTTAACAAAGCCATGCCCATTTTAACGAGGTCACGCCCCCTTGCCGGGAGCGTGCACGCCTTAGGCGTGCGCATACTTTTCCTCTTTATATCTATGGGGGGGGGGGCGGCGCATTTTTTCTTATGTGAATGGGGGGGGCGCATTTTTAAATCTCGCACTGGGAGCCAAATTGGCTAGAAACGGCCCTGTATGGCAGCACCACTGGACTTATACGGCAGTACCCCTGGAGTTGTATGGAAGTGTCAGACAGGATGGCACTTCAAAAAACTAGTTCCCAAACAGCACATGATGCAAAGAAGAAAAAGAGGTGCAAGATGTAATTGTCCTTGGGCCCTCCCACCCACCCTTATGTTGTATAAACAGGACATGCACACTTTAACAAACCAATCATTTCAGTGAAAGGGTCTGCCACATGACTGTGGCTGAAATGACTGGTTTGTTTGGGCCCCCACCAAAAAATAAGTAATCCATCTCTCCCGGTACAAACTGGCTCTACAGAGGCAAGATGTCGACCTCATCCACATCCTCTGATTCATCACCCCTTTCAGTGTGTACATCCTCCTCCTCACAGAGTATTAATTCGTCCCACACTGGAATCCACCATCACAGGTTCCTGTGTACTTTCTAGAGGCAATTGCTGGTAAAGGTCATCCCGGAGGAATTTAGAATTCATTTTCATGAACATCATCTTCTCCACATTTTGTGGAAGTAACCTCCTACGCCGATCGCTGACAAGGTTACCGGCTGCACTAAACACTTTTTCAGAGTACACACTGGAAGGGGGGGTATTTAGGTAAAATAAAGCTAGTTTGTGCAAGGGCATCCAAATGGCCTCTTTTTCCTGCCAGTATGCATACGGACTGTCTGACATGCCTACTTGGATGCACTGGTGGATACAGACAGGGGTGAAAAGGGCGAACGCCCCCCCCCTACACATATTGCAGCGGGATAAATGACCGGGTCCGGTTACCGCGATGAGCAGCACCTGTGGGCTGCGGCAGCACTAACACAGCCCCCACGCCCGCCGCCGCTGAGAGTCTAACTGAGGGAGAAATTAATAAGTGCAGGAGGCCGGAGCAAGCAGTGTATTACTCACTATCTTCTCCGCCACGCCCATCTACCCCCCTCCCGCGTCCCAGCAGTAGCGTCTAGTTTCCCTTCATGGAGAAGACCTTCCAGGTCCTGATCACGAAGGGGGCATAGACACAACCCTGTCTCAGCCGCTCCGGCTCCTCTTCCTCCTCAGTGATATGATGCCTCTGCGCAATGACAAACACTGTCATGCACAGTAGGCATTTGTGGATGCCAAGGTTTCATTCAGGGGCAGGCTGGTGCCATTTTTACAGCAGCGGAGGAGCGGGCACGGAGAGAGGAGCTAAAGTCTGTAATTGCCTCGTTGTATGTGTAGGTGAGCTGTCTAGATCTGTCACTTTCCCTGTCACTTTCCCTATCCCTTTATCACTCTCCCTGTCCCTATGTCCCTGCTGTCTCATTCCATGTGGCAGGATGTGAATTTCAGCTCATTCTGTGTGGTATAATGTCAATTTTGGCTCTTTCAGTGTGCTACAAACTGAATTTCAGCTCATTCTGTGTGGTATAATGTCAATTTTGGCTCTTTCAGTGTGCTACAAACTGAATTTCGGCTCATTCACTGTGCCTATAATGTGAATTTTGGCTCATTCAGTGTGCTATTATGTGAATTTCGGCTCATTCAGTGTGCTATTATGTGAATTTCGGCTCATTCAGTGTGCTACAATGTGAATTTCGGCTCATTCAGTGTGCTACAATGTGAATTTTGGCTCATTCAGTATGCTACAATGTGAATTTCAGCTCATTCTGTGTGCTATAATGTGAATTTCAGCTCATTCTGTGTGGTATGATGTGAATTTCGGCTCATATTGTGTGCTATAATGTGTACCATTGTTGTCCTATTACTTAGTTGTATGGAAGTGTCAGACAGGATGGCACTTCAAAAAATTAGTTCCCAAACAGCACATGATGCAAAGAAGAAAAAGAGGTGCAAGATGTAATTGTCCTTGGGCCCTCCCACCCACCCTTATGTTGTATAAACAGGACATGCACACTTTAACAAACCAATCATTTCAGTGAAAGGGTCTGCCACATGACTGTGGCTGAAATGACTGGTTTGTTTGGGCCCCCACCAAAAAATAAGTAATCCATCTCTCCTGGTACAAACTGGCTCTACAGAGGCAAGATGTCGACCTCATCCACATCCTCTGATTCATCACCCCTTTCAGTGTGTACATCCTCCTCCTCACAGAGGGCGGGATTTACTATAAGCCATCGCCGCCTCTCGTCGCCTACCGCAGCGATACTAATCGCATATGTACTAACATATGCGATTAGTATCGCAATGCGGTATAGGAGGCCCCCCGCGATGATGTCTGCTGGGGTCTGTGGCGGTCGGCGGGGGTCAGCGGGGGTCTCCGTCACCTCCCAGACTTGGGAGGTGACGTGTGCAGGGAGTCCCCGGGCTCCTCCTCCTCACCCCTGCAGCCGGAAGGAGACAAGGCTGTGATGCGGGGGAGAAGGAGGAGAGGGGGCCGCACCAGCAGCAGCTCAGGTATGCCGGGGGGGGAAGGGGGGTCGTCGTGAGCGGGGCGGCGGCGGTAAGAATCCCATAGGCTTCTATAGGGTATTGCCATAAAAAGATGGCGATACCCTATGAGGCGAAAACGCGGCGGTCGGGAGTTAGTACATATGAAAATGCGGTAAAACGGGGGTTTTACCGCATTTTCCCTTTAGTAAATCCCACCCAGAGTATTAATTCGTCCCCACTGGAATCTACCATCACAGGTTCCTGTGTACTTTCTAGAGGCAATTACTGGTAAAGGTCATCCCGGAGGAATTTAGAATTCATTTTCATGAACATCATCTTCTCCACATTTTGTGGAAGTAACCTCCTATGCCGATCGCTGACAAGGTTACCGGCTGCACTAAACACTCTTTCAGAGTACACACTGGAAGGGGGGGTATTTAGGTAAAATAAAGCCAGTTTGTGCAAGGGCATCCAAATGGCCTCTTTTTCCTGCCAGTATATATGCGGACTGTCTGACATGCCTACTTGGATGTAGAGATGAGCGGGTTCGGTTTCTCTGAATCCGAACCTGCCAGAACTTCATGTTTTTTTTCACGGGTCCGAGCGACTCGGATCTTCCCACCTTGCTCGGTTAACCCGAGCGCGCCCGAACGTCATCATGACGCTGTCGGATTCTCGCGAGGCTCGGATTCTATCGCGAGACTCGGATTCTATATAAGGAGCCGCGCGTCGCCGCCATTTTCACACGTGCATTGAGATTGATAGGGAGAGGACGTGGCTGGCGTCCTCTCCGTTTAGAATTAGAATAGATTAGAGAGACACTTGATTTACTAATTTTGGGGAGCATTAGGAGTACTCAGTAGTGTACAGTGCAGAGTTTTGCTGATAGTGACCAGTGACCACCACTTTTATTTATAATCCGTTCTCTGCCTGAAAAAAGCGATACACAGCACACAGTGACTCAGTCACATACCATATCTGTGTGCACTGCTCAGGCTCAGGCCAGTGTGCTGCATCATCTATTATCTATATATAATATTATATATATCTGTCTGACTGCTCAGCTCACACAGCTTATAATTGTGGGGGAGACTGGGGAGCACTACTGCAGTGCCAGTTATAGGTTATAGCAGGAGCCAGGAGTACATAATATAATCCGTTCTCTGCCTGAAAAAAGCGATACACAGCACACAGTGACTCAGTCACATACCATATCTGTGTGCACTGCTCAGGCTCAGGCCAGTGTGCTGCATCATCTATTATCTATATATAATATTATATATATCTGTCTGACTGCTCAGCTCACACAGCTTATAATTGTGGGGGAGACTGGGGAGCACTACTGCAGTGCCAGTTATAGGTTATAGCAGGAGCCAGGAGTACATAATATATTATATAGTGAGTGACCACCAGACACACAGTGCAGTTTATTTAATATATCCGTTCTCTGCCTGAAAAAAGCGATACACACAGTGACTCAGTCAGTCACATACCATATCTGTGTGCACTGCTCAGGCTCAGGCCAGTGTGCTGCATCATCTATATATATTATATATCTGTCTGACTGCTCAGCTCACACAGCTTATAATTGTGGGGGAGACTGGGGAGCACTACTGCAGTGCCAGTTATAGGTTATAGCAGGAGCCAGGAGTACATAATATTATATTAAAATTAAACAGTGCACACTTTTGCTGCAGGAGTGCCACTGCCAGTGTGACTAGTGACCAGTGACCTGACCACCAGTATATAATATTAGTAGTATACTATCTCTTTATCAACCAGTCTATATTAGCAGCAGACACAGTACAGTGCGGTAGTTCACGGCTGTGGCTACCTCTGTGTCGGCACTCGGCAGCCCGTCCATAATTGTATATACCACCTAACCGTGGTTTTTTTTTCTTTCTTTATACATACATACTAGTTACGAGTATACTATCTCTTTATCAACCAGTCTATATATTAGCAGCAGACACAGTACAGTGCGGTAGTTCACGGCTGTGGCTACCTCTGTGTCGGCACTCGGCAGCCCGTCCATAATTGTATATACCACCTAACCGTGGTTTTTTTTTCTTTCTTTATACATACATACTAGTTACGAGTATACTATCTCTTTATCAACCAGTCTATATATTAGCAGCAGACACAGTACAGTGCGGTAGTTCACGGCTGTAGCTACCTCTGTGTCGGCACTCGGCAGCCCGTCCATAATTGTATATACCACCTAACCGTGGTTTTTTTTTCTTTCTTTATACATACATACTAGTTACGAGTATACTATCTCTTTATCAACCAGTCTATATATTAGCAGCAGACACAGTACAGTGCGGTAGTTCACGGCTGTGGCTACCTCTGTGTCGGCACTCGGCAGCCCGTCCATAATTGTATATACCACCTAACCGTGGTTTTTTTTTTCTTTCTTTATACATACATACTAGTTACGAGTATACTATCTCTTTATCAACCAGTCTATATATTAGCAGCAGACACAGTACAGTGCGGTAGTTCACGGCTGTGGCTACCTCTGTGTCGGCACTCGGCAGCCCGTCCATAATTGTATATACCACCTAACCGTGGTTTTTTTTTCTTTCTTTATACATACATACTAGTTACGAGTATACTATCTCTTTATCAACCAGTCTATATATTAGCAGCAGACACAGTACAGTGCGGTAGTTCACGGCTGTGGCTACCTCTGTGTCGGCACTCGGCAGCCCGTCCATAATTGTATATACCACCTAACCGTGGTTTTTTTTTCTTTCTTTATACATACATACTAGTTACGAGTATACTATCTCTTTATCAACCAGTCTATATATTAGCAGCAGACACAGTACAGTGCGGTAGTTCACGGCTGTGGCTACCTCTGTGTCGGCACTCGGCAGCCCGTCCATAATTGTATATACCACCTAACCGTGGTTTTTTTTTCTTTCTTTATACATACATACTAGTTACGAGTATACTATCTCTTTATCAACCAGTCTATATATTAGCAGCAGACACAGTACAGTGCGGTAGTTCACGGCTGTGGCTACCTCTGTGTCGGCACTCGGCAGCCCGTCCATAATTGTATATACCACCTAACCGTGGTTTTTTTTTCTTTCTTTATAGTCATACTAGTTACGAGTATACTATCTCTTTATCAACCAGTCTATATTAGCAGCAGACACAGTACAGTGCGGTAGTTCACGGCTGTGGCTACCTCTGTGTCGGCACTCGGCAGCCCGTCCATAATTGTATATACCACCTAACCGTGGTTTTTTTTTCTTTCTTTATACATACATACTAGTTACGAGTATACTATCTCTTTATCAACCAGTCTATATATTAGCAGCAGACACAGTACAGTGCGGTAGTTCACGGCTGTGGCTACCTCTGTGTCGGCACTCGGCAGCCCGTCCATAATTGTATATACCACCTAACCGTGTTTTTTTTTTCTTTCTTTATACATACATACTAGTTACGAGTATACTATCTCTTTATCAACCAGTCTATATATTAGCAGCAGACACAGTACAGTGCGGTAGTTCACGGCTGTGGCTACCTCTGTGTCGGCACTCGGCAGCCCGTCCATAATTGTATATACCACCTAACCGTGGTTTTTTTTTCTTTCTTTATACATACATACTAGTTACGAGTATACTATCTCTTTATCAACCAGTCTATATATTAGCAGCAGACACAGTACAGTGCGGTAGTTCACGGCTGTGGCTACCTCTGTGTCGGCACTCGGCAGCCCGTCCATAATTGTATATACCACCTAACCGTGGTTTTTTTTCTTTCTTTATACATACATACTAGTTACGAGTATACTATCTCTTTATCAACCAGTCTATATATTAGCAGCAGACACAGTACAGTGCGGTAGTTCACGGCTGTGGCTACCTCTGTGTCGGCACTCGGCAGCCCGTCCATAATTGTATATACCACCTAACCGTGGTTTTTTTTTCTTTCTTTATACATACATACTAGTTACGAGTATACTATCTCTTTATCAACCAGTCTATATATTAGCAGCAGACACAGTACAGTGCGGTAGTCACGGCTGTGGCTACCTCTGTGTCGGCACTCGGCAGCCCGTCCATAATTGTATATACCACCTAATCGTGTTTTTTTTCTTCTTTCTTTATACATACATACTAGTTACGAGTATACTATCTCTTTATCAACCAGTCTATATATTAGCAGCAGACACAGTACAGTGCGGTAGTTCACGGCTGTGGCTACCTCTGTGTCGGCACTCGGCAGCCCGTCCATAATTGTATATACCACCTAACCGTGGTTTTTTTTCTTTCTTTATACATACATACTAGTTACGAGTATACTATCTCTTTATCAACCAGTCTATATATTAGCAGCAGACACAGTACAGTGCGGTAGTTCACGGCTGTGGCTACCTCTGTGTCGGCACTCGGCAGCCCGTCCATAATTGTATATACCACCTAACCGTGGTTTTTTTTTCTTTCTTTATAGTCATACTAGTTACGAGTATACTATCTCTTTATCAACCAGTCTATATTAGCAGCAGACACAGTACAGTGCGGTAGTTCACGGCTGTGGCTACCTCTGTGTCGGCACTCGGCAGCCCGTCCATGATTGTATATACCACCTAACCGTGGTTTTTTTTTCTTTCTTTATACATACATACTAGTTACGAGTATACTATCTCTTTATCAACCAGTCTATATATTAGCAGCAGACACAGTACAGTGCGGTAGTTCACGGCTGTGGCTACCTCTGTGTCGGCACTCGGCAGCCCGTCCATAATTGTATATACCACCTAACCGTGTTTTTTTTTTTTTTCTTTATACATACATACTAGTTACGAGTATACTATCTCTTTATCAACCAGTCTATATATTAGCAGCAGACACAGTACAGTGCGGTAGTTCACGGCTGTGGCTACCTCTGTGTCGGCACTCGGCAGCCCGTCCATAATTGTATATACCACCTAACCGTGGTTTTTTTTCTTTCTTTATACATACATACTAGTTACGAGTATACTATCTCTTTATCAACCAGTCTATATATTAGCAGCAGACACAGTACAGTGCGGTAGTTCACGGCTGTGGCTACCTCTGTGTCGGCACTCGGCAGCCCGTCCATAATTGTATATACCACCTAACCGTGGTTTTTTTTTCTTTCTTTATAGTCATACTAGTTACGAGTATACTATCTCTTTATCAACCAGTCTATATTAGCAGCAGACACAGTACAGTGCGGTAGTTCACGGCTGTGGCTACCTCTGTGTCGGCACTCGGCAGCCCGTCCATAATTGTATATACCACCTAACCGTGGTTTTTTTTCTTTCTTTATACATACATACTAGTTACGAGTATACTATCTCTTTATCAACCAGTCTATATATTAGCAGCAGACACAGTACAGTGCGGTAGTTCACGGCTGTGGCTACCTCTGTGTCGGCACTCGGCAGCCCGTCCATAATTGTATATACCACCTAACCGTGTTTTTTTTTTCTTTCTTTATACATACATACTAGTTACGAGTATACTATCTCTTTATCAACCAGTCTATATATTAGCAGCAGACACAGTACAGTGCGGTAGTTCACGGCTGTGGCTACCTCTGTGTCGGCACTCGGCAGCCCGTCCATAATTGTATATACCACCTAACCGTGTTTTTTTTTCTTTCTTTATACATACATACTAGTTACGAGTATACTATCTCTTTATCAACCAGTCTATATATTAGCAGCAGACACAGTACAGTGCGGTAGTTCACGGCTGTGGCTACCTCTGTGTCGGCACTCGGCAGCCCGTCCATAATTGTATATACCACCTAACCGTGGTTTTTTTTTCTTTCTTTATACATACATACTAGTTACGAGTATACTATCTCTTTATCAACCAGTCTATATATTAGCAGCAGACACAGTACAGTGCGGTAGTTCACGGCTGTGGCTACCTCTGTGTCGGCACTCGGCAGCCCGTCCATAATTGTATATACCACCTAACCGTGGTTTTTTTTTCTTTCTTTATACATACATACTAGTTACGAGTATACTATCTCTTTATCAACCAGTCTATATATTAGCAGCAGACACAGTACAGTGCGGTAGTTCACGGCTGTGGCTACCTCTGTGTCGGCACTCGGCAGCCCGTCCATAATTGTATACTAGTATCCAATCCATCCATCTCCATTGTTTACCTGAGGTGCCTTTTAGTTGTGCCTATTAAAATATGGAGAACAAAAATGTTGAGGTTCCAAAATTAGGGAAAGATCAAGATCCACTTCCACCTCGTGCTGAAGCTGCTGCCACTAGTCATGGCCGAGACGATGAAATGCCAGCAACGTCGTCTGCCAAGGCCGATGCCCAATGTCATAGTACAGAGCATGTCAAATCCAAAACACCAAATATCAGTAAAAAAAGGACTCCAAAACCTAAAATAAAATTGTCGGAGGAGAAGCGTAAACTTGCCAATATGCCATTTACCACACGGAGTGGCAAGGAACGGCTGAGGCCCTGGCCTATGTTCATGGCTAGTGGTTCAGCTTCACATGAGGATGGAAGCACTCAGCCTCTCGCTAGAAAAATTAAAAGACTCAAGCTGGCAAAAGCAGCACAGCAAAGAACTGTGCATTCTTCGAAATCCCAAATCCACAAGGAGAGTCCAATTGTGTCGGTTGCGATGCCTGACCTTCCCAACACTGGACGTGAAGAGCATGCGCCTTCCACCATTTGCACGCCCCCTGCAAGTGCTGGAAGGAGCACCCGCAGTCCAGTTCCTGATAGTCAGATTGAAGATGTCAGTGTTGAAGTACACCAGGATGAGGAGGATATGGGTGTTGCTGGCGCTGGGGAGGAAATTGACCAGGAGGATTCTGATGGTGAGGTGGTTTGTTTAAGTCAGGCACCCGGGGAGACACCTGTTGTCCGTGGGAGGAATATGGCCGTTGACATGCCAGGTGAAAATACCAAAAAAATCAGCTCTTCGGTGTGGAGGTATTTCACCAGAAATGCGGACAACAGGTGTCAAGCCGTGTGTTCCCTTTGTCAAGCTGTAATAAGTAGGGGTAAGGACGTTAACCACCTCGGAACATCCTCCCTTATACGTCACCTGCAGCGCATTCATAATAAGTCAGTGACAAGTTCAAAAACTTTGGGTGACAGCGGAAGCAGTCCACTGACCAGTAAATCCCTTCCTCTTGTAACCAAGCTCACGCAAACCACCCCACCAACTCCCTCAGTGTCAATTTCCTCCTTCCCCAGGAATGCCAATAGTCCTGCAGGCCATGTCACTGGCAATTCTGACGAGTCCTCTCCTGCCTGGGATTCCTCCGATGCATCCTTGCGTGTAACGCCTACTGCTGCTGGCGCTGCTGTTGTTGCCGCTGGGAGTCGATGGTCATCCCAGAGGGGAAGTCGTAAGCCCACTTGTACTACTTCCAGTAAGCAATTGACTGTTCAACAGTCCTTTGCGAGGAAGATGAAATATCACAGCAGTCATCCTACTGCAAAGCGGATAACTGAGGCCTTGGCATCCTGGGTGGTGAGAAACGTGGTTCCGGTATCCATCATTACTGCAGAGCCAACTAGAGACTTGTTGGAGGTACTGTTTCCCCGGTACCAAATACCATCTAGGTTCCATTTCTCTAGGCAGGCGATACCGAAAATGTACACAGACCTCAGAAAAAGAGTCACCAGTGTCCTAAAAAATGCAGCTGTACCCAATGTCCACTTAACCACGGACACGTGGACAAGTGGAGCAGGGCAGGGTCAGGACTATATGACTGTGACAGCCCACTGGGTAGATGTATGGACTCCCGCCGCAAGAACAGCAGCGGCGGCACCAGTAGCAGCATCTCGCAAACGCCAACTCTTTCCTAGGCAGGCTACGCTTTGTATCACCGGTTTCCAGAATACGCACACAGCTGAAAACCTCTTACGGCAACTGAGGAAGATCATCGCGGAATGGCTTACCCCAATTGGACTCTCCTGTGGATTTGTGGCATCGGACAACGCCAGCAATATTGTGTGTGCATTAAATATGGGCAAATTCCAGCACGTCCCATGTTTTGCACATACCTTGAATTTGGTGGTGCAGAATTTTTAAAAAAACGACAGGGGCGTGCAAGAGATGCTGTCGGTGGCCAGAAGAATTGCGGGACACTTTCGGCGTACAGGCACCACGTACAGAAGACTGGAGCACCACCAAAAACTACTGAACCTGCCCTGCCATCATCTGAAGCAAGAAGTGGTAACGAGGTGGAATTCAACCCTCTATATGCTTCAGAGGTTGGAGGAGCAGCAAAAGGCCATTCAAGCCTATACAATTGAGCATGATATAGTAGGTGGAATGCACCTGTCTCAAGCGCAGTGGAGAATGATTTCAACGTTGTGCAAGGTTCTGATGCCCTTTGAACTTGCCACACGTGAAGTCAGTTCAGACACTGCCAGCCTGAGTCAGGTCATTCCCCTCATCAGGCTTTTGCAGAAGAAGCTGGAGACATTGAAGGAGGAGCTAACACGGAGCGATTCCGCTAGGCATGTGGGACTTGTGGATGGAGCCCTTAATTCGCTTAACAAGGATTCACGGGTGGTCAATCTGTTGAAATCAGAGCACTACATTTTGGCCACCGTGCTCGATCCTAGATTTAAAGCCTACCTTGGATCTCTCTTTCCGGCAGACACAAGTCTGCTGGGGTTGAAAGACCTGCTGGTGACAAAATTGTCAAGTCAAGCGGAACGCGACCTGTCAACATCTCCTCCTTCACATTCTCCCGCAACTGGGGGTGCGAGGAAAAGGCTCAGAATTCCGAGCCCACCCGCTGGCGGTGATGCAGGGCAGTCTGGAGCGACTGCTGATGCTGACATCTGGTCCGGACTGAAGGACCTGACAACGATTACGGACATGTCGTCTACTGTCACTGCATATGATTCTCTCAACATTGATAGAATGGTGGAGGATTATATGAGTGACCGCATCCAAGTAGGCATGTCACACAGTCCGTACTTATACTGGCAGGAAAAAGAGGCAATTTGGAGGCCCTTGCACAAACTGGCTTTATTCTACCTAAGTTGCCCTCCCACAAGTGTGTACTCCGAAAGAGTGTTTAGTGCCGCCGCTCACCTTGTCAGCAATCGGCGTACGAGGTTACATCCAGAAAATGTGGAGAAGATGATGTTCATTAAAATTAATTATAATCAATTCCTCCGCGGAGACATTGACCAGCAGCAATTGCCTCCACAAAGTACACAGGGAGCTGAGATGGTGGATTCCAGTGGGGACGAATTGATAATCTGTGAGGAGGGGGATGTACACGGTGATATATCGGAGAGTGATGATGAGGTGGACATCTTGCCTCTGTAGAGCCAGTTTGTGCAAGGAGAGATTAATTGCTTCTTTTTTGGGGGGGGTCCAAACCAACCCGTCATATCAGTCACAGTCGTGTGGCAGACCCTGTCACTGAAATGATGGGTTGGTTAAAGTGTGCATGTCCTGTTTTGTTTATACAACATAAGGGTGGGTGGGAGGGCCCAAGGACAATTCCATCTTGCACCTCTTTTTTCTTTTCTTTTTCTTTGCGTCATGTGCTGTTTGGGGAGGGTTTTTTGGAAGGGACATCCTGCGTGACACTTCAGTGACACTCCTAGATGGGCCCGGTGTTTGTGTCGGCCACTAGGGTCGCTTATCTTACTCACACAGCTACCTCATTGCGCCTCTTTTTTTCTTTGCGTCATGTGCTGTTTGGGGAGGGTTTTTTGGAAGGGACATCCTGCGTGACACTGCAGTGCCACTCCTAGATGGGCCCGGTGTTTGTGTCGGCCACTAGGGTCGCTAATCTTACTCACACAGCTACCTCATTGCGCCTCTTTTTTTCTTTGCGTCATGTGCTGTTTGGGGAGGGTTTTTTGGAAGGGCCATCCTGCATGACACTGCAGTGCCACTCCTAGATGGGCCCGGTGTTTGTGTCGGCCACTAGGGTCGCTTATCTTACTCACACAGCGACCTCGGTGCAAATTTTAGGACTAAAAATAATATTGTGAGGTGTGAGGTATTCAGAATAGACTGAAAATGAGTGGAAATTATGGTTTTTGAGGTTAATAATACTTTGGGATCAAAATGACCGCCAAATTCTATGATTTAAGCTGTTTTTTAGGTTTTTTGGAAAAAAACACCCGAATCCAAAACACACCCGAATCCGACAAAAAAAATTCGGTGAGGTTTTGCCAAAACGCGGTCGAACCCAAAACACGGCCGCGGAACCGAACCCAAAACCAAAACACAAAACCCGAAAAATTTCCGGCGCTCATCTCTAATACACATACAATATTTTTGGCACAGGAGAGCGTAACACTAAACCACACACACATGGCAAAGCCTGTAAAATTAATTTGGACAATAATAACCCTTTTATTTGGAGCTATTATAATAATATGCAGCACAGGCTAGCGTACCCCTACACCACACAGGGCAAACCTTGTAAAAATAATTTGTATAATAATATAAGTAATGTATATAAGCCTTTTATTTGGAGTAAATCATATACAGCACAGGACACCACCACTGGACTTATGGCAGCACAAGACAGCACCACTGGACTGGAATTATATGGCAGCAGTGCCGTTTCTTGCGGCGGGCCAGCCGTGCAACCGCACTTCCTGAGCACTTTCAAACCCCCCTCCCCTCTCCTCCCGGGTGCCCAGCTCGGGGGGTGGGATTTCGCGGAATGACGCGTTTGCGTCGTGACGTCACAACGCAATCGCGTCATTCCGTGAAACCCCGCCCCCCGAGCTGGGTACTCGGGAGGAGGGAGAAGGCGGAGCCAAGACGGCCAGCGCTGCGCAGATGAGGGAGAGGCGGCTGAAGAGCGGGAAGAACCGCTTCAAATGTTAGTCAGCCCCTCTCCCTCTCTCTCTCTCCCTTCCCCCCCCCCCACCTGCCGTACTGTGTAAAATGGGGACACTTGTCTGCCGGAATGTGTAAAATGGGGACACCTGTCTGCTGGAATGTGTAAAATAGGGACACTTGTCTGCCGGTAATGTGTAAAATGGGGACACCTGTCTGCCGGAATGTGTAAAATAGGGACACATGTCTGCCGGAATGTGTAAAATGGGGACACATGTTTGCCGGAATGTGTGAAATGGGGACACTTGCCTGCCGTAATGTGTAAAATGGGGACACTTGCCTGCCGGAATGTGTAAAATGGGGCCACCTGTCTGCCGGAATGTGTAAAATGGGGACACTTGCCTGCCGTAATGTGTAAAATGGGGACACTTGCATGCCGTAATGTGTAAAATGGGGGCACGTGACTGCCGCAATGTGTAAAATGGGGACACTTGCCTGCCGTACTATGTAAAATGGGGGCACGTGCCTGCCGCAATGTGTAAAATGTGAACACTTGCCTGCCGTACTATGTAAAATGGGGGCACGTGCCTGCCGCAATGTGTAAAATAAGGACACTTTCCTGCCGCAATGTGTAAAATGTGAACACTTGCCTGCCGTACTGTGTAAAATGGAGGCACGTGCCTGCCGCAATGTGTAAAATAGGGACACTTTCCTGCCGCAATGTGTAAAATGGGAGCACGTGCCTGCCGCAATGTGTAAAATGGGGACACTTGCCTACCATGCTGTGTAAAATGGGGACACTTGCCTACCGTGCTGTGTAAAATGGGGACACTTGCCTGCCATGCTGTATAAAATGGGGCCGCGTGCCTGCTGTATTGTGTAAAATGAGGACTTTTTTTTTTTTATCGTGTGGTGGCCGTGATGATGAGATCAGATGAGGCCACACCCATCTTAACAAAGCCATGCCCATTTTAACGAGGTCACGCCCCCTTGCCGGGAGCGTGCACGCCTTAGGCGTGCGCATACTTTTCCTCTTTATATCTATGGGGGGGGGGGGCGGCGCATTTTTTCTTATGTGAATGGGGGGGGCGCATTTTTAAATCTCGCACTGGGAGCCAAATTGGCTAGAAACGGCCCTGTATGGCAGCACCACTGGACTTATACGGCAGTACCCCTGGAGTTGTATGGAAGTGTCAGACAGGATGGCACTTCAAAAAACTAGTTCCCAAACAGCACATGATGCAAAGAAGAAAAAGAGGTGCAAGATGTAATTGTCCTTGGGCCCTCCCACCCACCCTTATGTTGTATAAACAGGACATGCACACTTTAACAAACCAATCATTTCAGTGAAAGGGTCTGCCACATGACTGTGGCTGAAATGACTGGTTTGTTTGGGCCCCCACCAAAAAATAAGTAATCCATCTCTCCCGGTACAAACTGGCTCTACAGAGGCAAGATGTCGACCTCATCCACATCCTCTGATTCATCACCCCTTTCAGTGTGTACATCCTCCTCCTCACAGAGTATTAATTCGTCCCACACTGGAATCCACCATCACAGGTTCCTGTGTACTTTCTAGAGGCAATTGCTGGTAAAGGTCATCCCGGAGGAATTTAGAATTCATTTTCATGAACATCATCTTCTCCACATTTTGTGGAAGTAACCTCCTACGCCGATCGCTGACAAGGTTACCGGCTGCACTAAACACTTTTTCAGAGTACACACTGGAAGGGGGGGTATTTAGGTAAAATAAAGCTAGTTTGTGCAAGGGCATCCAAATGGCCTCTTTTTCCTGCCAGTATGCATACGGACTGTCTGACATGCCTACTTGGATGCACTGGTGGATACAGACAGGGGTGAAAAGGGCGAACGCCCCCCCCCCCTACACATATTGCAGCGGGATAAATGACCGGGTCCGGTTACCGCGATGAGCAGCACCTGTGGGCTGCGGCAGCACTAACACAGCCCCCACGCCCGCCGCCGCTGAGAGTCTAACTGAGGGAGAAATTAATAAGTGCAGGAGGCCGGAGCAAGCAGTGTATTACTCACTATCTTCTCCGCCACGCCCATCTACCCCCCTCCCGCGTCCCAGCAGTAGCGTCTAGTTTCCCTTCATGGAGAAGACCTTCCAGGTCCTGATCACGAAGGGGGCATAGACACAACCCTGTCTCAGCCGCTCCGGCTCCTCTTCCTCCTCAGTGATATGATGCCTCTGCGCAATGACAAACACTGTCATGCACAGTAGGCATTTGTGGATGCCAAGGTTTCATTCAGGGGCAGGCTGGTGCCATTTTTACAGCAGCGGAGGAGCGGGCACGGAGAGAGGAGCTAAAGTCTGTAATTGCCTCGTTGTATGTGTAGGTGAGCTGTCTAGATCTGTCACTTTCCCTGTCACTTTCCCTATCCCTTTATCACTCTCCCTGTCCCTATGTCCCTGCTGTCTCATTCCATGTGGCAGGATGTGAATTTCAGCTCATTCTGTGTGGTATAATGTCAATTTTGGCTCTTTCAGTGTGCTACAAACTGAATTTCAGCTCATTCTGTGTGGTATAATGTCAATTTTGGCTCTTTCAGTGTGCTACAAACTGAATTTCGGCTCATTCAGTGTGCCTATAATGTGAATTTTGGCTCATTCAGTGTGCTATTATGTGAATTTCGGCTCATTCAGTGTGCTATTATGTGAATTTCGGCTCATTCAGTGTGCTACAATGTGAATTTCGGCTCATTCAGTGTGCTACAATGTGAATTTTGGCTTATTCAGTATGCTACAATGTGAATTTCAGCTCATTCTGTGTGCTATAATGTGAATTTCAGCTCATTCTGTGTGGTATGATGTGAATTTCGGCTCATATTGTGTGCTATAATGTGTACCATTGTTGTCCTATTACTTAGTTGTATGGAAGTGTCAGACAGGATGGCACTTCAAAAAATTAGTTCCCAAACAGCACATGATGCAAAGAAGAAAAAGAGGTGCAAGATGTAATTGTCCTTGGGCCCTCCCACCCACCCTTATGTTGTATAAACAGGACATGCACACTTTAACAAACCAATCATTTCAGTGAAAGGGTCTGCCACATGACTGTGGCTGAAATGACTGGTTTGTTTGGGCCCCCACCAAAAAATAAGTAATCCATCTCTCCTGGTACAAACTGGCTCTACAGAGGCAAGATGTCGACCTCATCCACATCCTCTGATTCATCACCCCTTTCAGTGTGTACATCCTCCTCCTCACAGAGGGCGGGATTTACTATAAGCCATCGCCGCCTCTCGTCGCCTACCGCAGCGATACTAATCGCATATGTACTAACATATGCGATTAGTATCGCAATGCGGTATAGGAGGCCCCCCGCGATGATGTCTGCTGGGGTCTGTGGCGGTCGGCGGGGGTCAGCGGGGGTCTCCGTCACCTCCCAGACTTGGGAGGTGACGTGTGCAGGGAGTCCCCGGGCTCCTCCTCCTCACCCCTGCAGCCGGAAGGAGACAAGGCTGTGATGCGGGGGAGAAGGAGGAGAGGGGGCCGCACCAGCAGCAGCTCAGGTATGCCGGGGGGGGAAGGGGGGTCGTCGTGAGCGGGGCGGCGGCGGTAAGAATCCCATAGGCTTCTATAGGGTATTGCCATAAAAAGATGGCGATACCCTATGAGGCGAAAACGCGGCGGTCGGGAGTTAGTACATATGAAAATGCGGTAAAACGGGGGTTTTACCGCATTTTCCCTTTAGTAAATCCCACCCAGAGTATTAATTCGTCCCCACTGGAATCTACCATCACAGGTTCCTGTGTACTTTCTAGAGGCAATTACTGGTAAAGGTCATCCCGGAGGAATTTAGAATTCATTTTCATGAACATCATCTTCTCCACATTTTGTGGAAGTAACCTCCTATGCCGATCGCTGACAAGGTTACCGGCTGCACTAAACACTCTTTCAGAGTACACACTGGAAGGGGGGGTATTTAGGTAAAATAAAGCCAGTTTGTGCAAGGGCATCCAAATGGCCTCTTTTTCCTGCCAGTATATATGCGGACTGTCTGACATGCCTACTTGGATGTAGAGATGAGCGTGTTCGGTTTCTCTGAATCCGAACCTGCCAGAACTTCATGTTTTTTTTCACGGGTCCGAGCGACTCGGATCTTCCCGCCTTGCTCGGTTAACCCGAGCGCGCCCGAACGTCATCATGACGCTGTCGGATTCTCGCGAGGCTCGGATTCTATCGCGAGACTCGGATTCTATATAAGGAGCCGCGCGTCGCCGCCATTTTCACACGTGCATTGAGATTGATAGGGAGAGGACGTGGCTGGCGTCCTCTCCGTTTAGAATTAGAATAGATTAGAGAGACACTTGATTTACTAATTTTGGGGAGCATTAGGAGTACTCAGTAGTGTACAGTGCAGAGTTTTGCTGATAGTGACCAGTGACCACCACTTTTATTTATAATCCGTTCTCTGCCTGAAAAAAGCGATACACAGCACACAGTGACTCAGTCACATACCATATCTGTGTGCACTGCTCAGGCTCAGGCCAGTGTGCTGCATCATCTATTATCTATATATAATATTATATATATCTGTCTGACTGCTCAGCTCACACAGCTTATAATTGTGGGGGAGACTGGGGAGCACTACTGCAGTGCCAGTTATAGGTTATAGCAGGAGCCAGGAGTACATAATATATTATATAGTGAGTGACCACCAGACACACAGTGCAGTTTATTTAATATATCCGTTCTCTGCCTGAAAAAAGCGATACACACAGTGACTCAGTCAGTCACATACCATATCTGTGTGCACTGCTCAGGCTCAGGCCAGTGTGCTGCATCATCTATATATATTATATATCTGTCTGACTGCTCAGCTCACACAGCTTATAATTGTGGGGGAGACTGGGGAGCACTACTGCAGTGCCAGTTATAGGTTATAGCAGGAGCCAGGAGTACATAATATTATATTAAAATTAAACAGTGCACACTTTTGCTGCAGGAGTGCCACTGCCAGTGTGACTAGTGACCAGTGACCTGACCACCAGTATATAATATTAGTAGTATACTATCTCTTTATCAACCAGTCTATATTAGCAGCAGACACAGTACAGTGCGGTAGTTCACGGCTGTGGCTACCTCTGTGTCGGCACTCGGCAGCCCGTCCATAATTGTATATACCACCTAACCGTGGGTTTTTTTTCTTTCTTTATACATACATACTAGTTACGAGTATACTATCTCTTTATCAACCAGTCTATATATTAGCAGCAGACACAGTACAGTGCGGTAGTTCACGGCTGTGGCTACCTCTGTGTCGGCACTCGGCAGCCCGTCCATAATTGTATATACCACCTAACCGTGTTTTTTTTTTCTTTCTTTATACATACATACTAGTTACGAGTATACTATCTCTTTATCAACCAGTCTATATATTAGCAGCAGACACAGTACAGTGCGGTAGTTCACGGCTGTGGCTACCTCTGTGTCGGCACTCGGCAGCCCGTCCATAATTGTATATACCACCTAACCGTGGTTTTTTTTTCTTTCTTTATACATACATACTAGTTACGAGTATACTATCTCTTTATCAACCAGTCTATATATTAGCAGCAGACACAGTACAGTGCGGTAGTTCACGGCTGTGGCTACCTCTGTGTCGGCACTCGGCAGCCCGTCCATAATTGTATATACCACCTAACCGTGGTTTTTTTTTTCTTTCTTTATACATACATACTAGTTACGAGTATACTATCTCTTTATCAACCAGTCTATATATTAGCAGCAGACACAGTACAGTGCGGTAGTTCACGGCTGTGGCTACCTCTGTGTCGGCACTCGGCAGCCCGTCCATAATTGTATATACCACCTAACCGTGGTTTTTTTTTCTTTCTTTATACATACATACTAGTTACGAGTATACTATCTCTTTATCAACCAGTCTATATATTAGCAGCAGACACAGTACAGTGCGGTAGTTCACGGCTGTGGCTACCTCTGTGTCGGCACTCGGCAGCCCGTCCATAATTGTATATACCACCTAACCGTGGTTTTTTTTTCTTTCTTTATACATACATACTAGTTACGAGTATACTATCTCTTTATCAACCAGTCTATATATTAGCAGCAGACACAGTACAGTGCGGTAGTTCACGGCTGTGGCTACCTCTGTGTCGGCACTCGGCAGCCCGTCCATAATTGTATATACCACCTAACCGTGGTTTTTTTTTCTTTCTTTATACATACATACTAGTTACGAGTATACTATCTCTTTATCAACCAGTCTATATATTAGCAGCAGACACAGTACAGTGCGGTAGTTCACGGCTGTGGCTACCTCTGTGTCGGCACTCGGCAGCCCGTCCATAATTGTATATACCACCTAACCGTGGTTTTTTATTTCTTTCTTTATACATACATACTAGTTACGAGTATACTATCTCTTTATCAACCAGTCTATATATTAGCAGCAGACACAGTACAGTGCGGTAGTTCACGGCTGTGGCTACCTCTGTGTCGGCACTCGGCAGCCCGTCCATAATTGTATATACCACCTAACCGTGGTTTTTTTTTTCTTTCTTTATACATACATACTAGTTACGAGTATACTATCTCTTTATCAACCAGTCTATATATTAGCAGCAGACACAGTACAGTGCGGTAGTTCACGGCTGTGGCTACCTCTGTGTCGGCACTCGGCAGCCCGTCCATAATTGTATATACCACCTAACCGTGGTTTTTTTTTCTTTCTTTATACATACATACTAGTTACGAGTATACTATCTCTTTATCAACCAGTCTATATATTAGCAGCAGACACAGTACAGTGCGGTAGTTCACGGCTGTGGCTACCTCTGTGTCGGCACTCGGCAGCCCGTCCATAATTGTATATACCACCTAACCGTGGTTTTTTTTTCTTTCTTTATACATACATACTAGTTACGAGTATACTATCTCTTTATCAACCAGTCTATATATTAGCAGCAGACACAGTACAGTGCGGTAGTTCACGGCTGTGGCTACCTCTGTGTCGGCACTCGGCAGCCCGTCCATAATTGTATATACCACCTAACCGTGGTTTTTTTTTCTTTCTTTATACATACATACTAGTTACGAGTATACTATCTCTTTATCAACCAGTCTATATTAGCAGCAGACACAGTACAGTGCGGTAGTTCACGGCTGTGGCTACCTCTGTGTCGGCACTCGGCAGCCCGTCCATAATTGTATACTAGTATCCAATCCATCCATCTCCATTGTTTACCTGAGGTGCCTTTTAGTTGTGCCTATTAAAATATGGAGAACAAAAATGTTGAGGTTCCAAAATTAGGGAAAGATCAAGATCCACTTCCACCTCGTGCTGAAGCTGCTGCCACTAGTTATGGCCGAGACGATGAAATGCCAGCAACGTCGTCTGCCAAGGCCGATGCCCAATGGCATAGTACAGAGCATGTCAAAACCAAAACACCAAATATCAGTAAAAAATGGACTCCAAAACCTAAAATAAAATTGTCGGAGGAGAAGCGTAAACTTGCCAATATGCCATTTACCACACGGAGTGGCAAGGAACGGCTGAGGCCCTGGCCTATGTTCATGGCTAGTGGTTCAGCTTCACATGAGGATGGAAGCACTCAGCCTCTCGCTAGAAAACTGAAAAGACTCAAGCTGGCAAAAGGCAAAGCACCGCAAAGAACTGTGCGTTCTTTGAAATCCCAAATCCACAAGGAGAGTCCAATTGTGTCGGTTGCGATGCCTGACCTTCCCAACACTGGACGTGAAGAGCATGCGCCTTCCACCATTTGCACGCCCCCTGCAAGTGCTGGAAGGAGCACCCGCAGTCCAGTTCCTGATAGTCAGATTGAAGATGTCAGTGTTGAAGTACACCAGGATGAGGAGGATATGGGTGTTGCTGGCGCTGGGGAGGAAATTGACCAGGAGGATTCTGATGGTGAGGTGGTTTGTTTAAGTCAGGCACCCGGGGAGACACCTGTTGTCCGTGGGAGGAATATGGCCGTTGACATGCCAGGTGAAAATACCAAAAAAATCAGCTCTTCGGTGTGGAGGTATTTCACCAGAAATGCGGACAACAGGTGTCAAGCCGTGTGTTCCCTTTGTCAAGCTGTAATAAGTAGGGGTAAGGACGTTAACCACCTCGGAACATCCTCCCTTATACGTCACCTGCAGCGCATTCATAATAAGTCAGTGACAAGTTCAAAAACTTTGGGTGACAGCGGAAGCAGTCCACTGACCAGTAAATCCCTTCCTCTTGTAACCAAGCTCACGCAAACCACCCCACCAACTCCCTCAGTGTCAATTTCCTCCTTCCCCAGGAATGCCAATAGTCCTGCAGGCCATGTCACTGGCAATTCTGACGAGTCCTCTCCTGCCTGGGATTCCTCCGATGCATCCTTGCGTGTAACGCCTACTGCTGCTGGCGCTGCTGTTGTTGCCGCTGGGAGTCGATGGTCATCCCAGAGGGGAAGTCGTAAGCCCACTTGTACTACTTCCAGTAAGCAATTGACTGTTCAACAGTCCTTTGCGAGGAAGATGAAATATCACAGCAGTCATCCTACTGCAAAGCGGATAACTGAGGCCTTGGCATCCTGGGTGGTGAGAAACGTGGTTCCGGTATCCATCATTACTGCAGAGCCAACTAGAGACTTGTTGGAGGTACTGTGTCCCCGGTACCAAATACCATCTAGGTTCCATTTCTCTAGGCAGGCGATACCGAAAATGTACACAGACCTCAGAAAAAGAGTCACCAGTGTCCTAAAAAATGCAGCTGTACCCAATGTCCACTTAACCACGGACATGTGGACAAGTGGAGCAGGGCAGGGTCAGGACTATGACTGTGACAGCCCACTGGGTAGATGTATGGACTCCCGCCGCAAGAACAGCAGCGGCGGCACCAGTAGCAGCATCTCGCAAACGCCAACTCTTTCCTAGGCAGGCTACGCTTTGTATCACCGCTTTCCAGAATACGCACACAGCTGAAAACCTCTTACGGCAACTGAGGAAGATCATCGCGGAATGGCTTACCCCAATTGGACTCTCCTGTGGATTTGTGGCATCGGACAACGCCAGCAATATTGTGTGTGCATTAAATCTGGGCCAATTCCAGCACGTCCCATGTTTTGCACATACCTTGAATTTGGTGGTGCAGAATTTTTTAAAAAACGACAGGGGCGTGCAAGAGATGCTGTCGGTGGCCAGAAGAATTGCGGGACACTTTCGGCGTACAGGCACCACGTACAGAAAACTGGAGCACCACCAAAAACTACTGAACCTGCCCTGCCATCATCTGAAGCAAGAAGTGGTAACGAGGTGGAATTCAACCCTCTATATGCTTCAGAGGTTGGAGGAGCAGCAAAAGGCCATTCAAGCCTATACAATTGAGCACGATATAGTAGGTGGAATGCACCTGTCTCAAGTGCAGTGGAGAATGATTTCAACGTTGTGCAAGGTTCTGATGCCCTTTGAACTTGCCACACGTGAAGTCAGTTCAGACACTGCCAGCCTGAGTCAGGTCATTCCCCTCATCAGGCTTTTGCAGAAGAAGCTGGAGGCATTGAAGGAGGAGCTAACACGGAGCGATTCCGCTAGGCATGTGGGACTTGTGGATGCAGCCCTTAATTCGCTTAACAAGGATTCACGGGTGGTCAATCTGTTGAAATCAGAGCACTACATTTTGGCCACCGTGCTCGATCCTAGATTTAAAGCCTACCTTGGATCTCTCTTTCCGGTAGACACAGGTCTGCTGGGGTTGAAAGACCTGCTGGTGACAAAATTGTCAAGTCAAGCGGAACGCGACCTGTCAACATCTCCTCCTTCACATTCTCCCGCAACTGGGGGTGCGAGGAAAAGGCTCAGAATTCCGAGCCCACCCGCTGGCGGTGATGCAGGGCAGTCTGGAGCGACTGCTGATGCTGACATCTGGTCCGGACTGAAGGACCTGACAACGATTACGGACATGTCGTCTACTGTCACTGCATATGATTCTCTCAACATTGATAGAATGGTGGAGGATTATATGAGTGACCGCATCCAAGTAGGCACGTCACACAGTCCGTACTTATACTGGCAGGAAAAAGAGGCAATTTGGAGGCCCTTGCACAAACTGGCTTTATTCTACCTAAGTTGCCCTCCCACAAGTGTGTACTCCGAAAGAGTGTTTAGTGCCGCCGCTCACCTTGTCAGCAATCGGCGTACGAGGTTACATCCAGAAAATGTGGAGAAGATGATGTTCATTAAAATGAATTATAATCAATTCCTCCGCGGAGACATTGACCAGCAGCAATTGCCTCCACAAAGTACACAGGGAGCTGAGATGGTGGATTCCAGTGGGGACGAATTGATAATCTGTGAGGAGGGGGATGTGTACACGGTGATATATCGGAGGGTGAAGATGAGGTGGACATCTTGCCTCTGTAGCGCCAGTTTGTGCAAGGAGAGATTAATTGCTTCTTTTTTGGGGGGGGTCCAAACCAACCCGTCATATCAGTCACAGTCGTGTGGCAGACCCTGTCACTGAAATGATGGGTTGGTTAAAGTGTGCATGTCCTGTTTTGTTTATACAACATAAGGGTGGGTGGGAGGGCCCAAGGACAATTCCATCTTGCACCTCTTTTTTCTTTTCTTTTTCTTTGCATCATGTGCTGATTGGGGAGGGTTTTTTGGAAGGGACATCCTGCGTGACACTGCAGTGCCACTCCTAGATGGGCCCGGTGTTTGTGTCGGCCACTAGGGTCGCTAATCTTACTCACACAGTCAGCTACCTCATTGCGCCTCTTTTTTTCTTTGCGTCATGTGCTGTTTGGGGAGGGTTTTTTGGAAGGGACATCCTGCGTGACACTGCAGTGCCACTCCTAGATGGGCCCGGTGTTTGTGTCGGCCACTAGGGTCGCTATTCTTACTCACACAGCTACCTCATTGCGCCTCTTTTTTTCTTTGCGTCATGTGCTGTTTGGGGAGGGTTTTTTGGAAGGGACATCCTGCGTGACACTGCAGTGCCACTCCTAGATGGGCCCGGTGTTTGTGTCGGCCACTAGGGTCGCTAATCTTACTCACACAGTCAGCTACCTCATTGCGCCTCTTTTTTTCTTTGCGTCATGTGCTGTTTGGGGAGGGTTTTTTGGAAGGGCCATCCTGCGTGACACTGCAGTGCCACTCCTAGATGGGCCCGGTGTTTGTGTCGGCCACTAGGGTCGCTAATCTTACTCACACAGCTACCTCATTGCGCCTCTTTTTTTCTTTGCGTCATGTGCTGTTTGGGGAGGGTTTTTTGGAAGGGCCATCCTGCGTGACACTGCAGTGCCACTCCTAGATGGGCCCGGTGTTTGTGTCGGCCACTAGGGTCGCTAATCTTACTCACACAGCTACCTCATTGCGCCTCTTTTTTTCTTTGCGTCATGTGCTGTTTGGGGAGGGTTTTTTGGAAGGGACATCCTGCGTGACACTGCAGTGCCACTCCTAGATGGGCCCGGTGTTTGTGTCGGCCACTAGGGTCGCTTATCTTACTCACACAGCGACCTCGGTGCAAATTTTAGGACTAAAAATAATATTGTGAGGTGTGAGGTATTCAGAATAGACTGAAAATGAGTGTAAATTATGGTTTTTGAGGTTAATAATACTTTGGGATCAAAATGACCCCCAAATTCTATGATTTAAGCTGTTTTTTAGTGTTTTTGGAAAAAAACACCCGAATCCAAAACACACCCGAATCCGACAAAAAAAATTCGGTGAGGTTTTGCCAAAACGCGTTCGAACCCAAAACACGGCCGCGGAACCGAACCCAAAACCAAAACACAAAACCCGAAAAATTTCAGGCGCTCATCTCTACTTGGATGCACTGGCGGATACAGACAGGGGTGAAAAGGGCGAACGCCCCCCCTCCACATATTGCGGCAGGATAAATGACCGGGTCCGGTTACCGCGACGAGCAGCACCTGTGGGCTGGGCAGCACTAACACAGCCCCCACGCCCGCCGCCGCTGAGAGTCTTACTGAGGGAGAGACTAATAAGTGCAGGGGGCCGGATGCCGGAGTAAGCAGTGTGTTACTCACTGTCTTCTCTTCCACGCCGGCTCCCCCCCTCCCCCGTCCCAGCAGTAGCGTCTAGTTTCCCTTCATGGAGAGGACCTTCCAGGTCCTGATCACGAAGGGAGCATAGACACAACCCTGTCTCAGCCGCTCTGGCTCCTCTCCCTCCTCAGTGATATGATGCCTCTGCGCAATGACAAACACTGTCATGCGCAGTAGGCATTTGTGGATGCCAAGGTTTCATTCAGGGGCAGGCTGGCGCCATTTTTACAGCAGCGGAGGAGCGGACACGGAGAGAGGAGCTAAAGTCTGTAATTGCCTCGTTGTGTGTGTAGGTGAGCTGTCTAGATCTGTCACTTTCCCTGTCACTTTCCCTATCCCTTTATCACTCTCCCTGTCCCTATGTCCCTGCTGTCTCATTCCATGTGGCATGATGTGAATTTCAGCTCATTGTGTGTGGTATAATGTAAATTTCGGCTCATTCAGTGTGCTACAATGTGAATTTCGGATCATTCAGTGTGCTATAATGTGAATTTCGGATCATTCAGTGTGCTACAATGTCAATTTCGTCTCATTCAGTGTGCTATAATGTGAATTTCGGTTCACTCAGTATGCTACAATGTGAATTTCGGCTCATACAGTGTGCTATAATGTAAATTTCGGCTTATTCAGTGTGCTATAATGTCAATTTCAGCTCATTCTGTGTGCTATAATGTGAATTTCGGCTCATTCATTGTGCTACAAGGTGAATTTCGTCTCATTCAGTGTGCTACAATGTGAATTTCGGCTCATCCAGTGTGCTATAATGTGAATTTTGGCTCATTCAGTGTGCTACAATGTGAATTTCGGCTCATTCATTGTGCTACAATGTGAATTTCGGCTCATTCAGTGTGCTACAATGTGAATTTCGGCTCATTCAGTATTCTACAATGTGAATGTCGGCTCATTCAGTGTGCTACAATGTGAATTTCGGCTCATTCAGTGTGCTACAATGTGAATTTCGGCTCATTCAGTATTATACAATGTGAATGTCGGCTCATTCAGTGTGCTACAATGTGAATTTCGGCTCATTCACTGTGCTATAATGTGAATTTTGTCTCATTCAGTGTGCTACAATGTGAATTTCGGCTCATTCAGTATGCTACAATGTGAATTTCGGCTCATTCAGTGTGCTATAATGTGAATTTCGGCTCATTCTGTGTGCTATAGGCCCTCATTCCGAGTTCGCTCGCATGCTGCTTTTAGCAGCATTGCACACGCTAAGCCGCCGCCTACTGGGAGTGAATCTTAGCTTAGCAAAATTGCGAACGAAAGATTCTCAAAATTGCGAATATAAATTTCTATGCAGTTTCTGAGTAGCTCGACACTTACTCTGCCACTGCGATCAGTTCAGACAGTTTCGTTCCTTGTTTGACGTCACAAACACACCCAGCGTTCGCCCAGACACTCCCCCGTTTCTCCAGCCACTCCCGCGTTTTTCCCAGAAACGGCAGCGTTTTTTCACACACTCCCATAAATCGGACAGTTTCCGCCCAGAAACACCCACTTCCTGTCAATCACACAACGATCACCAGAACGAAGAAAAAACCTCATAATGCCGTGAGTAAAATACCAAACTTCTTAGCAAATTTACTTGGCACAGTCGCAGTGCGAACATTGCGCATGCGCAGTTTGTGGAAAATCGCTGCGATGCAATGAAAAAGAACGAGCGAACAACTCGGAATGAGGGCCATAATGTGAATTTCTGCTCATACAGTGTGCTATAATGTCAATTTCGGCTCATTCAGTATGCTATAATGTGAATTTCAGCTCATTCTGTGTGCTATAATGTGAATTTCGGCTCATTCATTGTGCTACAAGGTGAATTACGGCTCATTCAGTGTGCTACAATGTGAATTTCGGCTCATCCAGTGTGCTATAATGTGAATTTTGGCTCATTCAGTGTGCTACAATGTGAATTTCGGCTCATTCATTGTGCTACAATGTGAATTTCGGCTCATTCAGTGTGCTACAAAGTGAATTTCGGCTCATTCAGTATTCTACAATGTGAATGTCGGCTCATTCAGTGTGCTACAATGTGAATTTCGGCTCATTCAGTGTGCTACAATGTGAATTTCGGCTCATTCAGTATTCTACAATGTGAATGTCGGCTCATTCAGTGTGCTACAATGTGAATTTCGGCTCATTCACTGTGCTATAATGTGAATTTCGGCTCATTCAGTATGCTACAATGTGAATTTCGGCTCATTCAGTGTGCTATAATGTGAATTTCGGCTCATTCTGTGTGCTATAGGCCCTCATTCCGAGTTGTTCGCTCGCAAGCTGCTTTTAGCAGCATTGCACACGCTAAGCCGCCGCCTACTGGGAGTGAATCTTAGCTTAGCAAAATTGCGAACGAAAGATTCTCAAAATTGCGAATATAAATTTCTATGCAGTTTCTGAGTAGCTCGACACTTACTCTGCCACTGCGATCAGTTCAGTCAGTTTCGTTCCTGGTTTGACGTCACAAACACACCCAGAGTTCGCCCAGACACTCCCCCGTTTCTCCAGCCACTCCCGCGTTTTTCCCAGAAACGGCAGCGTTTTTTCACACACTCCCATAAATCGGCCAGTTTCCGCCCAGAAACACCCACTTCCTGTCAATCACACAACGATCACCAGAACGAAGAAAAAACATTGTAATGCCGTGAGTAAAATACCAAACTTCTTAGCAAATTTACTTGGCACAGTCGCAGTGCGAACATTGCGCATGCGCAGTTTGTGGAAAATCGCTGCAATGCAATGAAAAAGAACGAGCGAACAACTCGGAATGAGGGCCATAATGTGAATTTCTGCTCATACAGTGTGCTATAATGTCAATTTCGGCTCATTAAGTATGCTATAATGTGAATTTCAGCTAATTCTGTGTGGTATAATGTGAATTTCAGCTCATATTGTGTGCTATAATGTGTACCATTGTTGTCCTATTACTTATGCCATCACAGGATCTATTAAAAGAAATTAGTATTGATATAAAGCATATTTTCCTGCTAAAGTAAATTTATTTCACTTTTTTTTTCTCTGAAAGTGGACTGGTAGCCCAAATCTAGGCTGCATGATTGTGCATGTATAATCTACTAATATGCAGATTCATGCAGGAATGGCAATTCGCCAGTCTGTATCACCAGTGCGCAGGGTTCTCTCCAATAACTGGCAACAATAGGACATTTTAGAAGTGAATGGGAGGGGCATTTCCAAGTGGGAGGAGCTATGATTAGGGAGAGGAGTCATCATTCTTAAACCGCCCCCCCTTAAAGTTAAGTCTAGATCCGCCACTGCTTGGATGCTGTCACTCATATAATCCTCTCAGTCCCAGCTGCAGGAGAAAATGAAGGAGGAGCTGTTTAACAGATCTCATTCCACTTGAGTTGACAATTTTCTCACCAGCAGGTCTTTGAACCTCTGCAGACTTGTGTCTGCCAGAAAGAGAGCTACAACGTAGGCGTCAAATTTAGGATTGTACACGGTGGCCAAAATGTAGTGCTCTGATTTCAACAGATTGATCACCCGTGAATACTGGCAAAGCGATTGAAGGGCTCAATCCACAAGTACCACATTCTTAGTGGAATCACTCCTCCTTCATTTTCTCCAGCTGCTTCTGCAAAAGCCTGATGAGGGAAATGACCTGACTCAAGCTGGCAGTGTCTGAACTGACTTCACGTGTGCAAAGTTCAAAGGGTTGGAGAACCTTGCTCAAGACAAAAATCATTCTCCACTGCGCTTGAGTCAGGTACATTCCCCCTCCTTTGCCTATATCGCAGGTGGATGTATAGGCTTGATTAGCCTTTTGCTGCTCCTCCATTCTCTGAAGCATATAGAGTGTTGAATTCCACCTCATTACCACCTCTTGCTTCAGGTGATGGCGGGGCAGGTTCAGGAGTCCCAGTCTTCGGCACGTGGTGGCTGAATGTCGAAAGTGGCCTGCAATTTTTCAGCCCACTGCCAGCATCTCCTGCACACCCCTGTCATTTAAAAAAAAATTCTGCACCACCAAATTAATTGTATGTGCAAATCATGGGATGTGCTGGAATTTGCCCACATGTAATGCACGCACAATTTTTGTGGCGTTGTCTGATATCACAACTCTCCAGGAGAGTCTAATTGGGGTAAACCATTGTGCGATGATGTCCCTCAGTTTCTGTAAGAGGTTGTCAGCTGTGTGCCTCTTATGGAAAGCAGTGATACATAGCATAGCCTGCCTAGGAACGAGTTGACATTTGCGAGATGCTGCTACTGGTGCTGCTGCTGTTGTTGCTGTGGGAGGCAATACATCTACCCAGTGGGCTGTCACAGTCATATAGTCCTTAGTCTGCCCTATTTCATTTGTCCACATGTCCGTGGATAAGTGGACAGTGGGTACAATTGCATTTTTTAGGACACTGAGGACACTTTTTCTGACGTCTCTGTACATTCTCAGTATCGCCTGCCTGGTGAAGTGGAACCTAGATGGGATTTGGTACCGGGGACACAGTACCTCAAGCTATTCTCTAATTCCCTGTGAATTAACGGTGGATACCGGACACACGTTTAACACCAACTCAGCTGCCAAGACCTGCGTAATCCGCTTTGCAGCAGGATGACTGCTGTGATATTTAATCTTCCTCGCAAAGGACTGTTGGACAGTCAATTGCTTACTGGAAGTAGTACAAGTGGTCTTCCGACTTCCCCTCTGGGATGACGATCGACACTCAAGGATCCATCGGAGGAATCCCAGTTAGGAGAGGACTCGTCAGACTTGCCAGTGACATGGCCTGCAGGACTATTGGCATTCCTGTTAAGGAGGAAATTGACACTGAGGGAGTTGGTGGTGTGGTTTGCAGGAGCTTGGTTACAAGAGGAAGGGATTTAGTTGTCAGTGGACTGCTTCCGCTGTCACCCAAAGTTTTTGAACTTGTCAATGACTTCTGATGAATGCGCTCCAGGTGACATATAAGGGAGGATGTTCCTAGGTGGTTAACGTCCCTACCCCTACTTATTACAGCTTGACAAAGGCAACACACGGCTTGACACCTGTTGTCCGCATTTCTGTTAAAATAATTCCACACCGAAGAGGTGATTTTTTTTGTAATTTGACCAGGCATGTCAATGGCCATATTCATCCCACGGACAACAGGTGTCTTCCTGGATGCCTCACTTAAACAAACCACCTCACCATCAGAATCCTCCTTGTCAATTTCCTCCTCAGCGCCAGCAACACTCATATCCTCATCCTGGTGTACTTCAACAGTGACATCTTCAATTTTACTATCAGGAACTGGACTGTGGGTGCTCCTTCCAGCACTTGCAGATGGCGTGCAAATGGTGGAAGGCGCCACCTCTTCTCGTCCAGTGTTGGGAAGGTCAGGCATCGCAACCGACACAATTGGTCACTCCTTGGGGATTTGTGATTTAGAAGAACGCAAAGTTCTTTGCTGTGCTTTTGCCATCTTAACTCTTTTCAGTTTTCTAGTGGGAGGATGAGTGCTTCCATCCTCATGTGAAGCTGAACCACTAGCCCTGAACATAGGCCAGGGCCTCAGCCATTCCTTGCCACTCCATGTCGAAAATTGCATATTGGCAAGTTTACGCTTCTCCTCAGATGCTTTTAATTTAGATTTTTGGGTCATTTTAATGAACTTTTGTTTTTTGGATTTTACATGCTCTCTACTATGACATTGGACATCGGCCTTGGCAGACGACATTGATGGCATTTCATCGTCTCGGCCATGACTAGTGGCAGCAGCTTCAGGACGAGGTGGAAGTGGATCTTGATTAGAGATGAGCGCCTGAAATTTTTCGGGTTTTGTGTTTTGGTTTTGGGTTCGGTTCCGCGGCCGTGTTTTGGGTTCGACCGCGTTTTGGCAAAACCTCACCGAATTTTTTTTGTCGGATTCGGGTGTGTTTTGGATTCGGGTGTTTTTTTCCAAAAACACTAAAAAACAGCTTAAATCATAGAATTTGGGGGTCATTTTGATCCCAAAGTATTATTAACCTCAAAAACCATAATTTACACTCATTTTCAGTCTATTCTGAATACCTCACACCTCACAATATTATTTTTAGTCCTAAAATTTGCACCGAGGTCGCTGTGTGAGTAAGATAAGCGACCCTAGTGGCCGACACAAACACCGGGCCCATCTAGGAGTGGCACTGCAGTGTCACGCAGGATGTCCCTTCCAAAAAACCCTCCCCAAACAGCACATGACGCAAAGAAAAAAAGAGGCGCAATGAGGTAGCTGTGTGAGTAAGATTAGCGACCCTAGTGGCCGACACAAACACCGGGCCCATCTAGGAGTGGCACTGCAGTGTCACGCAGGATGTCCCTTCCAAAAAACCCTCCCCAAACAGCACATGACGCAAAGAAAAAAAGAGGCGCAATGAGGTAGCTGACTGTGTGAGTAAGATTAGCGACCCTAGTGGCCGACACAAACACCGGGCCCATCTAGGAGTGGCACTGCAGTGTCACGCAGGATGTCCCTTCCAAAAAACCCTCCCCAATCAGCACATGATGCAAAGAAAAAGAAAAGAAAAAAGAGGTGCAAGATGGAATTGTCCTTGGGCCCTCCCACCCACCCTTATGTTGTATAAACAAAACAGGACATGCACACTTTAACCAACCCATCATTTCAGTGACAGGGTCTGCCACACGACTGTGACTGATATGACGGGTTGGTTTGGACCCCCCCCAAAAAAGAAGCAATTAATCTCTCCTTGCACAAACTGGCTCTACAGAGGCAAGATGTCCACCTCATCTTCACCCTCCGATATATCACCGTGTACATCCCCCTCCTCACAGATTATCAATTCGTCCCCACTGGAATCCACCATCTCAGCTCCCTGTGTACTTTGTGGAGGCAATTGCTGCTGGTCAATGTCTCCGCGGAGGAATTGATTATAATTCATTTTAATGAACATCATCTTCTCCACATTTTCTGGATGTAACCTCGTACGCCGATTGCTGACAAGGTGAGCGGCGGCACTAAACACTCTGTCTGCTGCTAATATATAGACTGGTTGATAAAGAGATAGTATACTCGTAACTAGTATGTATGTATAAAGAAAGAAAAAAAACCCACGGTTAAGTGGTATATACAATTATGGACGGGCTGCCGAGTGCCGACACAGAGGTAGCCACAGCCGTGAACTACCGCACTGTACTGTGTCTGCTGCTAATATATAGACTGGTTGATAAAGAGATAGTATACTCGTAACTAGTATGTATGTATAAAGAAAGAAAAAAAAACCACGGTTAGGTGGTATATACAATTATGGACTGGCTGCCGAGTGCCGACACAGAGGTAGCCACAGCCGTGAACTACCGCACTGTACTGTGTCTGCTGCTAATATATAGACTGGTTGATAAAGAGATAGTATACTCGTAACTAGTATGTATGTATAAAGAAAGAAAAAAAAACCACGGTTAGGTGGTATATACAATTATGGACGGGCTGCCGAGTGCCGACACAGAGGTAGCCACAGCCGTGAACTACCGCACTGTACTGTGTCTGCTGCTAATATATAGACTGGTTGATAAAGAGATAGTATACTCGTAACTAGTATGTATGTATAAAGAAAGAAAAAAAAACCACGGTTAGGTGGTATATACAATTATGGACGGGCTGCCGAGTGCCGACACAGAGGTAGCCACAGCCGTGAACTACCGCACTGTACTGTGTCTGCTGCTAATATATAGACTGGTTGATAAAGAGATAGTATACTCGTAACTAGTATGTATGTATAAAGAAAGAAAAAAAAACCACGGTTAGGTGGTATATACAATTATGGACGGGCTGCCGAGTGCCGACACAGAGGTAGCCACAGCCGTGAACTACCGCACTGTACTGTGTCTGCTGCTAATATAGACTGGTTGATAAAGAGATAGTATACTACTAATATTATATATACTGGTGGTCAGGTCACTGGTCACTAGTCACACTGGCAGTGGCACTCCTGCAGCAAAAGTGTGCACTGTTTAATTTTAATATAATATTATGTACTCCTGGCTCCTGCTATAACCTATAACTGGCACTGCAGTAGTGCTCCCCAGTCTCCCCCACAATTATAAGCTGTGTGAGCTGAGCAGTCAGACAGATATATAATATATATAGATGATGCAGCACACTGGCCTGAGCCTGAGCAGTGCACACAGATATGGTATGTGACTGACTGAGTCACTGTGTGTATCGCTTTTTTCAGGCAGAGAACGGATATATTAAATAAACTGCACTGTGTGTCTGGTGGTCACTCACTATATAATATATTATGTACTCCTGGCTCCTGCTATAACCTATAACTGGCACTGCAGTAGTGCTCCCCAGTCTCCCCCACAATTATAAGCTGTGTGAGCTGAGCAGTCAGACAGATATATAATATTATATATAGATAATAGATGATGCAGCACACTGGCCTGAGCCTGAGCAGTGCACACAGATATGGTATGTGACTGAGTCACTGTGTGCTGTGTATCGCTTTTTTCAGGCAGAGAACGGATTATAAATAAAAGTGGTGGTCACTGGTCACTATCAGCAAAACTCTGCACTGTACACTACTGAGTACTCCTAATGCTCCCCAAAATTAGTAAATCAAGTGTCTAAACGGAGAGGACGCCAGCCACGTCCTCTCCCTATCAATCTCAATGCACGTGTGAAAATGGCGGCGACGCGCGGCTCCTTATATAGAATCCGAGTCTCGCGATAGAATCCGAGCCTCGCGAGAATCCGACAGCGTCATGATGACGTTCGGGCGCGCTCGGGTTAACCGAGCAAGGCGGGAAGATCCGAGTCGCTCGGACCCGTGAAAAAAAACATGAAGTTCTGGCGGGTTCGGATTCAGAGAAACCGAACCCGCTCATCTCTAATCTTGATCTTTCCCTATTTTACCCTCCACATTTTTGTTCTCCAGTTTTTAATGTGTGGAATTATATGCCAGTAATATATCTAAATAATATAGTAATAATATATAGTAATATAAATGCTGCACTGTAATACTAGATATACTGCTCACAAAAATGCAGCACAGATATGGAATGGATACTTGCAGTGACACAGAGCTGCAAGATACAGCAATGGCCTACTGTACACAACTATATACTGTTGGGTCACCAAAATGCTGCACTGTAATACTATATATACTGCTCACAAAAATGCAGCACAGATATGGAATGGATACTTGCAGTGACACAGAGCTGCAAGATACAGCAATGGCCTACTGTACACAACTATATACTGTTGGGTCACCAAAATGCTGCACTGTAATACTATATACTGCTCACAAAAATGCAGCACAGATATGGAATGGATACTTGCAGTGACACAGAGCTGCAAGATACAGCAATGGCCTACTGTACTGTACTACTATAAGTATAATTAATTATATACTGGTGGTCCCCAGTCCCCACAATAAAGCACACTGAGCACAGATATTTGCAGCACACTGAGCACAGATTATGGAGCTTTTCAGGGAGAGAACGCAGCCACGTCCTCTCCGTTCAATCTCCAATGCACGAGTGAAAATGGCGGCGACGCGCGGCTCTTTATATAGAATACGAATTTCGCGAGAATCCGACAGCGAGATGATAACATGCGGCCTCGTTGGGGTTAACCGAGCAAGGCGGGAAGATCCGAGGCTGCCTCGGAACCGTGTAAAATGGGTGAAGTTCGGGGAGGTTCCGATCTCGAGGAACCGAACCCGCTCATCTCTACTTGTGAGAGCTTACAAACAAGGCCCTCCTACCTCTATGATTGTTTGTTTTTACCCAGTTTGTCTTCTAATTTTGTCCAGTTGTAAAGCGCAACGGAATTTGCTGCGCTATATAAGAAATTGTTGATAGATAGATAAATAAATAAATAAATATGCAATTAATATTAGAGATGTGCGGTGGGCACTTTTTATGTTTTGGTTTTGGTTCTGGTTCCATGCTCGTGTTTTGGATCTGGATTGGTTTTGCCAAAACCACCCTATCGTGTTTTGGTTTTGGATCCGGATGATTTTTGAAAAAAACATAAAAACAGCTAAAATCACAGAATTTTGGGGTAAGTTTGATCGTACGTTATTATTAACCTCAATAACATTGATTTCCACTGATTTCCAGTCTATTCTGAACAACTCACACCTCACAATATTATTTTTAGGCCAAAAGGTTGCACCGAGGTGGCTGTATGACTAAACTAAGCGACCCAAGTGTGTGGCAAAAACACCTGGCCCATCTAGGAGCGGCACTGCAATTCCAGACAGGATGGCACTGTTCAAAAACTAGGCCCCAAACAGAACATCATGCAAAGAAGAAAAATAGGTGCAATGAGGTAGCTGTATGACTAAGCTAAGCGACACAAGTGTGCGGCACAAACAACATGGGACGTGCTGGAATTTGTCCAGATGTAATACACATTAGAGATGAGCGGGTTCGGTTTCTCTGAATCCGAACCCGCACGAACTTCATGTTTTTTTCACGGGTCCGAGCAGACTCGGATCCTCCCGCCTTGCTCGGTTAACCCGAGCGCGCCCGAACGTCGTCATGACGCTGTCGGATTCTCGCGAGACTCGGATTCTATATAAGGAGCCGCGCGTCGCCGCCATTTTCACACGTGCATTGAGATTGATAGGGAGAGGACGTGGCTGGCGTCCTCTCCATTTAGATTAGGGTTGAGAGAGAGAGAGAGAGATTGACCTGAGGCTGTGATACTGTAGAAGAGAGTGCAGAGTTTAGTGACTGACGACCACAGTGACCACCAGACAGTGCAGTTGTTTGTTTTATTTAATATATCCGTTCTCTGCCTGAAAAAAACGATACACACAGTGACTCAGTCACATACCATATCTGTGTGCACTGCTCAGCCCAGTGTGCTGCATCAATGTATATATATATCTGACTGTGCTCAGCTCACACAGCTTATAATTGTGGGGGAGACTGGGGAGCACTGCAGTGCCAGTTATAGGTTATAGCAGGAGCCAGGAGTACATAATATTATATTAAAATTAAACAGTGCACACTTTTGCTGCAGGAGTGCCACTGCCAGTGTGACTAGTGACCAGTGACCTGACCACCAGTATATATAATATTAGTAGTATACTATCTCTTTATCAACCAGTCTATATTAGCAGCAGACACAGTAAAGTGCGGTAGTTCACGGCTGTGGCTACCTCTGTGTCGGCACTCGGCAGCCCGTCCATAATTGTATATACCACCTAACCGTGGTTTTTTTTTTCTTTCTTTATAGTCATACTAGTTACGAGTATACTATCTCTTTATCAACCAGTCTATATTAGCAGCAGACACAGTACAGTGCGGTAGTTCACGGCTGTGGCTACCTCTGTGTCGGCACTCGGCAGCCCGTCCATAATTGTATATACCACCTAACCGTGGTTTTTTTTTCTTTCTTTATACATACATACTAGTTACGAGTATACTATCTCTTTATCAACCAGTCTATATTAGCAGCAGACACAGTACAGTGCGGTAGTTCACGGCTGTGGCTACCTCTGTGTCGGCACTCGGCAGCCCGTCCATAATTGTATATACCACCTAACCGTGGTTTTTTTTTTCTTTCTTTATACATACATACTAGTTACGAGTATACTATCTCTTTATCAACCAGTCTATATATTAGCAGCAGACACAGTACAGTGCGGTAGTTCACGGCTGTGGCTACCTCTGTGTCGGCACTCGGCAGCCCGTCCATAATTGTATATACCACCTAACCGTGGTTTTTTTTTCTTTCTTTATACATACATACTAGTTACGAGTATACTATCTCTTTATCAACCAGTCTATATATTAGCAGCAGACACAGTACAGTGCGGTAGTTCACGGCTGTGGCTACCTCTGTGTCGGCACTCGGCAGCCCGTCCATAATTGTATATACCACCTAACCGTGGTTTTTTTTTCTTTCTTTATACATACATACTAGTTACGAGTATACTATCTCTTTATCAACCAGTCTATATTAGCAGCAGACACAGTACAGTGCGGTAGTTCACGGCTGTGGCTACCTCTGTGTCGGCACTCGTCAGCCCGTCCATAATTGTATATACCACCTAACCGTGGTTTTTTTTTCTTTCTTTATACATACATACTAGTTACGAGTATACTATCTCTTTATCAACCAGTCTATATATTAGCAGCAGACACAGTACAGTGCGGTAGTTCACGGCTGTGGCTACCTCTGTGTCGGCACTCGGCAGCCCGTCCATAATTGTATATACCACCTAACCGTGGTTTTTTTTTCTTTCTTTATAGTCATACTAGTTACGAGTATACTATCTCTTTATCAACCAGTCTATATTAGCAGCAGACACAGTACAGTGCGGTAGTTCACGGCTGTGGCTACCTCTGTGTCGGCACTCGGCAGCCCGTCCATAATTGTATATACCACCTAACCGTGGTTTTTTTTTCTTTCTTTATACATACATACTAGTTACGAGTATACTATCTCTTTATCAACCAGTCTATATATTAGCAGCAGACACAGTACAGTGCGGTAGTTCACGGCTGTGGCTACCTCTGTGTCGGCACTCGGCAGCCCGTCCATAATTGTATATACCACCTAACCGTGGTTTTTTTTTCTTTCTTTATACATACATACTAGTTACGAGTATACTATCTCTTTATCAACCAGTCTATATATTAGCAGCAGACACAGTACAGTGCGGTAGTTCACGGCTGTGGCTACCTCTGTGTCGGCACTCGGCAGTCCGTCCATAATTGTATATACCACCTAACCGTGGTTTTTTTTTCTTTCTTTATACATACATACTAGTTACGAGTATACTATCTCTTTATCAACCAGTCTATATATTAGCAGCAGACACAGTACAGTGCGGTAGTTCACGGCTGTGGCTACCTCTGTGTCGGCACTCGGCAGCCCGTCCATAATTGTATATACCACCTAACCGTGGTTTTTTTTTCTTTCTTTATACATACATACTAGTTACGAGTATACTATCTCTTTATCAACCAGTCTATATTAGCAGCAGACACAGTACAGTGCGGTAGTTCACGGCTGTGGCTACCTCTGTGTCGGCACTCGGCAGCCCGTCCATAATTGTATATACCACCTAACCGTGGTTTTTTTTTCTTTCTTTATACATACATACTAGTTACGAGTATACTATCTCTTTATCAACCAGTCTATATATTAGCAGCAGACACAGTACAGTGCGGTAGTTCATGGCTGTGGCTACCTCTGTGTCGGCACTCGGCAGCCCGTCCATAATTGTATATACCACCTAACCGTGGTTTTTTTTTCTTTCTTTATAGTCATACTAGTTACGAGTATACTATCTCTTTATCAACCAGTCTATATTAGCAGCAGACACAGTACAGTGCGGTAGTTCACGGCTGTGGCTACCTCTGTGTCGGCACTCGGCAGCCCGTCCATAATTGTATATACCACCTAACCGTGGTTTTTTTTTCTTTCTTTATACATACATACTAGTTACGAGTATACTATCTCTTTATCAACCAGTCTATATATTAGCAGCAGACACAGTACAGTGCGGTAGTTCACGGCTGTGGCTACCTCTGTGTCGGCACTCGGCAGCCCGTCCATAATTGTATATACCACCTAACCGTGGTTTTTTTTTCTTTCTTTATACATACATACTAGTTACGAGTATACTATCTCTTTATCAACCAGTCTATATATTAGCAGCAGACACAGTACAGTGCGGTAGTTCACGGCTGTGGCTACCTCTGTGTCGGCACTCGGCAGCCCGTCCATAATTGTATATACCACCTAACCGTGTTTTTTTTTTCTTTCTTTATACATACATACTAGTTACGAGTATACTATCTCTTTATCAACCAGTCTATATATTAGCAGCAGACACAGTACAGTGCGGTAGTTCACGGCTGTGGCTACCTCTGTGTCGGCACTCGGCAGCCCGTCCATAATTGTATATACCACCTAACCGTGGTTTTTTTTTCTTTCTTTATACATACATACTAGTTACGAGTATACTATCTCTTTATCAACCAGTCTATATATTAGCAGCAGACACAGTACAGTGCGGTAGTTCACGGCTGTGGCTACCTCTGTGTCGGCACTCGGCAGCCCGTCCATAATTGTATACTAGTATCCAATCCATCCATCTCCATTGTTTACCTGAGGTGCCTTTTAGTTGTGCCTATTAAAATATGGAGAACAAAAATGTTGAGGTTCCAAAATTAGGGAAAGATCAAGATCCACTTCCACCTCGTGCTGAAGCTGCTGCCACTAGTCATGGCCGAGACGATGAAATGCCAGCAACGTCGTCTGCCAAGGCCGATGCCCAATGTCATAGTACAGAGCATGTCAAATCCAAAACACCAAATATCAGTAAAAAAAGGACTCCAAAACCTAAAATAAAATTGTCGGAGGAGAAGCGTAAACTTGCCAATATGCCATTTACCACACGGAGTGGCAAGGAACGGCTGAGGCCCTGGCCTATGTTCATGGCTAGTGGTTCAGCTTCACATGAGGATGGAAGCACTCAGCCTCTTGCTAGAAAAATGAAAAGACTCAAGCTGGCAAATGCAGCACAGCAAAGAACTGTGCATTCTTCGAAATCCCAAATCCACAAGGAGAGTCCAATTGTGTCGGTTGCGATGCCTGACCTTCCCAACACTGGACGTGAAGAGCATGCGCCTTCCACCATTTGCACGCCCCCTGCAAGTGCTGGAAGGAGCACCCGCAGTCCAGTTCCTGATAGTCAGATTGAAGATGTCAGTGTTGAAGTACACCAGGATGAGGAGGATATGGGTGTTGCTGGCGCTGGGGAGGAAATTGACCAGGAGGATTTTGATGGTGAGGTGGTTTGTTTAAGTCAGGCACCCGGGGAGACACCTGTTGTCCGTGGGAGGAATATGGCCGTTGACATGCCAGGTGAAAATACCAAAAAAATCAGCTCTTCGGTGTGGAGGTATTTCACCAGAAATGCGGACAACAGGTGTCAAGCCGTGTGTACCCTTTGTCAAGCTGTAATAAGTAGGGGTAAGGACGTTAACCACCTCGGAACATCCTCCCTTATACGTCACCTGCAGCGCATTCATAATAAGTCAGCAACAAGTTCAAAAACTTTGGGTGACAGCGGAAGCAGTCCACTGACCAGTAAATCCCTTCCTCTTGTAACCAAGCTCACGCAAACCACCCCACCAACTCCCTCAGTGTCAATTTCCTCCTTCCCCAGGAATGCCAATAGTCCTGCAGGCCATGTCACTGGCAATTCTGACGAGTCCTCTCCTGCCTGGGATTCCTTCGATGCATCCTTGCGTGTAACGCCTACTGCTGCTGGCGCTGCTGTTGTTGCCGCTGGGAGTCGATGGTCATCCCAGAGGGGAAGTCGTAAGCCCACTTGTACTACTTCCAGTAAGCAATTGACTGTTCAACAGTCCTTTGCGAGGAAGATTAAATATCACAGCAGTCATCCTACTGCAAAGCGGATAACTGAGGCCTTGGCATCCTGGGTGGTGAGAAACGTGGTTCCGGTATCCATCATTACTGCAGAGCCAACTAGAGACTTCTTGGAGGTACTGTGTCCCCGGTACCAGATACCATCTAGGTTCCATTTCTCTAGGCAGGCGATACCGAAAATGTACACAGACCTCAGAAAAAGAGTCACCAGTGTCCTAAAAAATGCAGCTGTACCCAATGTCCACTTAACCACGGACATGTGGACAAGTGGAGCAGGGCAGGGTCAGGACTATATGACTGTGACAGCCCACTGGGTAGATGTATGGACTCCCGCCGCAAGAACAGCAGCGGCGGCACCAGTAGCAGCATCTCGCAAACGCCAACTCTTTCCTAGGCAGGCTACGCTTTGTATCACCGGTTTCCAGAATACGCACACAGCTGAAAACCTCTTACGGCAACTGAGGAAGATCATCGCGGAATGGCTTACCCCAATTGGACTCTCCTGTGGATTTGTGGCATCGGACAACGCCAGCAATATTGTGTGTGCATTAAATATGGGCAAATTCCAGCACGTCCCATGTTTTGCACATACCTTGAATTTGGTGGTGCAGAATTTTTTAAAAAACGACAGGGGCGTGCAAGAGATGCTGTCGGTGGCCAGAAGAATTGCGGGACACTTTCGGCGTACAGGCACCACGTACAGAAGACTGGAGCACCACCAAAAACTACTGAACCTGCCCTGCCATCATCTGAAGCAAGAAGTGGTAACGAGGTGGAATTCAACCCTCTATATGCTTCAGAGGTTGGAGGAGCAGCAAAAGGCCATTCAAGCCTATACAATTGAGCACGATATAGTAGGTGGAATGCACCTGTCTCAAGCGCAGTGGAGAATGATTTCAACGTTGTGCAAGGTTCTGATGCCCTTTGAACTTGCCACACGTGAAGTCAGTTCAGACACTGCCAGCCTGAGTCAGGTCATTCCCCTCATCAGGCTTTTGCAGAAGAAGCTGGAGACATTGAAGGAGGAGCTAACACGGAGCGATTCCGCTAGGCATGTGGGACTTGTGGATGGAGCCCTTAATTCGCTTAACAAGGATTCACGGGTGGTCAATCTGTTGAAATCAGAGCACTACATTTTGGCCACCGTGCTCGATCCTAGATTTAAAGCCTACCTTGGATCTCTCTTTCCGGCAGACACAAGTCTGCTGGGGTTGAAAGACCTGCTGGTGACAAAATTGTCAAGTCAAGCGGAACGCGACCTGTCAACATCTCCTCCTTCACATTCTCCCGCAACTGGGGGTGCGAGGAAAAGGCTCAGAATTCCGAGCCCACCCGCTGGCGGTGATGCAGGGCAGTCTGGAGCGACTGCTGATGCTGACATCTGGTCCGGACTGAAGGACCTGACAACGATTACGGACATGTCGTCTACTGTCACTGCATATGATTCTCTCAACATTGATAGAATGGTGGAGGATTATATGAGTGACCGCATCCAAGTAGGCACGTCACACAGTCCGTACTTATACTGGCAGGAAAAAGAGGCAATTTGGAGGCCCTTGCACAAACTGGCTTTATTCTACCTAAGTTGCCCTCCCACAAGTGTGTACTCCGAAAGAGTGTTTAGTGCCGCCGCTCACCTTGTCAGCAATCGGCGTACGAGGTTACATCCAGAAAATGTGGAGAAGATGATGTTCATTAAAATTAATTATAATCAATTCCTCCGCGGAGACATTGACCAGCAGCAATTGCCTCCACAAAGTACACAGGGAGCTGAGATGGTGGATTCCAGTGGGGACGAATTGATAATCTGTGAGGAGGGGGATGTACACGGTGATATATCGGAGGGTGATGATGAGGTGGACATCTTGCCTCTGTAGAGCCAGTTTGTGCAAGGAGAGATTAATTGCTTCTTTTTTGGGGGGGGTCCAAACCAACCCGTCATATCAGTCACAGTCGTGTGGCAGACCCTGTCACTGAAATGATGGGTTGGTTAAAGTGTGCATGTCCTGTTTTGTTTATACAACATAAGGGTGGGTGGGAGGGCCCAAGGACAATTCCATCTTGCACCTCTTTTTTCTTTTCTTTTTCTTTGCGTCATGTGCTGTTTGGGGAGGGTTTTTTGGAAGGGACATCCTGCGTGACACTGCAGTGCCACTCCTAGATGGGCCCGGTGTTTGTGTCGGCCACTAGGGTCGCTTATCTTACTCACACAGCTACCTCATTGCGCCTCTTTTTTTCTTTGCGTCATGTGCTGTTTGGGGAGGGTTTTTTGGAAGGGACATCCTGCGTGACACTGCAGTGACACTCCTAGATGGGCCCGGTGTTTGTGTCGGCCACTAGGGTCGCTAATCTTACTCACACAGCTACCTCATTGCGCCTCTTTTTTTTATTTGCGTCATGTGCTGTTTGGGGAGGGTTTTTTGGAAGGGCCATCCTGCGTGACACTGCAGTGCCACTCCTAGATGGGCCCGGTGTTTGTGTCGGCCACTAGGGTCGCTTATCTTACTCACACAGCGACCTCGGTGCAAATTTTAGGACTAAAAATAATATTGTGAGGTGTGAGGTATTCAGAATAGACTGAAAATGAGTGGAAATTATGGTTTTTGAGGTTAATAATACTTTGGGATCAAAATGACCGCCAAATTCTATGATTTAAGCTGTTTTTTAGGTTTTTTGGAAAAAAACACCCGAATCCAAAACACACCCGAATCCGACAAAAAAAATTCGGTGAGGTTTTGCCAAAACGCGGTCGAACCCAAAACACGGCCGCGGAACCGAACCCAAAACCAAAACACAAAACCCGAAAAATTTCCGGCGCTCATCTCTAATACACATACAATATTTTTGGCACAGGAGAGCGTAACACTAAACCACACACACATGGCAAAGCCTGTAAAATTAATTTGGACAATAATAATTCTTTTATTTGGAGCTATTATAATAATATGCAGCACAGGCGAGCGTACCCCTACACCACACAGGGCAAACCTTGTAAAAATAATTTGTATAATAATATAAGTAATGTATATAAGCCTTTTATTTGGAGTAAATCATATACAGCACATGACACCACCACTGGACTTATGGCAGCACAAGACAGCACCACTGGACTGGAATTATATGGCAGCAGTGCCGTTTCTTGCGCGGGGTGCCCGCCGCGGCACTTCCTGAGCACTTTCAAACCCCCCTCCCCTCTCCTCCCGGGTGCCCAGCTCGGGGGGTGGGATTTCGCGGAATGACGCGTTTGCGTCGTGACGTCACAACGCAATCGCGTCATTCCGTGAAACCCCGCCCCCCGAGCTGGGTACTCGGGAGGAGGGAGAAGGCGGAGCCAAGACGGCCAGCGCTGCGCAGATGAGGGAGAGGCGGCTGAAGAGCGGGAAGAACCGCTTCAAATGTTAGTCAGCCCCTCTCCCTCTCTCTCTCTCCCTCCCCCCCCCCCCCCACCTGCCGTACTGTGTAAAATGGGGACACTTGTCTGCCGGAATGTGTAAAATGGGGACACCTGTCTGCTGGAATGTGTAAAATAGGGACACTTGTCTGCCGGTAATGTGTAAAATGGGGACACCTGTCTGCCGGAATGTGTAAAATAGGGACACATGTCTGCCGGAATGTGTAAAATGGGGACACATGTTTGCCGGAATGTGTGAGATGGGGACACTTGCCTGCCGTAATGTGTAAAATGGGGACACTTGCCTGCCGGAATGTGTAAAATGGGGCCACCTGTCTGCCGGAATGTGTAAAATGGGGACACTTGCCTGCCGTAATGTGTAAAATGGGGACACTTGCATGCCGGAATGTGTAAAATGGGGGCACGTGACTGCCGCAATGTGTAAAATGGGGACACTTGCCTGCCATGCTGTGTAAAATGGGGGCAAGTGCTTGCCGCAATATGTGTAATGGGGACACTTTCCTGCCGCAATGTGTAAAATGTGAACACTTGCCTGCCGTACTGTGTAAAATGGGGGCACGTGCCTGCCGCAATGTGTAAAATGGGGACACTTTCCTGCCGCAATGTGTAAAAGGGGACACTTTCCTGCCGCAATGTGTAAAATGGGGAAACTTTCCTGCCGCAATGTGTAAAATGTGAACACTTGCCTGCCGTACTATGTAAAATGGGGGCACGTGCCTGCCGCAATGTGTAAAATAAGGACACTTTCCTGCCGCAATGTGTAAAATGTGAACACTTGCCTGCCGTACTGTGTAAAATGGAGGCACGTGCCTGCCGCAATGTGTAAAATAGGGACACTTTCCTGCCGCAATGTGTAAAATGGGAGCACGTGCCTGCCGCAATGTGTAAAATGGGGACACTTGCCTACCATGCTGTGTAAAATGGGGACACTTGCCTACCGTGCTGTGTAAAATGGGGACACTTGCCTGCCATGCTGTATAAAATGGGGCCGCGTGCCTGCTGTATTGTGTAAAATGAGGACTTTTTTTTTTTTATCGTGTGGTGGCCGTGATGATGAGATCAGATGAGGCCACACCCATCTTAACAAAGCCATGCCCATTTTAACGAGGTCACGCCCCCTTGCCGGGAGCGTGCACGCCTTAGGCGTGCGCATACTTTTCCTCTTTATATCTATGGGGGGGGGGCGGCGCATTTTTTCTTATGTGAATGGGGGGGGCGCATTTTTAAATCTCGCACTGGGAGCCAAATTGGCTAGAAACGGCCCTGTATGGCAGCACCACTGGACTTATACGGCAGTACCCCTGGAGTTGTATGGAAGTGTCAGACAGGATGGCACTTCAAAAAACTAGTTCCCAAACAGCACATGATGCAAAGAAGAAAAAGAGGTGCAAGATGTAATTGTCCTTGGGCCCTCCCACCCACCCTTATGTTGTATAAACAGGACATGCACACTTTAACAAACCAATCATTTCAGTGAAAGGGTCTGCCACATGACTGTGGCTGAAATGACTGGTTTGTTTGGGCCCCCACCAAAAAATAAGTAATCCATCTCTCCTGGTACAAACTGGCTCTACAGAGGCAAGATGTCGACCTCATCCACATCCTCTGATTCATCACCCCTTTCAGTGTGTACATCCTCCTCCTCACAGAGTATTAATTCGTCCCACACTGGAATCCACCATCACAGGTTCCTGTGTACTTTCTAGAGGCAATTGCTGGTAAAGGTCATCCCGGAGGAATTTAGAATTCATTTTCATGAACATCATCTTCTCCACATTTTGTGGAAGTAACCTCCTACGCCGATCGCTGACAAGGTTACCGGCTGCACTAAACACTTTTTCAGAGTACACACTGGAAGGGGGGGTATTTAGGTAAAATAAAGCTAGTTTGTGCAAGGGCATCCAAATGGCCTCTTTTTCCTGCCAGTATGCATACGGACTGTCTGACATGCCTACTTGGATGCACTGGTGGATACAGACAGGGGTGAAAAGGGCGAACGCCCCCCCCTACACATATTGCAGCGGGATAAATGACCGGGTCCGGTTACCGCGATGAGCAGCACCTGTGGGCTGCGGCAGCACTAACACAGCCCCCACGCCCGCCGCCGCTGAGAGTCTAACTGAGGGAGAAATTAATAAGTGCAGGAGGCCGGAGCAAGCAGTGTATTACTCACTATCTTCTCCGCCACGCCCATCTACCCCCCTCCCGCGTCCCAGCAGTAGCGTCTAGTTTCCCTTCATGGAGAAGACCTTCCAGGTCCTGATCACGAAGGGGGCATAGACACAACCCTGTCTCAGCCGCTCCGGCTCCTCTTCCTCCTCAGTGATATGATGCCTCTGCGCAATGACAAACACTGTCATGCACAGTAGGCATTTGTGGATGCCAAGGTTTCATTCAGGGGCAGGCTGGTGCCATTTTTACAGCAGCGGAGGAGCGGGCACGGAGAGAGGAGCTAAAGTCTGTAATTGCCTCGTTGTATGTGTAGGTGAGCTGTCTAGATCTGTCACTTTCCCTGTCACTTTCCCTATCCCTTTATCACTCTCCCTGTCCCTATGTCCCTGCTGTCTCATTCCATGTGGCAGGATGTGAATTTCAGCTCATTCTGTGTGGTATAATGTCAATTTTGGCTCTTTCAGTGTGCTACAAACTGAATTTCAGCTCATTCTGTGTGGTATAATGTCAATTTTGGCTCTTTCAGTGTGCTACAAACTGAATTTCGGCTCATTCAGTGTGCTATAATGTGAATTTTGGCTCATTCAGTGTGCTATTATGTGAATTTCGGCTCATTCAGTGTGCTATTATGTGAATTTCGGCTCATTCAGTGTGCTACAATGTGAATTTCGGCTCATTCAGTGTGCTACAATGTGAATTTTGGCTCATTCAGTATGCTACAATGTGAATTTCAGCTCATTCTGTGTGCTATAATGTGAATTTCAGCTCATTCTGTGTGGTATGATGTGAATTTCGGCTCATATTGTGTGCTATAATGTGTACCATTGTTGTCCTATTACTTAGTTGTATGGAAGTGTCAGACAGGATGGCACTTCAAAAAATTAGTTCCCAAACAGCACATGATGCAAAGAAGAAAAAGAGGTGCAAGATGTAATTGTCCTTGGGCCCTCCCACCCACCCTTATGTTGTATAAACAGGACATGCACACTTTAACAAACCAATCATTTCAGTGAAAGGGTCTGCCACATGACTGTGGCTGAAATGACTGGTTTGTTTGGGCCCCCACCAAAAAATAAGTAATCCATCTCTCCTGGTACAAACTGGCTCTACAGAGGCAAGATGTCGACCTCATCCACATCCTCTGATTCATCACCCCTTTCAGTGTGTACATCCTCCTCCTCACAGAGGGCGGGATTTACTATAAGCCATCGCCGCCTCTCGTCGCCTACCGCAGCGATACTAATCGCATATGTACTAACATATGCGATTAGTATCGCAATGCGGTATAGGAGGCCCCCCGCGATGATGTCTGCTGGGGTCTGTGGCGGTCGGCGGGGGTCAGCGGGGGTCTCCGTCACCTCCCAGACTTGGGAGGTGACGTGTGCAGGGAGTCCCCGGGCTCCTCCTCCTCAACCCTGCAGCCGGAAGGAGACAAGGCTGTGATGCGGGGGAGAAGGAGGAGAGGGGGCCGCACCAGCAGCAGCTCAGGTATGCCGGGGGGGGAAGGGGGGTCGTCGTGAGCGGGGCGGCGGCGGTAAGAATCCCATAGGCTTCTATAGGGTATTGCCATAAAAAGATGGCGATACCCTATGAGGCGAAAACGCGGCGGTCGGGAGTTAGTACATATGAAAATGCGGTAAAACGGGGGTTTTACCGCATTTTCCCTTTAGTAAATCCCACCCAGAGTATTAATTCGTCCCCACTGGAATCTACCATCACAGGTTCCTGTGTACTTTCTAGAGGCAATTACTGGTAAAGGTCATCCCGGAGGAATTTAGAATTCATTTTCATGAACATCATCTTCTCCACATTTTGTGGAAGTAACCTCCTATGCCGATCGCTGACAAGGTTACCGGCTGCACTAAACACTTTTTCAGAGTACACACTGGAAGGGGGGGTATTTAGGTAAAATAAAGCCAGTTTGTGCAAGGGCATCCAAATGGCCTCTTTTTCCTACCAGTATATATGCGGACTGTCTGACATGCCTACTTGGATGCACTGGCGGATACAGACAGGGGTGAAAAGGGCGAACGCCCCCCCTACACATATTGCGGCAGGATAAATGACCGGGTCCGGTTACCGCGACGAGCAGCACCTGTGGGCTGGGCAGCACTAACACAGCCCCCACGCCCGCCGCCGCTGAGAGTCTTACTGAGGGAGAGACTAATAAGTGCAGGGGGCCGGATGCCGGAGTAAGCAGTGTGTTACTCACTGTCTTCTCTTCCACGCCGGCTCCCCCCCTCCCCCGTCCCAGCAGTAGCGTCTAGTTTCCCTTCATGGAGAGGACCTTCCAGGTCCTGATCACGAAGGGAGCATAGACACAACCCTGTCTCAGCCGCTCTGGCTCCTCTCCCTCCTCAGTGATATGATGCCTCTGCGCAATGACAAACACTGTCATGCGCAGTAGGCATTTGTGGATGCCAAGGTTTCATTCAGGGGCAGGCTGGCGCCATTTTTACAGCAGCGGAGGAGCGGACACGGAGAGAGGAGCTAAAGTCTGTAATTGCCTCGTTGTGTGTGTAGGTGAGCTGTCTAGATCTGTCACTTTCCCTGTCACTTTCCCTATCCCTTTATCACTCTCCCTGTCCCTATGTCCCTGCTGTCTCATTCCATGTGGCATGATGTGAATTTCAGCTCATTGTGTGTGGTATAATGTAAATTTCGGCTCATTCAGTGTGCTAGAATGTGAATTTCGGATCATTCAGTGTGCTATAATGTGAATTTCGGATCATTCAGTGTGCTACAATGTCAATTTCGTCTCATTCAGTGTGCTATAATGTGAATTTCGGTTCACTCAGTATGCTACAATGTGAATTTCGGCTCATACAGTGTGCTATAATGTAAATTTCGGCTTATTCAGTGTGCTATAATGTCAATTTCAGCTCATTCTGTGTGCTATAATGTGAATTTCGGCTCATTCATTGTGCTACAAGGTGAATTTCGGCTCATTCAGTGTGCTACAATGTGAATTTCGGCTCATCCAGTGTGCTATAATGTGAATTTTGGCTCATTCAGTGTGCTACAATGTGAATTTCGGCTCATTCATTGTGCTACAATGTGAATTTCGGCTCATTCAGTGTGCTACAATGTGAATTTCGGCTCATTCAGTATTCTACAATGTGAATGTCGGCTCATTCAGTGTGCTACAATGTGAATTTCGGCTCATTCAGTGTGCTACAATGTGAATTTCGGCTCATTCAGTATTATACAATGTGAATGTCGGCTCATTCAGTGTGCTACAATGTGAATTTCGGCTCATTCACTGTGCTATAATGTGAATTTTGTCTCATTCAGTGTGCTACAATGTGAATTTCGGCTCATTCAGTATGCTACAATGTGAATTTCGGCTCATTCAGTGTGCTATAATGTGAATTTCGGCTCATTCTGTGTGCTATAGGCCCTCATTCCGAGTTGTTCGCTCGCATGCTGCTTTTAGCAGCATTGCACACGCTAAGCCGCCGCCTACTGGGAGTGAATCTTAGCTTAGCAAAATTGCGAACGAAAGATTCTCAAAATTGCGAATATAAATTTCTATGCAGTTTCTGAGTAGCTCGACACTTACTCTGCCACTGCGATCAGTTCAGTCAGTTTCGTTCCTGGTTTGACGTCACAAACACACCCAGCGTTCGCCCAGACACTCCCCCGTTTCTCCAGCCACTCCCGCGTTTTTCCCAGAAACGGCAGCGTTTTTTCACACACTCCCATAAATCGGACAGTTTCCGCCCAGAAACACCCACTTCCTGTCAATCACACAACGATCACCAGAACGAAGAAAAAACCTCATAATGCCGTGAGTAAAATACCAAACTTCTTAGCAAATTTACTTGGCACAGTCGCAGTGCGAACATTGCGCATGCGCAGTTTGTGGAAAATCGCTGCGATGCAATGAAAAAGAACGAGCGAACAACTCGGAATGAGGGCCATAATGTGAATTTCTGCTCATACAGTGTGCTATAATGTCAATTTCGGCTCATTCAGTATGCTATAATGTGAATTTCAGCTCATTCTGTGTGCTATAATGTGAATTTCGGCTCATTCAGTGTGCTACAATGTGAATTTCGGCTCATCCAGTGTGCTATAATGTGAATTTTGGCTCATTCAGTGTGCTACAATGTGAATTTCGGCTCATTCATTGTGCTACAATGTGAATTTCGGCTCATTCAGTGTGCTACAAAGTGAATTTCGGCTCATTCAGTATTCTACAAGGTGAATGTCGGCTCATTCAGTGTGCTACAATGTGAATTTCGGCTCATTCAGTGTGCTACAATGTGAATTTCGGCTCATTCAGTATTCTACAATGTGAATGTCGGCTCATTCAGTGTGCTACAATGTGAATTTCGGCTCATTCACTGTGCTATAATGTGAATTTCGTCTCATTCAGTGTGCTACAATGTGAATTTCGGCTCATTCAGTATGCTACAATGTGAATTTCGGCTCATTCAGTGTGCTATAATGTGAATTTCGGCTCATTCTGTGTGCTATAGGCCCTCATTCCGAGTTGTTCGCTCGCAAGCTGCTTTTAGCAGCATTGCACACGCTAAGCCGCCGCCTACTGGGAGTGAATCTTAGCTTAGCAAAATTGCAAACGAAAGATTCTCAAAATTGCGAATATAAATTTCTATGCAGTTTCTGAGTAGCTCGACACTTACTCTGCCACTGCGATCAGTTCAGTCAGTTTCGTTCCTGGTTTGACGTCACAAACACACCCAGAGTTCGCCCAGACACTCCCCCGTTTCTCCAGCCACTCCCGCGTTTTTCCCAGAAACGGCAGCGTTTTTTCACACACTCCCATAAATCGGCCAGTTTCCGCCCAGAAACACCCACTTCCTGTCAATCACACAACAATCACCAGAACGAAGAAAAAACCTTGTAATGCCGTGAGTAAAATACCAAACTTCTTAGCAAATTTACTTGGCACAGTCGCAGTGCGAACATTGCGCATGCGCAGTTTGTGGAAAATCGCTGCAATGCAATGAAAAAGAACGAGCGAACAACTCGGAATGAGGGCCATAATGTGAATTTCTGCTCATACAGTGTGCTATAATGTCAATTTCGGCTCATTAAGTATGCTATAATGTGAATTTCAGCTAATTCTGTGTGGTATAATGTGAATTTCAGCTCATATTGTGTGCTATAATGTGTACCATTGTTGTCCTATTACTTATGCCATCACAGGATCTATTAAAAGAAATTAGTATTTATATAAAGCATATTTTCCTGCTAAAGTAAATTTATTTCACTTTTTTTTTCTCTGAAAGTGGACTGGTAGCCCAAATCTAGGCTGCATGATTGTGCATGTATAATCTACTAATATGCAGATTCATGCAGGAATGGCAATTCGCCAGTCTGTATCACCAGTGCGCAGGGTTCTCTCCAATAACTGGCAACAATAGGACATTTTAGAAGTGAATGGGAGGGGCATTTCCAAGTGGGAGGAGCTATGATTAGGGAGAGGAGTCATCATTCTTAAACCGCCCCCCCTTAAAGTTAAGTCTAGATCCGCCACTGCTTGGATGCTGTCACTCATATAATCCTCTCAGTCCCAGCTGCAGGAGAAAATCAAGGAGGAGCTGTTTAACAGATCTCATTCCACTTGAGTTGACAATTTTCTCACCAGCAGGTCTTTGAACCTCTGCAGACTTGTGTCTGCCAGAAAGAGAGCTACAACGTAGGCGTCAAATTTAGGATTGTACACGGTGGCCAAAATGTAGTGCTCTGATTTCAACAGATTGATCACCCGTGAATACTGGCAAAGCGATTGAAGGGCTCAATCCACAAGTACCACATTCTTAGTGGAATCACTCCTCCTTCATTTTCTCCAGCTGCTTCTGCAAAAGCCTGATGAGGGAAATGACCTGACTCAAGCTGGCAGTGTCTGAACTGACTTCACGTGTGCAAAGTTCAAAGGGTTGGAGAACCTTGCTCAAGACAAAAATCATTCTCCACTGCGCTTGAGTCGGGTACATTCCCCCTCCTTTGCCTATATCGCAGGTGGATGTATAGGCTTGATTAGCCTTTTGCTGCTCCTCCATTCTCTGAAGCATATAGAGTGTTGAATTCCACCTCATTACCACCTCTTGCTTCAGGTGATGGCGGGGCAGGTTCAGGAGTCCCAGTCTTCGGCACGTGGTGGCTGAATGTCGAAAGTGGCCTGCAATTTTTCAGCCCACTGCCAGCATCTCCTGCACACCCCTGTCATTTAAAAAAAAATTCTGCACCACCAAATTAATTGTATGTGCAAATCATGGGATGTGCTGGAATTTGCCCACATGTAATGCACGCACAATTTTTGTGGCGTTGTCTGATATCACAACTCTCCAGGAGAGTCTAATTGGGGTAAACCATTGTGCGATGATGTCCCTCAGTTTCTGTAAGAGGTTGTCAGCTGTGTGCCTCTTATGGAAAGCAGTGATACATAGCATAGCCTGCCTAGGAACGAGTTGACATTTGCGAGATGCTGCTACTGGTGCTGCTGCTGTTGTTGCTGTGGGAGGCAATACATCTACCCAGTGAGCTGTCACAGTCATGTAGTCCTTAGTCTGCCCTATTTCATTTGTCCACATGTCCGTGGATAAGTGGACAGTGGGTACAATTGCATTTTTTAGGACACTGAGGACACTTTTTCTGACGTCTCTGTACATTCTCAGTATCGCCTGCCTGGTGAAGTGGAACCTAGATGGGATTTGGTACCGGGGACACACTACCTCCATCAATTCTCTAAGTCCCACTGAACTAATGGCGGATACCGGACACACGTCTAACACATAGCTGTCAAGACCTCAGTTATCCGCTTTGCAACTGGATGACTGCTGTCGTATTTCATCTTCCTCACATAGGACTGTTGGACAGTCAGTTGTTTACTGGAAGTAGTACAAGTGGTCTTCCGACTTTGCCTCTGGGATGACTATTGACTCACAGCAGCAACCACAGCAGCGGCAGCAACAGCAGCAGCAGTAGGCGTACCACTCAAGGATCCTCTGGTGGAATCCCGGTTAGGAGAGGATTCCTCAGTCTTGCCAGTGACATGGCCTGCAGGACTACTGACATTCCTGACTGAGGAGGACGTTGACATTGAGAGATTTGATATTGTATCTTGCAGGAGCTTGGGTACAAGAAGAAGGGATTTAGGTGTCAGTGGACTGCTTACGCTCTTACACAAAGTTTCACAACTTGACACTGACTTCTGATGAATGCACAGCATGTGACATATAAGGGAGGATGTTCCTAGGTGGTTTACGTCCTTACCCCTACTTATTACAGATTGACAGAGGCAGCACACCTCTTGACCCCTGTTGTCCAGATTTGTGAAGAAATAATTCCACACCGAAGAGGTGGCTTCTTTAGTATTTTGCCCAGGCATCACAATGGGTTTAGTCATCCCATGGACAACAGGTGTCTCCCGAGGTGCCTAATTTAAACAAACCACATCACAATCAGAATACTCCTCGTCAACTTCTTACTCAGCGCCAGCAACACCCATATCCTCATCCTGGTGCAACCGCCGACACACTTGGACTCTCCTTGGGGATTTGTGAAACCATCTTAGAATGCACAGTTCATTGCTGTGCTTTTGCCAGCTTAACTCTTATAATTTTTCTAGTGGGAGGATTAGGGCTTCCATTGTCATGTGAAGCTGAACCACTAGTCATGAACATAGGCAAGAACATTAGCCGTTTCTTGCCACTCCGTGTTGTAAATGGCATATTGGCAAGTTTACGTTTCTCCTCAGAGCATTTCAATTAATTTTTTTGGGTCTTTTACTGAATTTTGGCTTTTTGGATTTTACATGCGATCTACTATCACGATGGGCATCGGCCTTGGCAGACGACGTTGATGGCATTTTATCGTCTATGACATGATTAGTGGCCGCAGCTTCATCACTAGGAGGAAGTGGTTCTTGATCTTTCCCTATTTTATCCTCCAAATTTTTGTTCTCCATTATTTTTCTGGAGTTATATAACAATATGGGTTACAGGAGAGCGTACCTCTACACCACACAGGGCAAACCCTGTAAAAATTATTTGGATTAAATATTAATAACCCCTTTATTTGTACTAAATATTATACAGCCCAGGACAGCACCACTGAACTTATATGGCAGTACCACTGGACTGGACATGTACGGCAGTACCACTGGAATTGTACGGCAGTATCACTGGAATTATATGGCAGAACCACTGGACATATACGGCAGTATCACTAGACTGGATTTATACGCCAGTACAGCTGGAATTATACGCTAGTACCACTGGAATTATATGGCAGTATCACTGGAATTATACGGCAGTATCACTGGAATTATACAGCAGTATCACTGGATGTATATGGCAGTACCACTGGATTTATACGGCAGTACAACTGGATTGTATTTATACGCCAGTACCACTGGATTTATATGGCAGTACCAGTGGACATATATGGCAGTATCACTGGACAAATACAGCAGTATTGCTGGATTTATACTGCAGTACCACTGGACATATACGGCAGTATTACTGGAATTATGTGGCAGTACCACTGGACATATACGGCAGTATCACTAGACTGGATTTATACGCCAGTACCGCTGGAATTATACGCCAGTACCACTGGAATTATACGGCAGTACCACTGGACATATACGACAGTATCACTGGACTGGATTTATACGCCAGTACTGCTGGAATTATATGTCAGTACCACTGGAATTATATGGCAGTATCACTGGACATATACAGCAGTATCACTGGAAATATATGGCAGTATCACTGGACTGGATTTATACGCCAGTACCACTGGAATTATATGACAGTACCACTGGACATATACGGCAGTACTGCTGGACATATACGGCAGTATCACTGGACATATACGGCAGTACTACTGGACATAAACAGCAGCACAGGAACACCACCACTGGACTGATGCAGGATAACACAGCACCACTGCAATGGACTGGACTTATACAGCAGCACTGGACATATGGCAGCAGAGGACACCACCACTGTGACTGGACTGATGCAGCACAAGACACTACCACTGAACTGATGCAGGACACTGAGGACGGAGACATGTCTTCTCTCTACACTCCCCAATGCCAGAGGGAAAATGGCGGCGACGCGTGGCACCTTATAAGGACTCCAAACCCAGTGAGAATCCGACAGCGGGATGATGATGATTTTCCTCGTTCTGGTTTCCGAGTCAGGTGGGAAAACCCACGCCTGACTCAGATCCGGGCTCGGGTAGTGAAGTTCGGGGGGATTTGGCTCTCAGAGAACCGAACCCGCTCATCTCAAATTAATATATCATCTCTACACACATTCCTATGGGCCTGGTTCTGGTTTGAAAGTAGAGCAAAAAAAAAGGCATGTAACTTTGTGTCTGGAACAAATTAGGTTGCAATGTATGGTGAGCAAATACATTTATTTATTTTCTGTACAGATTAAATACTGGCTGATTTTGCATGTAGCTCACAAATGTTAGACAGCTTTATTTTTACAATGCAATATAGATTTCAGTTTGAACACACTCCACCGAAATGTAATGCGCTCTGCACACAGGGCGACGGCAGCAATTTGGACGATGATCGGTACCGGTATCGGGTAATGATGGAAAACCAACGATGAACGACTGCAGGGCCGCGCATCGTTCATTGTTAGTGCATGCATACTGAGCGATATGAGCGGTTTCTCGTTCATTAATCGAGAATGTTCATATCGCCCTGCAACATCGACCAGTGTGTTGGGCGCAAAACTCTCCCTGCACTTATTACTTCTGCCCCACCTGCAGTGCAGTATGGTTTTTCCCAGGTGCACAGTTACTTGCTTTTTTTTTTTTTATAATTTTTTTTATAATTATTTGCTTTACTTTCAAATCAGGCCCTATAGCCTATAGCTCATTTTTAAAGTTTAGTCAGTAATGTGATTCATTACTGTGTAATTGGAAGTAAAATACACACTTGTACATCTTTTATAGCTTTATAGTACGTATCAGTGGCACAGTACCGATTGTCATATTGTGTAGTATGGAAGCTGCAATTTGTCTTACTGTACCTTGTTTAGATGTCCACATTTGGGTTTGTTGCAACTTTTTTCCGCATAGAGGGGCTAACGCATATCTTGTGTGCATTTGCACTGCGCATGGCCCGGACAGCGAGTGCATGTTTATCTTAGAGATGTGCGGGTTCGGTTTTACTTGGTTCTTAACGCCAAAATGGACGCAAGTTAGGATTTATCCAGATTTTTATTATTGGCTATCCAAAATACGTGACATCCAGGGGCGGATTGGGATGGAAAACCAGCCCAGGAAATTGCTGGAAGCAGCTCTAATGGAGGCGGGGTCTGTTGAGGGGGTGAGGTCTGTTGAGGTGGGTGGAATACTCCCTCCTCATAGAGCCTGATGTGGCTTTCCTTGTTTCTTTTGCTGCCGTTGGGTCTGCGACTTCATGCTAATGCTACTACATAGCCTTCCCTGGTGTACAGCCGTGCGTCCAAATGTGCAAGGACTGAGACACCCACTGTCAGTCTACAGATGCTAGAATACATCTTGGTGCACGATCAGTCGCACCATCTTCTAGGTGCAGATCATCCGAGTATGGCCTCCAATCAGGGCCGGATTAACAATGGGGCGGATGGAGCTGCAGCTCCAGGCCCCCCATTGTAAATAGGCCCACAGCACCCTGAACAACCCCACAACCTGTCTGAAACTCTGCCGGCCGGGTACGTATGCCCTGAATCCCCCCAAGGCTCCGCCTCCATACCCCATCCGTAGGTCCGCCCCCTGTCCCATCTAAAGGCGCTTACCTCAGTTACACTATGAGGGGTTGCAGGGTTAATCTTCAGTGTTGCCGCCCCCCCCCGCCCCTTTGTAACTCCGCCCACTAGCATCGGGAGCAGAGTAGGCTGGTGACTGACCCAGAAGAAGCTGTATGCAGTACAGCACTCAGTGCTGCAGCTGCTGTGATCTTCTCTTCTGTAACGCTGAGGAGATTCCTGATCAGTGCAGGAACTCCTCAGCAGCATCTACTGTGCTCCTATTGGCTGAGAGACACACCACACACAGTCACTCAGCCTGTCAGCCAATCGGAGCACAGACACCAAACTTCCACCCCCCCCTTCCTCCCCCCTCGCACACACACTGACTGTCCAGACATGAGGATTGAGGATGCTAGATGAAATTGCAGGTACATAGAACAGAAGTTCAGGATGAGCATGGATAATAATGTATAGTCAAGCGTCAGTGTCACACACTATATAGGTGTTTAGTACTGTAAGTGTGATAAATCACTTTTATAAGTGTGATCCCCCTCACCCAAAACCTGCATGTTCCTTTCTATCCCATGGATGTAGCAACCCCCTTTAACACCTGTTCTTCAGTATGTAATGTCTATGTATATATACTATGTATACAGTATGTACACTGTATGTTATGTATGTGTATTCTATGTCTGTATACAGTAGTGTGTATATATATATATATATATATATATATATATATATATATATATATATATATATATATATATATAAAATTAGAGATGAGTGGGTCCGGTTCTCTGAGAACCGGACCCCCCAGAACGTAGGGAATCCAGGGCGATCTGAGCAACCACTCGGATCTCCCTACCTGCCCCGGATTCCAAATCAAGGCAACACCTTGGGATTCCGCTGTCAGATCTTGAAGTCTTGCCTCGGGTGCCAGTCCCATTGAATTCAATGGACTGACCGCTGATTGGCTGTCATGGCTCTCAGCCAATCAGCACGTCCCAATAGACTTCAATGAGGCAAGCTGGTGGCCCCCACCACACTGCCGACACTCCTGCCCACACTACTGGCACCACCGGCACTCTCACACTGAGGACACCACGAGCATCCCCGCACTGCCAACACCTCCACAGAGAGGACACAGCCCGCACCCCCTCACTGCCGACACAGCCAGCACCCTGCACAGAGGACTCACCTGGAACCCCCGCACTGCCGACACCTCCTGCACTCCCACACAGAGGACACAGACAGCATCCCCACACTGCCGACACTGTATTTCACATTATAGCTGACCCACACTGTATCCAACCTGCACTGTCTGCATACTTCCCAACATGACCCTCCAGGAGGGACACAATGCTCTGCTCCTGGACTTCCCAATTTATGATTGCCATCACCTGTGGTGAAACACCTTTCTTATCCATTAACCCAGGCATGTCCAAACTGCGGCCCTCCAGCTGTTGTGAAACTATATATCCCAGCATGCCCTGACACAGTTTGCTGTCAGAGAATGCTAAAGCTGTGTCAGGGCATGCTGGGATGTGTAGTTTATCAACAGCTGGAGGGCCGCTATTTGGACATGCTTGCATTAACCTGTTCAAACAAGTGCCAGCAATCATACATTAAGAGGGAAGAGCCGGAGCTGAGCATTGTGTCCCTCCTTGAGAGGGTCATGTTGGGAGATATGTGTCTGTACCTGCACTGTATCCGACCCATGCTGTATCCGATCCGCACTGTAACCTGCACTGTATCTGATCTGCACTGTCTGTAACCCACAGTTTCCAACCTGCACTGCATCTGTCCTGCAATGTCTGTAAACTGCACAGACCCCCAACTGTATCCGACCTACAGTACACTGTATCTGACCTGCACTGTATCCACCTTGCACTGTATCTAACCTGCACTTTATTCAACCTGCACTGTATGTTTTATCGTTGGGGAGATTTGGTGGAACTGCTCAACAAAAAGGCTGATTGATTGGGGCTTTACATGGGTGCAGAGTGCCAGTCATCAGTGGCCCAGGGCTCCCAGGAGAAAGGTACAAATTGGGTACTGAGAATAGGAATGTGCCAGGGGCCTCTGCACTTGTGTAGGGGGCATCCACTTCTGCTGTTTCCATTTTACACATGGTTTAGGTTTTCTTTGCTGTTTGTTAACCTCGTACTACTTATTTCGAAAACATTACTAATTTGTTAAAAAAATTAAACAAAAATAACTGCCGTGTGTTTGTGCTGCTGCTCCTCTGCTTAGTATAGCCTCTCACATGATGGTCTTACTATTACATACAGCTGGGCATAGGCACTTATCAGGGTGAGCTATAGGAGCTTTGTATTATCCCTGTTCACCAGTGCTGTAACAAGGTGTTGTTACGTTCTGCGTAGGGGGCCAGGGCCAATGACACCTCTGCTGACTCCAGTAGGTAGACACTGCATGCAATACCCGTGATCCAGGTACCCTCACCCTTACACCCTGTCCCTGCATACTGGTACCCTCACTGCTACTCCCTGTCCATGCATCCAGGTACAGTCATCCCTACACTCTGCCTTTTCATCCAGAGACCCTCACTCATATACAGTGTCCCTTCATCCAGAGACCCTCACTCATATACAGTGTCCCTTCATCCAGAGACCCTCACTCATACACAGTGTCCCTTCATCCAGAGACCCTCACTCATACACAGTGTCCCTTCATCCAGAGACCCTCACTCATATACAGTGTCCCTTCATCCAGAGACCCTCACTCATACACAGTGTCCCTTCATCCAGAGACCCTCACTCATACACAGTGTCCCTTCATCCAGAGACCCTCACTCATACACAGTGTCCCTTCATCCAGAGACCCTCACTCATACACAGTGTCCCTTCATCCAGAGACCCTCACTCATATACAGTGTCCCTTCATCCAGAGACCCTCACTCATACACAGTGTCCCTTCATCCAGAGACCCTCACTCATACACAGTGTCCCTTCATCCAGAGACCCTCACTCATACACAGTGTCCCTTCATCCAGAGACCTGCTCACACCCATAGCAGCAACCAGTCTAGTATCCTCCATGACTGTCTATTCCTCAGACCTCCATTCACATCCCCACTCCTATCTCCTCAGAGTCATCTCCTCAGTCTTACCCTACACTGCCCTGTGTCACACACCCTGGCTGTGATGTACTCTGTACAGTATTTTATGGTGGTCGCTGGAGTACTCTCTATAATATGGCATTTGTTGCAATGTTCTTTGTAGTATATGTAGGTCACTTTTTATATGCTTGGTGTATTATATGGTGATCACTGGAATGCTCTCTATTATAATTTGGTCACTGTAACTCGCTCTTTTTTATGTTGCAGTCACTGTGATGCTGGCTGTATTATATGGCATTCACTGCAATGCTCGCTGTATTATATAGTGGTCACAGTGATGCTCTTTGTATCATATGGTGGTCACTGATGGCTCTGTATTATATGGTGGTCACAAACTTTTTATTGTTATAGCTTTACTATTAAGTGGATAAAGGTAGTCACTAGCTCCGACCTCCATGGAGTAAGCCACACCCATGGCACATGTCACACTCCCTATGTAGACCACACCCACACCACACTGATCAACCCCCCGCAGCACTTGTCACACCTCCTGCCGAGACAAAATAGGCCCTTCATAAATTTCAGCTCCAGGCCCATGTGGACCTTAATCTGGCACTGCCTCCAATGTGAGCAATTCAGCATCTCTATACACAGCCACTTTTAGCTTCACGCCCGCAAATCTCTTCGCTACATCTGAGTCTGATTAGCAAACACCCTGTAATCACACAGGAATGCCCAACTCATTTCTAATGCACTTCTTTGTGCGTGTGTGTGTACTGCGCTCTGTACGACCATCATCAGGATTTATCTACGGCACAGCTCAGACGAAAACGACTCTCTACTGCGTCCCACATCCCCACTGGTCAGACTCAGATCAGGCCCATAATGCTGTATACTAACCATAGTGGAGCTTGCTATATAAATCATTGCCCTCCCCCTCCCCCATTTTTGCTTCAAAGCTGTATACAGTATGCACTTGCTCAATGCTGGGTCCCGTCGGCTCCGATGTCAGTATCACTTAGTCTTACTAAATTCCTTAGGCTCCTTCACAGCGGCAGCTACGCAGACTGACTTGTGCCACCGCCACTGCTCCTATACTATTTTTTTGATACATTCTGTTAACTTTACCTTTTTTCCTCCTTCTTCTTTGTCTGTTAGTCATGCCCTACACTAATTTACTCCTGTTCCACTTGCTTAGGATAAACTCGCTCCTTTATTTTTTCATATTTATATTATTCTCTTATCTTTACTCCTTGTACTTTACTTTCTCTACTTCTCTCTTTTTTTTTTTCATTTCCTTCAAATTTTTTCTTTTCACACTCTCATAACATATACTCACACTATAGCACACCGCATGCAGGTCCCTATCACGCCATATCACACTGCACGCAGGTCCCCATCCTTCCTCCATATCACACCACACGCAGGTCCCCGTCCCTCCTCCATATCACACCGCACACAGGTCCCCTTCCCTCCTCCATATCACACTGCATGTAGGTCCCCAACCCTCCTCCATATCGCACCACACGCAGGTCCCCGTCCCTCCTCCATATCGCACCGCACGCAGGTCCATGTCCCTCCTACATATCACACCGCATGCAGGTCCCCGTCCCTCCTCCATATCACACCACATGCAGGTCCCCAACCCTTCTCCATATCACACCACATGCAGGTCCCCATCCCTCCATGTCGCACCGCAAGCAGGTCCCCGTCCCTCCTTCATATCACACCGCACGCAGGTCCCCGTCCCTCCTCCATATCACACCGCACGCAGGTCCCCGTCCCTCCTCCATATCACACCGCACGCAGGTCCCCATCCCTCCTACATATCACACCGCATGCAGGTCCCCGTCCCTCCATGTCGCACCGCAAGCAGGTCCCCGTCCCTCCTCCATATCACACCGCACGCAGATCCCCGTCCCTCCTCCATATAACACCGCATGCAGGTGATTCAACTCCCAATGCAGCCAAGCATCTGACTAGCCTTCCTTATTGCTTTGTTACATTGCTTACCTGCCTTTAAGTCACCTGAAATAGTGACTCCTAGATCCCTTTCCTCCTCAGTAGTTTCCACTATAGTGCCATTGGGGTTTATTACCACCTGTTTGTTTCCTGTAGTCAACCTTGGAGTTAAGTGCCCCTAGCAGAGGAATTGATTTTTATTCCTCTTTTTGTATATATTCTGTATTTTTTATTCATGTGTATTGTCACTTTTGATGAATTTCCTGTGGTTGTTATAACCAATAAAACTGTGTTCTAATTATGTGAATTGAAGAAGTGTTCATGACCTCACACAAAGGCGGATACTGAAATATGTGGATCTACAAAAATCATTCCACGGAAACTGTTATGGGAACATAGGGGGTAATTCTGAGTTGACCGCAGCAGTAAGTTTGTTAGCAATTGGGCAAAACCATGTGCACTGCAGGGGGTGGGGGCAGATATAACATGTGCAGAGAGAGTTAGATTTGGGTGTGGTGTGTTCAATCTGCAATCTAAATTGCAGTGTAAAAATAAAGCAGCCAGTATTTACCCTGCACAGAAACAACATAACCCACCCAAATCTAACTCTCTCTGCACGTTATATCTGCCTCCCCTGCAGTGCACATGGTTTTGCCCAACTGCTAACAAAGTTCCTGCTGCAATCAACTCAGAATTACCCCATAGGGTCCAGTTCTAAGGTCAGTTCGGTTTGGATTTTACACTGTGTGCGGTATCCCGGTTTTGGTTGAAATAAGGCCGTGACCCATACATACAAAGAAACCTTTGAGTGAATATAGGGCACTTCCTTGAGGTCAGTGTCACGATAATTTCCGCTTAGGAGGACTCCAGTTATTTCTTTGCAGTGTACCTCTATCCTGAGCTTATACTGAGTAAAGAAGTTGGAACATTTCTATTTATTACCTCCTTACAAATACGTGGAATCTGACATTACACTCTTATTTAATTCGGAAGAAATTTTTTTGGGGGGCTCTGCACTGTTTGTTTTTTAAAAATGCACCTGTGTTCTATTTTCTTTTTTGTATTGTACTATGGCCCTCATTCCGAGTTGTTCGCTCGGTATTTTTCATCGCATCGCAGTGAAAATCCGCTTAGTACGCATGCGCAATGTTCGCACTGCGACTGCGCCAAGTAACTTTACTATGAAGAAAGTATTTTTACTCACGGCTTTTTCTTCGCTCCGGCGATCGTAATGTGATTGACAGGAAATGGGTGTTACTGGGCGGAAACACGGCGTTTCAGGGGCGTGTGGCTGAAAACGCTACCGTTTCCAGAAAAAACGCAGGAGTGGCCGGAGAAACGGTGGGAGTGCCTGGGCGAACGCTGGGTGTGTTTGTGACGTCAACCAGGAACGACAAGCACTGAAATGATCGCACAGGCAGAGTAAGTCTGGAGCTACTCTGAAACTGCTAAGTAGTTAGTAATCGCATTATTGCGAATACATCGGTCGCAATTTTAAGAAGCTAAGATTCACTCCCAGTAGGCGGCGGCTTAGCGTGTGTAACTCTGCTAAATTCGCCTTGCGACCGATCAACTCGGAATGAGGGCCTATGTTGGAGAGAGGTGTGTCTCTGAAATAGAACTGGGCAGCATTTTTTGGGCGCGAGTGATTGACCATTGTTTGTTTTCTTGTTAGACATGGAAAGTTGTATGTAACTTATGTGCTGGTTTCCTTAACTGGGGATCAGCAGCCGCCGCAGCATGCACGGAACACAGGCACACAGTGCACAGCCTGTCTATCTTCAATAAGCCAGCCCCCAGACTCATGTAAAACAAGCCAATGGGAGTATTGGGGTGGACATAATGAAGATAGACAGGCTGAGCCCTGTGTTCCTGTGTCCTGTGTGTGCTGCAGCTGCTGATCCCAGGGTACAGAAGCCAGCACATATGTTAAATACAATTTTACCTGTATGTTTATATGTGCTGGTTGTCTCACAACAGTAGTCTTTGTTCTGCGCTGCAGCCCAGGGGCGGCCACTTCTGCTGATTTTTCCTACTATTGTACCTGCCTGAGCCTGAATGAGTGTAATGGGGTGGGGGGAAGCATTCTAGCATAGACCAATGACATTAAAGGCTCATTTGTCCAACTACAAACACATCCAGACCAGGAAAAGACTGACACACTCTCAAGAAAACTATTATTTGTGTGCAAGCAGGGTGTTGTGAGCAATTTGTGTTGCTGGTGTAAGAGACCTAGCGGGTATCTTGCGCGACGCTGCCGGTGCGCGCGAGTACAGTTACTCACCTCGCGCCCGCCGCTGACTCTTACATTCGGATCAGTGACGATCCCGGATCTCTCGCTCTCCGTCGGCTGCCCTTCCGTCTGAAAGAGAAGGGCAACTGCGCTAAGTCTCTGGAAAGGGACTGTGGGGGAAGGCAAAGGGGCAGACGCTCGCAGGGCTAATAGATGGTCATCATTGGCACTTGTGGCCTCAGACTGGTTACACCCGCGTGCGAGGCACGGTGGGTGCGACCCGGATGGAAACGCCCTACGAAACAAGGGGGGGGGGGGGGGGGAGGAAGGGTCATGTACGGTACATCAAACAGACTCGAACAAGTTATCCTCACCGGGTAGATGCTGGTCCCCTTGATGGTCCGATGTCTTGGTCTCGACACCTGGAACAAACTTCAAACCACAACAACAACAACAACAGCAAACGGCACCTTACCTTCCATAGGGACCTACCGGTGGAGGGCCCACGAACAGTCACGGGTATTACACCCCGCAATGTATATAGTGCACGATGGCGCTCGATGCTAGCGCGTAAACAAGACGATATGGACAGTGTATGGAAAGGTGCACAGTGTACAACGATAGCAAACACGGTGGTACAATGGTAAACAGTGTGCTACAACGGGTGCGATGCGCACCCCAGGAAACAATGGTGGGCCTAGCGCCCGCTGCTGCTCAGGCCTCGGCCTGCCTGACTGTGGGGGACAATGGGGGGCCTAGCGCCTGCTGCTGCTCAGGCCTCGGCCTGCCTGACTGTGGGGGACAATGGGGGGGCATAGCGCCCGCTGCTGCTCAGGCCTCGGCCTGCCTGACTGGGGGGGACAATGGGGGGGCCTAGCGCCCGCTGCTGCTCAGGCCTCGGCCTGCCTGACTGTGAGGGACAATGGGGGGGGCCTAGCGCCCGCTGCTGCTCAGGCCTCGGCCTGCCTGACTGTGGGGGACAATGGGGGGGCCTAGTGCCCGCTGCTGCTCAGGCCTCGGCCTGCCTGACTGTGGGGGACAATGGGGGGGGCTAGCGACCGCTGCTGCTCAGGCCTCGGCCTGCCTGACTGTGGGGGACAATGGGGGGGCCTAGCGCCCGCTGCTGCTCAGGCCTCGGCCTGCCTGACTGGGGGGGACAATGGGGGGGCCTAGCGCCCGCTGCTGCTAAAGCCTCGGCCTGCCTGACTGTGGGGGACAATGGGGGGTGGGCTAGCGCCCGCTGCTGCTCAGGCCTCGGCCTGCCTGACTGTGGGGGACAATGGGGGGGCCTAGTGCCTGCTGCTGCTCAGGCCTCGGCCTGCCTGACTGTGGGGGACAATGGGGGGGGCTAGCGACCGCTGCTGCTCAGGCCTCGGCCTGCCTGACTGTGGGGGACAATGGGGGGGCCTAGCGCCCGCTGCTGCTCAGGCCTCGGCCTGCCTGACTGTGGGGGACAATGGGGGGGCCTAGCGCCCGCTGCTGCTAAAGCCTCGGCCTGCCTGACTGTGGGGGACAATGGGAGGGGCCTAGCGCCCGCTGCTGCTCAGGCCTCGGCCTGCCTGACTGTGGGGGACATTGGGGGCCTCGGCCTAGTGCCGGCGTTGGTGGTGCAGTGGGAGCAAACATGGTGGTGATACCTGTGGGAGAAAAGGGGCCTCACTGAGGGCTTACCTGGCCCACCGACGTCCGGACCTCCGATGCCGAATCCTCCGCAGATCCGCCTCCGCTGACCGCGCCGATGTCCTCCGTCCGCTCGCCGTCCGAAAAGCTCTCCTCTTCCCGCCACGGGCAGGCTTTTAAAAGGCCCGCCGCGCGGCCCTCTGGGATGGGTGACGCGGCAGGTCCTCATTGGCCCGCCGCGTCGCCCTGTGATGACGTGCCACAGCACGTGGGCGTGCCCGCTGCTGTGGCGGGCGGCAGCGGGGAGGGAAGGCCCCGGACCGGCAGTGGGGGCTGGCGTGGGTCGCGCCAGCACTCCCACACTTCCCCCCTCCTTTTCCTTTGTGGTCCCCACAAAGACTGGGTTGTGTGACCACTCGAAGTCGGGGTCCGCAAAACGTGGTGGCGATACTCCCATGGTGGAATGGGCTGATCTCCGGACCGGTGCGGCTAGGGGCAGGGTGGGTGGTGTGTTCTCCCTTGGCGCCCCTCCCTGCCTTGCTGGGGACGAGTCAGTTGTCGGCTCCTCCGTAGGTGTGGGGCTGGTTTCCGTGGTTGCCCCCCCTTCGGGCGGGCCGACTGGTGGCGCTGGAGTTGGGGGGGTACCCATAAGTCGAAGAGTATTGGCCCCAGGGTGGAGGCTGGTCTCCCTGGGGCCACCCGGGCTACTGGGGGGGTCGCACAGCACTGGCTCCTCTGCTTCGCCCCTTGTGGCGCAGCATGTCTCGATGTAGGGTGCGGGTACAACCGCTGTCGTTCTCGGCGCGCACCTGGTATACTGGACTGCCGGGAGATACCTGCCGCTGCACCACATAGGGCACTACTTCCCACCTTTTGCTCAGTTTGTTCTTGGGCCATTTCTCCCGGACTCGGACCCGTTGACCCACGTCGAGGGGTTCCCTCTGAGCCTGGGGAGGTTGGGGGTGTTCGGCGGAGCTGATGTGGGACTCTGCCAGCTCGGACACAGACTTTAGGCGACGTCTCTGCTCCTCGATCCATCCACCTTCGGTCCATTGGTCATCCCCCGTCGGTAAGGTCAAGTCGAGGTCCTGCAGCTCCCACCCCGGCCGGCCAAACAACATGAAATAGGGGGAAATGCCTGTGGTCCGGTGTACTCTGTTGTTGTATGCCCACACGCACTCCTGGACGAAGTCGGGCCAGCGCCTTCTCTTCTCGGGTGCTAGCGTTCTCAGCATCTGTAAGAGGGTCCGGTTAAATCTCTCGCAGGCCCCATTTCCCTGAGGGTGATAGGGGGTGATCCGGGACTTCTGCATGCCATAGGTCTGGCAGAGTCGCTCCATCACCCGGCCTTGGAAGCACGCACCCTGGTCCGAGTGAATGCGCTCAGGGCACCCATACTTCTGGATGAACTGCTCCACGATGGCTTTGGCGGCCCCCTCTGCTGTCTGGTCCTGGGTGGGGACCACCACGGTGAACTTGGTGAAGTGATCCGTCATCACCAAGGCATACTGGTATCCAGCCGCCGATTCACCTAGCAAGACATAGTCCACCATCAGTAGCTCCAGGGGCCTACTTGTCTTGATGGTTTGGATGGGGGCCCGTTGTTCGCTGGGCTTGGTCACCCCACACCTCTCGCATGTTCGGCATCCGTCCTCCACCACCCCCTTGAGTCCAGGTAGGAAGTACTGTCGGCGGATCCACTGGAGTGTCTTGGCCACTCCGAAATGGGCCCCTTCCTCATGGGCCTCTTTCACCAAGGGGAGGACGATCTGCCACACGTAGCGAAGTTCCTGCTTCAGGTAGGCGCGCCGACATAATACATCCTCCTGGACCGCCAGCCGATCCCACTGGTGTAGCATTTTCTGCCCGTTAGCTCCAAGCTGTTCCCTCTCTCGGTTGGAGGGCCAGTGCCCTCCCCTTTTCCAGACGCGTAGGGCTCTCAGGTCCAGGTCCTGTTCCTGTTGAATGGCCCAATCCTTGGGGATCTTTTGCAGGAGGAGGCCGCAGCTGGTGGCCTGCCAGGACCGGGGGTCTGGTCCGACCCTGGTAAGGTCTGGGATCTCCAGTCCCTCTTGCTCTTCGTCGGTGGGGCCTGTGGGGCCTTCCACTGGAAACCGGGACAGGGCGTCCGTGTTGGCATTGTCCCTCCCTGGACGATACTTGATTTTGTGGGGAAATTTCGCCAGTCGGGCAACCCAGCGTTGCACCAGGGCCCCTAGTTTGGCCGTGCTGAGATGGGCCAGGGGATTGTTGTCGGTTATGATTTCGAAGTCCACGCCTTTCAAGTACTCCGCAAACTTTTCTGTCACCGCCCACACCAGTGCCAGCAACTCAAGCTTGAACGAGCTTATCGGGGTTCCGTTCGGAGTCCCGTAAACTCCGGCTTCCATAGGCGATCACCCTCTCCTGGCCGTCCTGTACTTGGGAGAGCACTGCCCCCAATCCCTGGTGGCTTCCGTCGGTATAGACCAAGAACGGTTTGTCGAAGTCCGCATAAGCCAAGACCGGGGCCCGCATGAGGGCGTCTTTAAGCTGGTTGAACGCGTCGTCTTGGGCTCGCCATCATTCCACTGCCTTCCTCCGGGCGTCCGTCGCTACCCCTCAAAGTAGGTCATCAATGGTCCGGCAATCTTGGCAAAGCCCTTGATGAATCGTCGGTAGTATCCCACCAGTCCAAAGAAGGCCCTCACCTCCGTCACAGTGGTTGGGGCTTTCCATCCACGGATCGCGGCGAGTTTGTCGGGGGTCGGCTGTAACCCCTGCTGGGAGACCACATGTCTCAAGTATTCAAGGCTGGGCTTGAGGAGGTGACATTTCCTTGGCTTTAGTTTGAGCCCGAACTGTTCCAGCCTTTGCAGGACCAAGTCCAGTCTCCGCAAGTGTTCCTCCAACGTTGGGGCGAACACGATGATGTCATCGAGGTAGATCAGAATCGCGTCGAAGTTCAAGTCCCCCAGGCAACGCTCCATGAGGCGTTGGAACGTGGCAGGGGCATTGGAGAGTCCGAAGGGCATCCGACAAAAATCGAACAGACCCATGGGGGTGATGAAGGCGGTTTTAGCCTGCTCCTTCTCGGCTACCGGCTCCTGCCAGTACCCACTGGCCAGATCCAATGTTGAAAAATAGCGGGATTTACCTAGGGCTGCCAAAGATTCTTCGATCCGGGGCAGCGGGTACGCGTCCCGTATAGTGCAGTGGTTGAGCTTCCGGTAGTCCACGCAGAAGCGTAGTGCGCCATCTTTTTTCTTTACCAGTACGATAGGGGCCGCCCAGGGGCTCTTGCTCTCTCGAATAACCTGGTTGTCCAGCATCTGGCGGATCATGCTTTTTACTTCCTGGTACAGTTTTGGCGGGATTGGCCGGTATCACTCCCAGATAGGGGCGTTGTTCCCCATGTTGATCTCGTGCTCCAATTCTCGGGTGTAGCCGAAATCATCTTTGTGCCACAAGAACGCTGTTTTCCTTTTCCATAGCATCCGTTCTAGCCTTTTGATGTCGGAGGGGCTGGCCTGCTCCAGAGAGACGTCCATCTGGGCCAGTATGGTTTTGCCGTTCCAGCTGGCAGTGGGTTCCTCCGATTCCTCCAGGCTCACGGCCAGTGTCCAAGGATTCCGCCCATCCGAGCCCAGGACTAGGCCTCGTCCTGTCTCCACGCCTTCCGCCGGGATCGCGTCCACCTGTGCGAGGATGGTCCGGGGGGGGGAATTTGTGTGGGGAAGTTCCCCAGGTTACAAATCCGTATGGGGACCATGCCGTTCTGGACCACGGCCAGGACCCGGGCCACAACCAGCCCCGCACCGGACTGGCAGAACCAGCATGGCTCGATCAGTACCGCCTTACCTTCCAGTCGGTGCTGCGTCCGTACGGGGAGGTCCAACACTACCTCCTGTCGGGCGGGTATCTTCACCCTTTGATTGTGGTGGGTTTTAATACACCCCAAGGGGCCCAGGCCTCGGGCAGACAACAATCCGTCGCCTAGCTGGACCACTCTCTGTAGGGCCTGTTGTACGGGCTTCTGTATCCTCAGGTTTTTCCAATATCTGGGGCCTTTCTCCTGGGCCAGGGCTTGGTCCAAGTCTCGCAATATGTTGGTCCCCAGGATGATGGGCCCATGTCTTAACTCGTCTCCGGCGACCACCATTATTCATTTTTTCCCAAGGGATTTTCCATACAGTTCTACCTCGATCCACACAAGGCCCAGGATTGGGAGGGGCAAGTTGTTGGCGGCCATGAGGGTTATCCAGTCTCCCACGTCCGTCCTCTTCAAGTGGCTGTAGTCCTGTTGGAAGCATCTCTCGGACATGGTGGACACCTGAGAACCGGTGTCCAGCAGGCAACGTTGGCTCTGACCATCTAGCCGCGCTATCACGGTGGGGCATTCTCCAATTAGATCCGAGGAATGGGTGATATCCACAAAGTCGTCTCTGTTCCTCGCAGTTTTGCCCGCAACTGCGAGGGATGTTAGTTTAAAGCCCTCCTGCGTTCGCTCTGGTGGCGTCGGGTCTCCGGACACTCCCGCGCGAAGTGTCCCGGACGTCCACACTCCCAACACGTCATCTCCCGGGGTCCCCTCCGTCGGGTGTCCTCCGTTCGTCTGCGCAGCTCTTCCCGCCGGCGCAGGCGTTGAAAGGAGTCTCCCCCCTCCTCCTCTGCGTCCCCGGTGCTGCCTCCCGTACTTACGTTGCGGCTTTCCGATTGTTCCACCCGTCGCTTCAGTTTGGACATCTCTTCCTGGACTAGAAGGAGGGCATTGGTCAGGTCCTTGACGCACCCTTCCAGGGGATTGACCTCTGGCTTGGGGGACGGTGGTGGTGGCTGGGCCTGCACCAGGGGTTGGGCCTTCTGGAGAGCTATGACGCAGGACCCAAATTCCGCATCCAGGTTCTTGGTCAAGGTCCTCTCCAGCGCATCGGGGAAGGTCATGGTGGGCTGAGCCTCGATCTTGTCCAGGAGGTGGTTTCGTAATTGTTTATTCCTCAGCCCGGCCACGAACCGGTCCCGGAGGCCGGAGTCCGCGTCTCCGGTTATCCACTTCTCATCGGGACGAGCCTTGATCTTCTGCGCACATCTCTGTAAGGTGTTGGCAAACTGGGAGATAGTTTCATCCTCCGTCTGGAATCGCGCGAAGAGGCGCCTCCGGAGGCCATCCGCCGTTGACCTCTCCCGGTAGACGTCCTTGAGGATCTGTATACCCCGTCGAGGTCCGTCCTCTGCTCATCCGGTCGCAGCCTCACGGTCTCCCTGGCTTCTCCTTGGAGGAACTGTAGGGCCAGATCAACGTGCGCCGAAGCGGGTAGGCGGTGTAGCCGGATGACCGAGTCCAGCTGATGCTTCCACTCCTCTAGGGGCATGTTCCACCCATCGTACCTAGACAGAAAATGGATGGCCGTCCCGAGGGGCAGACCGGGCCAATCCGGTGCTGGGTCCGGTGCTGGGAGCAACATGGCAGATCCTGCCGACTACGCAAAATGTAAGAGACCTAGCGGGTATCTTGCGCGACGCTGCCGGTGCGCGCGAGTACAGTTACTCACCTCGCGCCCGCCGCTGACTCTTACCTTCGGGTCAGTGACGATCCCGGATCTCTCGCTCTCCGTCGGCTGCCCTTCCGTCTGAAAGAGAAGGGCAACTGCGCTAAGTCTCTGGAAAGGGACTGGGGGGGAAGTCAATGGGGCAGACGCTCGCAGGGCTAAAAGATGGTCATCATTGGCACTTGTGGCCTCAGACTGGTTACACCCGCGTGCGAGGCACGGTGGGTGCGACCTGGACGGAAACACCCTACGAAACAAGGGGGGGGGGGAAGGGTCACGTACGGTACACCAAACAGACTCGAACAAGTTATCCTCACCGGGTAGATGCTGGTCCCCTTGATGGTCCGATGTCTTGGTCTCGGCACCTGGAACAAACTTCAAACCACAACAACAACAACAACAACAACAACAAACGGCACCTTACCTTCCATAGGGACCTACCGAACAGTTACGGGTATTACACCCCGCAATGTATATAGTGCACGACGGCACTCGATGCTAGCGCGTAAGCAAGACGATGTGGACAGTGTATGGAAAGGTGCACAGTGTACAACGATAACAAACACGGTGGTACAATGGTAAACAGTGTGCTACAACGGGTGCGACGCGCACCCCAGGAAACAATGGTGGGCCTAGCGCCCGCTGCTGCTCAGGTCTCGGCCTGCCTGACTGTGGGGGACAATGGGGGGCCTAGCGCCCGCTGCTGCTCAGGCCTCGGCCTGCCTGACTGTGGGGGACAATGGGGGGGCCTAGCGCCCGCTGCTGCTCAAGCCTCGGCCTGCCTGACTGTGGGGGACAATGGGGGGCCTAGCGCCCGCTGCTGCTCAGGTCTCGGCCTGCCTGACTGTGGGGGACAATGGGAGGGGCCTAGCGCCCGCTGCTGCTCAGGCCTCGGCCTGCCTGACTGTGGGGGACAATAGGGGGCTAGCGCCCGCTGCTGCTCAGGCCTCGGCCTGCCTGACTGTGGGGGACAATGGGGGGGCCTAGCGCCCGCTGCTGCCCAGGCCTCGGCCTGCCTGACTGTGGGAGACAATGGGGGGGCCTAGCGCCCGCTGCTGCTCAGGCCGAGGCCTGCCTGACTGTGGGGGACAATGGAGGCCTCGGCCTAGCGCCGGCGTTGGTGGTGCAGTGGGAACAAACACGGTGGTGGTACCTGTGGGAGAAAAGGGGCCTCACTGAGGGCTTACCTGGTCCACCGACGTCCGGACCTCCGATGCCAAATCCTCCGCAGGGCCGCCTCCGCTGACCGCGCCGATGTCCTCAGTCCGCTCGCCATCCGAAAAGCTCTCCTCTTCCCGCTGCGGGCGGGCGTTTAAAAGGCCACAGCACGTGGGTGCGCCCGCTGCTGCGGTGGGCGGCAGCGCGGGGGGGGGGGGAAGGCCCGGACCGGCAGTGGGGGCTGGCGTGGGTCGCGCCAGCACTCCCACACTGGCACTAGTGAACCACTTGTTATTGCAATTTTGTAAAGGCTCCTGACACTAATTGCTGATTTCATCATCACTTGGGCACTGTATTAGTTTGGTTTTCGTACTGTAGTTTTACTTTTGACTAATATCAAATCCATTTTCTGTCCATAAAACAGATGGTATACAACATGAGAACTCTGTGTCATTTTCCTGGTGCAAACCAGCCTTAAAATGCTAAATTTGCCAACCAGTAGGCTTTAGAACTTGCAAATGTGGAAATATGCAATTTTTGCATGTACTGTACAATTTTTAAAGAGTCATTGTTTTGGCAATGATGGTTTATCAGCCCCAGAGTTAACAATGCATTTGCAAAGTTGCAAAGTGTATCTGAAAATTGCATTGAAACTTTGACTATCTGATTCAGAAGTTGAATTTGTAGAACATTCAGTTGTACAGGTTCTATTATTGTAAATAAAAAAAGCTATTACACTATACTGTTTAAATACATTTTTACATTCATAAATATTCAGCCATTCTCAGGACGATCTAGCTACCGTGACCACGGGCAATAGCTTTTATTATTTTTCATTCTTTGGCTAAATAATTAGGATAAATGAGGCTTCATATAAGATTGCAAACACATTTTCCTAGTCTCTACTTCACATACAGACAGGGAGATAGCATCATTGGTAATAACTTTGGTTGGTAATGAAAGCATGTAAAATCTATGTCTCTGCTTGGTGTAGTCAGAAAGCTGGTTTCCCCCGACGAACATGTGTTCCACAACATGCAAGACAAGGGAAGTTATAGATAAGCTGCTTGTCATTCTTAGAAAAAACTGTCGCCCAGCAGTACATATTTCATCAATAGTAACGGCAGTTGTGTTTTTTTGTGGCTTCAAAGCTCTCCGGATCTGTCTCAAAAATAAAATAAAACATATTTACTCAGTATATATAATTTAAATTGTTGAATATGTATGTACTGTTGGCAGTGGTATGGCAGAGTACCCGTACACACCGGCTGAGCTTTAAAATCACAAGACAGCCCAGTGCATGGTATGTGGTTAATATAGTGCCTGTCCGGATCTTGGCATTCAGGATCCCGATGCCGGAATCCCGACAGGCGGCTAACTGGCGGTGGTCATAATCCCGACCGCAGCCCCTTATTCCACTCGGGTGGTGGGTCCAAGTCACCACACAATTGTCAGTATATAACTTATGGCGAGCATAGCTCACCACTGGGCCTGATGTGTGGCGAGCGCAGCCAAACTGTGAGAGGTCTCGCTGCGCTCACTGCCAGTATGCCGACTTCTGGGATGCTGCTATCAGGACACTAATGGCCGGCATCCCGACAGCCGGTATATCATACGTATTCCCAATGCATTACCAGTGGGGTAGTTTATTCAGCAGTAATCTGGAGTTATTATCTCACAGTTATTCATGTATCAGACTCTCAGTTGGGAGCAGAGCTTAATTGGAGCTTACAGACACCAGCTGGTGACTGTATCAAGGTAGCAGGGCAGGATGCAAGTGACTTCAAGAGGTGTGGAATGCAATATATTGTAGGGTCTCACTGAGCTAAGTAGCCCACTGTGGGCTTTAACACAGTGATAATGGTGGCTCTAACACAGGTACAATGGTGGCTCCACACATATGCAGAAGACCAACCAGTAGCCATCTTGGTAAAGCAATAGATGCCTCCCCTCAGGAGCATCATGAGAACTGCGCAGCGCAGTAGTACTCTCCAGGCTTCAACTTAAATAAAGCACAGGACTTTCAATTTGCTTTCACCAGCATTGTTTTGGAGCTTTTTTGTATACTGTATATATTATACCTAAATAATGTGGTCTCTGTATCACATAAACATAGAAACATAGAATTTGATTGCAGATAATAATCCTTTGTCCGATGTAGTTTGCCCAGAGGTGGATTTAGACCTCGTGTGGCCCTAAGCAAGACACCAATTTGGGACCTCCTTCCGCAGTGGGCCCACCCCCACCAATTGGCACCTGACAGCAATCTAGTCACTGAGTATTCAGCCAGACCAGCACTCGGACATTTTCGGTATAAATCAGAAATGCCCTCTCGACTCCATGATCTGTCTGCATGCTCCCTGAAAACTGTCAGGCCCTTGCGGCTGCTTTGGTTGCGTAGTGGTAAATCTGCTACTGCACAGTAGTAAGTGTGCTAACTGAATTATCAGGCCTCGTATAATGGAGTCACAATAAAGGCACAAATATATAGTCAATACAGTCACTGACTGAGGGGTGCAATAATTGATATTAAAAGGGATTGGGGACCTGCTAATAAGGAATGGGGGACGTATTACAATCAATGGGGGGGGGGCACTGATGCATAATGCAGGCCAGGTACCCATACTTTATAATACTTATTATTACACCCAATCACATCAGTGTTGACTGCATTATATATGAGTGCCTCTCCCCCCTTACTGTGTGCCTCTCCCCTACTTACTGATTGTAGCAGCCTAGCAGGTCCCCCATCCCCATACAGTCAGTGTGACTATATTGATTATATATCAGTGCCCACTGACTATAGCTGGCATCTCCCATACATGGTGGTACTTAAAATACAGAATTAAAGCATATTGATATATCACCAGACAGTGTGTGCCTCCTGCCCAGGCTCCATCTCGCCTCCTTTCTCTAAACATCTGACGTCATACACAGAGCCGGCCCTAAGCATAGGAAAACTAGGCGAATGCCTAGGGCATTTGATATGCCATGGGGCACAAGCAGCTACTGCTGATTAAAATAATATGCGGCATGCCCATATTCTGTGTGTGACTGTATCTGCATACAAAATGCTATTTTACAGTGTATTCCTGGAAATCACTGTAATGTAGCATTTCGTATGCAGATACACACATACAAGATACAGGGCTGCGATCGCCTCTGCCTGATCGACAGGCAGAGGCAGTCGCGGGGCAGGAGGGGGCATGCCAAAGGCATTAGAATGCCGTGGGTGTGGCGCGGTCAGGACAATGCAGGCATGTCCGGACCACTGCAGGGGCGGGCAGCTGTGTGATGTCACACGCAGCCGATGCGACCTGGGACATGACAGGTAGCCACCTGCAATGCAGCTAGGCTGCGCAAAAGCTGCGCTGGCAAGGAGCCACTCTGCGGGTGCAAAAGCTTTGCCGCTGTGCGATGCTTTTGCACCCTTGCAGGGGGGACAGGGTCTGACATGTGGGACGGACTAGCCCTGTGCTGTGCATTCCCCCTCATGACAGAGTAACTGATTGTAGATCTGCTAAACTTAGCACATCTATGAGGTCTGAATTAGGCCCTATGGGGGTAATTCCAAGTTGATCGCAGCAGGAATTCTGTTAGCAATTGGGCAAAACCATGTGCACTGCAGGGGAGGCAGTTATAACATGTGCAGAGAGAGTTAGATTTGGGTGGGGTGTGTTCAATCTGCAATCTAATTTGCAGTGTAAAAATAAAGTAGCCATTATTTACCCTGCACAGAAATAAAATAACCCACCGAAATCTAACTCTCTCTGCAATGTTATAACTGCCCCCCCCTGCAGTGCACATGGTTTTGCCCAACTGCTAAAAAATTTCCTGCTGCGATCAACTTGGAATTACCTCCTATGTGTATAAATGCATTACTAATGTGTGGCATTATGTGTATAAGGTGCTCTACTGTGTGGTGTAACGTATAGAAAGGGCACTAATGTGTGGTCTAATGTGAATAAAGAGCAATATGGTGTGGTGTAATGTGAATAAGGGGCAATGCAGTGTAATGTAATGTGAATAAGGGGCACTACTGTGAGGAGTAATATTTATAAGGTAAAGTAGTACTACTGTGTGATGTAACGTGAATTATCGCATGATGAAATGTGATTAAAATTGCAGTACTATGTGGTGTAATTTTGAATTGGGGGTACTAATGTGTGGCCATGCTCCTTCCCAGCAAGAAATCACTCCTTTTTGGGCTGTGTGCCAAATGTGTGCACTGTTCCTATTTAAAATATAGGCGGTAGGAACACCAAAATGAGGCCTACTATGGGTGAGGGGTGATGGTGCGGGGGACGGGGTGCAGGGTCAGAGGCAGAACTAATTGTGGTGTTAGGGGGCACCAGCCAAAACCTTGCATAGGGCATCATATTGGTTAGGGCCGGCTCTGGTCATACACATGTGTGTCACACGCACAGTACTGCAGGACTGGAGACACAATCATGCACTGGAGCCTGCACCTAACAGCTTTGTAATCACTGACAGCCTGCTGTGAGTAGGTGGTGCATGGTCTACATCACTGTTTAAATTGCTCTTCTTCTGCCAACTCTGATGGGAGGCTACTCCACTTATCACTACCCTTTCTGTGGAGTAATTTTTCCTTACCTTTCCCCTGAACCTACCTCCCTCCACTTTCAGCATGTGTCCTCCACTGAGTCTGCCCCTTTTTTTTTCTTTTAGGTAACCTCAATCCTATTTGATCCTTAGTTCTTTGTAAGGATATTCATATGCCCATTCTATGCATGTTTAAATTGCTCTTCTTCTGCCATCTCTGATGGTAGGCTATTCCACTTATCACTACCCTTTCTGTGGAGCAATTTTTCCTTAATTTTTCCCTGAACCTACCTACCTACCTACAGTTTCAGCATGTGTCCTTGTATTCTAATACTTCTCTTCCTTTGAAGAATGTTTCCCTCCTGTACTTGTTAAAACCCTTGGCATATTTGAAAGTTTCTGTCATGTCCCCCTGTCCCTTCTCTGCTCTTCTAGTCTTCCAAGTAAGTTTGTGATGTAGACCATGCACCATTTTAGCTGTCCTTCTTTGTACAGCCTCTAATGTATTAATATCCTTCTGGAGATATGGTGTCCAGAACTGGACACAATATTCCAGATGAGGTCGTACCAATGACCTACAGTATACAGTGTCATTACTACTTTTCTTTCTGCTGCTGATTCCTCTCCCTATGCAACCAAGCATCTGCCTAGCCTTCCTCATTGCTTTGTTGCATTCCTACACTACCTTTATGTCACTTGAATTAGTGACTCCTAGATCCCTTTCCTCCTCAGTAGTTTTAATTAAAGTACCCTTGATACTATACTTAGTACATACAGTATGACTGTACATATACAAAGTACCCTGTTCCCAATTACAGGACAGATCATTTGGCCTGGTTGGTTCCTCTTGCCGCTTTCATGATAGTGAATTTACAGTACATATTACAAAATTATCTTCCATTCTGCCTAATACAATTTGACGGTTTTGTAAAAACAAATGTACAAATGTTGTGACATACAGTATTGTACATGTGGCTGATTTAAGTTACTTTTGTGCCTTATTAATAACTATATATATATATAGTTATATTATATATAATATATATTATTGTATAAGCAGTACATGTGAGGGCACCAGCGCAGCAGTTTTATTTATCGAGGAGTGCCGGACCTATGCTTTTATATATATATATATATATATATATATATATATATATATATATACAGGTTGAGTATCCCGTATCCAAAATGCTTGGGACCAGAGGTATTTTGGATATCGGATTATTCCGTATTTTGGAATAATTGCATACCATAATGAGATATCATGACGATGGGACCTAAGTCTAAGCACAGAATGCATTTATGTTACATATACACCTTATACACACAGCCTGAAGGTAATTGTAGCCAATATTTTTAATAACTTTGTGCATTAAACAAAGTGTGTGTACATTCACACAATTAATTTATGTTTCATATACACCTTATACACACAGCCTGAAGGTCATTTAATACAATATTTGTAATTATTTTATGTATTAAACAAAGTTTGTGTACATTGAGCCATCAGAAAACAAAGGTTTCACTATCTCAGTCTCACTGAAAAAATTCCGTATTTTGGAATATTCCGTATTTCGGAATATTTGGATATGGGATACTCAACCTGTATATGTATATATATATATATATATATATATATATATATATTTATGTGTATATATATATATATATATATATATATAAAAAAAAATATATATATATATATATATATATATATTAGAGATGAGCGGGTTCGGTTCGTCGAAATCCGAACCCCCCCGAACTTCACCTATTTTACACGGGTCCGAGGCAGCCTCGGATCTTCCCGCCTTGCTCGGTTAACCCGAACGCGGCCGAAAGTCATCATCCCGCTGTCGGATTCTCGCGAGATTTGTATTCTATATAAGGAGCCGCGCGTCGCCGCCATTTTCAGTCATGCATTGGAGATTGAACGGAGAGGTCGTGGCTGCGTTCTCTCCCTGAAAAGCTACGTATCTGTGCTCAGTGTGCTGCAAATATCTGTGCTCAGTGTGCCGCAAATATCTGTGCTCAGTGTGTTGAAAATATCTACGTTATCTGCCTGAAAACGCTCCATATCTGTGCTCAGTGTGCTGCAAATATCTGTGCTCGGTGTGCTTTATTGTGGGGACTGGGGACCACCAGTATATAATTAATTATACTTATAGTAGTACAGTACAGTAGGCCATTGCTGTATCTTGCAGCTCTGTGTCAAGTATACTATCCATATCTGTGCTGCATTATTGTGAGCAGTATATAGTAGGACAGTGCAGCATTTTGGTGACCAGCAGTATACATATAGTACAGTACAGTAGGCCATTGCTGTATCTTACAGCTCTGTGTCAAGTATACTATCCATGTCTGTGTTGCATTATTGTGAGCAGTATATATTAGGACAGTGCAGCATTTTGGTGACCAGCAGTATACATATAGTACAGTACAGTAGGCCATTGCTGTATCTTGTAGCTCTGTGTCAAGTATACTATCCATATCTGTGCTGCATTATTGTGAGCAGTATATAGTAGGACAGTGCAGCATTTTGGTGACCAGCAGTATACATATAGTACAGTACAGTAGGCCTTTGCTGTATCTTACAGCTCTGTGTCAAGTATACTATCCATATCTGTGCTGCATTATTGTGAGCAGTATATATTAGGACAGTGCAGCATTTTGGTGACCAGCAGTATACATATACAGATGTATCCACATTTATCTTGACGGTTAATAGGATTACCTGTGACTTGCCACTCAGACTTAATCCCCTGCTGTAATGACTTAATCCCCTGCTGTATTGTTCTCTGTATTGTACTGCAGCTGAGAACAATAGCTGAAGGGTTTATGCTAATAAATCATGTTGTGACTAGGCACAGAAAACTACTCAAGATAATGGTGGATACATCTTTAGTACAGTACAGTAGGCCATTGCTGTATCTTGCAGCTCTGTGTCAAGTATACTATCCATATCTGTGCTGCATTGTTGTGAGCAGTATATAGTAGGACAGTGCAGCATTTTGGTGACCAGCAGTATACATATAGTACAGTACAGTAGGCCATTGCTGTATCTTGCAGCTCTGTGTCAAGTATACTATCCATATCTGTGCTGCATTATTGTGAGCAGTATATAGTAGGACAGTGCAGTATACATATAGTACAGTACAGTAGGCCATTGCTGTATCTTGCAGCTCTGTGTCAAGTATACTATCCATATCTGTGCAGCATTGTTGTGAGCAGTATATAGTAGGATAGTGCAGCATTTTGGTGACCAGCAGTATACATACAGTACAGTACAGTAGGCCATTGCTGTATCTTGCAGCTCTGTGTCAAGTATACTATCCATATCTGTGCTGCATTATTGTGAGCAGTATACAGTAGGACAGTGCAGCATTTTGGTGACCAGCAGTAGTAGTACAGACAGTACAGTAGGCCATTGCTATTGATATATTACTGGCATATAATTCCACACCTTAAAAAATGGAGAACAAAAATGTAAAGGGTAAAATAGGGAAAGATCAAGATCCACTTCCACCTCGTGCTGAAGCTGCTGCCACTAGTCATGGCCGAGACGATGAAATGCCATCAACGTCGTCTGCCAAGGCCGATGCCCAATGTCATAGTAGAGAGCATGTAAAATCCAAAAAACAAAAGTTCAGTAAAATTAACCAAAAATCTAAATTAAAAGTGCCTAAGGAGAAGTGTAAACTTGCCAATATGCCATTTACGACACGGAGTGGCAAGGAACAGCTAAGGCCCTCTCCTATGTTCCTCATGACTAGTGGGTCAGCTTCACATGAGAATGGAAGCACTCATCCTCCCACTAGAAAAATGAAAAGACTTAAGCTGGCAAAAGCACAGCAAAGAACTGTGCGTTCTTCTAAATCACAAATCCCCAAGGAGAGTCCAATTGTGTCGGTTGCGATGCCTGACCTTCTCAACACTAGACGGGAAGAGGTGGCGCCTTCCACCATTTGCACGCCCCCTGCAAGTTCTGGAAGGAGCACCCACAGTCCAGTTCCTGATAGTCAAATTGAAGATGTCACTGTTGAAGTACACCAGGATGAGGATATGGGTGTTGCTGGCGCTGAGGAGGAAATTGACAAGGAGGATTCTGATGGTGAGGTGGTTTGTTTAAGTCAGGCATCTGGGGAGACACCTGTTGTCCGTGGGATGAATATGGCCATTGACATGCCTGGTCAAATTACAAAAAAAATCACCTCTTTGGTGTGGAATTATTTTAACAGAAATGCAGACAACAGGTTTCAAGCCGTGTGTTGCCTTTGTCAAGCTGTAATAAGTAGGGGTAAGGACGTTAACCACCTAGGAACATCCTCCCTTATACGTCACCTGGAGCGCATTCATCAGAAGTCATTGACAAGCTCAAAAACTTTGGATGACAGCGGAAGCAGTCCACTGACAACTAAATCCCTTCCTCTTCTACCCGAGCTCCTGCAAACCACACCACCAACTCCCTCAGTGTCAATTTCCTCCTTAGACAGGAAAGCTAATAGTCCTGCAGGCCATGTCACTGGCAAGTCTGACGAGTCCTCTCCTGACTGGGATTCCTCCGATGGATCCTTGAGTGTAACGCCTACTGCTCCTGGCTCTGCTGTTGTTGCTGCTGGGAGTCGATTGTCATCCCAGAGGGGAAGTCGGAAGACCACTTGTACTACTTCTAGTAAGCAATTGACTGTCCAACTGTCCTTTGCGAGGAAGATGAAATATCACAGCAGTCATCCTGTTGCAAAGCGGATAACTCAGGCCTTGGCAGCTGTGTTGGTGTTAGACGTGCATCCGGTATCCGCCGTTAGTTCACAGGCAATTCGAGAATTTCTTGAGGTAGTGTGTCCCCGGTACCAAATATCATCTAGGTTCCACTTCTCTAGGCAGGCGATACCGAGAATGTACACAGATGTCAGAAAAAGAGTCACCAGTGTCCTAAAAAATGCAGTTGTACCCAATGTCCACTTAACCACGGACATGTGGACAAGTGGAGCAGGGCAGACTCAGGACTATATGACTGTGACAGTCCACTGGCTAGATGTATTGCCTCCCGCAGCAAGAACAGCAGCGGGGTCACCAGTAGCAGCATCTCGCAAACGCCAACTCGTTCCTAGGCAGGCTACACTTTGTATTACCACTTTCCATAAGAGGCACACAGCTGACAACTTCTTACGGAAAATTAGGAACATCATCGCAGAATGGCTTACACCAATTGGACTGTCCTGGGTATTTGTGACATCGGACAACGCCACCAATATTGTGCATGCATTACATCTGGGCAAATTCCAGCACGTCCCATATTTTGCACATACATTGAATTTGGTGGTGCAGAATTATTTTAAAAATGACAGATGCGTGCAAGAGATGCTGTCAGTGGCCCAAAGAATTGCGGGCCACTTTCGGCATTCAGCCACAGCGTGCCGAAGACTGGAGCACCAGCAATCACTCCTGAACCTGCCCTGCCATCAGCTGAAGCAAGAGGTGGTAACGAGGTGGAATTCAACCCTCTATATGCTTCAGAGGATGGAGGAGCAGCAAAAGGCCATTGAAGCCTATACATCTGCCTACGATATAGGCAAAGGAGGGGGAATGTACCTGACTCAAGCGCAGTGGAGAATGATTTCCACGTTGTGCAAGGTTCTGCAACCCTTTGAACTTGCCACACGTGAAGTCAGTTCAGACACTGCCAGCCTGAGTCAGGTCATTCCCCTCATCAGGTTTTTGCAGATGAAGCTGGAGAGATTGAAGGAGAAGCTAAAACAGAGCGATTCCGCTAGGCATGTGGGACTTGTGGATGGAGCCCTTCATACGCTTAACCAGGATTCACGGGTGGTCAATATGTTGAAATCAGAGCACTACATTTTGGCCACCGTGCTCAATCCTAGGTTTAAAGCCTACGTTGTATCTCTCTTTCCGGCAGACACAAGTCTGCAGAGGTTCAAATTAGTGATGAGCGGGTTCGGTTCCTCGGAATCCGAACCCCCCCGAACTTCACCCTTTTTACACAGGTCCGAGGCAGACTCGGATCCTCCCGCCTTGCTCGGTTAACCCGAGTGCGCCCGAACGTCATCATCCCGCTGTCGGATTCTCGCGAGATTCGGATTCTATATAAGGAGCCGCGCGTCGCCGCCATTTTTCACTCGTGCATTGGAATTGATAGTGAGAGGACGTGGCTGGCGTCCTCTCACTTTGTTTCAGGGGGCTGCAGTGCAAATATATTTATTCTGGGGACCAGCAGTATTATAGGAGGAGTACAGTGCAGAGTTTTGCTGACCAGTGACCACCAGTATTATACGTTGTCTGCCTGAAAAACGCTCCATATCTGTGCTCAGTGTGCTGCATATATCTGTGCTCAGTGTGCTTTATTGTGGGGACTGGGGACGAGCAGTATTATATAGGAGGAGTACAGTGCAGAGTTTTTCTGACCAGTGACCACCAGTATTATACGTTCTCTGCCTGAAAATCGCTCCATATCTGTGCTCAGTGTGCTGCATATATCTCTGCTCACACTGCTTTATTGTGGGGACTGGGGACCAGCAGTATTATATAGGAGGAGTACAGTGCAGAGTTTTGCTGACCAGTGACCACCAGTATTATACGTTCTCTGCCTGAAAAACGCTCCATATCTGTGCTGCATTGTAGTATATAGTAGGAGTACAGTGCATAATTTTGCTTTCCACCAGTATATAATATATAGGAGTACGGTACAAAAGGCCACTGCTCTACCTACCTCTGTGTCGTCAAGTATACTATCCATCCATACCTGTGGTGCATTTCAGTTTTGCACAGTTTGCTGACCACCAGTATATAATATATAGCAGTACGGTACAGTAGGCCACTGCTCTACCTACCTCTGTGTCGTCAAGTATACTATCCATCCATACCTGTGGTGCATTTCAGTTTTGCACAGTTTGCTGACCACCAGTATATAATATATAGCAGTACGGTACAGTAGGCCACTGCTCTACCTACCTCTGTGTCGTCAAGTATACTATCCATCCATACCTGTGGTGCATTTCAGTTTTGCACAGTTTGCTGACCACCAGTATATAATATATAGCAGTACGGTACAGTAGGCCACTGCTCTACCTACCTCTGTGTCGTCAAGTATACTATCCATCCATACCTGTGGTGCATTTCAGTTTTGCATAGTTTGCTGACCACCAGCATATAATATATAGCAGTACGGTACAGTAGGCCACTGCTCTACCTACCTCTGTGTCATCAAGTATACTATCCATCCATACCTTTGGTGCATTTCAGTTGTGCGCAGTATATATAGTAGTAGGCCATTGCTATTGATACTGGCATATAATTCCACACATTAAAAAATGGAGAACAAAAATGTGGAGGGTAAAATAGGGAAAGATCAAGATCCACTTCCACCTTGTGCTGAAGCTGCTGCCACTAGTCATGGCCGAGATGATGAAATGCCATCAACGTCGTCTGTCAAGGCCGATGCCCAATGTCATAGTAGAGAGCATGTAAAATCCAAAACACAAAAGTTCAGTAAAATGACCCAAAAATCAAAATTAAAAGCGTCTGAGGAGAAGCGTAAACTTGCCAATATGCCATTTACGACACGGAGTGGCAAGGAACGGCTGAGGCCCTGGCCTATGTTCATGGCTAGTGGTTCAGCTTCACATGAGGATGAAAGCACTCATCCTCTCGCTAGAAAAATGAAAAGACTTAAGCTGGCAAAAGCACAAATCCCAAGGAGAGTCCAATTGTGTCGGCTGCGATGCCTGACCTTCCCAACACTGGACGGGAAGAGGTGGCGCCTTCCACCATTTGCACGCCCCCTGCAAGTGCTGGAAGGAGCACCCGCAGTCCAGTTCCTGATAGTCAAATTGAAGATGTCACTGTTGAAGTACACCAGGATGAGGATATGGGTGTTGCTGGCGCTGAGGAGGAAATTGACAAGGAAGATTCTGATGGTGAGGTGGTTTGTTTAAGTCAGGCACCCGGGGAGACACCTGTTGTCCGTGGGACGAATATTGCCATTGACATGCCTGGTCAAATTACAAAAAAAAATCACCTCTACGGTGTGGAATTATTTTAACACAAATGCGGACAACAGGTGTCAAGCCGTGTGTTGCCTTTGTCAAGCTGTAATAAGTAGGGGTAAGGACGTTAACCACCTCGGAACATCCTCCCTTATACGTCACCTGCAGCACATTCATCATAAGTCAGTGACAAGTTCAATAACTTTGGATGACAGCGGAAGCATTCCACTGACCACTAAATCCCTTCCTCTTGTAACCAAGCTCCTGCAAACCACACCACCAATTCCCTCATGGTCAATTTCCTCCTTACACAGGAAAGCCAATAGTCCTGCAGGCCATGTCACTGTCAAGTCTGACGAGTCCTCTCCTGCCTGGGATTCCTCTGATGCATCCTTGAGTATAATGCCTACTGCTGCTGGCGCTGCTGTTGTTGCTGCTGGGAGTCGATTGTCATCCCAGAGGGGAAGTCGGAAGACCACTTGTACTACTTCCAGTAAGCAATTGACTGTCCAACAGTCCTTTGCAAGGAAGATGACATATCACAGCAGCCATCCTGCTGCAAAGCGGATAACTCAGGCCTTGGCAGCCTGGGCGGTGAGAAACATGTTTCCGTTATCCACCGTTAATTCACAGGCAACTACAGACTTGATTGAGGTACTGTGTCCCCGGTACCAAATACCATCTAGGTTCCATTTCTCTAGGCAGGCGATACCAAAAATGTACACAGACCTCAGAAAAAGAGTCACCAGTGTCCTAAAAAATGCAGTTGTACTCAATGTCCACTTAACCACGGACATGTGGACAAGTGGAGCAGGGCAGACTCAGGACTATATGACTGTGACAGCCCACTGGGTAGATGTATTGCCTCCCACAGCAAGAACAGCAGCGGCGGCACTAGTAGCAGCATCTCGCAAACGCCAACTCGTTCCTAGGCAGGCTACGCTTTGTATCACCGCTTTCCATAAGATGCACACAGCTGACAACCTCTTACGGAAACTGAGGAACATCATCGCAGAAAATGGCTTACCCCAATTGGACTCTCCAGGGGATTTGTGACATCGGACAACGCAACCAATATTGTGCGTGCATTACATCTGGGCAAATTCCAGCACGTCCCATGTTCTGCACATACATTGAATTTGGTGGTGCAGAATTATTTAAAAAATGACAGGGGCGTGCAAGAGATGCTGTCGGTGGCCCGAAGAATTGCGGGACACTGTCGGCATTCAGCCACAGCGTGCCGAAGACTGGAGCACCAGCAAACACTCCTGAACCTGCCCTGCCATCAGCTGAAGCAAGAGGTGGTAACGAGGTGGAATTCAACCCTCTATATGCTTCAGAGGATGGAGGAGCAGCAAAAGGCCATTCAAGCCTATACATCTGCCTACAATATAGGCAAAGGAGGGGGAATGTACATGACTCAAGCGCAGTGAAGAATGATTTCAACGTTGTGCAAGGTTCTGCAACCCTTTGAACTTGCCACACGTGAAGTCAGTTCAGACACTGCCAGCCTGAGTCGGGTCATTCCCCTCATCAGGCTTTTGCAGAAGAAGCTGGAGACATTGAAGGAGGAGCTAAAACAGAGCGATTCCGCTAGGCATGTGGGACTTGTGGATGGAGCCCTTAATTCGCTTAACCAGGATTCACGGGTGGTCAATCTGTTGAAATCAGAGCACTACATTTTGGCCACCGTGCTCGATCCTAGATTTAAAACCTACGTTGTATCTCTCTTTCCGGCAGACACAAGTCTGCAGAGGTTCAAAGACATGCTGGTGAGAAAATTGTCAAGTCAAGCGGAACGTGACCCGTCAACAGCTCCTCCTTCACATTCTCCCGCAACTGGGGGTGCGAGGAAAAGGCTAAGAATTCCGAGTCCACCCGCTGGCGGTGATGCAGGGCAGTTTGGAGTGAGTGCTGACATCTGGTCCGGACCGAAGGACCTGCCAACTATTACTGACATGTCGTCTACTGTCACTGCATATGATTCTCCCACCATTGAAAGAATGGTGGAGGATTATATGAGTGACCGCATCCAAGTAGGCACGTCAGACAGTCCGTACGTATACTGGCAGGAAAAAGAGGCAATTTGGAGGCCCTTGCAGAAACTGGCTTTATTTTACCTAAGTTGCCCCCCCTCCAGTGTGTAAGAGTGTTTAGTGCAGCCGCTCACCTTGTCAGCAATCGGCGTACGAGGTTACTTCCAGAAAATGTGGAGTAGATGATGTTCATCAAAATTAATTATAATCAATTCCTCCGTGGAGACATTCACCAGCAATTGCCTCCAGAATGTACACAGGGACCTGAGATGGTGGATTCCAGTGGGGACGAATTAAAAATCTTTGAGGAGGGGAATGTACACAGTGAAAGGGGTGAGGAACTGTACGATGAGGAGGAGGTGGACATCTTGCCTCTGTAGAGCCAGTTTGTGCAAGGAGAGATTGATTGCTTCTTTTTTGGTGGGGGCCCAAACCAACCAGTCATTTCAGTCACAGTTGTGTGGCAGACCCTGTCGCTGAAATGATGGGTTTGTCAAAGTGTGCATGTCCTGTTTATACAACATAAGGGTGGGTGGGAGGGCCCAAGGACAATTCCATCTTGCACCACTTTTTTCTTTCATTTTTCTTTGCATCATGTGCTGTTTGGGGAATATTTTTTTGAAGTGCCATCCTGCCTGACACTGCAGTGCCACTCCTAGATGGGCCAGGTGTTTGTGTCGGCCACTTGTGTCGCTTAGCTTAGCCATCCAGCGACCTTGGTGCACCTCTTTTTTTCTTTGCATCATGTGCTGTTTGGGGACTATTTTTTTGAAGTGCCATCCTGTCTGACACTACAGTGCCACTCCTAGATGGGCCATTTATTTGTGTCGGCCACTTGTGTCGCTTAGCTTAGCCATCCAGCGACCTTGGTGCACCTCTTTTTTTCTTTGCATCAGAGGCCCTTGCACAAACTGGCTTTATTTTACCTAATTTGTCCCCCCTCCAGTGTGTACTCCGAAAGAGTTTAGTGCAGCCGGTCACCTTGTCAGCGATCGGCGTACGAGGTTACTTCCACAAAATGTGGAGAAGATGATGTTCATCAAAATGAATTATAATCAATTTCTCCGTGGAGACATTCACCAGCAATTTCCTCCAGAAAGTACACAGGGATCTGAGATGGTGGATTCCAGTGGGGACGAATTAATACTCTGTGAGGAGGGGGATGTACACACTGAAAGGGGTGATGAATCGGACGATGAGAAGGAGGTGGACATCTTGCCTCTGTAGAGCCAGTTTGTGCAAGGAGAGATTGATTGCTTCTTTTTTGGTGGGGGCCCAAACCAACCAGTCATTTCAGCCACAGTCGTGTGGCAGACCCTGTTTTGCTGAAATTATGGGTTTGTTAAAGCGTGCATGTCCTATTTATACAACATAAGGGTGAGTGGGAGGGCCCAAGGACAATTCCATCTTGCACCTCTTTTTTTATTTATTTATCTTTGCATCATGTGATGTTTGGGGCTAATTTTTTAAGTGCCATCCTGTCTGACACTGCAGTGCCACTCTTATATGGGCCAGGTGTTTGTGCAGACCACTTGGGTCGCTTAGCTTAGTCATCCAGCGACCTCGGTGCAAATTTTAGGACTAAAAATAATATTGTGAGGTGTGAGGTATTCAGAATAGACTGGAGATGAGTGGAAATTATGGTTATTGAGGTTAATAATACTATGGGATTAAAATTACCCCCAAATTCTATGATTTAAGCTGTTTTTGAGGGTTTTTTGAAAAAAAAATACCCGAATCCAAAACACAACCGAATCCGACAAAAAAAATTCAGGGAGGTTTTGCCAAAACGCGTCTGAATCCAATACATGGCCGCGGAACCGAGTCCAAAACCAAAGCACAAAACTCGAAAAATTTCTGGTGCACATCTCTATACACATATACACTGCTCAAAATAATAAAGGGAACACTAAAATAACACATCCTAGATCAGGATGAATGAAATATTCTTATTAAATACTTTGTTCTTTACATAGTTGAATGTGCTGACAACAAAATCACACAAAAATTATCAATGGAAATCAAATTGATTAACCCATGGAGGTCTGGATTTGGAGTCACACTCAAAATGAAAGTGGAAAAACACACTACAGGCTGATCCAACTTTGATGTAATGTTCTTATAACAAGTCAAAATGAGGCTCAGTAGTGTGTGTGGCCTCCACGTGCCTGTATGACCTCCCTACAACCAACACAAGTGGCTCAGGTAGTGCAGCTCATCCAGGATGGCACATCAGTGCGAGCTGTGGCAAGAAGGTTTGCTGTGTCTGTCAGCGTAGTGTCCAGAGCATTGAGGCGCTACCAGGAGACAGGCCAGTACATCAGGAGACGTGGAGGAGGCCGTAGGAGGGCAACAACCCAGCAGCAGGACCGCTACCTCCGCCTTTGTGCAAGGAGGAACAGGAGGAGCACTGCCAGAGCCCTGCAAAATGACCTCCAGCAAGCCACAAATGTGCATGTGTCTACTCAAACGATCAGAAACAGACTCCATTAGGGTAGTATGAGGGCCTGTCGTCCACGGGTGGGGGTTGTGCTTGCAGCCCAACACCGTGCACGATGTTTGGCATTTGCCAGAGAACACCAAGATTGGCAAATTCGCCACTGGCGCCCTGTGCTCTTCACAGATGAAAGCAGGTTCTCACTGAGCACATGTGACAGACATGACAGAGTCTGGAGACGCCAAGGAGAACGTTCTGCTGCCTGCAACATCCTCCAGCATGACCGGTTTGGCAGTGGGTCAGTAATGGTGTGGGGTGGCATTTCTTTGGGGGAACCGCACAGCCCTCCATGTGCTCGCCAGAGGTAGCCTGACTGCCATTAGGTACCGAGATGAGATCCTCAGACCCCTTGTGAGACCATATGCTGGTGCGGTTGGCCCTGGGTTCTTCCTAATGCAAGACAATGCTAGACCTCATGTGGCTGGAGTGTGTCAGCAGTTCCTGCAAGACGAAGGCATTGATTCTATGGACTGGCCCGCCTGTTCCCCAGACCTGAATCCAATTGAGCACATCTGTGACATCATGTCTCGCTCCATCCACCAATGCCACATTGCACCACAAACTGTCCAGGAGTTGGCGGATGCTTTAGTACAGGTCTGGAAGGAGATCCCTCAGGAGACCATCCGCCACCTCATCAGGAGCATGCACACCATTGTAGGGAGGTCATACAGGCACGTGGAGGCCACACACACTCCTGAGCCTCATTTTGACTTGTTTTAAGGACATTACATCAAAGTTGGATCAGCCTGTAGTGTGTTTTTCCACTTTAATTTTGAGTGTGACTCCAAATCCAGACCTCCATGGGTTAATACATTTGATTTCCATTGATTAATTTTTGTGTGATTTTGTTGTCAGCACATTCAACTATGTAAAGAACAAAGTATTTAATAAGAATATTTCATTCATTCAGATCTAGGATGTGTTATTTTGGTGTTCCCTTTATTTTTTTGAGCAGTGTGTATGTATGTATATATATATATATATATATATATATATATATATATATATATAGTATGTAGACGTACCTTGTCATTGTTGCATATCAATGCTATGTCATATTGATTGACAATCCCTGGACTTTAATCTTCTTAAAGTTATTACAGCAGGGTTAACACGATTGAACACGAGAGTAACCCCCTCCCGCAGCACCTGGGGATTGTTACCAGCTTGATTAGAGCAGTTTTCCACTATTTATTGCAGTTCAGAGAGGCATAGATGGAGCCAGCATTAGGAGGGCATGCTGGGTCCTGTGGTGCCACTTGGAGGATACAGGGGTGCCTCCAGGTAAACTAGCTCTCAAGCTGGATATGTTCTGTATGTGCCATTATCTTGTGGCCATACATTAAGCAATTGTATGACCCATAGTGGATGTTATTATTATTATGCTGTGTATGGGTTTGGGGAGTGGTACCCCCCGGGTCTGGTGGGGCTGGGCCACCTTGGGGTAGCATGCCATATTATTTATTTAGCACTTATGTAACACTCCTATTTTTTCACTAATATTACTCTTTTGAGTATTTTATTAACACCCTTATTTTTGTAGCACTTTCTAACCCATAGCTTCTGCTTCTTTCTTAACACATATTAACACTTTAGTATTTCAATGGTGTGCTGCCCTGGGGTGGTCGGGCCTGAGCCGACTTTGTGGGGTCCAAGCCCTGGACCTATGCTTAGTTAGGGACCTCCAGTAATAGAGCAGCCGTGAAGTGGCCTGGAGGCTTATCATATCTTTTGCAAAACATATGTAACGAATAGCTCTAAATTTCCTATTATTACATAGTATATAGTTCTTCTTACTAACAGCCAGCAGAGTGCGTGGGAAAAATCCCTTTTGTATTTCTTGTTTAGAGTAACCCCCTCCCGCAGCACCTGGGGATTGTTACCAGCTTGATTAGAGCAGTTTTCCACTATTTATTGCAGTACCGAGATGAGATCCTCAGACCCCTTGTGAGACCATATGCTGGTGCGGTTGGCCCTGGGTTCTTCCTAATGCAAGACAATGCTAGACCTCATGTGGCTGGAGTGTGTCAGCAGTTCCTGCAAGACGAAGGCATTGATGCTATGGACTGGCCCGCCTGTTCCCCAGACCTGAATCCAATTGAGCACATCTGGGACATCATGTCTTGCTCCATCCACCAACGCCACGTTGCACCACAGACTGTCCAGGAGTTGGCGGATGCTTTAGTCCAGGTCTAGGAGGAGATCCCTCAGGAGACCATCCGCCACCTCATCAGGAGCATGCACACCATTGTAGGGAGGTCATACAGGCACGTGGAGGCCACACACACTACTGAGCCTCATTTTGACTTGTTTTAAGGACATTACATCAAAGTTGGATCAGCCTGTAGTGTGTTTTTCCACTTTAATTTTAAGGGTGACTCCAAATCCAGACCTCCATGGGTTAATACATTTGATTTCCATTGATTAATTTTTGTGTGATTTTGTTGTCAGCACATTCAACTATGTAAAGAACAAAGTATTTAATAAGAATATTTCATTCATTCAGATCTAGGATGTGTTATTTTAGTGTTCCCTTTATTTTTTTGAGCAGTGTGTATATATATATATATATATATATATATATATATATATATGTATGTGTATATATATATATATATATATATATAGTATGTAGACGTACCTTGTCATTGTTGCATATCAATGCTATGTCATATTGATTGACAATCCCTGGACTTTAATCTTCTTAAAGTTATTACAGCAGGGTTAACACGATTGATCGTTTAGAATAACCAGTAATCTGAATTCTAGAAAGATATACAGTCTGAGTGAAAGCAATAGTGAATAATCGAGTATGTGCAGATTTTACTACTGCTCACAATTTTTAAATAGTCATTTAAACCACCAATTTTAAAATAAATTATTATTATTTTTTTCCCATCTATTTGTCTTTAAAATGTTACACTTCCTCTTTGTCACTTACTTAGCTAGCCATGGATCTGGTCCCCCAGGGGCGTTCAGTTTTTTTAGCTATGTAAACTTTTTCCTTTTGTAGTAATATCATCCTATGGGATTAAATGCACTTCCTCCTTTGTGTGTAATCTCGTAACATAGCATGACTGCACATGTGCCTGGGGTTGAGTAATGTTATACCCCTTTCACACCGGCACCTCTGAACACAGGTTTTTGGCACATGAATGCACTTAGGACCTAATTCAGACCTGATCGCTCGCTAGGGGTTCTTTGCACTGCTGTGAACAGATAGTCGCCACCCATAGGGGAATCTATTTTTGCTTTGTAAGTGTGCGAACGCATGCGTTGCAGAGCTGTACAAACAGATCTTGTGCAGTCTCTGAGTAGCCCAGGACTTACTAAGCCACTGCGATCACTTCAGCCTGTCCAAGACCGGAAATTATGTCAGGAACCCTCCCTGCAAACGCTTGGACACGCCTGCGTTTTTCAAAACACTCCTAGAATACGGTCAGTTGCCATCCACAAACAGCTTCTTCCTGTCAATCTCCTTGCTCGCCCGTGCGAATGGATTCTTCGCTGAGGGGTGATCCGCTTTGTACCTGTGCGACGCGCCTGTGCATTGTGGTGCATATGCATGCGCAGTTCTGACCTGATCGCAGTGCTGCAAAAAATGCTAGCGAGCACTCAGGTCTTAGTTACCCCATATCCCATGTTCATGTGCGGTGTGAAAGGGCGCCAGGGTTGAAATCCCGGGTCGAGTAACCCGATATTTCAACCCTGCTTTTGAGCAGGGTTGAATTAGTGTTCAACCCAGCTCACTGTGTGGTGTGAACGGGAGCCAGGTCGATGCGACCCGTGTACAGGAGGCGCTTGGAGATCATGTGATCTCCAAGCACCACCACCGACGAGTCACTGCTGACATCAGCAACCCGGCAATATGCCGGGCTGCTGACTGCAGTGTGAAAGGTGCCTGAGGTGGGTCGCACTCTGGGAGCTCCTGCGTCAGGCTCCCATGTGCGACCCGCCTCAGGAGGCGTGAAAGGGGTATTATTTAGAAGCCAGGACACACTGGAGGGAAGCTTAAACAATCTGATATCTGCCCACTGCAGCTAGATCAATATATTGTATGTTTTCATTCCATACTTTTGAAAAAGCATTTCAGGGATATTGTGAAAGTAACACCTATAATCACAGACATGTACTGCTACATCTGAGCGGCATGTCATAAAAATCACGTGCATCCAAATGTAAATGAGCCCCAAAGCAGTTAGTAAGATCTACTTTTGATGAAAAGACACTAATATTTTTCAGGGATTGCTTGTGTATTGTGTTTACAAGATGCAAGATGTATGAGGACAGATCTGTATCCAAGCAGAAGCACAGGTCACAGTTTTAGCGGCCATGTGAGTGCTGTATCTAGGTGGGTTGGTTGTGCAATAGTGTTGGCATATGTGTAAGGGGCATTATGTGTGTCATGTGCATAAATGCATTAATAATGTGCGGCATATGTGTAAAGGGCACTATGTGTGTCATTATGTGTGTAAGGGCATTAATGTGCAGCATACTGTATGTGTAAGGGGCTTTATGTGTGTAATTATGTGTATAAGGGCATTAATAATGTGTGGCATATGTGTAAGGGACATTATATGTATAAGGACATTAATAAAAAATGGCATAATATGTAAGGTGCATAATGTTCATAAGGACATTAATAATATGTGTCATATGTGTAAGGGGCATTACTGTGTGTGTAAGGTGCTCTACTGTGTGGCATAACATATAGAAAGTAGAGATGTGCACTTGAAATTTTTCGGGTTTTGTGTTTTGGTTTTGGGTTCGGTTCCGCGGCCGTGTTTTGGGTTCGACCGCGTTTTGGCAAAACCTCACCGGATTTTTTTTGTCGGATTCGGGTGTGTTTTGGATTCGGGTGTTTTTTTCATAAAACCCTAAAAAACAGCTTAAATCATAGAATTTGGGGGTCATTTTGATCCCAAAGTATTATTAACCTCAATAACCATAATTTCCACTCATTTTCAGTCTATTCTGAACACCTCACACCTCACAATATTATTTTTAGTCCTAAAATTTGCACCGAGGTCGCTGGATGACTAAGCTAAGCGACCCAAGTGGCCGACACAAACACCTGGCCCATCTAGGAGTGGCACTGCAGTGTCACGCAGGATGGCCCTTCCAAAAAACACTCCCCAAACAGCACATGACGCAAAGAAAAAAAGAGACGCAATGAGGTAGCTGTGTGAGTAAGCTAAGCGACCCTAGTGGCCGACACAAACACCTGGCCCATCTAGGAGTGGCACTGCAGTGTCACGCAGGATGGCCCTTCCAAAAAACACTCCCCAAACAGCACATGACGCAAAGAAAAAAAGAGGCGCAATGAGGTAGCTGTGTGAGTAAGATAAGCGACCCTAGTCGCCGACACAAACACCTGGCCCATCTAGGAGTGGCACTGCAGTGTCACGCAGGATGGCCCTTCCAAAAAACACTCCCCAAACAGCACATGACGCAAAGAAAAAAAGAGGCGCAATGAGGTAGCTGTGTGAGTAAGCTAAGCGACCCTAGTGGCCGACACAAACACCTGGCCCATCTAGGAGTGGCACTGCAGTGTCACGCAGGATGGCCCTTCCAAAAAACACTCCCCAAACAGCACATGACGCAAAGAAAAAAGGAGGCGCAATGAGGTAGCTGTGTGAGTAAGCTAAGCGACCCTAGTTGCCGACACAAACACCTGGCCCATTTAGGAGTGGCACTGCAGTGTCACGCAGGATGGCCCTTCCAAAAAACACTCCCCAAACAGCACATGACGCAAAGAAAAAAAGAGGCGCAATGAGGTAGCTGTGTGAGTAAGCTAAGCGACCCTAGTGGCCGACACAAACACCTGGCCCATCTAGGAGTGGCACTGCAGTGTCACGCAGGATGGCCCTTCCAAAAAACACTCCCCAAACAGCACATGACGCAAAGAAAAAAAGAGGCGCAATGAGGTAGCTGTGTGAGTAAGCTAAGCGACCCTAGTGGCCGACACAAACACCTGGCCCATCTAGGAGTGGCACTGCAGTGTCACGCAGGATGGCCCTTCAAAAAAATACTCCCCAAACAGCACATGACGCAAAGAAAAATTAAAGAAAAAAGAGGTGCAAGATGGAATTGTCCTTGGGCCCTCCCACCCACCCTTATGTTGTATAAACAGGACATGCACACTTTAACCAACCCATCATTTCAGTGACAGGGTCTGCCACACGACTGTGACTGAAATGACGGGTTGGTTTGGACCCCCACCAAAAAAGAAGCAATTAATCTCTCCTTGCACAAACTGGCTCTACAGAGGCAAGATGTCCACCTCATCATCATCCTCCGATATATCACCGTGTACATCCCCCTCCTCACAGATTATCAATTCGTCCCCACTGGAATCCACCATCTCAGCTCCCTGTGTACTTTGTGGAGGCAATTGCTGCTGGTCAATGTCTCCACGGAGGAATTGATTATAATTCATTTTAATGAACATCATCTTCTCCACATTTTCTGGAAGTAACCTCGTACGCCGATTGCTGACAAGGTGAGCGGCGGCACTAAACACTCTTTCGGAGTACACACTTGTGGGAGGGCAACTTAGGTAGAATAAAGCCAGTTTGTGCAAGGGCCTCCAAATTGCCTCTTTTTCCTGCCAGTATAAGTACGGACTGTCTGACGTGCCTACTTGGATGCGGTCACTCATATAATCATCCACCATTCTTTCAATGGGGAGAGAATCATATGCAGTGCCAGTAGACGACATGTCCTTAATCGTTGGCAGGTCCTTCAGTCCGGACCAGATGTCAGCATCAGCAGTCGCTCCAGACTGCCCTGCATCACCGCCAGTGGGTGGGCTCGGAATTCTGAGCCTTTTCCTCGCACCCCCAGTTGCGGGAGAATGTGAAGGAGGAAATGTTGACAGGTCACGTTCCGCTTGACTTGACAATTTTCTCACCAGCAGGTCTTTGAACCCCAGCAGACTTGTGTCTGCCGGAAAGAGAGATCCAAGGTAGGTTTTAAATCTAGGATCGAGCACGGTGGCCAAAATGTAGTGCTCTGATTTCAACAGATTGACCACCCGTGAATCCTTGTTAAGCGAATTAAGGGCTCCATCCACAAGTCCCACATGCCTAGCGGAATCGCTCTGTGTTAGCTCCTCCTTCAATGTCTCCAGCTTCTTCTGCAAAAGCCTGATGAGGGGAATGACCTGACTCAGGCTGGCAGTGTCTGAACTGACTTCACGTGTGGCAAGTTCAAAGGGCAGCAGAACCTTGCACAACGTTGAAATCATTCTCCACTGCGCTTGAGACAGGTGCATTCCACCTCCTATATCGTGCTCAATTGTATAGGCTTGAATGGCCTTTTGCTGCTCCTCCAAGCTCTGAAGCATATATAGGGTTGAATTCCACCTCGTTACCACTTCTTGCTTCAGACGATGGCAGGGCAGGTTCAGGCGTTTTTGGTGGTGCTCCAGTCTTCTGTACGTGGTGCCTGTACGCCGAAAGTGTCCCGCAATTCTTCTGGCCACCGAGAGCATCTCTTGCACGCCCCTCTCGTTTTTTAAATAATTATGCACCACCAAATTCAAGGTATGTGCAAAACATGGGACGTGCTGGAATTTGCCCATATTTAATGCACACACAATATTGCTGGCGTTGTCCGATGCCACAAATCCACAGGAGAGTCCAATTGGGGTAAGCCATTCCGCGATGATCTTCCTCAGTTGCCGTAAGAGGTTTTCAGCTGTGTGCGTATTCTGGAAACCGGTGATACAAAGCGTAGCCTGCCTAGGAAAGAGCTGGCGTTTGCGAGATGCTGCTACTGGTGCCGCCGCTGCTGTTCTTGCGGCGGGAGTCCATACATCTACCCAGTGGGCTGTCACAGTCATATAGTCCTGACCCTGCCCTGCTCCACTTGTCCACATGTCCGTGGTTAAGTGGACATTGGGTACAGCTGCATTTTTTAGGACACTGGTGACTCTTTTTCTGAGGTCTGTGTACATTTTCGGTATCGCCTGCCTAGAGAAATGGAACCTAGATGGTATTTGGTACCGGGGACACAGTACCTCCAACAGGTCTCTAGTTGCCTCTGCAGTAATGATGGATACCGGAACCACGTTTCTCACCACCCAGGATGCCAAGGCCTCAGTTATCCGCTTTGCAGCAGGATGACTGCTGTGATATTTCATCTTCCTCGCAAAGGACTGTTGGACAGTCAATTGCTTGGTGGAAGTAGTAAAAGTGGTCTTACAACTTCCCCTCTGGGATGACCATCGACTCCCAGCAGCAACAACAGCAGCGCCAGCAGCAGTAGGCGTTACACGCAAGGATGCATCGGAGGAATCCCAGGCAGGAGAGGACTCGTCAGAATTGCCAGTGACATGGCCTGCAGGACTATTGGCATTCCTGGGGAAGGAGGAAATTGACACTGAGGGAGTTGGTGGGGTGGTTTGCGTGAGCTTGGTTACAAGAGGAAGGGATTTACTGGTCAGTGGACTGCTTCCGCTGTCGCCCAAAGTTTTTGAACTTGTCACTGACTTATTGTGAATGCGCTGCAGGTGACGTATAAGGGAGGATGTTCCGAGGTGGTTAACGTCCTTACCCCTACTTATTACAGCTTGACAAAGGCAACACACGGCTTGACAAATGTTGTCCGCATTTCTGTTGAAATACTTCCACACCGAAGAGCTGATTTTTTTGGTATTTTCACCAGGCATGTCAATGGCCCTATTCCTCCCACGGACAACAGGTGTCTCCCCAGGTGCCTGACTTAAACAAACCACCTCACCATCAGAATCCTCCTTGTCAATTTCCTCCCCAGCGCCAGCAACACCCATATCCTCCTCATCCTGGTGTACTTCAACACTGACATCTTCAATCTGACTATCAGGAACTGGACTGCGGGTGCTCCTTCCAGCACTTGCAGGGGGCGTGCAAATGGTGGAAGGTGCATGCTCTTCACGTCCAGTGTTGGGAAGGTCAGGCATCGCAACCGACACAATTGGACTCTCCTTGTGGATTTGGGATTTCGAAGAACGCACAGTTCTTTGCTGTGCTTTTGCCAGCTTGAGTCTTTTCTTTTTTCTAGCGAGAGGCTGAGTGCTTCCATCCTCATGTGAAGCTGAACCACTAGCCATGAACATAGGCCAGGGCCTCAGCCGTTCCTTGCCACTCCGTGTGGTAAATGGCATATTGGCAATTTTACGCTTCTCCTCCGACAATTTTATTTTAGATTTTTGAGTCCTTTTTTTACTGATATTTGGTGTTTTGGATTTTACATGCTCTGTACTATGACATTGGGCATCGGCCTTGGCAGACGACGTTGATGGCATTTCATCGTCTCGGCCATGACTAGTGGCAGCAGCTTCAGCACGAGGTGGAAGTCGATCTTGATCTTTCCCTATTTTTGGAACCTCAACATTTTTGTTCTCCATATTTTAATAGGCACAACTAAAAGGCACCTCGGGTAAACAATGGATATGGATGGATACTAGTATACTTATGGATGGACGAGCGACTGCCGACACAGAGGTAGCTACAGCCGTGGACTACCGTACTGTGTCTGCTGCTAATATAGACTGGATGATAATGAGATAAAAATAAAATATATATATATATATATCACACTAGTACTGCAGCCGGACAGGTATATATATATTATGTAATGACGGACCTGCTGGACACTGTCTGTCAGCACTGCAGACTCCTAAAGTAAGCTACTAGTATCAAGAAGATAGAAAAAAAAAACACGGGTAGGTGGTATACAATTATGGATGGACCAGCGACTGCCGACACAGAGGTAGCTACAGCCGTGGACTACCGTACTGTGTCTGCTGCTAATATAGACTGGATGATAATGAGATAAAAATAAAATATATATATATATATCACACTAGTACTGCAGCCGGACAGGTATATATATATTATGTAATGACGGACCTGCTGGACACTGTCTGTCAGCACTGAAGACTCCTAAAGTAAGCTACTAGTATCAAGAAGATAGAAAAAAAAAACACGGGTAGGTGGTATACAATTATGAATGGACCAGCGACTGCCGACACAGAGGTAGCTACAGCCGTGGACTACCGTACTGTGTCTGCTGCTAATATAGACTGGATGATAATGAGATAAAATTAATATATATATATATATATATATATCACACTAGTACTGCAGCCGGACAGGTATATATATTATGTAATGACGGACCTGCTGGACACTGTCTGTCAGCACTGCAGACTCCTAAAGTAAGCTACTAGTATCAAGAAGATAGAAAAAAAAAACCACGGGTAGGTGGTATACAATTATGGATGGACCAGCGACTGCCGACACAGAGGTAGCTACAGCCGTGGACTACCGTACTGTGTCTGCTGCTAATATAGACTGGATGATAATCAGATAAAAATAAAATATATATATATATCACACTAGTACTGCAGCCGGACAGGTATATATATATTATGTAATGACGGACCTGCTGGACACTGTCTGTCAGCACTGCAGACTCCTAAAGTAAGCTACTAGTATCAAGAAGATAGAAAAAAAAACCACGGGTAGGTGGTATACAATTATGGATGGACCAGCGACTGCCGACACAGAGGTAGCTACAGCCGTGGACTACCGTACTGTGTCTGCTGCTAATATAGACTGGATGATAATGAGATAAAATTAAAATATATATATATATATCACACTAGTACTGCAGCCGGACAGGTATATATATTATGTAATGACGGACCTGCTGGACACTGTCTGCAGAATGCGTTTATAAAAAGACCACACGACGAGTGTTTAACTTTTTCAGGCAGACAATCACAATATACTGGTGGTCAGCAGACAATCACAATATACTGGTGGTCAGTGGTCACTGGTCAGTCACACTGGCAGTGGCACTCTGGCAGCAAAAGTGTGCACTGTACTTAAAATATGTACTCCTGCTATAACTGCTCCCCAGTCTCCCCCACAATTAAGCTGTGTGAGCAGTGAGCACTCAGCACAGTCAGATAATGATATACAGTATTACATATGATGCAGCACACTGGGCTGAGCACAGATATGGTATGTGACTGTGTCACACTGTGTATCGTTTTTTTTTCAGGCAGAGAACGGATTAATTAAACTGGTGGTGGTCACTGGTCACACTATCAGCAAGTAGTACTCCGTCCTAAGCAGACAATCACAATATACTGGTGGTCAGTGTGGTCACTGGTCAGTCACACTGGCAGTGTGGCACTCTGGCAGCAAAAGTGTGCACTGTACTTAAAATATATTATTTATGTACTCCTGCTCTAACTGCTCCCCAGTCTCCCCCACAATTAAGCTGTGTGAGCAGTGAGCACTCAGCACAGTCAGATATACAGTATTACATATGATGATGCAGCACACTGAGGCTGAGCACAGATATGGTATGTGACTGTGTCACACTGTGTATCGTTTTTTTTCAGGCAGAGAACGGATTAATTAAACTGGTGGTCAATGGTCACACTATCAGCAAGTAGTAGTACTCCAGTCCTAATATGCTCCCCAAAATTAGTAAATACCAAATAGTGTCTCTAACTCTCTACTCTCTTCTCTATAAACGGAGAGGACGCCAGCCACGTCCTCTCCCTATCAATCTCAATGCACGTGTGAAAATGGCGGCGACGCGCGGCTCCTTATATAGAATCCGAGTCTCGCGATAGAATCCGAGCCTCGCGAGAATCCGACAGCGGGGTGATGACGTTCGGGCGCGCTCGGGTTAGCCGAGCAAGGCGGGAAGGTTCGAACCTGCCTCGGACCCGTGTAAAAAGGCTGAAGTTCGGGGGGGTTCGGTTTCCGAGAAACCGAACCCGCTCATCACTAATAGAAAGGGCACTAATGTGTGGTTTAATGTGAATTAAGAGCAATATGGTGTGGAGTAATGTGAATAAGGGGCAATTCAGTGTGATGTAATGTGAATAAGGGGCACTGCAGTGATAATAATGTATATAAGGTAAAGTGGTACTACTGTGTGATGTAACATGAATAAAGTAGAGATGAGCGGGTTCAGTTCCCAGAGAACTCTATGCTGTAAAAATACAGAGGTGCTGATGTTAAAATTAAACTACAATGGACCTGTATGCTGTAAAAATACAGGGGTGCTGTTGGTAAAATAAAAGTACACTGGTCCTTTATGCTGTAAAAATATAGGAGTACTGTTCTTAAAATAAAAGTACACTGGTCCTCTATGCTGTAAAAATACAGGGGTGCTGATGTTAAAATAAAAGTACAGTGGCCCTGTATGCTGAAAAAATACAGGAGTGCTGCTGTTAAAATAAAAGTACACGTGTCCTGTATGCTGTAAAAATTTAAGGGTGCTGTTGTTAAAATAAAAGTACACTGGTCCTCTATGCTGTAAAAATACAGAGGTGTTGTTCTTAAAATAAAAGTACACTGGTCCTGTATGCTGTAAAAATAAAGGGGTGATGATGTTAAAATAAGAGTACATTGGCCTTGTATGCTGTAAAATACAGGGGTGAAGTGAAAATAAATGTACACTGGCCTTGTCTTTTATTCTGTAAAATTACAGGGGTGTTGTGAAAGTACAGGGCTGCTGGCACTGTCCGCGGTTGCGGTGTCTAGGCCTGACCTTCACAACACTGGCCCTCATTCCGATTTGTTCGCTCACTAGCTGCTTTTAGCAACCATGCAAACGCTAAGCCGTGACCCTCTGGGAGTGTATCTTAGCTTAGCAGAAGTGCGAACGAAAGGATCGCAGAGCGGCTACAAAATCAATTTGTGCAGCTTCAGAGTAGCTTCAGACCTACTCCTAGCTTGCGTTCACTACAGACTATTTAGTTCCTGTTTTGATGCCACGAACACACCCTGCGTTCGGCCAGCCATGCCTGCGTTTCCCCAACCACGCCTGCATTTGTATCTGGCACGCCTGCATGTTTTCACTCACTCCCTGAAAACGGTCAGTTGACACCCAGAAACACCCACTTCCTGTCAATCACTCTGCAGTCAGTAATGCGACTGAAATGCTTCGATAAACCTTGTGTGAAACTACTTCGGCTGCTGTGAAAGTAAGTCGCGCGAGCGCATTGCACCACTTACGCATGCACAGAAGTGCCACTTTTTTCACTGATCGCTGCACTGCGACCGAAAGCAGCTAGCGATCAACTCGGCATGTCCCCCACTGCACGGGTAAGAGGAGGCTTCTACCACCATTTACACGTCCTCTACAAGTGCTGGGAGGAGCACCGCCAGTCCAGTTGCTGATATTGAGATTGAGGATGTCACTGTAGAAGTACACCAGGATGAGGAGGATATGGGTGTAGCTGGCGCCATGGAGGAAGTTGACGATGAGGATTCTGATGGTGATGTGGTTTGTTTGAATAAGGCACCAGTGGAGACAGTTGTTGGCCATGGGATGAAAAAGCCCATTGTCGTGCCTGGGCAAAATACTAAAAAAAACACCTCTCATTGTAGAATTATTTTTCCACAAATCTAGACAACAGGTGTCAAGCCATCTGTTGCCTTTTTCAATCCATAATAAGTAGGGGTAAGGGCATTAACAACCTAGGAACATCCTCCTTATACGTCATCTGCAGCTTTGGGTAACAGCGTAAGTAGTCCACTGACACCTAAATTATGTGGTTTGTTTGAATATTATTTCTCTGTGAGGATGAGGATGTAAACACTTAAGGGGGATCTGAGGATGAGGATGACATCTTGCCACTGTAGAGTCAGTTTGTGCAAGGAGAGATCAATTGCTTTTTTTGTTGGTGGGGCCCAAACAAACCAATCATTTCAGCCACAGTCATGTGGCAGACCCTGTCGCTGAAATGATTGGTTTGTTAAAGTGTGCATGTCCTGTTTATACAACATAAGGGTAGGTGGGAGGGCCCAAGGACAATTCCATCTTGCACGTCTTTTCTTTGACACATAATTCCAGTGGTGCTGCCATATATGGGGTGCTGCCCTCTGCCCTATCAGTCCAGGGGTGCTGCACCCCTGACATTTAAGTCCAGGGGTGCTGTTGTCTGCCTGCTATACTGTGTAATTCTCCAGGGGTGCTGCCTATGCTTTATAAATCCTGGGGTGCTGCTGTATAATTCCAGGGGTGCTGCTGTACTTGATCCTAGGTTTAAATTAAAGCCTAGAGCAGATATGAAACAAGCTTCAACTTCACAAACAGATTTTTTAAAAGGGGAAATGGAAATTACTAAGTGTTTTTAAATTAAGTGGGGAGAGACCCCATTTATGGCCAAAGTCAATGTGACTCAGAAGAGGCTGAATCATAATCCAGTGCAACTGCCAAAGAGGTAAAAGTTATATTTTCTGCCAGGGCATTAGAGAGAGGTTCTTCTCAATTATTTGATGTTATGGACTCACTCAAATGAATTGCTCCAATTAGTCAACCTTAAATTTGATTTATTATTGATGTTCCACATTTTGGGATTATTTATTTAGAAGATGCGCATTTGTTGTACAGGGATCTTCTTTTCCTAAGGGCTGCGTAGGGTTATTGCAAGACCTCGCTTTGTTAGAAGAACAGAGTTGCATCAGCTTTCCATTGCATTGCAGCACTAGATGGGCCAGGAGCTCCTGTGAGGCAGAAACAGTTACTGAATAAGGCCCAGTATGGAGTCTCATGGTGACTTACAGCCAGGAAGATGTCTGGCTTGCCAGGCTGAGGCATGCTGTGGACACAGAAGTTAGCATTGCTTCCTCCCACAGTCCTACTTATAGTATGAAATGAGTTTGGACTGTAGAGTGGTAAGCTCCACTAGGGCAGGGGCTCAATAACAAGAAAATTCACTGCACAGTCGTGCTCAGTACTTTACCGAACCCACCCGAACTCAACTTGCCCCATCCGGGGCTTCTGTGGGGGCTCAGGAGGGGCTGCTAAAACATCTAAGGGGCTGCTATATTTAAAAATAAAATCTGAATAAAATAAACAAGACACACAGGTATGCTCACATGCGTGTAACTGGTACACAAAGGTATGCTCACATGCGTGTAACTGGGAGCTGTGAAAAACAAAAATAAGGCATCTGCCACAAAATGTGTAAATAAAAATGCAAAAAAAAAATGAATAAAAAGAAACCCACGAGATTTTCACAAGATAAGTCTCTAGACTCCATGGAGGGGAAAATATCCAATCAATCCAGTTTTATACATCAGTTTATTTGCATCCCAGCATTAAATCCGAGATTATCTTAATACCTGAACATCGAGAAGGAGATACAAATTTTGAGGCTTTGGCCCCTAGTTTTTCAGTTTGTCCAGTAATGTAGTAATTAATAATTATATATTTGCTTGGTTGAAGTCCTTTCTGTTCCACACCACTATAGGAGTGGAGGTGAAAGCCTGTGTGTTGTTTCTGATTGCGTGTGCCTCTCTAATTTTTGATCACCTTCTTGACACTGTCCTCTTCCTCTTGCCTCTTCTCATAATGTGAAAAGTCATCAAAGGAGGTGGTATGTTTGTAGCTAGCTATGATTCAGATAACTTAGCAATCCTTTTCCAGGGGGACCACCTGTTGCTGAATTGATGTGTTTATTAAACTGTGCATGTCTTGTTTAAACAACATATGAGTGGGTGGGACGGCTCAAGACAATTCCATCTTGTACCTCTTTTTTTTCTTTGCATTATTTGCTCTTTGGGGCCTATTTTTTAAAACTGCCATCCTGTCTGACACTGCAGTGCCACTCCTAGATGGACCAGGTGTTTGTGCCGCCCACTTGGGTCGCTTCGCTTAGTCATCCAGCGACCTCAGTGCAACCTTTTGACCTAAAAACAATATTGTGAGGTGTTCAGAATAGACTGTAAATGAGTGGAAATTAATGTTATTGAGGAAAATAATAACGTAGGATCAAAATTACCCCCAAATTCTGTGATTTTAGCTGTTTTTTTGTGTTTTTTTTTTTTTAAATCATCCAGATCCAAAACCAAAACCCGAAAGGGTGGTTTTGGCAAAACCAATCCAGATCCAAAACACGAGCGAGGATCCAGATCCAAAACCAAAACACGAAAAGTGTCAGCCGCATACCTCTAGTTTTAATAAAAAATCGAAGCGTTTTCATCCAGTGTCATGAAAATGAAGCTTGGATAATTGTTATACAGGGTGAGGCAAAAAATAACCTTCCATGTTAGTACATAATCTAAAAGTGCATGAAATACAGTTTATTTTCTATTGGTTTTGAATATGATATACTCATTTCTTGGCATATAGTAGCCTTCAGTTCATTAATGGTTCTTAGTCAATGTTTGTAAACCTCAATTTCATCAAGAAATTCCAGCGATAACGCCGGGAATGACCGTCCGAGTGATGCAAAGCTTCAGAAATCAACTACCCTACAGTACTTGGCTAAATGGGGTTTGAAAAACCCTTAGCTTCACTTTATAAGGCTGGGGTTTGTGTATGTACTAATCACGGTATCTGCTTGTGCATATTACAGTACATCTGCTTTTGAAATTTATGTACAGTACATGAAATGTTTCTAATGGACACACACACAAATCATGTTAGGCAGGTGGACCCGTGTGACTAGTTTGACAAATTTCTGGTATCTGACACAGAGCAACTTATCCATAATGCACGTAGGCTTGTATGCCAACTAGAGATGAGCGGGTTCGGTTTCTCTGAAACCGAACCCGCACGAACTTCATGTTTTTTTTCACGGGTCCGAGCAGACTCGGATCCTCCCGCCTTGCTCGGTTAACCCGAGCGCGCCCGAACGTCATCATGACGCTGTCGGATTCTCGCGAGACTCGGATTCTATATAAGGAGCCGCGCGTCGCCGCCATTTTCACACGTGCATTGAGATTGATAGGGAGAGGACGTGGCTGGCGTCCTCTCCATTAGAAATTAGATTAGAAGAGAGAGAGAGATTGTGCAGAGTCAGACAGAGTTTACCACAGTGACCAGTGCAGTTGTTGTTAGTTAACTTTTATTTATTTTAATATATATCCGTTCTCTGCTATATCCGTTCTCTGCCTGAAAAAAAACGATACACAGCAGCAGCCAGTCACACAGTGTGACTCAGTCTGTGTGCACTCAGCTCAGCCCAGTGTGCTGCACATCAATGTATAAAAGGCAAAGCTTATAATAATTGTGGGGGAGACTGGGGAGCACTGCAGGTTGTTATAGCAGGAGCCCCCAGGAGTACATAATATTATATTAATTTAAAATTAAACAGTGCACACTTTTGCTGCAGGAGTGCCACTGCCAGTGTGACTAGTGGTGACCAGTGCCTGACCACCAGTATAGTAGTATATTGTTGTATGTATTGTATACTATCTCTTTATCAACCAGTCTATATTAGCAGCAGACACAGTACAGTGCGGTAGTTCACGGCTGTGGCTACCTCTGTGTCGGCAGTCGGAACTCGGCAGGCAGTCCGTCCATCCATAATTGTATTACAATATATACCACCTAACCGTGGTATTTTTTTTTCTTTCTTTATACCGTCATAGTGTCATACTAGTTGTTACGAGTATACTACTATCTCTTTATCAACCAGTGTACAGTGCGGTAGTTCACGGCTGTGGCTACCTCTGTGTCGGCAGTCGGCAGGCAGTCCGTCCATCCATAATTGTATTATTATTATAATATATACCACCTAACCGTGGTTTTTTTTCCATTCTTTATACCGTCGTCATAGTGTCATACTAGTTGTTATGAGTATACTACTATCTCTTTATCAACCAGTGTACAGTGCGGTAGTTCACGGCTGTGGCTACCTCTGTGTCGGCAGTCGGCAGGCAGTCCGTCCATCCATAATTGTATTATTATTATAATATATACCACCTAACCGTGGTTTTTTTTTCATTCTTTATACCGTCATAGTGTCATACTAGTTGTTACGAGTATACTACTATCTCTTTATCAACCAGTGTACAGTGCGGTAGTTCACGGCTGTGGCTACCTCTGTGTCGGCAGTCGGCAGGCAGTCCGTCCATCCATAATTGTATTATTATTATAATATATACCACCTAACCGTGGTTTTTTTTTCATTCTTTATACCGTCGTCATAGTGTCATACTAGTTGTTACGAGTATACTACTATCTCTTTATCAACCAGTGTACAGTGCGGTAGTTCACGGCTGTGGCTACCTCTGTGTCGGCAGTCGGCAGGCAGTCCGTCCATCCATAATTGTATTATTATTATAATATATACCACCTAACCGTGGTTTTTTTTTCATTCTTTATACCGTCGTCATAGTGTCATACTAGTTGTTACGAGTATACTACTATCTCTTTATCAACCAGTGTACAGTGCGGTAGTTCACGGCTGTGGCTACCTCTGTGTCGGCAGTCGGCAGGCAGTCCGTCCATCCATAATTGTATTATTATTATAATATATACCACCTAACCGTGGTTTTTTTTTTCATTCTTTATACCGTCGTCATAGTGTCATACTAGTTGTTACGAGTATACTACTATCTCTTTATCAACCAGTGTACAGTGCGGTAGTTCACGGCTGTGGCTACCTCTGTGTCGGCAGTCGGCAGGCAGTCCGTCCATCCATAATTGTATTATTATTATAATATATACCACCTAACCGTGGTTTTTTTTTCATTCTTTATACCGTCGTCATAGTGTCATACTAGTTGTTACGAGTATACTACTATCTCTTTATCAACCAGTGTACAGTGCGGTAGTTCACGGCTGTGGCTACCTCTGTGTCGGCAGTCGGCAGGCAGTCCGTCCATCCATAATTGTATTATTATTATAATATATACCACCTAACCGTGGTTTTTTTTTCATTCTTTATACCGTCGTCATAGTGTCATACTAGTTGTTACGAGTATACTACTATCTCTTTATCAACCAGTGTACAGTGCGGTAGTTCACGGCTGTGGCTACCTCTGTGTCGGCAGTCGGCAGGCAGTCCGTCCATCCATAATTGTATTATTATTATAATATATACCACCTAACCGTGGTTTTTTTTTCATTCTTTATACCGTCGTCATAGTGTCATACTAGTTGTTACGAGTATACTACTATCTCTTTATCAACCAGTGTACAGTGCGGTAGTTCACGGCTGTGGCTACCTCTGTGTCGGCAGTCGGCAGGCAGTCCGTCCATCCATAATTGTATTATTATTATAATATATACCACCTAACCGTGGTTTTTTTTTCATTCTTTATACCGTCGTCATAGTGTCATACTAGTTGTTACGAGTATACTACTATCTCTTTATCAACCAGTGTACAGTGCGGTAGTTCACGGCTGTGGCTACCTCTGTGTCGGCAGTCGGCAGGCAGTCCGTCCATCCATAATTGTATTATTATTATAATATATACCACCTAACCGTGGTTTTTTTATACCACCTAACCGTGGCAGTCCGTCCATAATTGTATACTAGTATCCAATCCATCCATCTCCATTGTTTACCTGAGGTGCCTTTTAGTTCTGCCTATAAAATATGGAGAACAAAAAAGTTGAGGTTCCAAAATTAGGGAAAGATCAAGATCCACTTCCACCTCGTGCTGAAGCTGCTGCCACTAGTCATGGCCGAGACGATGAAATGCCAGCAACGTCGTCTGCCAAGGCCGATGCCCAATGTCATAGTACAGAGCATGTCAAATCCAAAACACCAAATATCAGAAAAAAAAGGACTCCAAAACCTAAAATAAAATTGTCGGAGGAGAAGCGTAAACTTGCCAATATGCCATTTACCACACGGAGTGGCAAGGAACGGCTGAGGCCCTGGCCTATGTTCATGGCTAGTGGTTCAGCTTCACATGAGGATGGAAGCACTCAGCCTCTCGCTAGAAAACTGAAAAGACTCAAGCTGGCAAAAGCACCGCAAAGAACTGTGCGTACTTTGAAATCCCAAATCCACAAGGAGAGTCCAATTGTGTCGTTTGCGATGCCTGACCTTCCCAACACTGGACGTGAAGAGCATGCGCCTTCCACTATTTGCATGCCCCCTGCAAGTGCTGGAAGGAGCACCCGCAGTCCAGTTCCTGATAGTCAGATTGAAGATGTCAGTGTTGAAGTACACCAGGATGAGGAGGATATGGGTGTTGCTGGCGCTGGGGAGGAAATTGACCAGGAGGATTCTGATGGTGAGGTGGTTTGTTTAAGTCAGGCACCCGGGGAGACACCTGTTGTCCGTGGGAGGAATATGGCCGTTGACATGCCAGGTGAAAATACCAAAAAAATCAGCTCTTCGGTGTGGAGGTATTTCACCAGAAATGCGGACAACAGGTGTCAAGCCGTGTGTTCCCTTTGTCAAGCTGTAATAAGTAGGGGTAAGGACGTTAACCACCTCGGAACATCCTCCCTTATACGTCACCTGCAGCGCATTCATAATAAGTCAGTGACAAGTTCAAAAACTTTGGGTGACAGCGGAAGCAGTCCACTGACCAGTAAATCCCTTCCTCTTGTAACCAAGCTCACGCAAACCACCCCACCAACTCCCTCAGTGTCAATTTCCTCCTTCCCCAGGAATGCCAATAGTCCTGCAGGCCATGTCACTGGCAAGTCTGACGAGTCCTCTCCTGCCTGGGATTCCTCCGATGCATCCTTGCGTGTAACGCCTACTGCTGCTGGCGCTGCTGTTGTTGCCGCTGGGAGTCGATGGTCATCCCAGAGGGGAAGTCTTAAGCCCACTTGTACTACTTCCAGTAAGCAATTGACTGTTCAACAGTCCTTTGCGAGGAAGATGAAATATCACAGCAGTCATCCTACTGCAAAGCGGATAACTGAGTCCTTGACAACTATGTTGGTGTTAGACGTGCGTCCGGTATCCGCCGTTAGTTCACAGGGAACTAGACAATTTATTGAGGCAGTGTGCCCCCGTTACCAAATACCATCTAGGTTCCACTTCTCTAGGCAGGCGATACCGAGAATGTACACGGACGTCAGAAAAAGACTCACCAGTGTCCTAAAAAATGCAGTTGTACCCAATGTCCACTTAACCACGGACATGTGGACAAGTGGAGCAGGGCAGGGTCAGGACTATATGACTGTGACAGCCCACTGGGTAGATGTATGGACTCCCGCCGCAAGAACAGCAGCGGCGGCACCAGTAGCAGCATCTCGCAAACGCCAACTCTTTCCTAGGCAGGCTACGCTTTGTATCACCGCTTTCCAGAATACGCACACAGCTGAAAACCTCTTACGGCAACTGAGGAAGATCATCGCGGAATGGCTTACCCCAATTGGACTCTCCTGTGGATTTGTGGCATCGGACAACGCCAGCAATATTGTGTGTGCATTAAATATGGGCAAATTCCAGCACGTCCCATGTTTTGCACATACCTTGAATTTGGTGGTGCAGAATTTTTTAAAAAACGACAGGGGCGTGCAAGAGATGCTGTCGGTGGCCAGAAAAATTGCGGGACACTTTCGGCGTACAGGCACCACGTACAGAAGACTGGAGCACCACCAAAAACTACTGAACCTGCCCTGCCATCATCTGAAGCAAGAAGTGGTAACGAGGTGGAATTCAACCCTCTATATGCTTCAGAGGTTGGAGGAGCAGCAAAAGGCCATTCAAGCCTATACAATTGAGCACGATATAGGAAATGGAATGCACCTGTCTCAAGTGCAGTGGAGAATGATTTCAACGTTGTGCAAGGTTCTGATGCCCTTTGAACTTGCCACACGTGAAGTCAGTTCAGACACTGCCAGCCTGAGTCAGGTCATTCCCCTCATCAGGCTTTTGCAGAAGAAGCTGGAGGCATTGAAGAAGGAGCTAACACGGAGCGATTCCGCTAGGCATGTGGGACTTGTGGATGCAGCCCTTAATTCGCTTAACAAGGATTCACGGGTGGTCAATCTGTTGAAATCAGAGCACTACATTTTGGCCACCGTGCTCGATCCTAGATTTAAAGCCTACCTTGGATCTCTCTTTCCGGCAGACACAGGTCTGCTGGGGTTGAAAGACCTGCTGGTGACAAAATTGTCAAGTCAAGCGGAACGCGACCTGTCAACATCTCCTCCTTCACATTCTCCCGCAACTGGGGGTGCGAGGAAAAGGCTCAGAATTCCGAGCCCACCCGCTGGCGGTGATGCAGGGCAGTCTGGAGCGACTGCTGATGCTGACATCTGGTCCGGACTGAAGGACCTGACAACGATTACGGACATGTCGTCTACTGTCACTGCATATGATTCTCTCAACATTGATAGAATGGTGGAGGATTATATGAGTGACCGCATCCAAGTAGGCACGTCACACAGTCCGTACTTATACTGGCAGGAAAAAGAGGCAATTTGGAGGCCCTTGCACAAACTGGCTTTATTCTACCTAAGTTGCCCTCCCACAAGTGTGTACTCCGAAAGAGTGTTTAGTGCCGCCGCTCACCTTGTCAGCAATCGGCATACGAGGTTACATCCAGAAAATGTGGAGAAGATGATGTTCATTAAAATGAATTATAATCAATTCCTCCGCGGAGACATTGACCAGCAGCAATTGCCTCCACAAAGTACACAGGGAGCTGAGATGGTGGATTCCAGTGGGGACGAATTGATAATCTGTGAGGAGGGGGATGTACACGGTGATATATCGGAGGGTGAAGATGAGGTGGACATCTTGCCTCTGTAGAGCCAGTTTGTGCAAGGAGAGATTAATTGCTTCTTTTTTGGGGGGGGTCCAAACCAACCCGTCATATCAGTCACAGTCGTGTGGCAGACCCTGTCACTGAAATGATGGGTTGGTTAAAGTGTGCATGTCCTGTTTTGTTTATACAACATAAGGGTGGGTGGGAGGGCCCAAGGATAATTCCATCTTGCACCTCTTTTTTCTTTTCTTTTTCTTTGCATCATGTGCTGATTGGGGAGGGTTTTTTGGAAGGGACATCCTGCGTGACACTGCAGTGCCACTCCTAGATGGGCCCGGTGTTTGTGTCGGCCACTAGGGTCGCTAATCTTACTCACACAGCTACCTCATTGCGCCTCTTTTTTTCTTTGCGTCATGTGCTGTTTGGGGAGGGTTTTTTGGAAGGGACATCCTGCGTGACACTGCAGTGCCACTCCTAGATGTGCCCGGTGTTTGTGTCGGCCACTAGGGTCGCTAATCTTACTCACACAGTCAGCTACCTCATTGCGCCTCTTTTTTTCTTTGCGTCATGTGCTGTTTGGGGAGGGTTTTTTGGAAGGGCCATCCTGCGTGACACTGCAGTGCCACTCCTAGATGGGCCCGGTGTTTGTGTCGGCCACTAGGGTCGCTAATCTTACTCACACAGCTACCTCATTGCGCCTCTTTTTTTCTTTGCGTCATGTGCTGTTTGGGGAGGGTTTTTTGGAAGGGACATCCTGCGTGACACTGCAGTGCCACTCCTAGATGGGCCCGGTGTTTGTGTCGGCCACTAGGGTCGCTTATCTTTCTCACACAGCTACCTCATTGCGCCTCTTTTTTTCTTTGCGTCATGTGCTGTTTGGGGAGGGTTTTTTGGAAGGGACATCCTGCGTGACACTGCAGTGCCACTCCTAGATGGGCCCGGTGTTTGTGTCGGCCACTAGGGTCGCTTATCTTTCTCACACAGTCAGCTACCTCATTGCGCCTCTTTTTTTCTTTGCGTCATGTGCTGTTTGGGGAGGGTTTTTTGGAAGGGACATCCTGCGTGACACTGCAGTGCCACTCCTAGATGGGCCCGGTGTTTGTGTCGGCCACTAGGGTCGCTTATCTTACTCACACAGCGACCTCGGTGCAAATTTTAGGACTAAAAATAATATTGTGAGGTGTGATGTGTTCAGAATAGGCTGAAAATGAGTGTAAATTATGTTTTTTGAGGTTAATAATACTTTGGGATCAAAATTACCCCCAAATTCTATGATTTAAGCTGTTTTTTAGGGTTTTTTGAAAAAAACACCCGAATCCAAAACACACCCGAATCCGACAAAAATAATTCGGTGAGGTTTTGCCAAAACGCGTTCGAACCCAAAACACGGCCGCGGAACCGAACCCAAAACCAAAACACAAAACCCGAAAAATTTCAGGCGCTCATCTCTAATGCCAACATGTGCAGATCATGAGAATCTTGACTGATTTGCTGCTAATTTTGATGAGGAAACTTTCTTATCACACAACTAGTTTCATAAAATATATTATTTGTGATTAAACATATAAGGGATATATGTGTGTGAGATACTGTAGGAGGAAAAACATGAGACATTAATGAAGACTATTCCAGTAAGCAACATAAGACGTTGGACTATACTTATTTTTGTGGATTCTGTAGAAGACTAGAAAAGTGACTTATTTGCGTAAACTTTCATCCAGTTGAAAGAAGACTGTATTAAAAGGCAAGTGTTGAGTGAAAGCACCGAGAACCATCTTTGTTGGTTTACCAGGACGTTTTGCAGACATGCATCATCCTGTAACCATCTAAAGCATCTTGCCACACAGTGACATCCATTCTTAGCAAGGTCAACAATCCGATATGCATCATTAATCTAGCACTTCAAAGGCACATTAAACTGGAAGATTTCCCATCTGCTATTCTTCTTGTTTATTTGCTGGGCCAAAACTCAGATACATTATAGGATTATTTTTAGATAATCCCCATATGCCAAAATCTCACAGGAATACAGTAGCAATGCCATAAACTCCTTTGTCACTTGAAATGGCTTTGTGTTATCTCTGGTATCACTGAAAGGGAAGACTGGGCACATGTTCACGCTTGGAGGTGATTACTCATTATTGAGGCAAATACTCCCCAGCAGCTCTGCTCTCTGGTGTTTGCCGTGAATAGAAGTTAAGATGACAGTGGCCAGTGGGCACATCTGCAAATATACTGTATCATAATAAGCAAACGTTTTGTTTCAGCAACACAATAACCAGAAAAATATAGCTGAAGTCAGTACTGGCTCCACACTTCATCATAATTAGGAGCTGCATTGCTATAAGAACACGAGATTTATGGATTTATTTTGAGAAATCCACATGGATGACACATGTGCAGTGATAGGAGTTTGCATAACCTCATTTTCTTTTTAAAATCCATTTTTATTGAATATTCTACTCTGCAGCTCTTTTATGTTATTGTTTATGAGCGATATAATTGAGGTCACTGCAATCCTCAGAGAAATGAAAGAGTAGATATTTTAACTTTAAACGGAAACTATTAATACATACTGTATAAAACATTTAAAAGCCTATAATGATGGTTTACAGATGGAGCCGCACTCATCTAGTGCAGCTCTATCGCATACGAGCGCTCCCGGCGTGACTAGGCGATCCGTCCGCCTAGTCACGCTGGGAGCGCTCAGAGTCGCTCCCATTGGTGATTGGGGCGCATGCGCATCACGGACGTGCGGTCACCCCAGACGCTGCGGTAGGTGTGCACAGGCACAGACGGATCCACGATTAGCGCTGCTCCATCTGTAAGTCACAAATGTGGTATCTACTAATGGTTCTGGCTGCTCTGATTCCCATACAAATAAAACAGCATATTTAAGGTGGTAGCTAACAAGGCAGGAGGTAGACTTATAGATACAATGGAGTATATACTAAAGCTTCTAAATATACAAGTGTAGTGATAACTAGGATCTGATTGATTGGTTGCTTTAAGGGGGGTACTCACGGAGCGATATTCTAAGCAATCTGACTAGATTGCTTAGAATATCGGCATGATCGCTCCGTGTGTAGCCCCCTCGGCGATAGCGATGCGCGGCCCCGCACATCGCTATCGCTGCTGCTAGATTGGCCTGCATGCAGGCCAATCTAGCGGGTCGCTCACCTCAACCGCTGGGTGAAATGAGCGCCCCCCCCGTCTCCCTCCGCACGCTCAGCACAGATCGCGCTGCACTGAGCGGCAGGAGAGATGTGTGCTGAGCGGTTCGCTCAGCACACATCTCTCCTGCATCGGCCCATGGGTACTGGGCTTTAGTCTGTTTTAGAAGCTTTAGTAAATCTACCCAGTGTCTTGTAGACTGACAGTGTAAGCCAGTGATCTTACACCTGGGTTCCCTAGGTCCATTCTACTTTAGTTTTAGGTGTGTTATACCCTGTATCCATATTGGCTGCTGACCTGTTGTTCCAGATAGGAGTCTTTATTTGATTAAATGTGTTGATTTAACTTATTTGATTTAGTATAATAGGACTGATACAGATGTAAATGTACTCTCGTTTGCTAAGCAAATATTGTGATTATGCAGCATCCTGCAAAGTTTGGATGCACTGAACGTCATGATGGATGAATCGCTGAAGCAGGCAAAGCTCAGTGAGGGTGCGCTCAGGTGGATGCGACCAGGCAGACCAGCACAGATCGGCTATATGCCTGCTAGTATGGGGAAGGTGCTAGTAGCATCTGATGATGATAACGTGTAGCAAACCAGACACACGTGCTGCCCATGCAGATAGGTACATGTCCAGCTCAGCACATGGGTGACAATATGCATTTTTCCAGTGTACGTTTCCTTTGAGTAATGCATGCCCGATTTATCTCCAACTCTGCATCTGCCCAAATATGATACTATTTTGATGGTGTTAGTCACCATTGGCGTGAATGTCACATTAGGGTGTGCCCCCACGGAAATCTAGAGAAGGATAATCTGCAATGAGGGTCGTTTCTAGCACTATTTTCAGGACATCAAACCCTGCTATCATCTTCTTGTTCCCCCATGCTCACTCAGTCTACTCTAATATTACAACATGTAATGATAAAAAATTCCTTCTCTACTAAGTTATTACGTTAAGTGACTCTGAGATAAAAGGGGGCTTCCCTCCAGTACCGTATCTACTGGTCTGGGTATCCCTGGCAAAGTGAAGGACTTAACTACTTAGCTGCATTCTAGGCCACAGTCAGTATAGCAGAGCAGAGCACAGGGCAAAGCAGTGGTAACTGGCAGTGAGCTTTCACCGGTGCCAGGTGACTGAGAGCACCTCCGCATTTAAAATTTGTTTATGGCATATACTGTATAGGGTTTGTTATCTTATTCTTATTAGTCTACAAGGTTTAGTTCTATGGGAAGAACTATAGTAATACTGTTCCTAAAGATTTGTTCAACAGCCCATGTCATATGTCATTTAGGGAGACATTATACATTTTATAAGTAGGCACCTTTGCCTCCCAACAATAGAGTTGAATTGTTCATATGGCAATAACCCCAACCTCATCACTATCCTTTCAATGGAATGCATTTTGTAGCTACAGTACTAGTTACACTAGTAGGGAATAATATTTATATGCACACTGACCAGTTTAATACAGTGACACATATAACATAGACACTCTTGATTCATTTTCTTATAAACAAAGATAAACAGAGCTGCATCTTAGGAGTATAAATGTATGAAAGAGCTGGTCTTAAAGTGCATGTAGTCAGGGGTGTCCAATGGGGCAGGAACAAAGGGCCTAATTGAGACCTGATCGCTCGCTAGCTGGTTTTTGCAGTCCTGCGTTCGTATAGTCTTCGCCCACCGGGAAGTGTATTTTAGCTGTGCAAGTGTGCGAACGCATGTGCAGCTGAGCAGTACAAAAAGATCTTTTGCAGTTTCTGAGTAGCCCAGGACTTACTCAGCTGCTGCGATCACTTCAGCCTGTCCGGGACCGGAATTGACGCCAGACACCTGCCCTGCAAACGCTTAGACACGCCTACGTTTTTCCAACCACTCCCAGAAAATGGGCAGTTGCCACCCACAAATGCCCTCTTCCTGTCAATCTCCTTGCGATCGGTTGTGCGAATGGATTCTTCGCAAAACCCATCACAAAACAACAATACGCTTTGCACCAGAGCGACACGCCTGCGCATTGTGGTGCATACGCACGCGCAGTTCTGACCTGATCGCAGTGCAGTAAAAAAGCTAGCGTGCGATCAGGTCTGAATGACCCCCAAAGTACTGAGGCTTGAGCTTGCTGAGGTAGCATAACCACATCCCCAAGACGGCACGGTCACCTCCCCCTATGCAGCACATATAGTAACATAGTAACTAAGGTTGAAAAAAGACAATTGTACATCAAGTTCAACCTATATCTTCTACTGGTGGCACCTGACAGGGCGTGACATAAGAGCTGGTGGAAATACATGCTAATAATTACGTCCCCAAGCACTAGGAAGCAGCTTCCTATTGGCTGATTGCAGATTTGCATCTGAAGTTTTCTTTATTACTTGAGTCTATATTATATGATTTTGTTGGCATTCAATAGTTTTGAATGACTATATTTGCTAATTCATTCATACACAGAAAAGAAGATTAAACCTTCTGTATTAAAGAGTTGTTTCCTAGTTATTTAAGCTTACTTCTTGCCCAATATCAAATGCAATATTCACTAATAAAGCAAATGTAATGTTTTCATGTGATACACCTTTTAAGTATTTTGTCCATAATTTGGACTTAAGCATAGAACTTCAAGCACTCTATGTTACATTATTGTTAAATGCCCCCTGGACTTTGCCTATGTGAGAGAGACTTAGTAACATTAAGATAAATAAATCTCCTGGGCCGGATGGACTTCACCCCAGGGATCTTATGGATCTTAACTCAGAGCTATTGAGGCCCCTATATTTGATTTTCAATGAGTCAATTACATCAGGAATTATACTGAAAGTTAGTTGAAAAGGATTTGGGTGTGCTCATCGATAATACACAATGCTGTACACAATGTCAGTATGCAGCAACAAAAGCAAATAAGGTGTTAGCTTTCATAAAATGGGTAATGGAGACAAGGGATGAGAGTATAATCTGTGTAAATCATTGGTACGGCCGCACATGGAATAGTGTGTACAGTTCTGGGCACCACACTATAAAAAAGATATCTTGGAACTCGAAAGGGTTCAGAGGCGAGCCTCCAAACTGGTTAAGGGCTTAGAGGCACTAAATTATGAGGAAATACTTACAAGGTTAGATATGTTTATGCTGGAAAAGAGGCGGCTGAGAGGGGACATTATTAATATTTATAAATACATAAAGGGACAATACAAGGATTTATCAGATGATCTGTTTATTAAAAAAAAAACGCTACACAGGACACGAGGACACCCCCTGAGGTTAGAAGGAAAATTTTTTTCATACACAACGAAGGAAAGGGTTCTACACAGTAGGAGCAATAAGGATTTGGAATACTCTTCTAGAGAAGTTAGTAATGGTGTACTTAGTCAATACATTTAAAAATGTATTAGATAAATTCCTAACTGAAAGAAATATCCAAAGTTACAGCATTTAAATAATATACAATTTTTATAATACAGGTTGAACTGAATGGACATTTTGTCTTTTTTCAACCTCATCAACTATGTAATTATGAGAACTCCCAGTGTGAAAACCTGCAAGTTACACTTGCCAAACGGACTTCAGTTTTACTCTGCACTGGCCCATTGTATCCAAAATGTATAGACAAGAGAGGTTCATTCTGGCATCTACGTAGTATGGGAATGCCTGCAGCTGCATGTTCTGGATATCAGTTGAAGAAGGTATACACAGAGGCGAGCATTCTTAATTTAACTCCAAGAAGGCGACTATTTGATCACTCCTGGTCTTAGCAAATACAGTATGTATTCCATTACTTTTAATTTGTTACGATAACCTGAGTGGAAAGTTACTCCTTGTTTTCAGAAATCGGTTACTTATACCTCTTTTTCACTAGCTCAAAAAACACCGGTAAATGCACGGGGGCGCGCATTTACCTGTGTTTTTTCTAGTGGAAAAGGGTTAACCCGGATCAAGTGTTCCGGAAATCCTACCCGGGTAGCTTACCGGGTTGAACACGAGTTCAACCCGGTAAGCTGTGCAGTGTAAACGGAAGCCGTGTCGATGTGACACGGCTCCCGTTCACAGTCTTTGGAAGGGCGGCGCTGGGAGATCATGTGATGCTAGCAGCATCACCAACCCGGCAATATGCCGTGTTGGTGAGCGCATTGTGAAAGGGGGCTGAGCACGGGCCGCAGCCAGGTAGCACCCGTGTCAGGCTCCCGGCTGCGACCAGTGATTTAGAGGTGGAAAAGGGGTAAAATTTACTTAATGTTTGTTGGTCATGAATTCTTCAATTATACCAGCAGGAAAGCTACTTAGAAACATAACAAAAAACTGGAACCAAAGCTACAGTAGTTATGAATTGTATTCACAGAGGAAAAATGTGAAGTGGTATCTCCTAGGGTAGCTGCTGTATTTATCTTACTTTTTAGTAACTATTTATTAACAGTTATTTATCATTTAAAAGAAACCCAGACAAACACAGGGAGAACATACAAATACCACACAGTTAGGCCTTGGTGGTAAATTTAATTCAAGACCTTAGTGCTATGAGGCTGCAATGCTAACCACTATGTAAACCTTGCTGCCACTTTTCAGTTTTTTCTTTTAATCCCGGTATGAATGATTAACAATGTTTGACACGTTTCTATGTTGCCGTGTTCATGCATAAGTTGATTTATTTCCATACTCAAGTTTTTGTAACTCTTCCGGGTTTTCTGTTGGGAGGTTTTCTTTTCTTTTATTTGTATTTTTGTTATTTAGTTTTAGCTTATTTTGGCTTACTGCATGTACAATGTTTAATAAAAAGACATCGGATGCATGTTTTTTTCTATACAAGATTGAGAAAATACATCATTATTTGACACATTTCCATAAAGAGAGCATTTAGAATGATTGATGTTGTTCCAGGTTAACCTGAGACTGACAGTTTTACACTCACTGACCTGGAGATTGACTGTAGTCTGCTTTGAGCATCTAAGTTTAGCAGAGACACCTCTAGCCTTCTTATCTTGTGATTTCAATGGTCACAGATAGAGAATATGTATGAGTCTAGGTTCAATAGTGCACTGGCTAGATAACACTGTTCCTTTCTCCTTCAGTTGCTTCTGGTAGAGGGCAAGTTAAACATCTTTTATCTTTAACTGATGGGAGCCAGGAATGCTCTTTGACACAAATGGTGTTATTTTCCTTATCTTCACTACTCTTTGAATATGCCCTACTTTTAGATAGAGAAGATAGTTCATTTGCTGTCTACAGAACCATTGCAAAGCTCTTGGTTCTTGGTGGGAATTTAAACTTGTTGCATATTCCTAAAAGATAAGCAAAGAAGTGTCTTTGCTTTTCCTGTGATTCAGCAATGAGTCCCTGGTTCATCTCCCTGATTATTATTATTATTATTATTATTATTATTATAATTATTATTATTATTATTATTATTATTATCTTTTATTCATAAGGCGCCACAAAGATTTCCATAGTGCCATACAAGGGGAGTAAAACAGACTATGAGCAGGATGTACTAAAGGTAAAATGCGGTAAACCCCCTGTTTTGGGGGGTTTTACTGCATTTTCATATGTACTAAAACCGGCCGCCGTGTGATCGTCCATGAGGGTATCGCCACCAAAAGATGACGATACCCTATAGGAGCCTATGGGCTTCTTACCGCTGCCCACTGCAACCTGCCGCCTCCGCCGCATCGCACTGCAGATGCCTCCCACGCTCCCCCCCGGCATACCTGTGTGCAGGCGGCCCTGATCCCAGAAACCAAACTACTCCTCACCCTTGCAACACAGCCGGAGGTCCTACTGGCTGCAGGGAGGAGGAGGAGGCATCTGGGACAGCCTGCTGCCTGCATGTGGTGCAGGGAGGATATGGCGACCCTAGGGAGGTGAACCCCTGCACACCACCTTACAGGTATCGCGGGGGGCCTCCATCACCGCACTGCGATGTTAATCGCATATGTTAGTACATATGTGATTAGCATCGCTGTGGTAGACGGCGAGGGGTGGCGATGTATGTTAATACATCCCGCCCTATATAAAAATAGACAGACTAATGCACATAGTATATAAATTCACATAGATACAGAATTACAGTGTGTAGTTAGCATATGCAGAGAAGAAAAAGGGAAGAGGAGGACTCTGCTCATAAGCTTAGAACAACCTATAAGACACTGTTTTCCCAAGAAATCACATTGTGTATGGTTAGCAAGAGTTTCTATCTTACCGTAAACGTTGGCATTAATAAGTGTATGCTTGGAACAGAAAACATCGCTGATTTGTGCCTGGAAACTTGTATGTGGAAATAGGCTGATTTTAGCTAACTGATAATATACAGCACATGTCTACAGGAAGAAGTCAATATAAACCCCCTTTTAATATCTCTATCTATCTATCTATCTATCTATCTATCTATCTATCTATCTATCTATCTATCTATCTAGCTATCTCCCTTGTCTTAAAATGTATGTCTGTTTTAGGTCTCTTGTTTAAACTTACATAAAATAATGCAGATCTACAGTATGTAATCAATTGATCTATTTGACCAAAAAGGGGGGTGATTTCCAGTTATCCCTAAAATGTGCCTGTATGTGTATATGGAATTATTCATCAGCACCCTTACGTTCCCACGTCTGTATTTTGAATTACATGCCTCTTGAGAAATGTGCAACCATAATCTAGCGCACAGGTTCTCAAACTCGGTCCTCAGGACCCCACACAGTGCATGTTTTCCGGATTTCCTCACAGAATTGGAAGTGAAATAATTAGCTCCACCTGTGGACCTTTTAAAATGTGTCAGGGAGTAATTAATACACCTGTGCACCTGCTGGGTTACCTGCAAAACATGCACTGTGTGGGGTCCTGAGGACCGAGTTTGAGAACCCCTGATCTAGCGTATAGATCCAGAGCAAATATATGGCGGTCATCATCATTAACTCAGAAACCACACTTGTTTTATTTATTCATTATTTATTAACAGCTTCTTACATAGCGCTGCAATTTCCGTTGCGCTTTACAATTTAAGTGTTTTGTGTAGCTGCAAAATGTACTCTTGAAAAAGAGGGGTAATACAAAATAAGATGTGCTTAAGCTCTGTCTACATGACATTACTAGCACATGTATGCCCCATGGCGTATCTATAATGGGTGCAAAGTGTGCAGTGCACATGAGCCCCTGGGTCCAGGGGGCCCCACACACCGCACACCCTACACCCATTATTTTATACTCACCTCTCCGTTGGCCCGCTGCTAGCTGCAAGGCAGCAAAAATCACTTGGAAAATGTCAGCTGCGGCTTGCGCATGCAGAATAGAGTTGTCCCCGGGAACATGGTGCTGGTGCCATGTTCCCGGAGACTCTGGCATATACTGCACCGCCGGAGTAGAGGGGGCCCAATTGGAGCCTGCACATCGGCTCCCTCCTGTCTTAAAGCGCCTCTGCCCCTAACCCACCTCTCATAGAGGAAGAGGTAGCAAGTGTTAGCTACTGTATATGCCATTCAGAATACAGGCACAATATTATTATTTATTATTTATTTATATAGTGCACACATATTCCGCAGCACTTTACAGATAATATTTGGCCATCCACATCACTCTGCCCCAGTGGAACTCACGCTCTATATTTCCTATCGCATGTACACACACACACACACACACACACACACACACACACACACACACACACATTCACGCTAGGAACAATTTTGACAAGAGACAATTAACCTACCAGTATATTTTTGGATTGTGGGAGTGCCTGGAAGAAACTCATGCAAGCAAGGGAAGAATATACAGACTCCACACAGTTAGGGCCATGGTGGAAATCGAACCCGTGACCTCCGTGCTGTGAGGCAGTAATGCTAACCATTACACCATCCGTATTACCCAATATGTGCCCATACGTAGGGTGGGTATGGGTCGTTGGGTCGACAGTCATAAGGCCGACCACTATTGGTCGACCTCTTGAACTGTCGACCTAGTACATGTCGACATAATGACCATGTCGACCTAGTGCATGACCTAGTGCATGTCGATCAATAGTGGTCGACCTAATGACTGTTAACCTAAGTGGTGTCGACCTAATGACCGTATCCCCGTTGGGCTATACATTTTACTTACCTTTAAATCACCCTGAACAATTAAAGAAACAAGGAAAAGTAAGAAATAACTCTGTAATAACTCCAAATTAAGTGTTTTCTGTATGATTTAGTCAGTTGTTTACATTTTATTTGAGGAATTGTGGCTCATCACTCCTTACTGCAGCAGTCTGTTGATGTATAATAATAATAATAATAATAATAGTAGTAATAATAATAATTTTATTTATATAGCGCTCTTTCTCCAATAGGACTCAAGGCGCTTAATTTTGATGGTGTTTCTTACACAGCTCACTTATACCATAGCATATCTGGGGTTGAGGTCTGTACCTTGCCTTGGCCTTTCACAAACCTTGATTTGTTTCTCTTTCAACTATTAAACTACTGTAGGATTGGCTTAGGTTTATGGTAATTTTCAGCCAAGCTCCTGTTGTTGGACAGATGGCCTCACATTAGCCTCTTAGTCAGGTATTCCCAACCACGGTCCTCAAGGCACACCAACAGTGCAGCTTTTAGTGATATCCAGGCTGCAGCACAGATGGTTAAATCAAAATAACTGAGCTACTAATTAAGTGACTTATGCTGAAGCCTGGATATCACTAAAACCTGCACTGTTAGTGTGCCTTGAGGACCGGGGTTGGGAATGCCTGCTCTAAGTTATGGGGAGTTTAATGACTGCAGTCTTTCCAGGTCCACAGTCCAGTTCCTGATATTGAAGATGTCACTGTTGAAGTACACCAGGATGAGGATATGGGTGTTGTTGGCGCTGAGGAGGAAGTTGACGATGAGGATTCTGATGGTGATGTGGTTTGTTTAAGTCAGGCACTGGGGAAGACACCTGTTGTCCGTGAGATGAAGAAGCCCATTGTGATGCCAGGGCAAACTACCAAAAAAGCCACCTCTTCGGTGTGGAATTATTTCTCCACAAATCCGGACAACAGGTGTTAAGCCGTGTGTTGCCTCTGTCAATCTGTAATAAGTAGGGGTAAGGATGTTAACCATCTAGGAACATCCTCCTTTATACGTCACCTGCAGCGCATTCATTATAAGTCAGTGTCAAGTTGTGAAACTTTGGGTAATAGCGTAAGCAGTCCACTGACACCTGGACGACAAATGGTTATACTGTACCACCTGAAAGGGTGGGTTGTGGAAATCCCTATTTCCTCTTGTACCCAAGCTCATGCAAGCCACACCACCAACTCCCTCAACGTCAACTTCCTCCTCAGTCAGGAATATCCGTAGTACTGCAGGCCATGTCCCTGTCAAGTGTTATGCACACCAGTGCCTGCAGGAAAGTACTAGTGTCAGAACTGTTATGCACTCCAGTGTCTGCAGGAATGTACTGGTGTTTGAACTGTTATGCAAAACAAATGGACTCACAGACAAACTGGGGAATATGACATAACGTACACAGAAGGTGATAGGGTAACAAAATACACACACAGTGAACAGAGAAGCCCAGAGGCTAAGGAACTGGGTATCTCCCTTGTATTAGAACTGCTCAGATGTAAAAAGCAAGATGTTGTGTTTTAATACGTAGAGAACCCGAAATGCTGTTGCTAAGGGCAACAGCAAAACCCTAAAGGGTTACCAACGGGTGTGGCAGTAAACTCCTTGGTCAGAGATGGAATGATAGACACAAGGAGAGCCTCCACAATCCTGATTCTCACTTGCAGTGCACAGGTTTAAGCTTACTGCCACTAAACTGACCCCTGACACCTAGCACAGTGAGACAGGATTAGACAGGCAAGTGTTAGAATACAGCCGCAAACTTGCTAAGTTCACAGAGTAATAACAGAACCCCAGCAAGCTAAACGACTGACTCCAGTCTTACTGCTAGGTCTGGATTGGCAGAGTGTAATACCAAATCCCCAGGCCTATTTGCAGTAAGCAACAAACAAATACAAAGCTACACAGTACTGGCTAACTTTCATGAACTGACTAACCAACAGAGAATTCAGCAGCATCTGCTTACCCTGAAAAGAGGCCTTATAAAGCAGGTGCTGTCTACGCCCCACTCAGACCTCACAGACTGTGAGCACAAAAACCAGCACCGGATCCCCTGCCGTGCACAGAGCCTATAACCACTGCACAGCAAAAGACCCGAACCGGAGTATCAGCTGCGCTCAGGTTACTCCACTAGCACTTGTCTCCCGGTTGCCATGACGACGTGGCAGCACAGGGCAGGAGACCCTAACAGTACCCCCCCTCTGACGAGGGGTCAAAGAACCCCTACCACCGAGTTTATCGGGGAACTGCGAGAAGAAAGAGCGTATCAGTCTGGGGGCATGAAGATCACAACTGCGCACCCACGACCGCTCCTCCGGGCCATACCCCTTCCAGTGCACCAAAAATGACAGCCGACCCCGAACCACCTTGGAGTCAAGAATCCTTTCAACAACAAACTCCCTCTGGCCATGTATCAGAAGAGGGGAAGGTCTTCCACTGGAAGAAGGATTACTAATCGCCCGTTTTAAAAGGGAACAATGAAATGTTTTATTGATACCCAAAGAACGGGGCAGATCTAACTGAAATGCCACCGGATTGATAACCCTGGTGATCTTATAAGGGCCGATGAACCGGGGCCCTAACTTATGAGATGGCTGTCTCAACTTCAAATTCTTGGTAGACAACCAGACGAAGTCTCCTAATTTGAAGCTGCAGGGTCTTTTCCGCTTATCAAAAACCCTTTTGGTCACTAATGACACAGACACAAGGGCTTTCTTCACTTTCCGCCAAATACCTCTAAGGACCGAAACCACAGAGGAACCACCAGGCGTGGAGTCCAGGGGGTCAAAAGAATTGGCCTTAGGATGATGCCCATACACACAAAGGAAGGGAGAGATCCCTGTAGCAGAGTGAGCCGCGTTGTTATAGGCAAACTCCGCCATGGACAGATGAGCAACCCAGTCAGTCTGACACTTGGAGACATAACACCTGAGGAACTGCTCCAAGGACTGGTTCACCCTTTCAGTCTGCCCATTAGACTGCGGATGGTAGCCTGACGACAAGCTGACAGAAATCTGGAGATCGGAACAAAATGCCCTCCAGAATTTGGCCACAAACTGGGATCCGCGGTCAGAGACCACATCAAGTGGCAACCCGTGGAGACGCACAACATGCAGCATAAATAATTCAGACAGGCGTCTGGCTGATGGCAGCCCAACCAGTGGAACGAAGTGCGCCATCTTCGAAAACCTGTCAACGACAACCCAGATGGCTGTCATCCCCGAGGATTTGGGCAAGTCCACCACAAAATCCATTGAAATGTGGGTCCATGGCTTAGATGGGATAGAGAGTGGATGTAATGGGCCAACAGGAACCCCTCTAGGAGTCTTATTTCGGGCACAGATGTCACATGCCCGAACCCACTGATCCACATCCTTAGCCACCGAGGGCCACCACACCGCCCTAGATAGCAACTCCCGAGTTCTGGCAATACCCGGGTGACCTGCCGACTTCTTGGCATGGAATTCCTGGAACACTCGCTGTCTTAACCTAGGAGGCACAAACAAAAGACCTACCGGAAGGTCTGGAGGAGCCTGCTCCTGTGCTCTAAGGACTAATGATAAGAGGTCCTGGGTAATGCCCACTTTAATACATGATGGGGAAACAATGGGCAACGGCTCCTCGGTGGTCTCCTGGATTGGAGCAAAACTCCGCGAGAGCGCATCAGCCTTGATGTTTTTTGACCCAGGGCGATATGTTATCAAAAAATTAAAGCGAGCAAAAAACAAAGCCCATCGTGCCTGCCTGGCATTGAGACGCTTCGCTGACTCTAAATATGCCAGATTCTTATGGTCAGTGAGAATTGAGACCACAAACTTAGCCCCCTCAAGCCAGTGTCTCCACTCCTCGAGTGCATCCTTAATAGCCAACAATTCCCGGTTACCCACGTCATAATTCATCTCGGCAGGCGAAAATTTACGGGAAAAGTAAGCACAGGGATGAAGGCGATTATCAGACACTCCCATCTGAGAAAGCACTGCCCCAATACCCATCTCAGAGGCATCCACCTCCACCACAAAAGGACGCTCTGGATCTGGGTGTCGCAGCACCTTGGCCGAAACAAATGCCCTTTTGAGACGGGCAAAAGCCGCTTTAGCCTCACAAGACCAGTGAGCAACATCCGCCCCTTTCTTAGTGCGTGCCACCAAGGGCGCCACTATAGACGAAAATCCAGCGATAAATCGTCTATAAAAATTCGCAAAGCCCAGGAAACGCTGAAGCGCCTTCAAACTAGTGGGCTGCACCCAATCCAGGACTGCCTGTACCTTGGAACCCTCCATTTGGAAACCTTCTGGGGAGATAATATATCCTAGAAATGCGATTTGCTGAACTTCAAATTCGCACTTCTCCAGCTTCGCCCCAAGCCGGTGGTCTCTGAGTTTCTGGAGGACTAAGCGTACATGCTTCCGATGTTCCTCCAGGGAATGGGAGAAGATTAGGATGTCCTCTAAGTATACAACTAAGAATCTATCCAAATATTCCCTGAGCACATCATTCATGAAATCCTGGAAGACTGCCGGGGCATTACAGAGCCCAAAAGGCATCACCAAATATTCATAATGCCCTGAGTGGGTATTAAAGGCAGTCTTCCATTCATCCCCCTCTCTTATTCGGATTAGATTGTACGCACCGCGTAGGTCAATCTTAGAAAAAATGGTGGCAGTACGAAGCTGGTCAAACAAGACCGAAATGAGAGGCAGTGGGTATGAGTTTTTAATCGTGATACGGTTCAATTCCCTGAAGTCGATGCAGGGTCGCAACGAACCGTCCTTTTTACCCACGAAGAAGAACCCCGACCCAACTGGAGACTGTGAAGGTCTGATAAATCCCTTAGCCAAGTTCTCCTGAATGTACTCTGCCATAGCCTGAGTCTCAGGACGTGACAGGGAGTACAACCTGCTCTTGGGAAGCTTAGCATTTGGCAACAAATCAATGGCACAGTCATAGGGGCGATGGGGAGGTAGTACCTCTGCAACTTTTTTGGAGAACACGTGCGCAAAATCTGCATAACACCCTGGCAATCCTGGCAAACTTAGCTGCGAGAGCCTGACTGGAAGGCTCAAGCAACTCCTGAAACAATCAGTACCCCAACTAAGAATCTCCCCAGAGACCCAGTCAAATTGAGGATTGTGGGCCCTTAACCAGGGTAACCCCAACACCAATGGGGCAAAAGTACAGACAGTCACATAAAAGGACAATTTTTCAGAGTGTGTGGCTCCAATAAACAAAGAAATCTGGCTAGTGCAAGAGGTAATTTTACCTTGGGATAATGGTTCCCCGTTTAACCCACAAATCTCAATTTCCGATGCCAAGGGTACTAAGGGAACAGAGTGTTTTAGGGCGAATTGGCGGTCCATAAAAACCCCGTCGGCCCCACTGTCCACAAAGGCCTCAGTCTTGACAGTTTGACCGAGGATCTTCAAGGTCACCGGAATGATAAAAGTCTTCTTGGGAAATTCTGACTTCTGGCCTGACAGGATATTTCCCATCACCCTCAGGCCCTGAAGTTTTCCGGCTTTTCTGGGCATGATACTACCACATGACCTTTATTCCCACAGTACAAACACAACCCCTGCTGTCTCCTCCGCGTCTTCTCACGCGAGGAGAGGCGGGTAGCCCCAATCTGCATAGGCTCCTCAGAAAATTCCTCAGAGTCTGAGGTTCCCTTGGGAAGGAAGGAAATCCCAGTCTCCCTTTCAAGCCTACGCTCTCTCAGCCGTCTATCCACCCGGATGGATAACTGCATGAGCTGATCCAAGCTATCAGGCAAGGGATATTGTACCAGTTGGTCCTTTATCTGGTTAGAAAGACCTCTTCGGTACTGGTGTCTCAGGGCTGGGTCATTCCATGGGCCAACCTCCGAAACTCCGTACAGTAAACCTCAACTGGCCTTCGCCCTTGCTTAAGGATCGAAATCTGAGCCTCGGCTGAGGCCGTCTTGTCAGGGTCATCATACAACATGCCCAGTGCCGTAAAAAAAGCATCAACACTTTTAAGCGACGGACAGTGAGGCTGCAACCCATATGCCCAGACCTGTGGGTCTCCTTGTAGCAAGGAAATCACTATGCCCACCCGCTGAATCTCCGACCCAGAAGACTGAGGCCTAAGCCGGAAGTATAGCTTGCAGCTCTCCTTGAAACAAAAGAACTGCGAGCGATCTCCAGAAAAACGATCCGGGAGATTTACTTTCGGCTCCTTAACCCCTGCAGGTGCTGCTGCTGCGGGAGCTCCGCCAGCAGCCTGGGAGGTGTGCATTTTAATGGACAAATCATTAAATTGCAGAGTCAGGACCTGCACCTGATCGACCACCTGTTGCAACGTATTTTGAGGGGTATGCTCCATATTCCCACAAAATTTCAACAGGAGTATTAGGCTGCTGAATATGTTAAAAGCAAGATGTTGTGTTTTAATACGTAGAGAACCCGAAATGCTGTTGCTAAGGGCAACAGCAAAACCCTAAAGGGTTACCAACGGGTGTGGCAGTAAACTCCTTGGTCAGAGATGGAATGATAGACACAAGGAGAGCCTCCACAATCCTGATTCTCACTTGCAGTGCACAGGTTTAAGCTTACTGCCACTAAACTGACCCCTGACACCTAGCACAGTGAGACAGGATTAGACAGGCAAGTGTTAGAATACAGCCGCAAACTTGCTAAGTTCACAGAGTAATAACAGAACCCCAGCAAGCTAAACGACTGACTCCAGTCTTACTGCTAGGTCTGGATTGGCAGAGTGTAATACCAAATCCCCAGGCCTATTTGCAGTAAGCAACAAACAAATACAAAGCTACACAGTACTGGCTAACTTTCATGAACTGACTAACCAACAGAGAATTCAGCAGCATCTGCTTACCCTGAAAAGAGGCCTTATAAAGCAGGTGCTGTCCACGCCCCACTCAGACCTCACAGACTGTGAGCACAAAAACCAGCACCGGATCCCCTGCCGTGCACAGAGCCTATAACCACTGCACAGCAAAAGACCCGAACCGGAGTATCAGCTGCGCTCAGGTTACTCCACTAGCACTTGTCTCCCGGTTGCCATGACGACGTGGCAGCACAGGGCAGGAGACCCTAACATCAAGACTGAGTCATCCACTCCTAACCGGGATTCCTCTGGAGGATCCTTGAGTGGCACGCCTGCTGTTGCTGCCGCTGCTGTTGTTGCTGCTGGGAGTCCATCGTAATCCCAGAGGGGAAGTCGGAAGACCACTTGTACTACTTCCAGTAAGCGATTGACTGTCCAACAGTCCTTTGTGAGGAAAATGAAATATGACAGCAGTCATCCTGTTGCAAAGTGGATAACTGAGGCCTTGACACTTATGTTTGTGTCAGACGTGCGTCCGGTATCCGCCATTAGTTCAGTGGGACTTAGAGAATTGATGGAGATAGTGTGTCCCTTGTATCAAATCCCATCTAGGTTCCGCTTCTCTAGGCAGGCGATACCGAGAATGTACAAAGACCTCAGAAAAAGAGTCACCAGTATCCTACAAAATGCGGTTGTATCCAGTGTCCACTTAACCACGGACATGTGGACAAGTGGAAAAGGGCAGACTAAGGACTATATGACTGTAACAGCCCACTGGGTAGATGTATGGCCTCCCGCAGCAACAACAGCAGCGGCAACAGTAGCAGCATCTCGCAAACGCCAACTCATTCCTAGGCAGGCTACGCTATGTATCACAGCTTTCCGTAAGAGGCACACAGCTGATAACCTCTTACGGAAATTGAGGGACATCATTGCATAATGGCTTACCCAAATTGGACTCTCCTGGGTATTTGTGATATCGGACAACACCACCAATATTGGTGGTCATTCCGAGTTGATTGCTAGCTGCCGTTGTTCGCAGCACAGCAGTCAGGCTAAAAATCATCATTTCTGCGCATGCGTATGGGCCGCAGTGCGCACGCGCGACGTACTTTCACAAAAAACTATGCAGTTTTGCACAAGGGCGAGCGACTCTTTTCCATTGCACTGCTGATCGTTGAGTAATTGACAGGAAGTGGATGTTTCTGGGTGGTAACTGATCATTTTCCGGGAGTGTGCTAAAAAAACACAGGCGTGTCAGGTAAAAACTCAGGCATGCCTGGGGAAACGGGGGAGTGGCTGGCTGAACGCAGGGCATGTTTGTGATGTCAAAACAGGAACTAAACAGACTGAAGTGATCGCAAGGAAGGAGTAGGTCTGCAGCTACTCTGAAACTGCTTGGAAAAAAAAATAACCCCATTCTGCGATCCTTTCGTTCGCACTTCTGCTAAGCTAACATACACTCCCAGAGTGCGGCAGCTTAGCGTTTGTACTGCTGCTAAAAGCAGCTAGCGAGTGATCAACTCGGAATGAGGGCCATTGTGCGTGCATTACAACTGGGCAAATTCCAGCTCGTCCCATGTTTTGCACATACAATTAATTTGGTGGTGCAGAATTTTTTGAAAAATGACAGGGGCGTACAGGAGATGCTGTCGGTGGCCCAAAAAATTGCGAGCCACTTTCGACATTCTGCCACTGCATGCCGAAGACTGGAGCGACAGCAAACACTCCTGAACCTGCCATGCCATCAACTGAAGCAAGAGGTGGTAACGAGGTGGAATTTAACACTCTATATGCTTCAGAGGATGAAGGAGCAGCAACAGGCCATTAAAGCCTATACATCCACCTACAATATAGGCAAAGGAAAGGGAATGCACCTGACTCAAGCGCAGTGGAGGATGATTTCTGTCTTGTGCAAGGTTCTCAAACCCTTTGAACTTGCCACACGTGAAGTCAGTTCAGACACTGCCAGCTTGAGTCAGGTCATTCCCCTTATTAGGCTTTTGCAGAAGCAGCTGGAGAAATTGAAGGAGGAGCAAAGATGGACCGTTTCCGCAATGTATTTGGGACTTTTGGATTGAGCCCTTCATTCTCTATGCCAGGATTCAAGGGTGGTCAATCTGTTGAAATCAGAGCACTACATTTTGGCCATCGTGCTTGATCCTAGGTTTAAAGCCTACATTGTATCTCTCTTGCCGGCAGACACAAGTCTGCAGAGGTGCAAAGACCTGCTGGTGAGTAAATTGTCAACTCAAGCGGAACATGACCCGTCAACAGCTCCTCCTTCATTTTCTCCCACTACTGGGGCTGCGAGGAAAAGGATAAGATTTCCTAGCCCACCCGCTGGTGGTGATGCAGGGCAGTCAGGAGCGAAAGCTGACATCTGGTCCAGACTGAAGGACCTACCAACGATTACTGACATGTCTACTGTCACTGCATATGATACTGTCACCATTGAAAGAATGGTGGAGGATTATATGAGTGGCAACATCCAAGTAGGCATGTCAGACAATGCGTATGTATACTGGCAAGAAAAAGAGGCAATATGGATGCCCTTGCACAAACTGGCATTATTTTACCTAAGTTGCCCCCCCCCCCCCCTTCCCCTCCAGTGTGTACTCCGAAAGAGTGTTTAGTGCAGCCGGTAACTTTGTCAGCGATTGGCATAGGAGGTTACTTCCACAAAATGTGGAGAAGATGATGTTCATCAAAATGAATTCTAAATTCCTCCAGGAAGACCTTTACCAGCAATTGCCTCCAGACAGTACAGAGGGACCTGTGATTTTGGATTCCAGTGGGACAAATTAATACTATGTGAGGAGGAGGATGTACACAGTGAAAGGGGTGAGAAATCAGAGGATGAGGATGAGGTCGACATCTTGCCTCTGTAGAGCCAGTTTGTGCAAGGAGAGATTGATTGCTTATTTTTTTGATGGGGGCCCAAACAAACCAGTCATTTCAGCCACAGTCGTGTGGCAGACCCTGTCGCTGAAATGATTGGTTTGTTAAAGTGTGCATGTCCTGTTTATACAACATAAGAGTGGGTGGAAGGGCCCAAGGACAATTCCATCTTGCACCTCTTTTCTTCTTATCATCATGTGCTGTTTGGGGACTATTTTTTTAAAGTGCCATACTCTGACACTTTCGTATATGTCCAGTGGTACTGCCATTTAATTCCAGTGATTTGGACGTATAATTCCAGTGATTTTGCCATTTAATTCCAGTGATTTGGACGTATAATTCCAGTGATCTTGCCATTTAATTCCACTGATTTTGACGTATAATTCCAGTGATTTTGCCATTTAATTCCAGTGATTTAGACATAATTCCAGTGATTTGGACGTATAATTCCAGTGGGAATTGTTTGTGTCGCTTAACTTAGTCACACAGCAACCTCGGTGCACCTTTTTTCTTCTTTGAATCATGTGCTGTTTGGGGACTAGTTTTTGAATAGTGCCATTTTGTCTGCAACTGCAGTGCCACTCCTAGATGGGCCAGGTGTTTGTGCCGGACACTTGTGTCGCTTAGCTTAGTCATACAGCCACCTCGGTGCAACTTTTAGGCCTAAAAACAATATTGTGAGGTGTTCAGAATAGACTGGAAATGAGTGGAAATGAATGTTATTGAGGTTAATAATACCGTAGGAGCAAAATTACCCCCCAATTTTGTGATTTTAGCCGTTTTTATGTTTTTTTCAAAAATCATCCAGATCTAAAACCAAAACCAAAACACGAAAAGGGTGGTTTTGGCAAAACCAAGCCAAAACCAAAACACGAAAGTGGAATTAGAACCAAAACACAAAACACAATAAGTGCCAGCCGCACATCTCTAGAAAACAGGCGTATTTACGCTTGGGTTCAATGCTGCATAGACTGCAGTTGTATCGACATGCCCTCACTTAGCTTTGCACCAGTAGGAATGCCCCCTTACGGCCCAGTTACACCCTCTCAGTTGCAAGTGCAGATGTTGCCCATACTTTTGTGTGCTCAGTTTTAGACTATGCGGAGTGCCATAGCACATAAAATATGCCCTGCACATAGTAATAGGGCTGAAGTTACCACTTTTGCATGATCACCACCCATGTACAGTACTTATCTATAGCTAATCACACACTAAAACAAAATCATAATACTTTAATATTTACTCCAGATCAATTTTGAGTATATATGTTTATTAAATTACATACAACTGTATTAGTAATGTAAACCTTATATTCCATATATTTAGCAATAAATATATGGAATATAAGCATCTGCAAAATTCTCAGGAAAACCCATTAAGCTCTCAAATTTGAGTTGTCATTGTCATTTTATACTTCTAATGACCAATAAAGCAGAGCCATAACTAGTACCAGTGGTGACCGGCGGCCTCATACTCTAGTGCCCAGTCTGCCAAAACTGGTGCCAGGGGTGACCCGTTGCCTCACACTGTAGTGCCCAGTGTGCTGAAATTGGTGCCAGGGGCATACCCGCGGCCTCACACTCTAGTTCCCACTGTGCCGACACTGGTGCCAGGGGCGACCCATGGCCTCACAATCTAGGGCCAAGTGTGCTGAAACTGGTGCCAGTGGTTTCCCGCGGACTCACACTCTAGTGCCCAGTGTGCCGAAACTGGAGCCAGGGGCGACAGTCAGCCTCACAATCTAGTGCCCAGTGTGCGGAAACTGGTGCAAGGGGCTACCCGCGGCCTTCCAATCTAGTGCCCAGTGTGCTGAAACTGGAGCCAGGGGTGACCAGCCACCTCTCAATCTAGTGCCCAGTGTGCCAAAACTGGTGCCAGGGGTGACCCGTGGCCTCACAATCTAGTGCCCAGTGTGCCAAACTTGGTGCCAGGGGCTACCTGCGGCCTCTCAATCTAGTGCCTAGTCTGCCAAAACTAGTGCCAGAGGTGACCCGCAGCCTCACACTCTAGTGCCCAGTGTGCCGTGGTGCCAGTGGCTTCTTGCTGCCTCACACTCTAGTACCCAGTGTGCCGAAACTGGAGCCAGGGGCGACAGGCGGCCTCACAATCTAGTGCTCAGTGTGTGGAAACTGGTGCCAGGGGCGAACTGCGACCTCACACTGTAGTGCCCAGTGTGCTGAAAGTGGTGCCAGAGGTGACCAGCTACCTCTTAATCTAGTGCCCAATGTGCCAAAACTGGTGCCGGGGTGACCCGCGGCCTCACACTCCAGTGCCCAGTGTGCCGAAACTGATGCCAGGGGTGATCTGCGGCCTCACAATCTAGTGCCCAGTGTGCCAAAACTGGAGCCAGGGGCTACCCGTGGCCTCACAATCTAGTGCCCAGTGTGCTGAAATTGGTGCCAGCGGCTGCCCGTGATCTCAAAATCTAGTGCCCAGTGTGCCGAAGCTTGCGCCAGACGCGATTCACAGCCTCACACTGTAGTGCCCAATGTGCAGAAACTGGAGCCAGGGGTGACAGGTGGCCTCACAATCTAGTGCCCAGTGTGCCAAAACTTGTGCCAGGGGCTACCCGTGGCCTCACAATCTAGTGCCCAGTGTGCTGAAACTGGTGCCAGCGGCTGCCCGTGATCTCACAATCTAGTGCCCAGTGTGCCGAAGCTTGCGCCAGACGCGATTCACAGCCTCACACTGTAGTGCCCAATGTGCAGAAACTGGAGCCAGGGGTGACAGGCGGCCCCACAATCTAGTGCCCAGTGTGCCAAAACTTGTGCCAGGGGCTACCTGTGGCCTCTCAATCTAGTGCCCAGTGTGCTGAAACTGGTGCCAGCGGCTGCCCGTGATCTCACAATCTAGTGCCCCATGTGCCAAAGCTTGCGCCAGAGGTGACCCATGGCCTCACACTGTAATGCCCAGTGTGCCAAAACTGGAGCCAGGGGCAACCTGCCACCTCACAATCTAGTGCCCAGTGTGCCAAAACTGCTGCCAGGGGTGCACCGTGGCCTCACAATCTAGTGCCCAGTGTGCCGAAACTGGTGCCATGGGCTACCCGTGGCCTCACAATCTATGGCCCAGTGTTCCGAAACTGGTGCCAGGGGCTACACGCGGCCTCACAATCTAGTGCTCAGTGTGATGAAACTGGTGCCAGAGGTGACCCGCGACCTCACAATCTAGTGCCCAGTGTGCCAAAGTTGGTGCCAGAGGCAACCCACAGCCTCACACTCTAGTGCCCAGTGTGCTGAAACTGAAGCCAGGGGTGATAGTCAGCCTCACATTATAGTGCCAAGTGTGCTGAAACAAGCAGGCGGAGTCCAAAACTAGTGCCAGGGGCAACGCGTTGCCTCACAATCTAGTGCCCAGTGTGCCGAAACAAGCAGACGGAGGCCAAAACTGGTGCCAGGGGTAACCCGTGGCCTCACAATCTAGTGCCCAGTGTGCAGAAATAAGCAGGCGGAGACCTAAACTGGTTCCAGGGGTAACCCGCGGCCTCACTATCTAGTGCCCGGTATGTAGAAACAAGCAGGCTGAGGCCGAAACTGCCCAGTCTTGCTAACAAACAGGCGTCAGGGACGGATTTCCTGCAAGTCAACCTTGGCACCTGCATATGGCCCTGAGGATCACAAGGGGCCTGTGGACAGGACCATGGAAATCCGTCCTAGGCTTCATTTCCAGAGGAGCACTGTGCTGCATGTGTTCCAGTTGCTACGCATGTCATGACGTCACGCGACAGACCCGTCCGCTGTGTGCCCTGAGCGGTGAGCATTGGAGTGCGGAGGTTCCATCAGCGCATCTCAGACGGAAAATAAGGAAGTCTGCAGTTCAGTGATGCTGTACAGCAATGGTGCCTAGGGCTATAAGTGAACACTAGTGCGTGAGGATAATGTGGTGAGGGATGAGAACTGAGAACAGCACATTCTATACTTACAGTAAGTCTCTGAGATCCTCCTGACAATGGAAGAGGCTGAAGAGGGTCAATTCCCAGTTCAACCTCATGCCAGGAGAAAGGAGCAGGGAACAGGCTGCCTTTTGGGAGATTGGGTATGACCCATCTGTTATTGGCATCCTTTCCTTTTGACTTGTTTCCTTATGTTTTGATATGATTGAGTTCACTGATTTGCTTTGTATTATGACCCATTAAACCATTTGAATCCCTTTAACAGCCTTTGATCTGCCACATGAGCTAGATATACTGTACACTAAAAGTTTTAGGATCAAAGTTGCTTTTAACAAAGTGACCCTCATTCCGAGTTGATCGCTCGCTAGCTGCTTTTAGCAGCATTGTACATGCTAGGCTGCCGCCCTCTGGGAGTGTATCTTAGCTTAGCAGAATAGTGAACGAAAGATTAGCAAAACTGCTACTAAATAATTTGCTGCAGTTTCTGAGCAGCTCCAGACCTACTCCTAGACTGCGATCACCTCAGTCCGTTTAGTTCTTGGTTTGACGTCACAAACACGCCCTGCGTTCGGCCAGCCACTCCCCCGTTTCTCCAGCCACTCCTGCGATCTTACCAGGCACACCTGCGTTTTTTAGCACACTCCCTGAAAACGGCCAGTTTTCGCCCAGAAACACCCACTTCCTGTCAATCACACTACGATCACTCGAGCGATGAAAAAATGTCGCTCGAGCTTGTGTAAATCTACAAATTTTTGTGTGAAAGTACTTAGCGAATGCACACTGCGTACCATGCGCATGCGCATTTTTGCCGTTTTTTTTACTTAATCGCTGCACTGCGAAAATCGGCAGCGAGCGATCAACTCGGAATGACCACCATCCTCCTGCATTGTTTGCACCCAGTGCCAATTATTGCGGTACGGGGCGGTTCTGCTTACAGGTAAGAAATTGTCAGCCGGTACACAGTACCGCTGGCCCGACCACCATGCTTGCAGCCACTGCTGTGTGAGGGGAGGAGAGCGCAGCGTGCGCCTCTCCTGCCCCTCAATGCTCAGTGAAGTCTGGTTTCTGGCTGCGGTGTGAATCTCAAATGAGGCGCTAGTTCACTAGCCAATTTGAGCTTGTGGACCGGCAGCCACGGCTCCTGATTGGCTGCCAGTCCACGAGCTCTGATTGGCTAAAAAACTGGTGCCTCATTTGAGATACAAGCCGATGGAGACCAGACTTCACTGAGCACTGCATTCTCCTCCCCTTACACAGCAGTGGAAGCAACAACAGCAGCGGTGAGCAGCACGGTGGGGGGTGGGGGGTTATGTACTGTGGGGTCATTTGTGTATCTGGCACTGTGGGGGCTTTTGTGTATGTGGCACTGTGGGGGCATATGTGTATCTGGCACTGTGGGGGCATATCTGGCACTGTGGGTTCATTTGTGTATCTGGCACTGTGGTTTTTTTTGTATATCTGGCACTGTGGGGGCATTTGTGTATCTGACACTGTGGGGGCATTTGTGTATGTGGCACTGTGGGGAATATCTGGCAATGTGGGGCCATTTCTGTATCTGGCACTGTGGGAGCATATGTGTATCGGGCACTGTGGGGGCATATGTGTATCTGACACTATTGGGGTCATATGTGTATCACGCCACCATTTTGATTGGCCAACGGTGCGCGCACACAGTACCACTAAGATTTTTTTTTACTTGCACCACTGTTTGTTCCCCACATAAGTGCAAGGAGCTGCATTTTGGTGTTGCTCACTGTACCCAGGCCAGCCATCATGTAGCCCATTAACTGTGGCCACAAACTTTGTTCATGCACCCCAATTATCTTAAACCTGTGTCAGCTGCCCTTTAGTAATTTATCAGCCAGTGTCAGGTGACTAGTGTACCTTTTAAAAGCCATGCAGTTCATGGCAGGTACACCTTACACCAAGTGGGCATATTTGCAGTTATATTATGTGATACAGTTGCCAGGTTTTAATTTTTATGATTTTGTGATAGTGTAGGACCTGCATGAAGGTGGGGTACCTTGGCGAGCGGTATGCAGGCTTCCGTGCATTGGCCAATTCACTAACTAAACCCCCATCATTTATTCATTTATTCATTGATGTTGTGAGGATAAGTGAGCTCATTTTGGTGAGTGCTGAACTTTTTGTTTCTATATATATATATATATATATATATATATATATATATACTCCCAAATGAAGACAGCGGCACTCGAGGATTTTAATAAGTAGACAAAAGTGTGTAATCAAAGCATACAGACAGCCAACGTTTCGGGGCTCACATGCCCCTTTGTCAAGGTGTGTAACACACTTGTTACACACCTTGACAAAGGGGCATGTGAGCCCCAAAACGTTGGCTGTCTGTATGCTTTGATTACACACTTTTGTCTACTTAAAATCCTCGAGTGCCGCTGTCTTCATTTGGGAGTATGCAAATTTTTCTCAGAAGGCACCGGGGTAACAGAAGCAAGCCAGGAAGAGTGCCGGTCCAATCTACAGCATATATATATATATATATATATATATACACACACCCACACACTGTATATTCATTTTATTTCTTTATTTATTTAGTTATTTTGGGTGGAGGCCCTACCTATTTTGCCAGTCCCGGGCCCCATCATTTCTGATGGCAGCCCTGACTGTACCAGTAGGGGCCTATTCAGCAGCTGTGCTGCGAGTTAACCCCTCCCTGTAGTTTATGGCAGACAGCCAGCCTGTACAGAATAATTGTGCCAGTACCTCACACTACACTGATACTAACATATATGGCACTTCTAATGGAAACCGTTCCTGAATTATTTGACATTTGATAGAGCAACGTAAGGGCCTTCCCGTAAAAAACAAAAAACAAAAAACTGCACGATTAATAATATTTAGGGGGGTATTCAATTGTTTGAAAAGTCAGTTGAGTGTTTTTTCCTATCTAATAGAAAGGGAAAAAACAGAAACACAACCGACTTTTCAAACAATTGAATTCCCCCATTAAAGTCTACAGTAATATTGCAGAATTCACTAGAATCCAGATGTGGATAGATGTTGCCATAATAGTTAAAACAAACATAAGCAAGGACACATTTAGTAAGGACTGGATTCCCATATTGTATCAGATGGCATAGCGGACAAAACAAAGCTCATCAAACATCATGACCTGGAAGGGATATGGTCATTAGGTCGACACAGCTTAGGTCAACAGTCATTAGGTTGACCACTGAAGGGCGACATGCATTAAGTTGACATGGTCATTAGGTCGACATGTACTAGGTCGACAGATCAAAAGGTCGACATGAGTTTTTCAACATTTTTTTCATTGGATTTTTTCATACTGAACGATCCAGGTGGACTATGATCGGAACGGTAACCTGTGCCGGGCGAAGCGAGGCACCTTGCCCAAGCATGGGAAGCAAAGCGAGCCATGCGAGGGGACATGGGGCACTAATTGGGGTTTCCTGTTACTTTACAAGAAAACGACACCAAAAAAAGTCGACCTTTTGACCTATCGACCTAGTACACGTCGACCTGATGACCATGTCGACATATATGTCCCTGTCGACATAATGCATGTCGACCTTCCATGGTTGACCTAATGACTGTCGACCTAAGTTGTATCTACCCAACGACCCATACCCACCTGGAAATATTTAACGTTTTATTGAAGAAAAGCATAGTTATGTACAAAGTTTTTGGGGGTAACGACCCCATTATCTGGTACCAAAATAGAGGCTGATACCCAGGGGCGTAGCCACTACTTTGCGGGCCCCATAGCAACATTTTGAAGGGGCTCCTGTCCCAATGCTTCTAGGGAGAAACTTCTCTGTAGCAGTTGTTAATTTTATGCCCTATAATAGTGCCCTAGTTCATTTTCTGAACCACAGTAGAGCCTTATTTAATGTTATGCCCCCACAATAGTGCCCTAGTTTCTTTTATGAATCGTAATAGTTATTAAGTTCACCCTATGTTACACTTAGAGCTCATAGGCGTGCGCAGCTTATTTTATTAGGGGGTGCACCGCAGGAGGGGTGTGTCTAACACCGCCTTGTGGGCATGTCTATCACTGCCCAGAGACATGTTTAGCACTATTTTACATTCTCTCAGTAAAATCACATGGCTTAATCTAATTTTTCCCTAGTTAGTTCTTAATAATAACGTAGATATAATACAGCGGCCGGTACTTACTGTCTGCTACGGCATAACCCTGAGTCCTAGCTGCACCCTATCGCTGCTTACACTTCCCCAACCTATCCCTGACCCAGTGACGGAACTAGAGAGTGGTGGGCCTAGGTGCATATGCATTCCCTCCCCTCCCCTTGCACCCCCAAGCACCTACACCCTAATTTTGAGTGAGACATTCTGAAAAGTATGGGAGATGTAGGGAGCTGAACATTTGAGTTTTAATGTAACACAAGTACAGTTTAAAATATACACATGCCATCAGAGCCACATCTGCCTCTTTCTATGCCATCACACTCTTCCTCCGCAGGACACCAGCATTTGTCATACATGTCCCCATGCTCACAAGCTACTGACAGTAGTGCCCCTTACTCCCATTACGCCACACAGTACGATCCAAATACACATTATGCCACAGAGTATGATCCAAATTCACATTATACCACACAGTATGATCCAAATACACATTATGCCACAGAGTATGATCCAAATTCACATTATACCACACAGTATGATCCAAATACACATTATGCCACAGAGTATGATCCAAATTCACATTATGCCACAGAGTATGATCCAAATTCACATTATGCCACAGAGTATGAGACGAAATTCATATTATGACACATGGTATGAGCCAAAATTCACATTATGCCACACGATATGAGTCGAAATTCATATTATGCTACACGGTATAAGCCAAATTCACATTATGCCCAGAGCCAGCCCTAATCAATTTGATGCCCTAGGCAGATTTTGGCTGGTGCCCCTAGCACCGCCACTACAGATGTAGCCAGCCCCATCTTTGCCGCAGTGCGTAACCACGGGCATACGCATCGCGGCAAGCTGCACTGAACGCTGTGTTGCAAATAGTTGCAGCCAGCATTTGCTCCATAGAAGCCTATGGCATGTGCATGAATATACACGCGTGCATCATAGACTAAGGCACACTAGTCACGCCATCCATGCCGCAATGATGGATGAGCATGGCAACATCTGTAGTTCCGCCTCTGACCCAGCATAGCACCCATCATCCAGCACGACCATGAAGCCTTACCCCGCTGGAGTAGACAGTGGTAGAAGTAAATGACTGCAGGTCAGGTGGCACCTCGACCACCGAGAGAGAAAGGGGGAGATAGAGAGATTCCCCCCAGAAGACGGGGGGGGGGGGGAGATAGGCAGAGAAAAGGAGGCAGAAAGAGAGGGGGTAAGATGTGGAGAAGGAAAGAGACAGAGGGGCCCATTTATCAAAAAATATTTGTGGCTATGTCCCCGAAAAACACGCGCTTTTAGAAATTAGCCGCAAATATAAGGTTTCCCTGGTATGTATAAAGAAGGGATTGCAGCAGGTATCGGAGATACCTGCTGTGATCCCTCCATTTCTGCCCGCAACCGCATCAACCATAGGTTTCTATGGGGGATGCAATGCTGCACAATGTATCCTGATGTTGTTCCCCGCAGCTACTGCAATATTTGACTGCAATAGCCCATTGTATCCTATGGGCTACAGATCAGGGGAAAGTAGATCCGGCTGGGTTCCCCGAGAACCTTCCGCCAGAAATGCCTCAGTGCATCGCATATTGCAATAGGATCCTGGGTGGTAAAATCCCACCCAGATCACATTCAATATGTAATCCATGACAAATGGGCCCCATAGAGAGAGAGAGTAAGGGGGAGAGAGAGGAGAGAGACATATAGAGGGGGGGGGGTGGAGGGAGAGAGAGGGAAAGGTAGAGAGGGAGAAGGAGGAAAAGATAGGGCGAGAGGGGGACGAGAGATGGGGAGGGAAAGATAGGGAGAGAGAGAGAGAGAAAGGTTTCATGAAAATGGAAATATAGTAAAAATACACTGATACTTACCACACTGTGTCAGTTTCCGCATGCATGCTGCGGTTCTAGTCACACCTGTTCCAGCCAGGAATAGTGTTCCTACTGCTCCTCATGGATCATGGGGGTCATTCCGACCCGTTCGCACGCTGCACTTTTTCGCAGCCGTGCTAACGGTTCAGAACTGCACGCGTCGCTGCCTGGCGACGGCCGTCGCCGGGCAGCGATGAGAAAAATGAAGAAAGCGTTCACAGCGGCGAACGCAAGAAGATTGACAGGAAGAGGCCGGCTGGAGGCGTCCACTGACCGTTTTCAGGGAGTGTCCGTCCAAACGCAGGCGTGCCCAACCGTTTCCAGGGAGGGATCCTGACGTCAGCTCCGTCCTGGATGATCGCAGCGGGTGTGTAAGTCCAGAGCTGTGAAGAGACGGCAAAAACTTTTGTTTGTGCAGCTCACTGCACAAGCGTTTGCAGCCCTGCACAGCGATTCCAACCCCCCCCCCCCCCCCCCATAGGCGGCGACTACCTGATCGCATCAGTGCAAAAAGTAGCCTGTTGCATTCAGGTCGGAATGACCCCCCATGTACGCTATAGCAGAGATAAACAGGGGGTGGGGTCAGAACCTCAGGGCCCCTCAGAACCTTGGGGCCGGGCACGGGTGTACTCTTTGCCCCATGTTGCCGAGTCTGCTGACACACACACCTACACACACACCTCTTACCGGGCTTCATGGGATGGCTGCTGACAAAGATCCACCTGCACCAGCAAGAGAAGGCAGGGCTGCAAGTGCACATACTGTAGATCGCCGGGCCCAGGGAACGTTGGGGGTGTGGCCTAATCGCGGCCCCTCCGTGGCCACGCCCACTTTTAGAAAACTCCATCCAAATCAGCAGGAACTGCCCGGCCGGGAGAGGAGGAGCATGGAACCTCAGCGCAGAAACTCACAGCTGAGATAAGCTGAGCTGGCCCTATGCTGGCCAATGGCTCAGTATGCTGTATATCCTCTTGCCCTGCCTGCTGCCGCCACAGCAGAGGGGGGAAGTCACACAGCCACTCCACTGTGCTGCAGCTGGCGTGGCGTGTGCGTGTGCCGCACATTAGGGGGTGCCTGTGCGCACCAGGCACCCCCCGTGCGCACGCCTATGTTAGAGCTGCCAGTACACATTATGCCGCACAGTACCCCCAATACTAGAGATGTGCGGTGGGCACTTTTGTTTTGGTTTTGGTTCTGATTCCATGCTCGTGTTTTGGATCTGCATTGGTTTTGCCAAAACCACCATTTCATGTCTTGGTTTTGGATCTGGATGATTTTTGAAAAAAACATAAAAACAGCTAAAATCACAGAATTTCGTGGTAATTTTGATCCTACGGTATTATTAACCTCAATAACATTCATTTCCACTCATTTCAAGTCTATTCTGAACACCTCACAATATAGTTTTTAGGACAAAAGGTTGCACTGAGGTGTGCTGTATGACTAAGCTAAGCGACACAAGTGAGGGGCACAAACACCTGGCCCATCTAGGAGTGGCACTGCAGTTGCAGACAGGATGGCAGATTTAAAAAATAGGCCCCAAACAGCACATGATGCAAAGAAGAAAAAGAGGTGCAATGAGGTTGCTGTATGACTAAGCTAAGCGACACAAGTGTGCAGCACAAACACCTGGCACATCTAGGAGTGGCACCGCAGTTGCAGACAGAATGGCACTTAAAAAAAACTAGTCCCCAAACAGCACATCATGCAAAGAAGTTAAAGAGGTGCAATGAGGTAGCTGTATGACTAAGCTAAGCAACACAAGTGTGCGGAACAAACACCTGGCCCATCTAGGGTTGGCACTGCAGTCCCACTGCATTAATTGTGGGTACCGGACGCACGTCTAACGCTAAAATAGCTGTCAAGGCCTCAGTTATCCCTTTACAACAGGATGACTGCAGTCATATTTCATCTTCCTAGCAAAGGACTGTTGGACAGTCATTTGCTTAGTTGAAGTAGTACAAGTGGTCTTCTGACTTCCCCTCTGGGATGACGATTGACTCCCAGCAGCAACAACAGCAGCGGCAGCAGCAGCAGTAGGAGCAAGTGGTTCTTGATCTTTCCCTATTTTATCCTCCAAATTTTTGTTCTCCATTATTTTTCTGGAGTTATATGACAAAATGCAGCAAAGGAGAGCGTACCTCTACACCACACAGGGCAATCCCTGTAAAAATTATTTGGATTAAATATTAATAATCCCTTTATTTGGAGTAAATAATATACAGCACAGGACAGCACCACTGAACTTATATGACAGCACCACTGGACTGGACTAATACGGCAGTACCACTGGACATATAGGGCAATATCACTGGATTTATAAGGCAGTATCACTGGACTGGATTTATACACCAGCACAACTGGATTTATTCGGCAGTACCATTGGACATATACGGCAGTATCACTGGAATTATATGGCAGTACCACTGGACATATACGGCAGTATCATTGGAATTATACGGCAGTATCACTGGATTTATATGGCAGTACCACTGGACTGGATATATACAGCAGTATCACTGGATTTATATGCCAGTACCACTGGAATTATATGGCAGTACCACTGGAATTATATGGTAGTATCACTGGACTTATGCGTCAATACCTCTGGATTTATATGCAGTACCACTGGACTGGATTTATACAGCAGTATCACTGGATTTATATACCAGTACCACTGGAATTATATGGCAGTACCACTGGAATTATATGGTAGTATCATTGGACTTATGCGTCAGTACCTCTGGATTTATATGGCAGTACCACTGGACTGTATTTATACACCAGTACCACTGGATTTATACAGCAGTACCACTATACAAATACGGCAGTACCACTGGACTTGTACGGCAGTATCACTGGACTGGATTTATACACCAGTACCACTGGATTTATACAGCAGTACCACTGAACATATGCTGCAGTATCACTGGATTTATACGGCAGTACCACTGGACATATACGGCAGTATCACTGGAATTATGCGGCAGAATCACTGGACTTATAGGCAGTACCACTGTAGTGGCGTTATATGGCAGTACCACTGGATTAATATGTCAGTACCACTGGAATTATATGGCCATACCACTGGAATTATAGTTACGGCAGTACGACTGGACTTATATGGCAGTACCACTGGATTTATACGCCAGTACCACTGGACTGGATTTATACGAGGCTTATCTTCCTCGCTAGACGTTCATTGTCTGCAGATCCACTCTGTTAGTCCCTCCATTGGTTACCTGTACTCTACCGCATTCATTATAAAATACTTTTACTCACACATAAGGCCATGACCCAAACTACACCAACGTACATCACTTTGCTTATCTCAAAATATCTCCCAACCCGACCTGTTCGCTCTTCACAAGACCTGCGTCTCTCATCCACACTCATTACTCGCTCCCACTCACGATTGCAGGACTTTCATTGGGCTGCACCCACTCTGTGGAATGCCCTACCACGCACAATAAGACTCTCCTCTAGTCTCCAAACCTTCAAGCGTTCCCTGAAAACTCACCTCTTTAGGCAAGCATATCAAATTCCAGAACCGCCCACATAACTTTCATAAACCTTCTTATCAAATTGCATCCACTCTGTACAGTTTACACATATCCTCACATGTCTTCTCATTCTTCACTTTCCCTTCCTCTCAAACCCGGTTCATCATTGCTGTATGACCATATCATACAGCCCTCCAAGAACCTTTGCAATCTGGCGAACAACTATGCAATAGATAGCACCTTTCTTTGTGTACACATGCCTATTTCCCTATAGATTGTAAGCTTGCGAGCAGGGCCTTCCTGCCTCTATGACTGTTTGTTATCACCCAGTTTGTTATTGTTATTTGAAATTGTAAAGTGCAACGGAATTTGCTGCGCTATATAAGAAACTGTTACCAAATAAAAAACAAATAAATAAATACGCCAGTACCACTGGACATATACGGCAGTACCACTGGACATATACGGCAGTACCACTGGACGTATACGGCAGTATCACTGGACTGGATTTATACGCCAGTGCCACTGGAAATATACGGCAGTATCATTGGATTTATATGGAAGTACCACTGGACATATACAGCACTATCACTGGACTGGATTCATACGGCATTACCACTGGACATATGCGGTAGTATCACTGGACTGGATTATTATGGCATTACCACTGGACATATCCGACAGTATCACTGGATTTATACGGCAGTACCACTGGACTGGATTTATATGCCAGTACCACTGGATTTATCTGGCAGTACCACTGGACATATATGTCAGTATCACTGGATTTATACAGCAGTATCGCTGGACATATACGGCAGTACCACTGGACATATACGGCAGTATCACTGGATTTATAAGGCAGTACCACTGGACATATACAGCAGTATCACTGGAATTATATGGCAGTACCACTGGACATATACGGCAGTATCACTGGATTTATACAGCAGTATCGCTGGACATATACGGCAGTATCACTGGACATATATGGCAGTACCACTGAACATATACGGCAGTATCACTGGATTTATACGGCAGTACCGCTGGACATATACGGCAGTATCACTGGACATATATGACAGTACCACTGGACATATATGGCAGTATCACTGGACTTATACGGCAGTACCACTGGACTTATACTGCAGCACAGGGACACCACCACTGGACTGATGTAGGACAACACAGCACCACTGGAATGGACATATACAGCTACACTGGACATATGGCAGCAGAGGATACCACCACTGTGACTGGACTGATGCAGCATAAAACACTACACTGGACTGAGCAGCACAATACAGCCCTGGAATCACCACCCCACTTTCCCTCTACAGTCATTGAGGACTGAGACACGTCCTCTCGCTACACTCTCCAATGCCAGAGTGAAAATGGAGGTGATGCGCAGCTCCTTATATGGAATCCAAACCCTGAGAGAATCCGACAGCGGGATGATGACGTTTTGCCTTATTCTGGTTTCCGAGTCAGGCGGGAAAACCCGGGCTCGGGTAGTGAAGTCCGGTAGGGTTCGGTTCTCAGGGAACCGAACCCGCTCATCTCTGCTCATTACAGTGCCCTAGTTCATATTATATAATATATAAAATGCCCTCCAGTTCTTTTTATACCTCACTACAATGAGCAGGTACAGAGGCATACCTAGCTATATTGCAGGCCCCAAGGAAAAAGTTTGAAAGGACCCCTGCATACCACCCAATGGCGAAAAATTTATATAACACATGTAACTATGACAGGGAAGGTGGGCCCCTCTCGGCTCTGGGCTCCATAGTAGCTGCACTGCCTGCACCCATGGTAGCTATGCCAACTATGTAAACATTCTTTCTTGTAGACAACAGTAATGTATATGCCTGTTTTATGCAAGGCAAATGTCGCATACATTTAGTTATAACCTACTTGTGTCCATGTTTTAACCATTTCTTTTAATTGTCAGTAGGCGTAAATAACTCAGCTAAACGTTCTCCAGTACATGATAAACAACCCCCGTTCTCATGAGCAAAAAATAGAATTTTGCCTAAAAACGCAAACAATAGCATAACATTAATTTATATATAATACGGCTTTCTCTGGCACATATGCACACCTCTCAACCATCCCAATTTTAGCGGGATAGACCCTCTTTTTGGTAACTTTCCCACTTTTCCTACCAAGGGCCACATGAGGGTGGGGGCATTCTGTAACATGCTGCTCTACATAGTAGAGTAGTGGTGAGTGGATGACTCACACATGCACTTGACATCTACACTGTGCCAGAAGAGACTCAGTGATGCCCAGAAGCTTCTGGAGCACTGTGCGAGCCCCACCATGAAAAGAAATAGGGACATGACACACAGTCATGCCCCCAAAATGTCATATACCAGGGGCAGCGGCCCTGCAGGCCTGGGGTGGGCTTGAAACATTTTGGGAGGTATGCAGATGTGTATTTGTCCCAGTCTGCATTTTGAAATTGTGTTAACATGCCTCACTTCAGTTAGCCTATATTATAATTATACTGTAACATTTTGTTCCACCAGGTGCAATCAAGCATAAAGAAAAATCACACACATCTGCATGGGAGCTACAGTATATAGGTTATATACAGGCAAGAAGCAATTATATATAAGATTACCTATGCTAACTGATGATGACATTTGGAATTATTGATCCGTATTATAATATTTACACTAACATTTTAGTTAGTTTATTATCATTCATTATCTGTAATTGTGTAAACATGCAACTTTTAGGAGAAGTATCAATGATCCAAGATTAGCTCAATTTGTGCATACAGTATGTCATTCCATGGCTTACCTTTAATTATTATTATTATTATTATTATTATTATTATTATTATTAAATTTTATTTAGTGATGTGCACCGGACATTTTTCGGGTTTTGTGTTTTGGTTTTGGATTCGGTTCCGCGGCCGTGTTTTGGATTCGGACGCGTTTTGGCAAAACCTCACCGAAATTCTTTTGTCGGATTCGGGTGTGTTTTGGATTCGGATGTTTTTTTCAAAAAACCCTAAAAAACATCTTAAATCATAGAATTTGGGGGTCATTTTGATCCCATAGTATTATTAACCTCAATTACCATAATTTCCACTCATTTACAGTCTATTCTGAACACCTCACACCTCACAATATTATTTTTAGTCCTACAATTTGCACAGAGGTCGCTGGATGGCTAAGCTAAGCGACACAAGTGGCCGACACAAACACCTGGCCCATCTAGGAGTGGCACTGCAGTGTCAGGCAGGATGGCACTTCAAAAAAATTGTCCCCAAACAGCACATGATGCAAAGAAAAAAAGAGGCGCACCAAGGTCGCTGTGTGACTAAGCTAAGCGACACAAGTGGCCGACACAAACACCTGGCCCATCTAGGAGTGGCACTGCAGTGTCAAGACAGGATGGCACTTCAAAAAAATTGTCCCCAAACAGCACATGATGCAAAGAAAAAAAGAGGCGCACCAAGGTCGCTGTGTGACTAAGCTAAGCGACACAAGTGGCCGACACAAACACCTGGCCCATCTAGGAGTGGCACTGCAGTGTCAAGACAGGATGGCACTTCAAAAAAATTGTCCCCAAACAGCACATGATGCAAAGAAAAAAAGAGGCGCACCAAGGTCGCTGTGTGACTAAGCTAAGCGACACAAGTGGCCGACACAAACACCTGGCCCATCTAGGAGTGGCACTGCAGTGTCAAGACAGGATGGCACTTCAAAAAAATTGTCCCCAAACAGCACATGATGCAAAGAAAAAAAGAGGCGCACCAAGGTCGCTGTGTGACTAAGCTAAGCGACACAAGTGGCCGACACAAACACCTGGCCCATCTAGGAGTGGCACTGCAGTGTCAAGACAGTATGGCACTTCAAAAAAATTGTCCCCAAACAGCACATGATGCAAAGAAAAAAAGAGGCGCACCACAGGTATAGAATGTAGATGGATAGTATACTTAATGACGACACAGAGGTAGGTACAGCAGTGGCCTTCCGTATCATACTGCTATATATAGTATACTGGTGGTCACTGTGTCAGCAAACTGCAAAACTAAAATGCACCACAGGTATAGAATGTAGATGGATAGTATACTTAATGACGACACAGAGGTAGGCACAGCAGTGGCCTTCCGTATCGTACTGCTATATATAGTATACTGGTGGTCACTGTGTCAGCAAACTGCAAAACTAAAATGCACCACAGGTATAGAATGTAGATGGATAGTATACTTAATGACGACACAGAGGTAGGCACAGCAGTGGCCTTCCGTATCGTACTGCTATATATAGTATACTGGTGGTCGCTGTGTCAGCAAACTGCAAAACTAAAATGCACCACAGGTATAGAATGTAGATGGATAGTATACTTAATGACGACACAGAGGTAGGCACAGCAGTGGCCTTCTGTATCGTACTGCTATATATAGTATACTGGTGGTCACTGTGTCAGCAAACTGCAAAACTAAAATGCACCACAGGTATAGAATGTAGATGGATAGTATACTTAATGACGGCACAGAGGTAGGCACAGCAGTGGCCTTCCGTATTGTACTGCTATATATAGTATACTGGTGGTCACTGTGTCCGCAAACTGCAAAACTAAAATGCACCACAGGTATAGAATATAGATGTATAGTATACTTAATGACGACACAGAGGTAGGCACAGCAGTGGCCTTCCGTATCGTACTGCTATATATAGTATACTGGTGGTCACTGTGTCAGCAAACTGCAAAACTAAAATGCACCACAGGTATAGAATGTAGATGGATAGTATACTTAATGACGACACAGAGGTAGGCACAGCAGTGGCCTTCCGTATCGTACTGCTATATATAGTATACTTGTGGTCACTGTGTCAGCAAACTGCAAAACTAAAATGCACCACAGGTATAGAATGTAGATGGATAGTATACTTAATGACGACACAGAGGTAGGCACAGCAGTGGCATTCAATATCGTACTGCTATATATAGTATACTGGTGGTCACTGTGTCCGCAAACTGCAAAACTAAAATGCACCACAGGTATAGAATGTAGATGGATAGTATACTTAATGACGACACAGAGGTAGGCACAGCAGTGGCCTTCCGTATTGTACTGCTATATATAGTATACTGGTGGTCACTGTGTCAGCAAACTGCAAAACTAAAATGCACCACAGGTATAGAATATAGATGTATAGTAAACTTAATGACGACACAGAGGTAGGCACAGCAGTGGCCTTCCGTATCTTACTGCTATATATAGTATACTGGTGGTCACTGTGTCAGCAAACTGCAAAACTAAAATGCACCACAGGTATAGAATGTAGATGGATAGTATACTTAATGACGACACAGAGGTAGGCACAGCAGTGGCCTTCCGTATCATACTGCTATATAAAGTATACTGGTGGTCACTGTCAGCAAAACTCTGCACTGTACTCCTGCTATATAATACAGCTGCTCCCCAGTCCCCACAATTAAGCAGTGTGAGCACAGATATATTATGCAGCACACTGAGCACAGATATGGAGCGTTTTTTTCAGGCAGAGAACGGATAAAACTGGTGGTCACTGATCAGCAAAACTCTGCACTGTACTCCTCCTAACAGCTGCTCCCCAGTCCTCCCCACAATTAAGCAATAAAGCAATCAAGTTCAACAATAAACGGAGAGGACGCCAGCCACGTCCTCTCCCTATCATCTCCAATGCACGAGTGAAAATGGCGGCACGCGCGGCTGCTTATATAGAATCCGAATCTCGCGAGAATCCGACAGCGGGATGATGACGTTCGGGCGCGCTCGGGTTAGCCGAGCAAGGCGGGAAGGTTCGAACCTGCCTCGGACCCGTGTAAAATGGCTGAAGTTCGGGGGGGGGTCGGTTTCCACAAGGGGTGCCACAAGTGTTTTGCAGCGCCGTACATACAACAGACATTAGAACAATATGTCAGAAGCTGGCGGCAGTTTTCCTCAGGAGTCAGGGTCCCGAGTCTGCCTGTCTTCCACTAGCTCTTCCTTGAACCTCGAGCAATATGAGAAGGAATTACATCCGACCTCCTCAGTTCCTTCTTTCCACTGCAATCACTTCTCCGATGAACATCCAGTTTTCGGATACACATCATCAGCCCATTGTGACACAATACATGGTACACAGAACTTAAAACTTAATTACAGTAACAGAAAAACTAAAACAGCGCACAGCTAACTATTAGCAACACAATTCTCAGTACACACTACAGCCAAGATTAAAGGAAGCAAAGGAGTAGTCACCATACTACTGGGGGCAGGTATCCACTGGAAGAGATAAACAGGAATGAGTGAGAGTAGATGCAGGTATAGACATTCGCTATATAGGCTGCAATTGAAGTGTAAGAGAAGAGGGTTGCGGGAACAGGAGGAGAAGATGGCCCTGCTCCAAAGAGCTCACAATCTAGGGGGTGGGGGGAGACAGACAGGTGACATGAGGTGTGATCAAGCAGAAGGCAGCCTGATGGTAGGAAGTAAGCGAGGCATAGATGGCCAAGGCATGAGGCAGGAGGTTGGGAGAGTGGCCTCGAAACTAGGTTATGCTGAAGGGTACTTTTTGTTCAACAGGTGGGTTTTCAGTGCCCGTGAAGCTTTGCAAGGTTGCTGAGAGTCTAATAAAGTGTGGGAGCTCATTCCAGTGAAGGGGTGCAGCACAGGTAAAATTTGCACAAGGAATGCAGTGACCGAGGTAAAGGAGAGGTGATGGTCGTTGGCCTACTGGAGTGGGCGGGAGGGAGTATGTAAGGAGATGAAGTTTGAGATGTAGGGAGCAGTGGAGTTAGAGAGGGCCTTGTACGTGAGGGTGAGGAGTTTGAAGAGGATACTGTAGGGGAATGGGAGTCAGTGCAGGTTTTGTCAAAGAGGAGTGGCATATGTAGAGCAGCGGGAAAGGAAGATAAGTCGAGCTGCAGTTGGGATAAATCAGAGTGGAGCAAGGTGGGAGCATGGGAGGCCAGTGAGGAGAATGTTGTAATAGTCGAGCCATGAGATGACCAATGAGTGGATAATAAGTTTAGTCGCACTCTGGGAGAGGAACGGCCTGATCCGAGCGATGTTGCATAGTTTGAGCCAGAGACTGAACATGGGGGTTGAAGAAGAGGGAGGGGTCAAGTGATACTCAAGCAGCAGAGTTGGTGAACAGGGAGGATGATGGTGTTAGTAACAGTGACAGAGATATTAGGGAGGTTGGAGACCCTGGATGGGGGAAAGATGATGAGTTCGGTTTTGTCTATGTTGAGCTTCAGGGAGTTCTCAGACATCCAGGAGGAGATGGCGAAGAGGCAGCTGGATACCCTAGAGAGTACAGAGAGGAGGTCAGGAGAGGAGAGGTATAGTTGTGTATCATTGGCATAGAGTTGGTATTGAAAGCCGAGGAGCTTATGAGCGCACCCAGGGAAAAGAGAAGGGGGCCAGGATAGAGCCCTGTTGGACACCGATAGGGAGGATGGAAGGGGATGAGGTGGAGCCAGAGTCAGCCACTGTGGAAGGAGTGGTTGGTTAGTGAGGTAAGAGGTGAACCAGGCAAGGACAGTGCTGGAGAGGTCAACGGTCTGGAGGGTGTGGAGGAGGAGAGGATGATCTACAGTGTCAAAGGCATCAGAGAGGTCCAGGAGAATAAGCAGAGAGAAGTGACCCCTGGATTTGGCCTAAAGCAGGTCATTGATGACTTTGATAAGGGCAGGTTCAGTGGAGTGGAGTGGTGAAATCCAGATTGAAAAGGATCAAGGATGGAATTGTCAGAGAGGTAGCTGGTGAGACAGCTGAATACCAGCTTCTCAAGTAATTTGGAGGCAAATGGGAAAAAAGAGATGGGACAGTAGCTAGCAGGTGAGGCATGGCCAAGGTTGGGTTTTTTAAGAATAGGTGAGACAAGGACATGTTTGAATGGCGAGGGAAAGATGCCAGTAGAGAGTAATAGGTTGAAGAGATGAGCAAGGTGGGAGCAGGCAGTGGGGGAGAGGGAGCGGACGAGGCAGGAAGGTAGGGGATCCAGGGGGCATGTGGAGAGGGGAGAGGATAAGATGATGGAGTGGACTTCCTTATCTATGGTGGGATGGAAGGAACACAAGGTGGGATGACTGGAGGGTAGGGATGGTGGGGGCAGCAGGGCTGATGAGATGAGATGGGAGGATATTTAATGGCGGATAGCTTAAATTTTGGCGAAGAAGGAGGCAAAGTCAGCGGCAGTGAGGAAGGATGGGAGGGGAATGAAGGAATTATTTTACCAGTGAAACCTATGTATGTTTGATATGATTTACATCTTCTGACAATATTTATTTTTGCACATTTATCATAACTAAGAGGCAAATTGTATTCGAAATAAAAGTCTAGCGTAGCCAATATACATAATGATTTTTTAGTACAATAATAGATTTACTCCCCTAAGAAGAAAATACTATAAAATATTAGGGTGGTTTTTTTTCCACCAAAATATATTTGCAGTTTTATTTGAATTCTTGCAATTGCCAGCTTAACTTCTTATTGTTTTTATTTTATATAGTTTTTGTTAGTTTTTTTATATTATTTTTAATTTCCTTAGAGGCAGTGTCACATATTATTAGAACTTAGAATTAATATCTTGAGAACCCATATGTTTTGCATTATTGCTAATATTACAACTGTACTTCTCTGTCATCATAGACAACAAGCTTGTGTCATGCAGACATAATATTTTACTGATGCCACTAGTCCTGCTTCCGCACTAGAGTCTTATCTGACATAATATGTCATTGAGAAAATGACTAATTTGTGGCCTCAGTAGCACGATATTTTGAGTCCAGCTGGATGAGGTAATAGATGAGGAATGAGGAATGTCAGGCTTCCTGTTACTTAATGCTCAGGAACGTCTTTTAAGTGATAAATGTCGGAAGCATTGGAAACACAAGTATTGTCTTAAATTTCCGCTACAGATATATCATGCCCCCTTGTTTAACAATAACCCTTTCCAGATAGGATTTAACAAATTGGTGAATTTGTGATCATTTCTCACATTCCTGTTGTGTTTAACTTTCTTTATACTGATTAGATTTTTGTGTGTGCATTTGAGGTTTGCATAGACCTGAGTCTTAGGTGGGAGTAAAACAAAAAAAGCAAGTAACTGTGCACCTGGGCAAGCCATGCTGCAATACATGGAGTACAAATGCATTTATTGTTTTACATGCAGGCTGCTTTTGCATGTAGCCCACATATGCTGGACAATGTTATGTTCACACTGTAATTGAGATTTGAGGTTGAACATACCCACCCAAATATAAATCTCTCTGCTCATTTTACATCTGCTCCACTGCAGTGCAACATTGCCAAGGTGCACAGTTAAGTGCCCCAAACATATGAAATGGCTTTCCCTGATCCAATCCATTTTTCAAATTGTGATATTTTACATGCAACATTTCCTTGATTATCTGATGAACCACCGATTATCAGTGGTACCAAATCAGCGTATTTGATTGGTGATCAGTCAGGTATAACCGGGAAAATTCTGCATGCTAAAATTCACGATTTGCAAAACAGATTGATCAGGGAAAGCCAAGGTCCCTTAACTGTGCATCTTGCATGATAAAATTCCCTCTGATTTGCCAAACTTGATACATTTTTGGTCAGGATCAGCAAATCAGGGAAATTCAAAATGTTGAACGTCCATCATTCCCCGACCTAGGTGTCGGAGGATCAGGGAATTGTTAAAATCCATTGTAGATGTATGAAGACCTTTACTTGCTCTTTTTTTCCTTGTCCTCGTCTGTTTTTAAATTTCTGTTCTAAACTTCTTGGGAAACTCCAACAAAGGTAGGAACGTTTTTCTCTTTACAGTTTTGTTGAGACATGCACTTAATGAGCCATGATGTTTTGCACTTAGATGTGACCACGGGCAGATGGTGTCTACAACATGTGACCTGTCATCACTCATGTTTTAGAGATGTAATTGAAATAAAGAACATAGTGTATCATATTTTAAGTAAGTAGTTCTGGAGTGTTGACGCACTGGTTCCACTTCTTTTTTACCTAGAGTTTAAACTAATGGAATTTTAAAATATGCATGAGGCTTGCCATTACCCTATCAATATTAACATTATTTGGGCCTTATTAGCTGATATAAAAAAAAATGTAAGTCTGAATTTTAACAATGCATGCAACACAGCAAGAATAATGCCACTACAATTAATTAATGTGAAATGTTTGAGTGAAATAAAGGGGAAAAGACATTACCAGGGTTAAGACCATGCATATGTAATACACTGAAAAAATAATTTATTAATCTTGGCATAGAAACATTGTGGTCCATGTTTTATTGTTGGAATTGATAAAGTTATGTTCTCAACATATTAAAATATGAATACAATAATTCATAGGGTGTCACAAATATGCTGCAGTTTTCCACTCTATTCCAAAAGCTCTGGACATGGCCAAACCAACATACTTCCAATCTCTACTAAAGGTTTAAACCGAAATACGTTTTCCATCTCCCAACCCAACCAATCCAAACATTCCAACCATGGCTACCAACAGAAATTGCGGGGCCCAGGATTGACAAATAGGAAGCCCCTCCCCATCGGTTCCTCTTTGCGCCAGGACAGGGAGCGTGATGTGATTTTGTGACATCAGCGTCATGCTCCTGGCAGCAGCCAAGCAAAAATAGGAGGAGGTGTCACCGCCGAGCACTGTGACTTGCTTGCGAGCCAAGAGCAGCTCTTGACCAAGTAGCACCAAGGTTGAAAAGTCCCTTTGCTGTCTCTTTAAAAATACAATTTGTACAGTGTTTTTGTATGTAGTACATAACCTTACCTATATGATGGTTTCTCTGCAATGGGGAACCTCTGAAGAAATTGATCCTCCATTAGAAGAGGATGTTTTCAATCGGTATTCACTGTTCACATATGAGTTCACATCGTCTGGAAGACGCCTGTTTGTATAGGAATATAACCAAGGTCATACAACAAAAGTTGAACCAGACTTGTTACCTCCTGTCATGTGTCCCCTCCAACCTCCTGTGTATCTCCAGCCTCCTGTAACCTGATCTCTGTCACATCAGCCTCCAGTTACTACAGCCTCTTGCCTCTACCACTCCAGCCTCCTGCCCCCTGTCACTCCAGCCTACTGTCTTCCGAGTCTCCTGCCTCTTGTCACTTCACTATTCTACCCCGTAACTCCAGCATCCTGTCCCATCACTCTGGCTTCCTGCCCCATGTCTCTCCAGCTACTGTGATATGGCATACCAGCTACTAACTTCTTAATGGTACAATGTATCAGCCCATACCGCCTTACTTTCACCGCTGGTTGAAGGAGTTAGGACTCCTCTCTCTTCCCAGGCCACCCCTCTCTGCCCGGGCCTTGACTTAAGTTCTAGCAGCACCCACAATGGAGACCCTGCCTCTGACTACCATTAATGCTTCCTGCTTCAGTGATAAGATTGATAAGATTGGACATGAAATGGTGTCCTCTTTCCCAACCCTTTCCTTTTCTCTCTGGCACATTCTCTTTATTTGCTAAAGTATCTATTATCTTCTTCTCTTCCTGTCATACTATCTGCCCACTTGACCTTGCACCCCTGGATACCCCAGCATGGCGAGACCAGTGTTAAAGGGTGGATGCTGAAAGGCACCATCTGCAACAGCTTCTCCCGTACCCAAGGAAGGTTACCCAGTGTTCTATAAGGAAGGTAGCACACGTTGAAGTGAAGAAAGCAGTGACCACAATCCAGGCACCCCAGGAGGAACTGCACTACAACTTCCCTTTTGCTGAGATGGAAAATGAGGACTTAGTGAGAGAGTGCCAAGAACTGTCTGCCCAGTATTACACTGGAAAAGGCTGACCTTGACCAGGTGGATGCAAGGAAGCACTGTCTGCAACCTGTTCTCTTCTCCCTGGGGAAATATCGCAATGAAACACTCTGTGACTAGCCTGAGCTATGTTATAACTGCCCATTTACGGGCTTGCAGGATATAAAAACTATTGCAGAGTGCCAGCGAGACATTGAGGAAGAAGTCGCCATGGTCACCCTACCACCATTTGAGCAACAGAGCCTCCAAGGGAATCCTTCAGGTGAGCACCAACCAGTCCTGGCTACTGAGCCATTCACAGTGTTGTGTTTGGAGGAGGGGGAATTGGCTTTTGAGGGAGAAGACTTCTCTGCAGCCACATAGGGAATTATATGAGGAAACAGTGGTAGTGGCTTTTGCGGGGGAAGAGTTAAGAGACAAATTGTCGGATTTTGCTACTTCCCTGCAGCCAAAGTTCAATTTTCCTTTGGCAATAGGGCAGGAGCCCCAACATGTTACTGCCACTGGGCAGATTTTGGGCATGCAATCCGGGGAGGAGGGAGGAGAGCCCCACACTGTATCTGAGGCCATGGCAGAGCGCCAGCATCTGCCCGTCCTTATGCAACTGACAAATTTATGTTTGGGACACATGGATAAAATACCCACTCCTGAAGTGCCAGAGGCGAGGGATGTAATGCACCACCAGGGGGGGAAATGCTCTAAGCCAGCATCCCACTATTTGCTTGTTCTCAGGTGGGAGACCACGAAATGAGTGGGAGAGGTACAGGCATTTACAAATATGTTTTGGGCCCAGAGTTATTTGCTACAAGGGACATATAATTGGGAATCTGGTGAAGAACTGAGCAATTGTTGGTTGCTAATCATAATTCCACCAGACCCAAAGGGCCAGTCATTAGACTCTTCAGGAAACATGGCACTCAGTCCTTTTGACCCAGGTGGGGTTAAAGTGCCAGCTAGTTTGTACTGCCCAGACACAGGGCTTAAAAGTGGTGGAGGAACTTCTGAACTGCTAATCACCCTCTCACCAAACCTAAGGAAAGACTTACAGGATTGTCCCAACCTCACTTGAACATTGAGGACTTTACCTACACCTTGCCGGGACAGCGGGTCTAAAAAGTGGGAGAGGAATGTGAGGAAATGAGGTCTGTGACAATTAATATAGCTATGCCTCATTTCCTGGTTCAAATATGTACTTTTTATACCCATATCCATATACATCTAAATCGTCTGTTTGTTCATTCTCCAATACCATGTCCATTGCTGCTCACCCAAAACTGTATTTAAATCAACCTTAATATTGTTAATATATGCAATTGTGTTATGTTATCTGTTAACCTTTAGATAATGTATTTAATAGAGATGAGCGGGTTCGGTTCCTCGGGATCCGAACCCCCCCCGAACTTCACCTATTTTACATGGTTCCAAGGCAGCCTCGGATCTTCCCGCCTTGCTCAGTTAACACGAATGCGCCCGAACGTCATCATCCCGCTGTCGTATTCTCGCGAGATTCGTATTGCATATAAAGAGCCGCACGTCGCCGCCATTTTCACTTGTGCATTGGCGATGATAGCGAGAGGACGTGGCTGCGTTCTCTCAGTTTCTGTGTTCAGTGTGCTGTAAATATCTGTGCTCAGTGTGCTGCAAATATCTGTGCTCAGTGTGCTGCAAATATCTACGTTCTCTGCCTGAAAACGCTCCATATCTGTGCTGCTTTGTAGTTGTGCGCAGTATATAGTAGGAGGACAGTGCAGAATTTTGCTGACCACCAGTATATATATATAGCAATATGGTACAGTAGTCCATTGCTCTACCTCTGTGTCGTCAATATACTATCCATATCTGTGCTGCCTTGTAGTTGTGCGCAGTATACAGTAGGAGGACAGTGCAGAATTTTGCTGACCACCAGTATATATATATATATATATAGCAGTACGGTACAGTAGTCCATTGCTCTACCTCTGTGTCGTCAAGTATACTATCCATATCTGTGCTGCATTGTAGTTGTGCGCAGTATATAGTAGGAGGACAGTGCAGAATTTTGCTGACCACCAATATATATATATATATATATATATATATATATAGCAGTACGGTACAGTAGTCAATTGCTCTACCTCTGTGTCGTCAAGTATACTATCCATATCTGTGCTGCATTGTAGTTGTGCGCAGTATATAGTAGGAGGACAGTGCAGAATTTTGCTGACCACCAATATATATATATATATATATATATATATATATATAGCAGTACGGTACAGTAGTCAATTGCTCTACCTCTGTGTCGTCAAGTATGCTATCCATATTTGTGCTGCATTGTAGTTGTGCGCCGTATATAGTAGGAGGACAGTGCAGAATTTTGCTGACCACCAGTATATATATAGCAGTACGGTACAGTAGTCCATTGCTCTACCTCTGTGTCATCAAGTATACTAGCCATATCTGTGCTGCATTGTAGTTGTGCGCAGTATATAGTAGGAGGACAGTGCAGAATTTTGCTGACCACCAGTATATATATAGCAGTACGGTACAGTAGTCCATTGCTCTACCTCTGTGTCATCAAGTATACTATCCATATCTGTGCTGCATTGTAGATGTGCGCAGTATATAGTAGGAGGACAGTGCAGAATTTTGCTGACCACCAGTATATATATATATAGCAGTACGGTACAGTAGTCCATTGCTCTACCTCTGTGTCGTCAAGTATACTATCCATATCTGTGCTGCATTGTAGTTGTGCGCAGTATATAGTAGGAGAACAGTGCAGAATTTTGCTGATCACCAGTATATATAAATAGCAGTACGGTACAGTAGTATATTGCTCTACCTCTGTGTCGTCAAGTATACTATCCAAATCTGTGCTGCATTGTAGTTGTGTGCAGTATATAGTAGGAGGAAAGTGCAGAATTTTGCTGACCACCAGTATATATATATAGCAGTACGGTAAAGTAGTCCATTGCTCTACCTCTGTGTCATCAAGTATGCTATCCATATCTGTGCTGCATTGTAGTTGTGCGCAGTATATAGTAGGAGGACAGTGCAGAATTTTGCTGACCACCAGTATATATATATATATATATATAGCAGTATGGTACAGTAGGCCATTGCTATTGATATATTACTGGCATATAATTCCACACATTAAAAGATGGAGAACAAAAATGTGGAGGGTAAAATAGGGAAAGATCAAGATCCACTTCCACCTCGTGCTGAAGCTGCTGCCACTAGTCATGGCCGAGACGATGAAATGCCATCAACGTCGTCTGCCAAGGCCGATGCCCAATGTCATAGTAGAGAGCATGTAAAATCCAAAAAACAAAAGTTCTTTAAAATAACCCAAAAATCAAAATGAAAAGCGTCTGATGAGAAGCGTAAACTTGCCAATATGCCATTTACGACACGGAGTGGCAAGGAACGGCTGAGGCCCTGTCCTATGTTCATGGCTAGTGGTTCAGCTTCACATAAGGATGGAAGCACTCATCCTCCCGCTAGAAAAATGAAAAGACTTAAGCTGGCAAAAACACAGCAAAGCACTGTACGTTCTTCTAAATCACAAATCTCCAAGGAGAGTCCAATTGTGTCGGTTGCGATGCCTGACCTTCCCAACACTGGACGGGAAGAGGTGGCACCTTCCACCATTTGCACGCCCCCGGCAAGTGCTGGAAGGAGCACCTGCACTCCAGTTCCTGATAGTCAAATTGAAGATGTCACTTTTGAAGTACACCAGGATGAGGATATGGGTGTTGCTCGCGCTGAGGAGAAAATTGACAAGGAGGATTCTGAAAGTGAGGTGGTTTGTTTAAGTCAGGCACCCGGGGAGACACCTGTTGTCCGTGGGACGAATATGGCCATTGACATGCCTGGTGAAATTACAAAAAAAATCACCTCTTCGGTGTGGAATTATTTTAACAGAAATGAGGACAACAGGTGTCAAGCCGTGTGTTGCCTTTGCCAAGCTGTAATAAGTAGGGGTAAGGACGTTAACCACCCAGAAAACATCCGCATTCATCAGAAGTCATTGACAAGTTCAAAAACTTTGGGTGACAGTGGAAGCAGTCCACTGATAACTAAATCCCTTCCTCTTGTAACCAAGCTCCTGCAAACCACACCACCAACTCCCTCAGTGTCAATTTCCTCATTAGACATGAAAAACAATAGTCCTGCAGGCCATGTCACTGGCAAGTCTGACGAGTCCTTTCCTGACTGGGATTCCTCCGATGCATCCTTGAGTGTAACGCCTACTGCTACTGGCGCTGCTGTTGTTGTTCTTGCTGGGAGTCAATCGTCATCCCAGAGGGGAAGTCGGAAGACCACTTGTACTACTTCCAGTAAGCAATTGACTGTCCAGTAGTCCTTTGCGAGGAAGATAAAATATCACAGCAGTCATCCTGCTGCAAAGCGGATAACTCGGGTCTTGGCAGCTGCGGTGGTGTTAAACGTGTGTCCGGTATCCACAGTTAATTCACAGGGAATTAGAGAATTGTTTGAGGTACTGTGTCCCCGGTACCAAAGACCATCTAGGTTCCATTTCTCTAGGCAGGCGATACCAAGAATGTACACAGACGTCAGAAAAAGACTCACCAGTGTCCTAAAAAATGCAGTTGTACCCAATGTCCACTTAACCACGGACATGTGGACAAGTGGAGCAGGGCAGACTCAGGACTATATGACTGTGACATCCCACTGGGTAGATGTATTGCCTCCCGCAGCAAGAACAACAGCAGTGGCACCAGTAGCAGCATCTCGCAAACGCCAACTCGTTCCTAGGCAGGCTACGCTTTGTATCACCGCTTTTCATAAGAGGCACACAGCTGACAACTTCTTACGGAAACTGAGGAACATCATCGCAGAATGGCTTACCCCAATTGGACTCTCCTGGGGATTTGTGACATCGGACAATGCCACCAATATTGTGCGTGCATTACATGTGGGCAAAATCCTGCACGCCCCATGTTTTGCACATACATTGAATTTGGTGGTGCAGAATTTAAAAAAAAAACGACAGGGGCGTGCAAGAGATGCTGTCGGTGGCCCGAAGAATTGTGGGCCACTTTCGGCATTCAGCCACCACGTGCCGAAGACTGGAGCACCAGCAAACACTCCTGAACCTGCCCCGCCATCATCTGAAGCAAGAGGTGGTCACGAGGTGGAATTCAACCCTCTATATGCTTCAGAGGATGGAGGAGCAGCAAAAGGCCATTCAAGCCTATACAGCTACCTACGATATAGGCAAAGGAGGGGGAATGCACCTGACTCAAGCGCAGTGGAGAATGATTTCAATGTTGTGCAAGGTTCTGCAACCCTTTGAACTTGCCACACGTGAAGTCAGTTCAGACACTGCCAGCCTGAGTCAGGTCATTCCCCTCATCAGGCTTTTGCAGAAGAAGCTGGAGAGATTGAAGGAGGAGCTAAAATGGAGCGATTGGGACTTGTGGACGGAGCCCTTAATTCGCTTCACCAGGATTCACGGGTGGTGAGCACTACATTTTGGCCACCGTGCTCGATCCTAGATTTAAAACCTACGTTGTATCTCTCTTTCCGGCAGACACAATTCTGCAGAGGTGCAAAGACCTGCTGGTGAGACACTTGTCAAGTCAAGCGGAACGTGACCCGTCAACAGCTCCTCCTTCACATTCTCCCGAAACTGGGGCTGCGAGGAAAAGGCTAAGAATTCCGAGACCACCCGCTGGCGGTGATGCAGGGCAGTCTGGAGCGAGTGCTGACATCTGGTCCGGACTGAAGGACCTGCCAACGATTACTGACATGTCGTCTACTGTCACTGCATATGATTCTGTCACCATTGAAAGAATGGTGGAGGATTATATGAGTGACCGCATCCAAGTTGGCATGTCAGACAGTCCGTACGTATACTGGCAGGAAAAAGAGGCAATTTGGAGGCCCTTGCACAAACTGGCTTTATTTTATCTAAGTTGCCCCCCCTCCAGTGTGTACTCCGAAAGAGTGTTAAGTGCAGCCGCTCACCTTGTCAGCAATCGGCGTACAAGGTTACTTCCAGAAAATGTGAAGAAGATGATGTTCATCAAAATGAATTATAATCAATTCCTCCGTGGAGACATTCACCAGCAATTGCCTCCAGAAAGTACACAGGGACCTGAGATGGTGGATTCCATGGGGACGCATTAATAATCTGTGAGGAGGGGGATGTACACAGTGAAAGGGGTGAGGAATCGGACGATGAGGAGGAGGTGGACATCTTGCCTCTGTAGAGCCAGTTTGTGCAAGGAGAGATTGATTGTTTCTTTTTTGGTGGGGGCCCAAACCAACCAGTCATTTCAGTCACAGTCATGTGGCAGACCCTGTCGCTGAAATGATGGGTTTGTTAAAGTGTGCATGTCCTGTTTATACAACATAAGGACCCAAGGACAATTCCATCTTGCACCTCTTTTTTCTTTAATTTATCTTTGCATCATGTGATGTTTGGGGCCAATTTTTTTAAGTGCCATCCTGTCTGATACTGCAGTGCCACTCCTAGATGGGCCAGGTGTTTGTGCCGGCCACTTGGGTCACTTAGCTTAGTCATCCAGCAACATCGGTGCAAATTTTAGGACTAAAAATAATATTGTGAGGTGTGAAGTGTTCAGAATAGACTGCAAATGAGTGGTAATTCTGCTTATTGAGGTTAATAATACAATGGGGTCAAAATGACCCCCAAATTCTATGATTTAAGCTGTTTTTGAGGGTTTTTTGAAAAACAACACCCGAATCCAAAACACACCCGAATCCGACAAAAAATTTTCAGGGAGGTTTTGCCAAAACGTGTCCGAATCCAAAACACGGGCGCGGAACCGAATCCAAAACCAAAACACAAAACCCGAAAAATGTCCGGTGCACATCTCTAGTATTTATGTTAGACCTAGTTTCCTATTGTTTTCATACACCACAGTGGACACTCAAATGTTGAGTCATAGAAGGTACCATTGTTCCTTTTTGTTTACTCCCTATTGTCCAAAAGTGAGCTAACCAGACAGGGTGGCTCTCTGACTGATGTAATCACCCTGATTAGGATTTGTATTATATTCCAATGCTGTAAGATCCTAGGACAAAGAGGTCACACACACCCATGCAATATGAAGCTTTTGGGGGTATAAGTAGAGCTACCCGGGAGCTGAAGGGAGATTCTTTGACCCTAGGCTAAGAAGTAATGTTCTGCCAGGGATCTGCTGTGGGACCCATTATATTGTATTTATCTGGGACTCTGTGTTGCTGGAAGAGATTCTCTGCTCTAAGACTAAGAAGTAATGTTCTGTCAGGAGTTTGTAATGGGAATTGTCGTGTGGAATTGGATTACAGAAGTGTGCTGAACTGTTTATAACCCATTCTGTTCAACAAACCACTGTTGGTTTTTCATCTACCACCATGCCTGAGTGACTTGGAACCCAGTATCTTCATAATCCCTACATTAATTACATTGCAACAATATAAGTGTATTTTTTCAAGTTTTGTGATGTTTCTATATTTGTCATAAACTGTGTTCAGTTACTGTGATACATACAAATCATTGATTTTCTTTTATTAAATAAAGATCTAAAATGATAATTATTTATTATATTCTCATTGCATTATATTAGGTATTATATGTAACCATTTTTATATAATTACTAATACATGTGCAAAGCTAGTAATGTTATAAATAATGTATTTTGTTAAGACAGTTTATGTGAAAAACTATCAAATAGCATTGTTTAATTAACGCTGCCATACTTGTATAAACTAGAGACGTACGCCAACCTCCGTCATGGGTTTTGGTTTTGGATCTTTATCTCCTTTATGTTTTGGATCTGTATTTGGTTTTGAAATAGCCGCCCTTGTGGGTTTTGGTTTTGGATATGTATTTTTTTTTTTTTTTTAAATCGTGTCAAAAAGCTAAAATCACAGACTTTTGCCCTGTTTTTGTCCCTATAGTATAATTAACCTCAATGACATTCATTTTCACTCATTTCCAGTCAATTTTGACTACCTCACAGCCCACAATATTGTTTTCATACATTTTAGGTCAAAGGCTGCAGTGAGCTGGCTGGTTACTTACCGAAAGAGCAGAGGCAGCAATGCAGAAATGTAAAGCGGTGCATGATGGAATTGTCCTTGGGCCTTCCCTCCCTTCCTTATGTTGGATATTAAAACGGAGTAAAATAAGGCTCAGTCCTAGGTCCTCTGCTATTCTCTATTCCTCTTCTCTTGGGAAATTTACGCATCTAAGCATCTGTTGCCCAAACCATCATTGCTGTGTGACTGGATCGCTAAGCCCTAGGAAGCACTTTTCCCATTGCAGTCTGTCTGGACATATATTTAATATGTGTCACCTCATATATCTACTGTAACTCTTATTTTCTTCCTGCGCTTTACAATCAGGAATAAAATACTAATAAAACAAGACTGGGTAATAACAGACAAAGAGGGCCTAGTGCTTCATGTTACCATACCTTTATACACTGGGGAATTTGTTATCAGGATGCCGAGCCTAAACACGGAATACTGAGGAGTTACCTCACCATAGGGACAATGGCACCAAGGAGGGGGTAAGGGTACTAATTACCTAAACCCAGGTCCAACCCCCCCCCCCCTGCCACACACACACACACACACACACACACACACACACACACACACACACACACACACACTTACTTGTGGCCATGGGGGCACTGAAAGTACAATTTTTCCTGTATTTTCTTCTAATGGTACATGGCCACACCTCCTCTAATTACACCATGGCACCTGGACCCAGCCAAGCTCCTTACTGCCATGCATAGGGAGGCTGCATAGGGAGGCTGGTGAAAATGCCCAACATTGGCATTTTAAGCAACCCTCCAGATATTTATGTTATGTTAATTGTGAGTGCTGAGATTGTGGGATGCCCTGATAAAATGCGGATTGTTGGGGGTATGATACCTTTTTCTCAATATAAACTAAGGCTTCAAACACACAAAAATGCTATATGTTACAAAGCCAGCCCTGATTTCCCCTCACTGTCATAAATAACTTTAGCAAAAACTTAATCTAAAATAAGCTGCATTTTAGAAAAGAATGCATAGACGTTTAGGTCAATAATAAGATAGGCCAGTGCCAGAACTAGATATTTTAGTGCTGTATGCAAGAAACAGCATCAGCGCCCCCCAAACTCCCCCATATACAAAACAGGGCCAGTGCGCGCCATAGATGTGCGCCAAAAATATAGGGACATGGCCTTGTGGGGAAGGGCGTGGCCACAAAATCAAACCAATTCATATTACGCTGTACAGAAGTCTCCATTATTCAAATTTCGCCGTACAGTAGCACCACTTACACATATTACACCAGGCAGAGCCATTTTTATACATTACATCAGGTGGAGCCCCTGTCACACATTACCCCAGGTAGAGCCCCTATCACACATTACACCAGGTAGAGACGCTTTTACACATTACACCAGGTAGAGCACCTGTCACACATTATGCCAGGTAGATATGCCTATAACACATTATCCCAGGCAGAGCCCTTTTTACACATTACACCAGGTGGAGCCCCTGTCACACATTACCCCAGGTGGAGCCCCTATCACACATTACACCAGGTAGAGATGCTTTTACACATTACACCAGGTAGAGCACCTGTCACACATTATGCCAGGTAGAGCCCCTATCACACATTACACCAGGTAGAGACGCTTTTACACATTACACCAGGTAGAGCACCTGTCACACATTATGCCAGGTAGATATGCCTATAACACATTATCCCAGGTAGAGCCCCTTTTATACATTACACTAAAAGAGCTCATTTGAAGGTCAGGAAACAGGGAGCTTCCAATGCACAGTCCATGGGACCAAGTTGCTGGCTGTCCAGTAAGATACCATTATCACCAAACAATGAACTTGCTTATATAGTGCTTGGGACAGGACCCAAGTCCAGACTGGTTCCCCCACATTCTTGCATACCTACCTTCCATACCTCCTGCAACACTAGCTGGTGGTCAAAGCATAATGCTGAGCCGGGTTGTGCGCCGGTATCCCGACCACTGGGATAATATCCGCATCCCATTACTAAGTATATTATCACTGCACAGCTTTGTATTAAAACCGTGATGTCTGCTTAGTCTTCAGCAAATGTGTGCAGCACATCTGTGTCTTTGTTAGTAACATCTCCATCATCCTGGGGCTTGGTGAAGTGCAATGTCATTATTTTTATTACAAAAGATTTGCATTGCTAAAGTCTATGTGTAATATGGTAAAGATTGCTTTCACATGTTTTGCCAAAAGACTGAAAACCCATAAAGTAAAGGAGTGGGCTACAAGTAAATGTAATACATTATTATTTCATTATGTGGGTTGGAAGGAATAAAGGCATTTGATTTAAAGAGGTTTTTCAACCTAAAATTAAATTTAACTAAACAGCTTCGCTTTTCAGTAACATAACTTTGATAGGGATCCTTTCGCTTGGGATGCCAACCATCGCTTTATTTAGCAGGGACCCAGTACTCACATAGAACTGGGACCTCTGGCATCCATATTTGGCGCTGTCTTCCCTCTCCACAGTAGATCTGACACAGCAACTTTAAAAACCATTTAGAGCAAATATTTTACTAAAGCTCCAACCTCTTGTACAGAGCTGTCAAATCTGTTTCATTAGCCACTTTCAGATGGTGACAGTAGCAGTCTCTGATTTGAAGGGCCAACTCACACCTCATTCTCCTTTTCCTGACTTCTAACCCAGGACTGTAAAAGGAATAGATGAGCCCAAAGTCTGCTCTGGCAGTTGTTGTACTGGGGCTCCTGCTAAGGGGTGGGGCAATTTAGTAACGTGTTTTACAGTATTAGGTTAGAATG